>NC_133661.1:210884620-211506921 GCF_037893015.1 Macrotis lagotis
TCCAAATTGAACTTCATGTCTCATCTCTCTCCAATCTCCAATCTGCCAAAATAAGCTTTCTGAAGATTCTTGTTTATGTTGTTCAGACATTTTCTATAATGTTTGACTCTTCATGACTTTATTTTTTCTTTTCTTTCTTTAATTAATTTTCTTAAAGATATTATTTGAGTTTTACAATTTTCCCCCCAACCTTGCTTCTGTCCCCCCAGAGAAAGCATTCTGTCAGTCTTTACTTTGTTTCCATGTTGTACCTTGATCCAAATTGAGTGTGATGAGAGAGAAATCATATCCTTAAAGAAGAGAAGAGAAGTCTAAGAGGTAACAAAATCAGACAATAAGATATGTGGGTTTTTTCCTAAATTAAAGGGAATAGTCCTTGAACTTTGAACAACTCCACAGCTCCTTATCTGTATACAGATGGCACTCTCCTTTGCAGACACCCCAAAATTGTTCCTGATTGTTGCACTGATGGAATGAGTGAGTGTTTCAAGGTTGATCATTGCCCCCATGTTGCTGTTAGGATGTACAATGTTTTTCTGGTTCTGCTCATCTCACTCAGCATCAGTTCATGCAAATCCCTCCAGGCTTCCCTGAATTCCCATCCCTCCTGGTTTCTAATACAACAATAGCGTTCAATGACAAACATATACCGCAGTAATTGAAGGACATTTACTTGATTTCCAATTCTTTGCCACCACAAACAGGGCTGCTATAAATATTTTTGTACAAGTAATGTTTTTACCTTTTTTCATCATATCTTCAGGGTATAGACCCAGTAGTGGTATTGCTGGGTCAAAGGGTATGCACATTTTTGTTGCCCTTTGGGCATAATTCCAAATAGCTCTCCAGAAGGGTTGGATGAGTTCACAGCTCCACCAACAGTGTAATAGTGTCCCAGATTTCCCACATCCCTTCCAACAATGATCATTATCCTTCCAGGTCATATTGGCCAGTCTGAGAGGTGTGAGGTGGTACCTCAGAGAAGTTTTAATTTGCATTTCTCTAATGATTAATGATTTAGAGCATTTTTTCATATGGCTATGGATTGCTTTGATCTCCACATCTGTAAATTGCCTTTGCATATACTTTGACCATTTGTCAATTGGGGAATGGCTTTTTGTTTTAAAAATATGACTCAGTTCTCTGTATATTTTAGAAATGAGTCCTTTGTCAGAATCATTAGTTGTAAAGATTGTTTCCCAATTTACTACATTTCTTTTGATCTTGGTTACATTGGTTTTATCTATGCAAAAGCTTTTTAATTTAATGTAATCGAAATCATCTAATGGGTTTTTGGTGATGTTCTCCAACTCTTCCTTAGTCATAAATTGCTCCCCTTTCCATAGATCTGACAGGTAAAGTAGTCCTTGATCTTCTAATTTGCTTATAGTATTGTTTTTTTATGTGTATGTCCTGTAACCATTTGGATCTTATCTTGGTAAAGGGTGTGAGGTGTTGGTCTAATCTAAGTTTCTTCCATACTAACTTCCAATTTTCCCAGCAGTTTTTATCAAAGAGGGAGTTTTTATCCCAATGGCTGGACTCTTTGGGTTTATCAAACAGCAGATTACTGTAATCATCTCCTGCTTTTACACCTAGTCTATTCCACTGATCCACCACTCTGTTTCTTAGCCAATACCAAACAGTTTTGATGACTGATGCTTTATAATATAATTTTAGATCAAGTAGGGCTAAGCCACCTTCTTTTGCACTTTTTTTCATTAAGCTCCTGGCAATTCTTGACTTTTTATTTGTCCATATGAATTTACTTACAATTTTTTTAACTCGTTAAAGTAATTTTTTGGAATTTTGATTGGTAGGGCACTAAACAGATAGTTTAGTTTTGGTAGAATTGTCATTTTTATTATATTAGCTCTACCTATCCATGAGCAGTTGATATTTGCCCAGTTATTTAAATCTGATTTAATTTGTGTGAGAAGTGTTTTATAATTGTTTTCAAAAAGATTCTGAGTCTGTCTTGGCAAATAGACTCCCAAGTATTTTATATTGTCTGAGGTTACTTTGAATGGGATTTCTCTTTCTAGTTCTTTCTGCTGTATCTTGCTAGACATATATAGAAAAGTTGAGGATTTATGAGGGTTTATTTTATAACCTGCAACTTTGCTAAAATTGCTAATTGTTTCTAGTAGTTTTTTGGATGATTTCTTGGGATTCTCTAGGTAGACCATCATGTCATCTGCAAAGAGTGAGAGTTTTGTCTCTTCCTTCCTAATTCTAATTCCTTCAATTTCTCTTTCTTCTCTAATTGCTGATGCTAACATTTCTAATACAATATTGAATAGTAGTGGTGATAATGGGCACCCTTGTTTCACCCCTGATCTTATTAGGAATGCCTCTAGCCTCTCCCCATTGAATATAATGCTTGTTGATGGTTTCAGATAGATACTGCTAATTATTTTAAGGAACAGTCCATTTATTCCTACACTCTAGTGTTTTTAATAGGAATGGATGTTGTATTTTGTCAAAAGCTTTTTCAGCATCTATTGATATGATCAGATCATATTATTTCTGATAGGTTTGTTGTTGATATAATTGAGTATACTAACAGTTTTCTTAATATTGAACCAACCCTGCATTCCTGGAATAAATCCTACTTGATCATAATGTATTATCCTAGTGATGACTTGTTGTAATCATTTTGCTAAGATTTTATTTAGGATTTTTGCATCTATATTCATCAGGGAAATAGTTCTATAATTTTCTTTCTCTGTTTTAACTCTTCCTGGTTTAGGTAACAGTACCATATTGGTTTCATAGAAAGAGTTAGGCAGAGTTCCATCTTTCCCTATTTTTCCAAAGAGTTTATATAGAATTGGAACCAATTGTTCCTTAAATGTTTGGTAAAATTCACTTGTGAATCCATCAGACGCTGGAGATTTTTTTTTTTAGGGAGTTCAATAATGGCTTGTTGAATTTCTTTTTCTGAGATAAGGTTGTTTAGGTATTTAATCTCTTCTTCATTTAACCTGGGCAACTTATATTTTTGTAAATATTCATCCATTTCACTTAGATTATCAAATTTATTGGCATAAAAGTTGGGCAAAATAATTTCAAATTATTACTTTAATTTCCTCCTCATTGGTGGTGAGTTCACCTTTTTTCACTTATGATACTAGAAATTTGGTTTTCTTCTTTCTTTTTTTAATCAAATTAACCAGAGTTTTATCAATTTTATTGGTTTTTTCATAATACCAACTTTTGGTTTTATTTATTAATTCAGTAGTTTTTTGCTTTTGATTTTATTAATTTCTCCTTTAATTTTTAGAATTTCTAATTTAGTATTTAATTGGGGATTATTGATTTGTTCTTTCTCTAATTTTTTTAGTTGCATGTTTAGTTCATTGATTTCCTCTTTCTCTTCATGTAAGCATTTAAGTTATAATATATCCCCTGAGAGTCGCTTTGAATGAATCCCATAGGTTTTGGTATGTTGTTTCATTATTATCATTATCTAGGATAAAATGGTTAATTCTTTCTATAATTTCTTTTTTGGTCCACTCATTTTTTAAAATGAGGTTATTCAGTTTCTAATTTGTTTTGGGTCTATATCTCCTTGGCCCAGTATTGCATATGACTTTTATTGCATTGTGATCTGAGAAAGATCTATTCACTATTTCTGCCTTTCTGTAGTTGATCATTAGGTTTTTATGTCCATGTACTCAGAGAAAAAGGTATATTCCTTTCTATGCCCATTCAGTTTCCTCCATATGTCTACCATATCTAATTTTTTAACAATCTTTTTACCTCCTTAACTTCTTTCTTGTTTATTTTATGTTTCGATTTATCTAGATCTGATAGTGGGAGGTTGAGTTCTCCCACTAGTAGAGTTTTGCTGTCTATGTCTTCCTGTAGTTCTTTCAGCTTCTCCTCTAAGAATTTGTGTGCTGTCCCACTGGGTGTATATATATATATATATATATATATATATATATATATATATATATGTGTGTGTGTGTGTGTGTGTGTGTGTGTGTGTGTGTGTATATGTGTGTGTGTGTGTGTGTATGTGTGTATATATATATATATATCTATATATATATTCAATATTGAAATGACTTTATTGTCTATGGTACCTTTTAGGAGGATAAAGTTTCCTTCCTTATCTCTTTTAACACTATCTATTTTTGCTGCTGCTTTGTCTGAGATAAGGATTGCTACCCCTGCTTTTTTTACTTCAGCTGAAGCAAAATATATTTTGCTCCAACCTTTTACCTTTACTCTTATGTATCTCTCTGCTTCAAATGAGTTTCTTGTAAGCAGCATATTGTAGGATTCTGGTTTGTAATCCACTCTGCTATTTGCTTACGTTTTAAGGGAGAGTTAAACCCATTCACATTCAAGGTTATGATTACCAATTCTTTATTGCCCTCCGTGCTATCTTCCCTCCATTTGTATTTTCCCCCTTTCTCCCCCCTTTATCCATATTCCCCAGTATTTTTTTTCTGAATACCACCCCCTTCAGTGTGTTTGCCCTCCTATATCACATCCTCCCCTTTCTTTCCCCTTTCCCTTTTTCTTCCCTTCCTTTTGTTATTTTCCCTTTTTTCCCCTTCCCTTTCTCCATCCCCCCCTCCCCTTTTCCCCTTTTAATACTTGAAAGGTTAGATGTTTTATAAGTTAACTGAGTATGTGTAGGTTGACTTTAAGCCAAGTCTGATAAGAAGATTCAGGTGTTTCTTATCTGCTCCCTTCTTCCCCTTTATTACCATAGGTTTTTTTGGTACCTCTTAGTATAATGATTTCTTTTAAGAGGTTTTTTTCATGTGATAAATGGAGAAGAGATCAGTAGACTTTAGAACTGTGCCTGTCTTCTCTCCGCCATCTTGGCCGGAACTCTTCATGACTTTAATTAGGATTTTCTTGGAGTAGTTTTGCCATTTCCTTCTCCAGCTCATTTTACTGGAAACTGAGGCAAACAGGGTTAAGTGACTTGCCCAGGGTCTCACAGCTAGTGAGTGTTTGAGACCAAAGTTGAACTCAGGAAGATAATTCCAAGTCCGACAATCCATCCACTACCCAAATGAGCTTTCACTTTCCTGTTCTAGACTGTTCAGTGACTCCCTATTGCCCCTAAATTGTAATAGAAACTCCTAAAGCTTTACATAATTTTGTTCCAACTTGCTTTTGTTTGATGATAACACATTATCTCATCTCCAATACTCTACATTCCACCCAAACTAACCTATTTGCTTACTGTTCTCTATATCTGGTACTCTATCCCAAAGCTCTAGGTCTTCGCATGAACCCTCCCCCTCTATCCTCAACATGTACTCCTTACTTTTCTTCATTCCCCAGAATTCCTAGTTTTTTTCAACTTTCAACTCAATTACCACTGTCTATGGGAAAATTTTCTTGGTAGCCTTAGTCATTAGTTCTGCAACCATTATTTGTCTATAGCTCTACCCACTCCCTCGACCTTCATTAGAAAGTAGTCTCTTCACAGATAGGCAATGTTTTTTGTTCTATCTTATAACTTTGGAATAAAATACACTTTTAATGACTATCTGTTGGATAGGATCAAATTTAAAATTATCATACTTCCCACAAAGATTCTGGGTTCTGTTTAATGTAGAAGACTTTTGCCAGGAGCACATACACAACACAAGGAACATAAATATAGATATGGAGGAATAAGCAAACTCTGCAGAACTATAATGCTCTCCAACAAAGAAGTAGCAATCACATGGTTTTCCTCAATTCCTAACGTATGTTCTTCTGATACAGGGTAAGAGTCATCAGCAGCCAAGAGCCTCCTTATTCCTAGGATACTCATGAGAAGCTCAGTGCTGAAGCAGCAGCTGCTGCTTCTATGATCTTATAACTCTTTATAGCTGCTTTGTTTCTCTGTTTGTAGCAAAACTAAACAAAACAAAGTGCATTATGTTCTTTACTAATTATTATTTTGTGCCTATATCCCCAGATCCTATTGTTTCTTTGTTGCCAACAACTTCTTTAGTATATACTAATTTGTCCTTTTTTCTCTGGACATTTTTGAATTTTTTGTATGTATTCACCCTGTATCTCTAGATTCCTATCATTGCAGGCCTATATACTACCAACAAGTTCCATATCCTAATGCTCCCTCATCCTGATAAAATCAGCCAAACCAAGGTTCAGGGTTTCAAGAATGCATTATAGTATAATGAAAACTACAGGGGGGGTCTAAAAACAAAAATTGGGGTTAAATCTTGTCTCTCAGAGTTACTATCCATATAATCTTGAGGAACCTTCTTGGGTTTTCATTTCCTAATTTATAAAATAAACAGATTGGACTAGATCAACTCTGAGATGTCTTCTGACTTCAAATTCATAATCTATACTTTTAATTTTCCAGGACACTTCATTTTCTCAGAAGATTTCCCTCCTGCCATGTTCCCTCTGAACTGAGGGAACAGAATCTGACTCTTGGAATGGAGGCAAATTGAACAGGACAAAAATCCCTGTATAACATTGCTTAAGGCAAAAGAGGTAATGAATAATAGACTTTATAGATAATGGATTTTGTGGTAGTTGCTGTTATACCCTAAGTCTGCATTGTTGCATTGTTTATACTTTTTGTAATATTTTACCTTGAATATGGCTTTTGGCCTTATCCATGTGTGTTTGCCCTATCTCTAAGACTATAAGTTCTTCAAGAGTAAGAAATAGGTCTATTATCATATTTCTTTGCTATTTCCCTGTAGTACTGTATATACAGCAGAAGTTTGGTGGAGGAAAAAAATCAAACTAGGAATTGAGCTTGCCAATTTGAAATATATGAAAGCAAATTCAACTAAAAAATTAGGAAGTTGAGCATAGTGATCTTGAAAATTCTTTCCAGCTTTAAATATTTTATAATTTTTCAATTCTTGATGTTCAAATAAATAAGAGAAAGACAAGACTCAGCTTTACATTTAACCAAAACCAAATCCAACAATTTTTGGATTATACTTTTCAGCAATTGTATGGCTTAATTAAGAAGATTATGCTCAGTATTGGTAATGTGCTTAAAAGAATGTTATACTTTCTTTCATTGCAGAGATGAAGGACTACGGATGCATATAGAGGAGGCAATTAAGAGGCACAGTGGATAAATTGCAGGTCCTGAAGTTCTAACAGATTAAGTTCAAAAGTGACTAAGCTACACAATTCATTTAGCCTGTCTGCCTTAGTTTCTCCAACTATAAAGATGGAATTAATAGTAACTCCTCCTTCCCAGGACTATTATGCAGTTCAAATGACATAATATTTGTAAAATAATATAGTGCCTGATACATAGTAAGCACTTAATAAAAGCTTATTTCCTTTTATGTAATACATATTGCATATATTACCACATATGTTCAATGTTTTTGGTTTTGCTGAAATTTTTTCTTCTTAAATGCTTATTAAAAAAGAAGAATCACTGAGTAGAGGATGAGATATGGAATGAATGGAAAAGAAATGAATGTGCTATAAAAACAGAAAGCATCATTAATTTTAAGTACTATACCTCAAGAACCTGGCTTTTAAAGATCATATGGAAAATTTGAGGATCACTGTAATATCAGTTATAACATCTACTATCTCATAAACTTAACTTTAAAAAGAAAAAGCTAAAAGCCCTGGGTTTGTTTTAATAATAGCTACCTCTTACTGTGCAACTAGTTGACACAGTGGATACAGTACTTGACCCAGAGTGAGGAAGATTCCTTTTTCTGAGTTCAAATATGGTCTCAGTCACTTACTAGCTGTGCACTAGTCACTGTACCCTATTTACCTCAGTTTCCTCTTCTGTAAAATGAGCTAGAGAAGGAAATAGCAAATCATTCAGGTATCTCTACCAAGAAAATTCCAATGGGTCATGAAACATAAGATACAACTAAATAGCATCATCCTTTTTTTTGTAATTACCTCTTTTGGTTTTCACAACAACTCTGCAAGGTTGGTGTTATTCTTGTTTTACAGATGAGGAAATTGAGGCTAAAGGAAATTGAACGAGTTGCCCAGGATTCATAACTAGTAAGTGTATGAGGTAGGAATGTGAATATAGGCTGTCCTTACATGAAATTCAGTTGCCTACAGATTCTACAGATGCTTTCTTAGAGGATTTAATAGCTTTTTAAATACCTGAAGGTACATTGACACATCATTTTTTAAGAGGTAACTTATTTGTTAATTTAACCTATCCAAAATAGAACTGAGAAGCAAAAGGGGGAAGTATTCAACAACTAATCTTCTTATATGAAACACCAACAGCAACTGGAAATTGCCCTCTGATGAAATTCATTCAGAGGAACAAATAACTCAGTATCATATAGAATGCCTTAAAAGTATGTAAGCATGCTGTCTAGACTGGGTCTGACTCAGGTCAATCCCCTGATAGTTTAGATTACTAGAAGAAAATAGGATCCTCTTGCCTAGTCTCAACTCCTAGGAACAAAATGCTCATCATTGCTAACTTTATCTTCATGTAGCTAACACCACTTCCTTCTGATTGGAGGACTAGTGGAGGACCAAACTCCACCTGTTGCCTTCCTTAATGGAGGGTAAAAATGGGATTCTTAACTCATTCCACTCTGCATCTGCTGCCCCTCATGGTTTCTTCTCCACTGAACAAAATGTCCTGGGTCTATCCTCTCCTGTTGTGCCTCCCAAATTTCCCCCTCAACTGTATCCTTATAGTTTAGCACAGTGCTTAATAAATATTTACTGAATTGAACTAAATTAAATTCAAAAGTTAACCAAAAGAGACTTACTAAACCACAGCAGAAGAATAATCTTGATTCAGTCAGATTTACTCTGTTTGCGTGGCTGCTCAGGATCCACCAGCCCAGCATAGAGCTCCCTTGGAGCTCTCTTGTTATTTTGGGGGTTTTTTTAGGTTTTTGCAAGGCAGCGGGGTTAAGTGGCTTGCCCAAAGCCACACAGCTAAGTAATTATTAAGTGTCTGAGGTCGGATTTGAACTCAGGTACTCCTGACTCCAGGGCCGGTGCTCTATCCACTGCGCCACCTAGCTGCCCCTCTCTTGTTCTTTTCAAGTACACTTAGAATGTGCATAGAAATTGATCATCAAGAAGACATGGTGAGAGAGAAAAATCTTTTGCAATAGAAAAGACATGAAAATGTATAGGGATATAAATTTGAAAGAGGACTTTTTTTAGACCATGATACAATAAAACTAGATGCAAATAATGATAGTCTAAACAAATGACATAGCTCTAAGTGGAAAATTTTAAATGATTTAGTGAACAATTATTAGATTACAGAAAAATATAAGAGCAATAACAATTTTTTTCAAAGATAATAGCAAACCAAATGCATATCAAAACTTATCATATGGGAGGCAGCTAGATGGCACAGTGGACAGAGCACTGATCTTTGAGTCAGGAAGACCTGAGTTCAAATTTGACCTCAGACACTTAAAACTTACTAAACTGTGTGCCTTTGGGCAGGTCACTTAACCCATTGCCTTGCAAAAATTAAAAAAAAAAAGAAACCTTATCATATGCAAGTAAAGCAGTATTAAGAAATAAATTCATCCTATCAAATGCCCACACAGAAAATATAAAATATGTGGTCTCAATGACTGAATCTTCATTTTTAAAAAATAGAAAATTAATGAATTAAAAAAGGAAACATCATAAAAAATTAGAGCAGAATTGAAGAAAGTAGAAATTTAGAAGGAAAAATAGAATTTATTTTTTAAAGAACTATTTTTTGAAGGGGATATGAAAATTGTTAAACAACTTTTAAATTTAGCCTAGAAAAAGGAAAAACTGCAGTTCTAGTGACCAAAACAAAAAATGATTAAGAAAAATCACAAATATTAGGAAATTAAGGAAATTATCAGATTACTATATGCAATTCTATGCTAATATATATATATATATAAATTTATAAAATAAATATCTTTTAAAATATAAGATGCCCAAACAAACAAAAAAACAAAAAGGGGAGGACCTGAGTTCAAATTTTACTTCAGACACTTAATAATTGCCTAGCTGTGTGACCTTGGGCAAGTTACTTAATCCCTTTGCCTTGCAAACAATCTCCCCAAAAAAAAGATCATCCCCATTCTCTCCTAAACTTTAAGTATTTGTGAGAGAATGTATCACAGACTTTTAAGGATTTGTTTTCTAAATACTCTTTTCTTTTGTTTGTTTGGTTTTTTGCAAGGCAATGGGGTTAAGTGGCTTGCCCAAGGCCACACAGCTAGGTAATTATTAAGTGTCTGAGGCTACATTTGAACTCAGGTCTCCTGACTCCAGGGCCAGTGCTCTAGCCACTGGGCCACCTAGCTGCCTTCCAAATACTCTTTTCTAAAACCTAATGGTGTGGCCTTGGGCAAGCCACTTAACCTCCTTTGCCTTGCAAAAAAAAAAAGCTAATGGCCTGGAAACATAAACCTCACCCCTAGGGGCTACTCCTAGAGTCCTAAGAGGACATGGTAGGAACCCAGCTTGTTTGTGAGAATAGTTAACAGTGAAGATAAAGAGTTGGGATAATAGTTCCAGAGCCTGTGATATTCAAGCACAAAGAAATCAGTCAATCAACTTCTATTTAGCACCTGCTAGGTGTCTCAGTGGATAGATTGCCAAGCCTGGAGCCAGTACATCTTTCTGAATTCAAATCCAGCCTCAGACATTTGTTAGCTCTACAAGTAACTTAATGTTTGTCTCAAGTTTCCTTATCTATAAATTAAATTGAAAAAAGGAAATGGCAAACCACTCCAATATCTTTGCCAAGAAAACACCAAATGAGGACATGGTAGGAAAACAATAAATGTGTGTCATATATATTACTCTGCTAAGGGCTGAGGATGCAGAAAAGAGACAAAAGGTAGTCTCTGCCTTCAAGGAGCTTACAATGTAATATAATAGTTTACAATCTAATGGAATTAGATTAATTAATTGATTGCACCCAGGGATTGGCACCATCCCCTCTAAAGTTACCTTCCATCTATTCTGCATTTATTTTCTATTTTTTGAGATATATATGCAAATATGAGGCAGAAAAACTGAGTGAGAGAGAGAGGGAGAGAGAGAGAATGTGCCTCTAACCTGATAGAACATAATCTCCTTGAGGACAGAGACTGTTTTTGTTTCTTTGAATCCTCAGAACTTAGTTTACTACATGATACATAGTAGGCATTAATAAATATTTCTTGATTATAGCCCAGAGGATAATTATTAACATTATGGATAGTAGTGAGAATTTCTTTATATTACTCAACTACCTTCTCCTTTACTCATGCTTCAGAAGCAACCTTTGATTTTAGACTTTTAGCTCCATTTCAGCTCCAAGCAGTTTTTTTGATCTTTGCTTGTTCAAAATGTGTTTCTGAACATCACCTGCGCAGGAACATCTTCATTACAATTCCCTTTTTCTCTACTCCTCCATCAGGGATGATTTATTTTGTATCATGTACCTCATTCTGTTTCAGTCTATAAATGTGTCATAACCCTTTGGGTAGATTCAATGAAGAAAGTGTAATATCTGCAGAGTTCTAACTGTCTTGTAATCGGCAGGCAATCTTCTTTCTCAAATTATTTTCAATTTAGACATACACACATAGTCACAGTAATTTGCTAATTTCTTCACAGCCTTTCCTGACTAGAATTTTATTTTAATAACTATAAAACTAATGACATGAACCCCTTTAAAAGTAAAAATTCATAATGCACCAATAATTAGGACTTTTAGCATCTCAGGCAAGAAAGAATATTATATTTTTAGTGTGCTATTTGGATCTCAGTGAAGCATTTTATGGTCTGCACTGTTATGAATTGCATCACCAGCAGGACTAAAATGCCCAACAGAGTTGCCATCTTTATTCTTATCTACTATAACTTTCCTTATATAGAGTTTTTAAATTGCCACCCAAGTGATTCAGTAAAATGTCAGAGTCAGAAAAACTGAGTCCAAGTAGGTAATTAACCTCTATCTGTCTCAATATATAAAATGGGAATAATGAAAGCAGACACCTCCCAGAATTGTGAAATTCATGCTACAACAACTCTACAAAACATTATAGAACTTCCACATGTGTGTGATCTGGGGGGTATTTGTGCCAACTTCATGTAGGCTTCTTAGAGGAAGGGAGCATGATACAGTGGGAAAAGCACTGTTCAAATCTTTCTCATCTATCACCTGTGACCAAAGGTAAGTTAAATTTCTCTGGAATTATTTTTCTCATCTGTAAGCTGAAGTTAGAGCAGATTTCAAATTAAAACCAAGTACTGGAGACACACATTTTAAAAAGAAAAAAGGTTATAGTCCCTGTCCTCAAAGATTTCATACTCTTAACTAGGAGAGATAACTATTACAGTAAAATTTAGTTATGGGGCAGTTAGAAAAGGCTTGGTCCTAAGGATTTAATGGCAGGGCACTGACAAGGCTGAGGAAGGATTGGAGTACATTTTAGTATCTGGAGTGCCCTAGAGAATTGAAACCTCGAGGACAACACTAGTAGCCTCAGAACATCACTATTAGAAAAGAAGGCAGTAGCAAGGATTAATGTGGAGCAGGCATTCTTATCTCCCTTAGGCTAGGATGGGATTAGGGGAATCAATGTCCAGACCGAGGAGAAAATGGAGAAGGGAATATTGGTAGGAAGGTTGAGGATGGAATGGTGTAGAGGAGACAGTGAGAGTTAGAAGAGAGGGAAAAGTGACCTTTCCTTGGTATAAGGTCTGGCTAGGACATTCTAGGGATTCTCAAGGGCTCATGGTCAATTCTGTTCTACCTATGTTCCCCAAAAGCACCATGCTATGCAAAATTCCACAATAAAAACTACAGACCTTAAAGGGGAAAAGGGTTTAGAGACACACTGCTCAAAACTTTGTCAATGATACATAAAAATATATACAGGAAGCTAATGAAAAACAGTAGCAGTTAATGGCTAAAAAAGTAAATACTAACAAAAAATAGTGACCTCAAGTTGTTTCTCTCCTACACTACAAGGCCAAGGCAGAAGGGAATGGGTGATTCAGATCAGCCCTTCTTTGCCCACAGCTCCTATCATATCAGAAGATAAACAAATAAGCATGGTATTTTACCTTGCCAAAGACCTGAGGTGAACTGTGGAGCCAGGATGGTATTGGAAGGGTTGCAACTTGTGAGTTACTATGTGAAGTGGTGGTTTTTCTGTCTTCTTGCTGTTTCTTAAAGGAAGAAATCTCAAAGAAACAAGCCTGAGGGGTGGCTAGGTGGTGCAGTGGATAGAGCACCAGCCCTAGAGTCAGGAGTATCTGGGTTCAAATCCAGCCTCAGACACTTAATAATTATCTAGCTGTGTGGCCTTGGGCAAGCCACTTAAACCATTGCCTTGCCAAAAAAAAAAACCAACTAAACCTGTAATTGGATTTATTTTCAAAATGTTCCCTAACATTATTTTTGTTGAAACAAAACCAATTTCAAAAAACATTATTTGGCAGAACTATTTTTTAAGGGTGAAGATTAGCAGATAGTAAACTTTCTACTCTACTCTCTATGAAATGTTAAAAACAAAACAAGCAAAAAAAGCAGAAGATGGCTTCCATCGTGTTCTGGAAAAACATATGTCACAGGATGAGGTAATCAATACTAGTGAAGGGAATACTATTTCAATAAGATCAAAGAATGTACAATCTGTGCATATACTCTATTAAAGTATATTTTCATGGAATGTTTATGATAGAAAATAAACCATTATTTCATTTTATTTATAATTTACTATGTACCAGCAGGATCTATATAATATTTAGTACTTCTATTTAGCAATATGGTTATGCACATCATGAAGAAATGAATTTTCTATTTGTGAGTCACCTTGATTAAAATCCTACTTGAGTTGCTTGCGGTCTCCCTGACCCCATTTGGGACAGAAGCCAAATTTAAACTCCTGACTCAAGCACTGGCTCTCTATCCACTGTTCCACCTAGCTGCCTCCCTGAAACCCTTCTACTGTATTTCCTTGTGGTTAAAGATTGCCTTGATTTAGAAAAATAAAATTGTGTCATACAGTCTCAAGGGAGAAAGACCTTGAGTTCTGCATTGATAAGATTTCTGAGAACCATTCTATCTATGTTTGAAGAGGTTCATAATCAGAAAATTAGCTATTAGGTTAAAGTTTAGGGATTTGGTTTTATTTTTCAACCAAAGCAATTCAAAGACATTCATTTTGTTTTTTAGGTTTTTGTTTTTTTGTTTGTTTGTTTGTTTGTTTGTTTGGCAAGGCAAATGGGGTTAAGTGGCATGCCCAAGGCCACACAGCTAGGTAATTATTAAGTGTCTGAGGCCAGATTAATATGAAGTAAATATTTTAAAATTTCATCTGTAGGGTGGCTAGGTGGCACAGTGGATAGAGCACAGGCCCTGTAGTCAGGAGTACCTGAGTTCAAATCTGACCTCAGACACCTAATAATTACCTAGCGGAGCCTTGGGCAAGCCACTTAACTCCCTGTCTTGCAAAAAAAAAAAAATTCATTGGTGCAGAACAAGTGTCCTTAATTCAGAGTCTCTGAATTTGTGTGTGTATGTCTGTGTGTCTCTTTATATATAGATACAGGGATACACATATATTAAATTCACCTAATACATCTATGAATTAATTTCAGAGGAATTTGAATGGGGAATAAATTATATCTTTATAATTGGTTTCCTATTTTCTCTGTGGTTTATTTTATGCATTTAAAAATAATATTCTGGGGCAGTCAGGTGGCACAGAGGTTAGAGTACAGGCCCTGGAGTCAGGAGGACTTGAGTTCAAATTCAAGGTCTGACAGTTAATAATTACCTAGCTATGTGGCCTTGGGCAAGTCTTAACCCCATTGCCTTGCAAAAATAAATAAATAAATAAAATTCTAAGAAAGAGTCCAGACTTTTCTCCAGACTGCCAATGGAGTTGAGTGGGATAAAATCTTGGAGAATAGTTAACTGTGTGCCCCTCCTCCCTTCACAAAGCAACTTCTGGGATACAGCTGAAGGGTCAACTGAGCCCACCTTATCTGTTGAAGTCTGGATGGCCATTCAATCCCTGGGGTTGAAGAGATAATCTGGTTCTGTTTGAATTTTATGCTCTTTTTCCTAGATTAGCTAGATTGTAAAGCCACATTCTTCATTAAGGAGGGTGGGTCAGTGGGGGGCGGGAATCCAGTTAGGATAAATGTAATTCTTGGGCCTTTTGCTTTTTCCTCAATCTCCATAACTGATTCCTGGAGAAATGAATAGTTTTCTCTTCATACCTTGAGAGATCCCCGAAATTTATTTAAGTGACATTTGTCCCACACAGAGTCCATGATGTAAAAAAAGATAAGGAAGATAAAATAAGGGGAAAGTCCGGTTCTCCTTTTGTACCTTTTCTATTTTAGGTGCACAAAGAAGTCAAAGAGGTCAAGAGACACCGAGAATTGACATCAAGAGATCCCAAGGGTTTTTTTGTTGTTGTTGGGTTTGGGGGTTGTTTTTATAAAGTTATTATTTATAAAATTTTTATAAATTTATCATATTTATAAATTAATATATATTTATAAAATTTATAAAATTGTTATTTATAAGATCGCTTCTCTGCCAAAGACTGGCGGCCAGAAGGGAGGCTCTTCCTAGAGCGCCTCCCTGGAGGCAGAAGCCCAGGAGTGGCCCCGCCCCCCGCCCGGCCCCGCTCCCTGGGGCTCCTCCCACCGGAGCCTGGCGGGCCAATCCGCGGGAGCCACCCACAGGAAGAGGCGGGCGCCGCAGGGGCCGCCCTCCGCCATGGCCGAGGCCGGCCGCCCGCCACAGGCCCGCGCGCTGCTGCAGCAGTGCCTGCACGCCAAGCTGCAAGTCCGTCCCGCCCAGGGCGACGCCGAGGCGCAGTGGGTGGAGGTAAAGTCCGCGCCCCGTGGGGCAGTGGTTCGCAGCCCTCGTCCTGGCGCCGTTTCTCCGCGGCCCTCTCTGGGGCAGCCCCCCCGGACCGCAGCTCCCGCGTGCGCTCGGGGCGGGCTGGGCTTGCGCAGTCCGCCCCCACGTGTCCGGAAGAGCGCGTTCCCCGCCGCCCAGGCTTAGGCTCCCTCCTTTTCCTGGGAGCTGATTGGCTCTTTGGCGGTTCAGATCGCCTCCCGCTCGGGGCTGCCGTGGGCGCCGGAGCCCGGCGGCGGCTTCTCCTTGGAGAAGCGCAGCCGACGGGACAGGCCGCGGACCGGACCGAGAAGCTAGGCCTTCGGCGCGCATGCGCGTCTGATGGCGCCCTTGTGGTGCCGGCCCCCGGACGGGGGTGCCCCGGAAAAGCTTCATCTCCCAGAAAGGCTTTGAATCGGTCTGTTTTCATGAGGAAACGATGCCCGTTCTTTATCAGGCGCTCATTTTCGGACATGGCGGAGTTTTCTGTGACTTCTAACAGCATTCCAAGACCTTTTTTTCTTCTGATTTTTTTTTATTTAGAGTTTTACCATTTTCCCCTTAATCTCGCTCCCCTCCCCCCAGCCCCACACAGAAGGCATTCCGGCAATCTTTTTTTTTTTTGGAAATAGCTTACATTTTATTTTGTGTGTGTGTGTTTTTATTTTTTTCTTTTATTATTAAAGATTTTATTTGAGTTTTACAATTTTTCCCCCCATCTTACTTCCCTCCCCCTACGGAAAGCAATTTGTTAGTTTCCAAGGTATACATTGATCCAAATTGAATGTGATCAGAGAGAGAAATCATATCCTTAAGGAAGAAAAATAAAGTATAAGAGTCAGCAAGATCAGACAATAAGATATGGTTTTTTTTCTAAATTAAAGGTAACAGTGCTTGGTCTTTGTTCAAACTCTACAATTCTTTCCCTGGTTACAGGTGATATTCTCCATCGCAGACAGCCCCAAATTGTGCCCGATTGTTGCACTGATGCAAGTACATCAAGGTTGATCATCACCCCCATGTTGCTGTTAGGGTGTACAGTGTTTTTCTGGTTCTGCTCATCTCACTCAGCATCAGTTCATGCAAATCCCTCCAGGCTTCCCTGAATTCCCAGCCCTCCTGGTTTCTAATAGGACAATAGTGTTCCATGACATACATATACCACAGTTTGCTAAGCCATTCCTCAATGGAAGGACATTTACTTAATTTCCAATTCTTTGCACCACAAACAGGGCTGCTATGAATATTTTTCTACAAGTGATGTTTTTACCCTTTTTCCATCATCTCTTCAGGGTATAGACCCAGTAGTGGTATTGCTGGATCAATTCCAAGGTGTTTTATAAAAATCATTTCATCCATTCTACAATACTTTGGTTGTTTGGTTGGCTTTTTTCAATAATAGCCTCTAAAAAAAACTTAAATGTTAAACTAAAACACCTGCAAATGTAGGTAACACCCACTTGAGATGATTTCAGTTTTACACATTTCTATTTTTACAAATTGAAATTTTGCTACTAATTTTCCTTTCATTAATAATCAGTTGACTCAAAATTTTCTATCAGATTTTGGAGGTTCAGTTTCCCCTGCTGTTAAATGGTCACAAATCTGACCTTGCTCAGTAGATTCCACTATCTCCCTATTAACCAGGATACAAACTCCTCTATTTGGCATTTAAAGCCTTTGACAGGCTCCACTCAAACACCAGAAATATCATGTATTACTCCCTTTTACATACTGCCCAGTACAGTCAAACTATCTTTCTTGCTATTCTTATGTTTTTGTGGGTTGTTTTTTGATTTGTTTTTGCAAGGCAATGGGGTTAAGTGACTTATCCAAGGTCACATAGTTATTTGAACTAAGATCCTTCCGACTCCAGGGCAAGTGCTCAGTTCCCCTAGCTGCCTCCAGCTAATCTATTCTTGATTAGCAATACAAACACTACCACTGCTGCTACTGTTCTGGGAATTGATACAAAAAACACTGATTAAAAGATGGGAAATCCATCCTAGCTGTCCCTCTTCTTGTTATTCTTTACTGGTAATAGCACCTGTTTAATGCATGTCCTCTTTTTTTAGAAACCTTAATTTACTTCAAAGCTCAGTTCATCTAAATGCCTCTTATAGTCTTCCTGTTCTTCATCCTCCCTTATTACTTTGCATTTATTTTGCACATACATTTTGGAAGTGGCAGTTTGCTAAGAAAACCCCAAATGGAGTCACAGAATCTGACACAAATGCAAGGATTGAATTTTATGTTTGCATATGTTGTTTCTACTAGTGGGAATGTAAGCTTCTTGAGGACATAATTGCCCCTTTTTTTCCTTTATATTCCCAGGGTCTACCACAGTGCCTGAAACTTTTTAGATGATTAATAAATGCTTACAGATTGATTCTACTAACCTTTGTTAAAGAGTATTCATATTTTTAAATTTTCTTATTTTTTTTGCCCTCACTACACATAAAAATCACTGTCTGAGTATTTTATTTTTCATATATTTGTTTTTTGCAAGGCAGTAGGGGTTAAGTGGCTTGCCCAAGGTCACGCAGCCAAGTAAGTATTAAGTATCTGAGACTGGATTTGAACTCCAGTCCTCCTGACTCCAAGGCTGGTGCTCTATGTACCACCTTGTTGCCCCTTCTTTTTCTTTTGTATAAGAATTTTCTCTTTTTCCTCCTTCCTTAATGACCACTGTTCCATACTGAATTAAACTGTCTTTTTACTTACATGTGGAAAACTGTTAGTTCCTATGATTATCATTTTAATTTTCACCTTTTGTACCTTTTCTATATCAATTCCTATGTTTTTTTATAAATACTATGCTTCGTTTCCTTTATATAGAAGATTTATGATATTTCTTCCTCCCTTTTCTCCAAACACCCACACTAAATTAACTTTTATAAATAATTGGGGGGGAAGGGCAGCTAGGAAGATCTAAGTTCAAATTGGGCCTCAGAAACTTAGTACTTAGCTTTGTGATATTGGGCAAGTCACTTAACCTCATTTCCTTGCAATAAATACATAAATAATTGAGAGAAAGGAGAATTCTTTCCTTTAATACCTTTCTTTACTATCATTTAAGTTCTTGTAAGAAAGAGACATTTCAAGAATCAAAAATTTTTTCAAGTAGCATTGTTTTGCTTTATTTTTTCCAAGCAACAAGCTTCATTGCCATTCCCCTTGAAAAGTCATCACTTTTTAAGTTCTGGAAAGAAGTAATAACTTGGAGGGAAAGATGACTTGAGCATAATGATATGTATTGAAAGGACAAAGTTTAAGAGAAAGATTTTAATGAGTAGTGACTATGAACAAATGGAAGGAATTATTATTTATCTCCTGGAACAAAAAAAATCTATTTAATTCAGGAGAATTTAGTCACTTTTTGTTAGGGCACTAATTGATTGCACTTGTGTTATAGTTGTGACAGCGTAAGGCTACCAGTTCTTGGCAGGATGAACCACAGTCTTATTCCAGGCCAGGGTTTAAGAAATGGCATCCTACTCCTCCTTTTTTGCTAGTTATTAGAATATCTTGGTAAGGGTTGAGCTAATAACTGAGGAATCTGACTGAGGAATTCTATCAAATAATTTTTTTTTCATTTTTATTTATTTAAAGCAGTGTGGTTATAAGTGACTTGCCCAAGGTCACACAGCTAGACAATTATTAAATATCTGAGACTGGAACTGAACTCAGTTCCTCCTGACTCCAGAGTTGGTGGCCTATCCACTTTGCCATTCTAGCCGCCCCTCTGTCAAGTAATTTTAATAGTGCTAATTCACATTTAAAGAGCACTTTAAGGTTTAGATAACTCTTAATTTATCTCAGCCCTGTGAGGTATTTTATGCAAATATTTTCCTTAGATTAAAAAACTGAGTCTCTGAGAATTTAAATACCTTGCTCAGGTTCACTCAGCCAGTAGGTGTCTGAGATCAGATTTAAATCGCAGTGTCCTGAAAATATACTACTTTTATAAAGCATTATAATACAGATTTTAGTGTGATTTAAGGAAAAATATGTCTAAGTCCTAACTTAGTAGATTTATTTCAAGTATCAAGAACAACAAAGGAAGAATTTGAAGTTCACTGATGGAATTATATCTTTATAGTATGTAATTATTAAATAAATTTAGTTACAAAGCAGTTTGTTTGATATTAAAAAAAACAACCCTTTGGTAACAATTTGATCAAAAATGAAGTGAGTTGCAAAGCTCCAAGAGAAAAGGTAAATGGTTTCTGGTGCTGGAAAGTCTTGAAGCAAAGACTTGGATGACTACTTGTTGGCTGTGATGTAAGGGATTCCTGATTAAGTACTGATGATCTCACATGCTCTTTCCAGCTTTGAGATTCTTTGATTCCAGTCTCGAAATAAAGGAGCTAACTAAAATGCCAAATCAATTTAATCCCAAAATCTTAATTCATCAGCTATGCCAAGCTTTTCTTTTTTTCTGTCAGTAAATAATAGTGAATGAAAGTTATAGGAATAAATGGCATTTGTGTCATTCACATGGTGAGTGAAATGAAAATTTGCTTTAAAAGGCTTTTTAAAAATTGTATGATTTCAGGAGACCATGATTAAAATCTGGCCTCCAATACCTAGTGACTGAGCAAGATATTTACATGTTTTTCAAGTCTGCCCAACTCATTCAGGGAGCAAGAGAATGGTCATTATGTCCAGACATCTCTGATTAACAGTAAATATGTGTTTTGAAATGTATGGCTTTCATTTTTCAAGGGATAATTTGCTTCCTTTACTGCTGCTAGCTGTTTTTCAGTTGAAGTATTTTTTGAAAGAAATGGTTCCCTAAGTGCTTGATAATTGGCTATAACATGATATTCCAGACTCAGAATTAAGTAATCAAATGTATTTTGAAAATAGCTCTTTTCCTTCCTTTGCTTTTGACCTCTGCGCTGATAATGCATGTCTGGATTTTTCCACTGTTGTCATTGTAGATATTTTATTATTTGCAAGTTAAATTTTTTTAAACTAATTTCTAATTTTTAAAAAACTTTGCTGATTTTGCACAGGTTCCCAGAGCATTAGTGATCTATGTCTGCTTCTTCAAAGGTGCTGAAAAAGACCTTCTACCTAAAATGGGTATGTGTGTGATTTTAGCCATTATGTTTTCCTTCTTTAATATATAAAATGAGCAGGAATTAGTGAATTGAAAGCAAAGAATGTGAAAGAACACAATTAGCCTTGGGTTCCTCTACTTTTGAAAATCTGTGCAGATTCGGGGGAGGGGTCAAGAGAATGCTATGAACAAACTTAACTCTGGGTCATCTGGTTCAGAGGCTGAAGGGACCTTAGGGATCAGCTACTCTAGGCATTGTGATGTGATAGAAATGATACTGAATTTGGGAAGATCACATCCTTCATTTGTCAAATACGTAACCTTGACAAGTCACTTAACCTCTCTGGGCCTCAGTTTCCACATCTGTAAAATGAAGGGGGAGGACTAGATGCCTTGAAGGAAATCAATGATTGATATATATGTATATGTATATGTATATATATATGTATATACATATATATATCATTTTACACGAATAGATGTACGGTTTCTTAATCTGTTCATCTTTAACATAATTGGATATCGTCTTTGTTTCAAATAAAAAATCATTCAGACATTGTTGGTTTTGGTATTCTAGTTGAAAATTTGGGGGGGGTTGTGCATACTATGTGCAAAGCCTCCCCAAAAGTCCTTATTTAATGCCTTATAATACCACTAAGAGGATTCTCAAAGGATACACCATAGCTAACTGGCTCAGTAGAATGGTAGGCCTGGAGTCAAGAGGGCCTGAGTTCAAATCCAACTCTGGGACCCTGAGCAAGTTCCTTAATCCTCTTTGTCTCAGTTTCCTCATCTGTTAAATGAACTGGAGGGTAATGGCAAACTACTCCAATAAATTCTATACATTACTTTCAAAACTGCCCCACTTATCCATGCTTCCTTCTGAACTTCCATCTATTATTTTTTAATTGGAAAAAAATTCAATAGGCCCTCTTTTGGGGTGACATCATTTTTGCTAAAAAACCCCCTCAAGAAAAAGAGAGAAAAAAAAACCCTTGTAGTAAATAAGCAGAGTCACACAACACAATTTTGCACATTGACCATATCCGCAAAGTTTATGTCTTTCAACCTTGTGGTCCTTTTTGCCAGGAAATAATTAACACACTTCATTTTAGGTTCTCTGCACCATTGCATTGATCAGAGTTTTTAAGTCTTTCAAAATTGTTTTTCTTTGTATTATTGTTATAGCCTCTATGATTGTCTTTAGCTCTGCTCACTTCATTGTCAATTCATACTACCCAGAATTTTCTGGTACAGCCCCTTTTGTCATTTCTAACAGGATACTAATGTTCCTTTACATATTCACATGGTATGTGAAGTTAAAATTTAATGCACCAGGGGCAGCTAGGTGTCATAGTGGATAAAGCACTGGCCCTGGAGTCAGGAGTACCTGGGTTCAAATCCTGTCTCAGACACTTAATAATTACCTAGCTGCCACTTAACCCCATTTGCCTTGCAAAAACCTAAAAAAAAAAAATTAATGCACCATCCTTCAAGTTCCTTGCAGGCAGACACTTTTGCTTTTGTCTTTAGAATTCCTGCACCTAGGATAGTTACTGACACAGGCTAGGCTCCTAATAAATGTGTGTTGATTGACTGATAGATGCCAGGATTGTTAAATATGTGAGACATGATTTCAACCCTCCAATAGTTTACAGTCTGGTAGATGAGTAGAGATACATACAAAAATAACTATAATTGTAGAAAAGTGTAGAATTCAAAATCTTACAGAAAATGAATTTTGAAAACTATGTTTGCATCTAATTGGAAAAAATAAATGAAATATTTAAAAAGAAAAAAATCAGCTTCAATCCGAACCTATTGTATATGCAAAAAAAGACCCAAACAAACTATAATATAAAGTAGAATATAAGTATAAGAGAAAGACAAATCAAATTATGAAGCTGTCAAATTCAATTTTGTTTGCCTTTAAGCAGTCCCTAGCTTTTGTGAATTAAACTTTCATTTATCCTTTATGAATAAATGACCACTGGTTAGGTTTTGGAAGGGGACCCAGGTGAACCAGAAAGTGTCTGTGGAGCCTTAATTGACCCCCCCACAACTCTTTTATCTTGAAGCCCCCTATTTCTAAATATTCTTCTCTGCCCCTATTTAAATCACAGTGTTCCTCACAAAGTCCTAACGTATTCATTATTCATCCACTCTCCCTCTAGGCCCTGTTTCCAGTGTAACTTCATAAGATGGGGTCCTACCATTGCAATCAAAATTCTGAATGTATTTTCTCAGAGAAAATTATTACACTTAGTGATTAAGTTCTGTATTAATGTCTGTATGGGAGAATATTTCAGGACTAGAAATTTAAGTCCTTTGTGGACTGGTCTGACAACTTAACTACTGTGTATAACATTGTTTCCCTGAAACAATGAATTCTGAATTCTGAGCTAGCTCCTTTACATAAAATGACTTTTTGAATAATAACCTTTAATTCAAGGTTCAATGATAAATCAATCAATAAACATTTATTGAGTACCTACTCTTTGCCAGGCACTCTATTATTGGGAGACAGCATTCTGCTGTGTTGGATTTGGAAGTCAGAAGACCTGAGTTCAAATCTTAGTTCTACTTTCTGATCTGTGTGACCTTGAGTAAGTCACAACTTTGCTGTACCTGTTTCCTCAAGGGAAGGAATAAGGGTTGCACTAAATGACCATAAGGCTCCCTTCTATCTTAATATCTGAGCTAGTGTTTATTTTTTTTGTAGGATATCTACTTTAGTCATTCTCAAGTATAGCCAGCAGAGGGAGATATGTGGTAGCTCACCGAATGCTTCTCTCCTGACTGCACTATTACTCCACTTCTTCACTAAACAGGACTCTAGGTGGTGAATTAACTTTAAAACCACCCCAATACCTTAAAGAGCCTCACCTTCCCTGAGAAGCCAGCTGTTCAATTAGTGGGTGGGATGGCATAATCCAAATAGAGAAAATAAAGGAGATATTAGTAAAGCAAAACTTTATAATGTTTAATAACTCTTTGATATCCTGCCTTCCAAGAATTTTTAACCTTTGATTTGGGGAGTGAGAGAACAATATTCTGGGGCTCTCCTATTCTCCCTGAGTATTCATTCTAACATTCCTTTCATTCCAATTAAGAATTCTTCTCTATTTCTGAAAGATACATTGTTGCCAACTCCCACTTGTACTGATTTTCTATGGGATTTAATTTTGTGTAGTTTCTCTTCACTTCCATACCATTTTTGAGTTTGCAAACAAAAGTCAGTCAACTTTCAGAAAAGTACTTCTAATTCAAAATCTACTATTTGAGCATTTTTTAATGGTAGATATTTATGAATGTTGTATAGTTTTTTGTGTAAATTATTTGAGAATGGGGAATGTTTCACTTTTTTTATATATGTATTCCTAATGTCCAATACAGTGACTGATTCATACTAGGGAATAAGTTGTTGTTTTGGGGTTGGTTTAGTTTGGGCTTTTTAGATAAAGGCAGTTTGACTAGTATGCTGGCCTTAGAATCAAGAATATCTGAGTTTATATCCCTCCCTCTGATGTTTATTAGTTGTGTGACTCAATTCACCTGATATTTTTGTGCTTCTGGCAACTACCTAGGACTCAGCTATCAGCTCACAAACTGTTTGCCTCTGCTCCATGAAGGAAGTTCCCTTCAGTGATAAAGTCACAGATCCTTAAATTTCCCTCGGATAATTCTAAGTTCAGATTCTATTTAGCAGATTCTATTTAGAATCCCAGGTGAATTGTTTTTTATGCAAATGTAAAACATCTATAAAACTCATAAATCTGCACTAATAGCTTATAATTCTATAATCATAGCATTGTTATTATATTAGATTACAGTAATGCTGGCATTGTTAGAGAAAGGTAATACTGTTGATACAATATTTGCTTTCTTTCACTTGTTCTTCTAATAGATAGGCATTTCTAATGATTCTTTTGCTCATATCTACCTGAACCCAAATAACCAATAATATTTGTGAGATGGCTATTTAGTGCTGGTTTAGTATGATTTTCTAGCTTTTTTAAAAATATGTACTAAATTCATCATTCCTTTCATTTTCTGTGTTGTTGATATCAGTCTGTTCTAATGAAATGGAGCAGAAGTCCACCGTACCATTTGGGATTTGAACACATCAACCTCAGCCTCATTGGCAAAGTGTTCTAAATACCTAAGCTAAAAGTATCCAATGAACTTGAACTTTCACCTAATGCTTCTTGCTGTGTGGAGCATCTTGGACTCTTATTCAAGGGGATTCCATACTGAAGCATGCTATGGCCTAGAAGTCCCTTCATATTTCCCTCCAGGACAGCATTATCCCAAGACCCCAGAATATGATTATATTTCAAAAAAAAAAAGGTACCTAGGGATTTAATATTGGGGTCACATTAACTACTAATTAAGTTTTGAGATATCACACTATTTTCTGTATAAAATTAACCATTGGTATTGAGGGGTTCCCCCTCCCCTTCACAAAGTATTTTTAAAAAATCTAAATAAGGATTTGGGTCAAGATATATGAGCTGACAAAGCAGCTTTTGAAACGTGATTTTTGAATTCGCTGAGGGTTGGTGATTTCTTGGGGGAATTTCTTGGCTTGACTCTTCACTCTAAAATGTTTTTCCTACCAGTTAGCACACTGCTGAATGTGAAATTAAGTGAGACTGAAAATGGTAAGCATGTCTCTATATTGGAGCTACCTGGGAACATTCTCATCATCCCTCAAGCCACTCTTGGGGGAAAAGTGAAAGGAAGAACTATGCAGTACCACACCAACTCTGGAAAAGAAGAAGGATTAGCACTTTATTCTCAATTTGTGACTCTGTGCGAAAAAGAGCTTGCTGCTAATAGTAAATGTGCTGAAGCCGGTATGGTGGTAAAGCATGGAACTTATGGGAACAGACAAGTATTAAAGCTTGATACCAATGGACCCTACACACACCTGATTGAATTTTGAAAAAAGCTTGTATAACTTATTTTAGGGTGAAAAGAACAGGACTGGACCACCAAAGAATTTTCTTTTTTTTAATCTACCTTTATAAGTTTTTACCACGTTTTTGACATTGAATAATATGAGTTATAGTGTCAATTCTCCTGTTGGCTTGGGCAACTTCACCTTTAATTCATCCTACTATCCTTTTTTTAAAATGCTTCTCTTAGAGCTGATGGTATTGGAACGTAGACTGAAGCACATTTTTTTCTTTCTTTCACTTTATTTCTCATGAGGTTTTTTTATTTCTGGTGGGGAGGAGGGATTATTTTCACTCTTACAAGAAGACTATTTTAGTAATGTATAAATACATTGAAATAATGTGAAAAAAATTTTAAGATGCTTCTGTTGGTTGCACAGTGATATTTTGAAGAGACTCTCGCAACATTATTTTCCATCAAATAAAAAAGAATTATTTTAAAATTCTAATTAGTAAACAACAAGGAATTTTGTCCTGCTAAAGTAAACTCATTGCTTTACTTCTCAAAAATAAAAATCTCTCAAATTTCAATGTATTATGCAGACCCTACATAGTTTATGATGTGAAATAATTTCTTTAATACCTCCCTGAAGCCCTAACATCATTGGTATTAATCATCTTTAGACAGCTAGTGGTGCTCTAACTAAAGTGTCTGACTTGGAGTCAGAAAGACCTGAATTCAAGCTTGACCTTGGACACTTACTAGCTTTGTGATCCTGGACAAGTCATTTAACCCTGTTTGCCTATGTGTCTTCCTCTTTAAAATGAGCTGGAGAAGGAAATGGCAACCCACTCTTGTATTTTTGCCATGATAAACACAACTGGTTCAAGGAGAGTCAAACGCTACTGAATGACTGAACAGTAGCAAATAGATCATTTCCTTACCAGTGCAGAGCATAACCCCCTTCTGCTTCCATATCATTCTTGTCCATGTACTTCCATAAATCACTCCCATGTTATCCAGATATCCAGATAAAAGGAGATTTTTTTATCTTCTAATTTTTTGGGGGGAGTTGTTTATTAACATTTTTATGGATGCCCTATTATCCTTAGATTCTGCTATTTTCCTCTAGGTAACAGGTATTGTCTCCCTTTTCAATCAAGACATATTCTTATTTATGGGAAGTATCAGTGGAAAGAGTAATAAATTTAGAGTCACTAAACTCAGAGCTACTGTTTATTACATAGTATTGATTCTGGGAAAATCACCTACCTTCTCTGGGCATCAATTTTCTCATTTGTAAAATGAAAAAGTAGAGTAAATATCCTCTGAAGTCTCTTCTAACTTTAGATATGTGGTCCTATGACATTTTTTACATTTTGAGGTCATTGTTAGCAGTATGCTTAGACCTACCAAGCATTCTGAGGGGTATTATGGCTTACTGGATGGTAGACTGGATCTTGAGTCAGAATTTGGCTCCTGAAACTCACTAGCTCTATGACCTTGAATAAGGCTTTTAACCTTTCTGAGCTTCAGTTTCCTCAAATGTAAAATGTGGATAATAATATCTACCTCACATAATTATTGTTTAAAGAAAATGTATGGAAGTTTCATATATAAGGGTGAGCAGTTATTTTTGGTGCCCATCGGACCACCTGCAATTTTGATTCTTTTGAGATCACAGTGTTTTATTGTCCATGGCCATTTTATCATCCTATTGTATCAGTAATTTTCTACTTCTGTTAAAATGAGGTCAGTTTTAGGATAATCAAAATGAATAGAGTTTTCAGTGTTTTAACTTTCCCATAATTTGCATAAGAAAATATATGCTTAACCTAAAAAAAAAAAAAGAAAATATATGATTGGAAGGGCAGCTAGGTGGTGTGGTGGATAAAGTACTGGCCCTGGAATCAGGAGGTCCTGAATTCAAATCCTGTCTCAGACACAATTACCTAGTTGTGTGACCTTGGGCAAGTCACTTAACCCCATTGCCTTGCAAAAAACCAATGTGTGTGTGTGTGTGTGTGTATGCTTTATTGTTCCTTTTTAACATGTGAAAAAATATATTGCTAGTTCTTAATTTTTATAATGCTAATTCTATAGGGAACTCAAGTATTTTATAATCGTTAAAATGAGCTTAGGTATTCCCTATGTAGAAAAAAAGAAAGAAGACCTAGAAGTTTAGATTTTTTTTTATTTCTACAGCTGGACATTCATCTCTAACCTTTAATTATCCTCCAAAGTATTTATGAAAGGGTAAGGCATAATGCAAGGAAAATCTGAATATCTCAGACTTTAATTTTGAACCTCTAATAATAAACTTTTTTATGTACTTAGTAATAATTATAAGGAAATTGTCTTAGGGTAAAAAAGAAAAGATTTCTATGGAAATTATTTGCAAAGAGGTTGACAATCATTTTCACATTATTTATTAGTTCTAATTGGTGAGATAAAAGATTGTATCTCAATAGACATTTTAAAATAATAGGGAGATTTTTCTTTCTCAAATGAGCTTGAAGGAATAGATGAATAAGAAATTCAAGGAACAAATCATCCATCAAAAAAAGCAAGAGGAAAAAATCTAATTTTCTACAAACTCTGACCTAATTTCAAGAGATATTTCTTAAGGAGAGTGTTATTTCTCATCAGAATATGAAGAAGTTAAAAACAATTCAGACCTCCCTAAGGAGTCTGAAGACTCCTTTGTGCTTCTTATCATTGCTGTACATCTGTGATTGTAAGGTATTTTACATTTTTAGTATTTAAAGGATGCTATTTCCTCTATTCCTTTGTAAAACTCTATTTTGGACACTTAAGAATCAATAGCTAGCTTGGTAATGAACTTATTGCCCTTAACTTTTACTTTATTGATTCATAATACATTTATTGAGGTGTAATAAAGTATTCATAAACTTACAAACTCCAGTTTTCTCCAATAAAGCTGTATTTGTCTTTCAAAAAGACTGCAGCATCTATTTAAAACTGTTTCATTTCTTTGAGGAAAAATGCTGATTCACAGTCTTAGCATGTTGTGGCATAGATTTGAGAATTCTCCATTTTTACAAAATTGTGTGAGGAGTCTGAGCCTACATTCCCTTATTCATAATGAGTCAGACTATTCATGCCCATTTACTAGGGTTTGAATTTTTCAGTTGTTTAAACATTGAGATGGATTTCAATAAAGGTTGACTCATTGCATAGTTTGGAGACCTAAAAAAATTAAGATGAAAAACTGCCTATGTATTTTATTCTCCTGCTACTATGAAAGATTAGTTCTACTTAGGTCCCCTTCATCTATTATTCTAAGGTTTTAAATCTAAATAGTGTTGTAGTGCAAAAATTTATGAAATACATTCTAAGGCAAGGCACTATAAAAACAAAGACATAGAAGTAGTCCCTGCCTTGAAGGAGCTTTGATTTTATTGGAGAAAGTCTATTAGATAGGCAGATAAATACAGGGTTTTTGGAAGAAAGAGAGAACTTGAATTACTAGAGAAATTAGAGAAAATTTCATGGTGGAGGTGCCTAAGCTGTCTCAAAATCATAGATTATGAGAGATGTTGGTAATAAGGGGAAGAGAGTACAGTTTATAGATTCCTAGAAAGATGATAGGCTATTAAGTTTGGAAACTGCTAGCAGTTTATTTTGACTGGTACATTGAATGTTACATTGAATGGGGAATAATGTGTCATAAGGTTGGTAAAAGAGGTTGGAGCCAGATTGAGGGTAACTTTAAACACCAGGCTAAGAAGTTTGTATTTTATCCTAGATGTAGGTGAAAACCAGATGACATGACCAGACCTGTGCCAGTGATTTTGGCACCTGCATGATGAAAACAAGATGGATGGAATAGGGAGGAGACCAATGGAAGGGAGGCCTATCATTAAATTTAAGTAAAAAGTGATAAGCAAGAAGTATGCAAAAACAGACTGGATTTCCAGAAAGAAATTATTGACTTGGGAGTCATTTGCATAAAGGTGATAATTAATATCATGGGTGCAGACAAGATCATGAAGAGAAGATAAGAATTAGAATCAAAAGATGTGGGTTCAGGTACTGGCTCTACCATTTGGCAACTAATGTGACCTTAGGCAAACTAGTTAATCTTCCTGGGCCTCAGGTTTTTTTTGTTTTTGTTTTTAGTTTTTGCAAGGCAGTGGGGTTATGTGGCTTGCCCAAGGCCACACAGCTAGGTAATTATTAAGTGTCCGAGACTGGTACTCCTGATTCCAGGGCCGGTGTTCTATCCACTGCACCACCTAGCCACTCCAGTTTTCTTATTTGTAAAATGAGAGTTATGCCCAGCCTGAGGTTCATATTAGTCCTAAAACTCAGTAGTTCTGTGAAAACTACTTTGAAGATTGAGAGCAGGGTGTCAAAACTTTTTTTTTTCTGCCAAGGGCCAAAACTTATTAGCCTACTCTATTTGGTCAAACATTTAATTAATTCACCCCTAAAAATCTTCTATATTTATTGAATTTCAAGTCCTACTTGCAGTTGCCCTGGCAGCACCAGACCAAATGATTTTTCAGGCCAAGTATTCCCCACCCCTGATCTAGACAAATACATGTCAAAGTAAAATGCCACATTTTTATTGCTGTTTATTTAGTGATTCCAGTGCCCAAAGTCAATGTACATTGATATTTGGCAGACTTTTTTATACTTAGTAAGTTGAATTATGAGTGAATTGAAGGATTTTTGTTAACTGTATATCATGAAGGAAAAATAGCAGATTTACCCTTTTTTTTAAGTTTTTGTGAGGCAATGAGGTTAAGTGATTTGCCCAAGGTCACACAGCTAGGTAGTAAGTATATGAGGTCAGGTTTGAACTCGGGTCCTCCTGACTTCACCTAGCTGCTCCAAGCTGACTTAACTTCTAACACTTGGGGTAACCATAATGAAAGCTGTATGCTTTAAGAGTATCCCACAGTCACCTTTGACTGTAGGCCACATTGTCTCTTGTCCTGCTTTCCTCAAGATCACAGGAAGAGAGATCACTTTACAATTAGCCACTGAATGTAATCTTTAGTCCACCCCGAGGTGCTGGGTGGGAACCATCCACCCAAGTGTATTCATCAGCGTCTCTCTGACTCACACACAGGAAATCCTCTTTGTTACTTATAGAAAACCTCCTACCCTGACTAAGCAGAATGACTTCAAATTGCCCAGTCAGAAGAAAACTCACTGACTTCTAAATTCTAGCTTAGGATTTTATATAAAATGTTGCTTGGAATTATAAAAATAGGACAAACTTCTAGAGCTGGGAAATTTCCTGTTTTAGACTGGATCCCCTCATTCATATATATATATATATGTGTATGTGTATATATATATATATATAAATTTAGGCTTTTTAGCAAGGCAAATGGGGTTAAAGTGGCTTGCCCAAGGCCACACAGCTAGGTAATTATTAAGTGTCTGAGGTGGGATTTGAACTCAGGTACTCCTGACTCCAGGGCTGGTGCTCTATCCACTGCACCATCTAGCCACCCCCTCATTCATATTTCACAAGCAGCCAACTTTCCGTGGCTCCGTGGTTGTTAAACAGCAAAATTACAAAGAACATGTGTCCCCCCAAGATTGCACTAGTGTCTACTGAAATTTCATTCAATAGTTCCCTCTCAGGATAGTCCAAAGACTATTCAGATGTTTTGCTTTTCCAAAGATCCTAGAAAAGTTCAAGGGAAAGTATTGCATGTCTGGGATTTGCTTGTATTCATTTATTCAAAAAAAGATGGTTTATCCTTCTTTCCCACTCTTCTGGAAGGAGTCAGAGCCTGGACACTCTGCAATGCCGGAAGCCGTTTCTGTCTCTGACCTTGAGATGGTCTGGTATTCCTATTGCATCATTGAGCACAGGATAGTTTCCATCACCACAACAAATGGTTTTTCGGGCATCAGAGACAACTGCAGTCAGCAGTTATTACCTGATCCGTGGCCCTTACAGAATCTCTCCCTGGCTCTGAAAGGAATAGCTGGTGATAAGCCATCTCAGGCTGTAGCCACAGTGGTCACCAGTGGCCCAAAGGTTCTCACCCACATTTTAATTGCTTCTTGCTCATGTGGCAAGTACTCTGGTTTCCTTTCTTGTATCTTCATACAAGTCACTGCCACTAACTAGTCTTGAATTTTCCCCAAAGCTTTGTCCTGGAACCTCTTTCTCTTCTCTCTAGGCTAGGGGCCTGGAACAGCCAACCAATGGGCTATATAATCAATTGGTCTGGTGCTTCCATGGCAACAGCAGCTTTATAATCAATTCTGCTGCAGCCATGGCAACTGTAGACTGGACTCAAAATTCAATATATCTAGGAGGTAAATGATATTATAAATATCCAAATGGCCCTTGGCAGGGGGAAAAAAAGGTTCTCCACCCCTTCTCTAGGCTATCCAGCATGTTAATCTCAACTCCCATGGATTCCTTCATCTCTGTGGAGTTGTTTCCTAGATCTGTCCAGATCCTTACAACTCTCCTGATCCATCTCCCATCACCAGCTACCTCTTGGATTTTTCAAACTATATGTCTCACAGACATCTCAAACTCAACTTGTCCAAAACAGAACTAATTATCTTCCCTGAAAAAAATCTCTAACCTCTAACTTCCCTATTATTATAGACAAAATAGATGGGTGAACAAGAGCACTCCAAACTCACAATTTTTGTGACATTTTTGATTCCTCATTCACACTCACCCTAAATGTCCATTATGTTGCTGAGTCTAATTGTTTTAACTTCACAACTCTCATTCAGGTCTCCTTATACACATTTTGACTCCCTCACCAGAATTTAAGTTCCTGAAAGGGAGGGAATAATTTTTTTCTTTATTTATATCACCTTTATTTATTTCCTTCACTTATTTATTTTATTTATATCACTGTTCTATGTAGCCTAGTATATAGTAAGTGCTAAATGAATGCTTATTATTGCTTTTTTTCTGACCTTATTCTATTATTCTCTTACATTAATTATCTTCCCCAACTGAGTCTCCTTTTTGACTCTTGCTCTTCCCTATTTAAATTGCTCCCAACTTGTTCTATACCAAATACTCTCCACCTTTCAAGGCCGTTTTTTCAAACCTCATCTATTCCAGAAATTTCTACTTTCACTACTACTACTACTACAAGCCACAATTATCTTTCCCAATTAATATCTTTTTTAAATTTTATTTTATTTTTCCAATTATATGCAAAGATAGTTTATAATATTCATTCATTTGCAGATTTGTGTGTTCCACAATTTTTCTACCACCCTGCCTCTCCCCATGTCAGCAAACAATCTGGTAAAAAGTATATGTACAATTGTGTTTTATATATTTTCACATTAACTGTGTTGAGAAAGAGAAATTATGAGAAAAAACAAAAAAGTTTTAATAAGTGAATATGGCATGCTTTGTTCTTCATACTATGTATTCAGACTTCATAGTTTTTCTCTGGATGTGAATGCCCAATTAATTTCTATAGCATGTGGGCTAGAGGACCACTTTGGGGGTGATATTTTGGAGAATATTTCTAGCCAGGAAAGATCTATAATCTCAGCATATCATACCCCAGAAAGAACAGCCATTAGCCAGCTAACCAATTTAAATATCTCTAACCTCTGAACCTCAAGAATATCAGTAACAGGACCAATGAGGTAGTTTAAATAGTCTAAAGGGCTTCTTTCCAAAATTTCAGATCCTACTCTCCAAATCTTCCCCAGGGCATCTTGTAACTGCAATAATTCATACTTATGTTTACAAGTGTGTGTGTGTGTGTGTGTGTGTTGAGTCTTATGTTAAATCTAGGATTGGTCAAAAATTCTACACTAGGGGATATCCTCCTTTAACCCCTCTTATAATCAATCAATAAATATTTATTAAGCACCACATGTATGCTAGTGATGTGAATACAAATATAAAAAATGAAACAATTCCTACTTGTGTGAAGTTTATAACAACCACATTTTTGGCAAATATGGATTTCTTTTTGTTGGCTTTTACCATATGAAGACCTCTTTTTTCTCCAGACTAGACAGCATTTTAAAAGCTTAATAAAATGTGATCTATCACAACCATTTCTCAGAATGTGAAAAGGATTTATCTGGAGAAAGCACCACACCCATTTGTAATAGTATCTTAGAATCATCAAGGATGTTATAAACAGCATTTTCTGTTCTCTTGATAATAGCATTGAGAAAAGCCAGAAGAATCTTTTCCCTTGTTGGAATGAAATTTTTAGGAGGTTTTAAACATTAAATAAAAAAAATCCATCTCCTACTTCAAAACTAAGACACTATTTACTTAAAAAGCAATGCACCAGCACCAGAGTAGATGAGCAAAGGCTAAGGAGCTGAGTCCAGCCCCAAATTAAGCACACTGAGTTCTTGGCATAGCTCTGACATGGTTTTCTACCCTGAGGCTATTCTTTTATGAGCAGAAATGTCACATTGAGAAGGCTTACAAAATTTGCACTGGCTGTTCCTCATACCTAGAATGTTCATTTTTCTTCCTTTCTGCTTCTTAGAATATCTGGCTCCTTTCAAGTCTCAGCTCAAATTCTACCTTGAGCTGGAGGCCTTTCCCAGCCCTCTCAGATGTTCGTACCAACCCCTCAAAGGTTACCTACTATCCACTCTAACTATTCTGAATACTCCTTGTAATTTATATTATCTCCCCTATCAGACTGTGAGCTGCCAGAGAACAAGAGCTAGTTTTTAACTTTTCTTTGTAAAGTCAGGATTTAGCTAGTGTTTGACATGGAGTAAATGCTTAATAAAAGCTTTTTGAATGATTGATTTGTCTGATGACTGGATGAATTGTTTATTTTCAACTGTTAAGTTTGATTAGTTCTCTGTAGCTGGTCTTGCTCTTTGCTGCTAAGTGATCTGGGAATCATTCTTCCATTTCCTATTCCAACGGTAGACTGGATCTCTAAAGCAAGGCTACTGTACTACCCCCTGAAGAGCTTTGGGTTTCTTCTGATGTTATGGTTGTAAGCCTTCCATTCCAATGGTTTCTCTCCAGTAACAGTCAACTAAGATCATTTCCAGGGCCATTATCCTCTTAGTGTCATTTAGCCAGATATTTTCTTTTTCTCATTAATAATCAATTAGCTTTTACAAAGTACAGTTACTGAGAAGACATAGCATGATCCCAAGAACAAAAACATCTCTTCTGGACTGGTGTTCCCTACACTACCATCTTGGTCCTTGGGGAGGGTGAACTCAAACTTAAAATGGTAGCCACAAAGCTTTCCTCCTGTTTCTATTCAACAAAGGGACCCCAAAAGGGCAAAAGTCCATCAGTCAGGGGTCTTAGGTACCCCAGTGTAGCCATTTACTTGAAGAAGCCCCCCAAAGAACTAAACACCTCAGATGGAGTCTCAGGTACCCTGGTCCGTTCAGATTGGTGAGAGCACACACACAAGAACAAAGGATCCCTGTTAAGTCACAGTTTTTATGAATTTGCCCAGGAGCAGTAGATAACAAATAGAACAAGTCACTAATTGTCCTGCCTTAGGGAGAGTTGGTGAGTTTAAATAAGAGACTCAGGACCCCCTCTCCCCAGACCCAGATGTCTAGGTGTGGAGGTCTTTGATCTGCTAAGTTCCCAAGGGAAAGGGATGAGGGAATGATCTAACTGTACAAGTATGACCTATGGGAATCTCTACAGACCAGAGGGAGAAAACTATTACCAGGACAAAGGGCTATTCAAGGGGTTCTAGAGATAGGGATAGATCTTCTCATGCCTGTTTCCAGCCAAGCAAAGTAGAAGGGTAGGAGGTATTCTCTCATGACTACATTTCTAGGTCCGAAGGTATCTTGTCAAACCCAGCTCAAATTCAAAGTTTTATTTACCCCCAACTCTTCCACCAAGTTCATTTGTACCATAGTCACTGGCTAAGTTATTCCTGTGTTCATGTTGATTCACAGTTGGTCTAGTTCTACCTACAAAAGGGGAGGTCTGGTTGGGAGGAGGAAGGGAAGAAGTATTTATCAAAAGCCTTTTTTGTACTATGCAAGCTATTTTACAATTACATCATCTGATAATTGAGAAAAATTGTGTGAACTATTATAAAATAAAAGGTACATGATGAGCCTTCCCTGAGAGCTCCTTCCACCACTGAAATCACAGGTTCTGTTAAAAAAAAAAAATCTGCAGGTCATGTCAGAGATTCTGTTCTTTGCCAATATTTAATCTCTATTTCTCTTCCTCCTCTGGAAAGGAGAAACAGAGTATCTGATCAGCAGAGCTGCCATTTTCTTATCTCCTGGCTATAATTTCCTTTTTTTTTAATAAGCCAGTTTCCTTTTCCTTATTACTTCTGTTTGACATTATTGTTAATTGAAATGTTTTCTGGATTTTGACATTTTGGTTTCCTCTAATTATCTTGTTGGCTGGTCTCTGGATAGTCTCACAGAGCTTCACAATGATGCATCAGGAAAGGAAGGAGAACTTGAATCAGAAGAACTTGATTTGAATCCTGCTTCTACATCTTACTATGGAGGTAATCCTGGGCAAGTCAATTAATTTCACTGGGCCTCAGTTGCCTCATCTGTAAAATGATGTAGATGATCTCAAAGGACCATTACAATTTTGTTGTTGTTGTTGTTGTTGTTTTTGCAAGGCAATAGAATTAAGTGACTTGCTCACAGTCACACAGTTGGATAATTATTAAATGTCTGAGACTGGATTTGAACTCAGGTCCTCCTGACTCAAGGTCCTATGCTTTATCCACTGGGCCACCTAGCTGCCCCAGGACCATTGTAGTTATAAATAAATGATCTTCCTTTCTAGATAGATAATTTATTTTTTTAGTCTTTAATTCTTATTTTAATTCATATTTTATTTTATCGTCAATTACATGTTAATTTTTAAAATTTGAATAATTAATATTTTCAAAAACCTTTTTTGCTTCTTTCTGTATTTTGGATATTGCTTAAGTACTTTGGTCTCTGCTTCTACTCTCTTCAGCTTCTTTTTATTTATCTTAACTGAAGTGAATTTTGAAGGAAGCAATAGGATTTTATGTTATTTCCAAAAACAGTTTCCTTCTCAGATGCCATGTGAGATTGTAGGTGCCTAAGACAGGTTAGACACAAATAGTTTTTTAATTATTTATCCTACTTTACCTTTAAAAGAATAGCAGTTAAAGTTTATAGTAATGATAATAGTAATAATAACTATAATAACAATAATAATAATTCCTCCTTATATAGCCCCTTAGTTCTTCCTCACAACACTTTGAAGTAGGAAGTACAAGTCTCCTTATGACAGATGAGTACATTAAGGCTCTAAGAGCTTAAGTGACTTGTTCAAGGTTATACAGTAAATCTGTGACAGTATTTGAAATCAAGTTTCCTGATTCAAAGCTATCCACTACTTAGAATTAATTGAAGAGATTTAAGAGGCCATCGAGTCCAAACTCCTACCAAGTATATATTCCATTTATAACATGTTGTGGTCATTGGGTGGCTAGATGACAACTAATCACCTCTCCTCTACCAAAAGATCCCTATTGATGAGAAACTCATTATTCTCAGGCAGTCTCTTCCATTTTTGTATAGCTCTAATTACTGGGAAGATATTTCCTTATTTCTAAAAAAGAGTATATATAATCCCTGTACTGAGTTTTCTAACTGTTGCCATTTTTTTGGATGGTTTTGGCACAGCTTTAGTGAATGGTGTTACTCAGCGAGGCCTCCAATCCTCCTTCACCCAACTCACCTGTGGCTCCAAGAAGCCGTAGCATGCCCAGCGGACACACCTGGGTAAAGCATCTCAGCAGATGGGCTAAACCAGATTGAGAGTAACCAACAGGCTTCAAACCCATTGGTGAATTAGGGGGGTCTCTACCTTCTACATAGGAAGACTTTCCCTGGGGGAATGGGCAGATGAGAATAATTTGTTCCAGCATCAGTGAAGGTGACTGTGAAATGTTTAAAGCTTGGTCAGACGTTGAAGACACAAGGTCGTTTGCTGCAACCTGGGCCATGGCCAGTCATCTTGATTTTTGTCCTGCTACAAGACTTCAGTGATTCAGAAAGAGAGTGTGAGGGAGACAGCTCTGTGCACCAGCAAAAGGCTAAGGGAAAGGAGTTGGGTAAGGGAGAGAGAAAGATTGAGGAATGGGAAATCTAAGGTAGAGAATCAGTACTAGTCCATGGTAAAGTGTTAGCTCACAATTTGTCCTTCAACACCTTCCAAAGGTCCTGCCCCCTTGCCTTATAATTGTCCAGTTATGTTTGAGTATGACTCAATTTGAGATTTTTCTTGGCAGTATAACTGGGTTGGTTTGCCCGATACCCAAGGTCATTCTCTAGCTCATTTGACAGGTGAGGAAACAGAGGCAAACAGTGACCTGCCTGGGGGTCCCAGAGCTATTATCTGAGGTTGGATTTGATCAAACACAGGGAGATAAGTTTTCCTGATTTCAGGTCCCTCATTCCATCCTCTGAACCACCTAGATAACATTCTATTCCCCCACCTCCCACTCTTCCCAACTCCCCTCTTGCCTTAGATCATTGTAAAGCACTATCACCATCTGAATATTTAGAGTAAAAATAATACAGAGCTAGATGTATATTCCTCAAGTTTCAAATTTTCTGTTGACAGACAGCTGCTTCTGTTAAGAATAAGCATTACTTCCCAAGGCTTAATTTTCCCTCTTTCCATCCCCTTTCCCCACCCCCACCTTGAAGATTAATATCACCTCAGTCTGGCCCAGGTTGTATGTGAGCCAGCTGGCTTTCATCCATGTGTCTGTTCCCTTCAGGCTTATTTTACAGGACCTCTCCATGTTTAATTGGCCTTTTGGTTTTTAAAACTAGTGAAAGAGCCTGCTAGATTATACAAGAGAAGGATTTCTCTTCTTTAGAAGAGTAAAATCAGCTCAATTAGCCCAGGTTGGGGAGGAAGGTTCAAGGGTGGGGAGTGAGTGAGATGTCTGGCTACAAAAACACTTCTTCAAATAATTTTTATTAATAGAGTCCTTCAAGATTATACAGTACTTAATAGACAGCATTTCATGAGTTTAGTAAAAACAATATCTAGTATCTACATTAGCATTTTAAAGTTTGCATACCACTTTACAAATGTTATCTCACTTTATGCACTCAACAACCCTGAGAGCTATTATTGTTCCCATTTTACAGATAAAGAATCTAAAGCAAATAGAGATTTTAGATGAATAATCTAACCCTAAGTTCACATAGTAAGTGTCTGAGGCAAAATATGAACTCAAGATGAAAATACCAAGTATCCTTATCTCCATTTTATTTCTATTTTTAAATTGATATTTTATTTTATTTTCCAAGTTTTTCAACATTCAACCAAATATATATGCATATTTATAAATGACATAATTTCCTTCCATTCTCCCTTCCTATCCTCCTCCCCTCAGTGGCAGTCTGGTGAATATTGTATGTACATATTTGTGTTTAACATGTTTACAGATTAGTCATTTTCCATATGAGGAATTAGGATTAAGGGAAAAGAAAGAAAATCATGAGATAGGAAAGAAAAACAAAAGAGAAATTAAAAAAATGAATATAATGTTTATCTATATCCTATAGGGGTTTTTTTTGGTTTAATTTGGTTTTTCTTCCTCTGGATGTGGATAGCATTGTCCATAACAGATCTCCCAGGGCTTATGCTAGCTCTCTGAACTCCAGTGAGGAGCCGAATCCATCATGATTGATAGAATCACAGTGTTGTTAATGTGTACAGTGTTCTCTTGGTTCTGCTCCTTTCACTCAGCATTAGTTCCTGTAATCATTTTCATGCTTCTCTATAGAGTCTGATCATTCAGGGTATCTTGTAGATTAATAGTACTCCATAACATTCATTTACCAAAACTTGTTCAACAATTGCCCAATTGTTGGGCATTCCCTCAAAGAACTGCCCAAAAAGCAATAAAACTGATCATACCCTTTGACCCAGCAATACCAATACTAGGCCTATATCTGGAAGAAATCATAAAAAATGGGGAAAATTCCACATGTTCCAAAATATTCATAGTAGCTCTTTTTTTGTAGTAGCAAAGAATTAGAAATTTATTTAAACTTAAAAAATTTGTATTTTTGCTTTATGTTTTTTAATAGTTATTTCCCACTTCCTTCCCTGTGACTAAGAAAAATAAAAATGTCCATCCATATACCTTGTTCATGCATACATTAATTTGCCCTGACATCTCCATGAGTTTGGCCTTAATAAAAAAATAAACTAAACATGGTGTTAACCTCCAGAGTTTGTCCTAATAAGGGATAAACACTGGTCTCCAGTTAGTCTCAAGAAAGAATAAGCAGTATCAGGTTTACATTCACATTTATTAGATTTCTCCAAGCTAGCTGACAACACCTGCCTGAGGGGACTGAGCTAGAAAACTGGACCCCAGAATGGAGTTTTGGAGAGAAATTCTTTTTGAGTTTCACTATTAGGTGGGATCTAATAAAGCTACTTCTGAACTTGTCCCTCCACTCAAGAGTCTCACTTCACGTCCCTAGGCATTCTTTTTACATTATTTATGTCATTTTAGTGATCATTTCATTTAAATAGTAGTCATTTTGTATAATATTCTCTTGTTTCTGTTTACTTCACTGTGTATCAGTTCACACAAATCTATTTCTATGAGGTTCTCATTTTCCTAATTTTTATAACCAATCCTGAGATTTCATTAGTTTAGGGAAAATTTTTTTTTTTTTGCAAAGTCATAGGGTTAAGTGTGTTTAGGAAATTCTTAGTGATGAAACGCTATCAATGAAGATCAGTACCTGTTAGGAAATTTAGAATCTTAAAAGATTAGTCTAGGACACTGAGGAGTTAAGTGATTTACCCAAGTCACCTGGATAGACTTTGAGGCCAGCTCTCTGCTCAGCTTCTCATAATGTCTTGCGCACAGTAATATTCCATTATATTAATATACCACAGTTGTTTTGGGGTTTTTTCTTTGGCAATTCACCAATCAATGAGCATTCATTTTGGTTACATCATTTTGCTACCACAAAGACCTTTGCTAGGACTGTTCTGGTTTATACTTGACCTTTGTTTCTGTCTTTGACTTCCTTGGAGTGTAAGTTATTTTCCTAGTTTTGTGGATAAGGAAAATATGGTTCAGAAAGTTTCAGAAAAATGCCAAAGGTCACACAAGCTAGTATAACAAGGACTCAAACCTAAATCTTTCAATAACATCATGTATTTTCCTCACTATATCATCTCTGATGAGAAAAATACCTAGATTTAGAATGAGTTTGCCTTATGATTTCAGTATAGGAGCTTATCTGTTTTAATTGTGAGTTTCATTTTAAAATTCTCAATACTGTTTTTAAAGTGAATTAATGTGCCACTTATTCATCCAAAGCAATTTATTCTTTTTTACCTCATTTCTTGTATTTTAAGTTCTTTTTTTTTAAAGGCTCATTTTGGAAAAAAAACTAAAAAAAAGGCTCATTTTGAAAATATAGGGTTTCTCTCTAGGCATTCTATCCTGAGACTCAGATCATTTAATAGTTCTAAGTTTCCCCAGTGATTTTAGTGTTTTTACCCTGTCACAGCCACTTTGAACTGACACCACCTTGCATTCTTCTTGCATCTCTGATGATATCCCTTTATCAATTAAAAAAAAGTGACTTATTTTCCCATATTTCCAAGTTGGCAGAAGTTTCTCAAAGTTCTAAAATTGAACTCAAAAGTAAAAAAGATAAGCCTCTGGTTGTCAACAAGCAATTACTAAAATTATATGTCCTCAATCACCTTGGTTTTGAATAGCTTTTTTTTCTCTGCTAAATATCTGGGTCTAATTTTAGTCTCAGTGCAGTTTCAGAATATTGTTTAAAATGTTCCTGAATGTTCCTGTTATCACTTCATAAATAATGACAATGTGTGCTCATACCCCTCCAACAAGACTTTTAAAAACATTCATTTGTGCTGGTGGCATCACACACTGTTAGCTGAATTTTTTGGCAAATTTATTGGCAGATTCTAAGGTACAGAGAGCATCTGAACCAAATTAAGTTAACCCACTCCAAATCATATATTTGGTATTTCCTCTAGCATAGGTGTGTGTTATCAGTGATTTAATATCATAACTGTTGCTGAGTCCAAGGGAGCTGGAGTTCTCACTCTCTCTTTCCACTAAGGGATCCTTCTGCTCTGGATCCATATTTTTAGTGACCAGGTTCAATCCCAAATCACTTTAGCTTATTAGACCCTTCTCCTTAGCTTTGACTCACATCTAGATTCTCCCCAAATTGGCAATAAATAAAGGATCTTGTGCAGAATCTCCTCCTGCTGCCAATCAACTCCAACTGAGACCCAAGTTCTGCAAACTCTTGAAATCACAAACTTGTCTCTAAGACAAGTATATAGCCATTGCAGGTTTGCTTCTCAGTCACCTACAATCAGGCAAAGAAAAATGAGTAGGAAAAAAAAGCCAGACCCTCAGATTCAAGGTTATTTAGTTGTACCTCTCTGCTCTATTTGCCACATGAGAACAGTCACCTTCACCTTGCAAGGTCCAACCCTTTCCCCTATCCCTATAGGAAGAGTCTTAAATAGTCCTGATAAAATCTGTAGATGTGAAGAGGGTGAATGACAGAAGGTAGATCATTGCCTTTAAAAGATCCTATAAGTTTTCAGTTCTCCCTGTTCAGGGACTAATAAAGGTGTTGCTTCATCATCTCAAACTTCAAGTCCTTTAGCATTTATTACAAATATCTCTGGAAGTTTTCAGGGTCACTTAGTCAGCTGTTCCCTGGGATGGTCCCCCCATCCCTGGCACATTTCCATGAAATGTTTCCTGAGGTGCAATCTCTGATTCAACTTCCTCTATAATATGATTACATTACATTACAAATTTCTCCTAAGAGTCATATTTTCAAGACAAGTGCCAGAGAAATTATTTTATCATTTGAATCCCAATCCATTCCCAACTTGACAGTTTTCATTAGAATTTGATATTGTGTTCTTGTTTATCAGTCAAACATTAATTGACTCTACTGTTTATAAAATATGATGTTAAGGCACTATAGGGGGATGGAAATAGCAACTGCAATAAATACATCATTTCCCATTTGTTTTATACAGCATATGATTCTTGTAACTATAATGTGAGGTCAATAGAATCATTACTGTGATCCTGATTTTTTTTTTTATGGAGAAGGAAACTAAAGATATGTTCCCTTGAAAGGGTTTAAATAGGGCAAAGTTTCATTGGAACCTGTCACTCTAAACAGTTCTTTTGTTTGGAAATCCTTCCATGCTTCCATAGTTAACAAAATTGATACTTTTGAGATCATTTGCAAATGATAGAAATGCTCATACTTGGGATGACCTTATCTTTCAAATTTCTGTCATTGTTCCTCAAGAATATTTCTGTTGATAATTGTAAGGACAGCCTTAGCCAGGTACATTTAATCATGTTCTGTTTCTCAGAACTAAGAATAATTTCATGGTATAGGTTATTTCCTTCTTTGACTTGAAAAGATCAAGTTATCCTGAGCTTACTTCTAGTATTCATGACTAGATAGACCAGAATGGATCTCTGTTCTTAGAATCCCCCCCCACCCCCTCCAACACAATATACAGGACAACTGCTTGACTCTGAATTTCAGGAAATTACAATCAGGACAAATGACAGAAGTATTCCAGTATTCCTCTTGGAACTGGATCTTCTTTATACTTACTGCTTTGCCCTGATCTCTTCAACTATACTTTAATTTTTGTTATTTTAATTTTAATTAATTAAATTGATTTTAATTTTTGTTATTGTTTTTCAGTCATATCTGACTTTTGGTGAACCCATTTGGGCTTTTCTTGACAAAGATACTGAAGTGGTTCCCCATTTCCTTCTTTAGCTCATTTTACAGATGAGGAACTGAGGCAAATAGGGTTAAGTGACTTACCCAAGGTCACACAGTAAGTGTCTAAAGCCAGTTTTAAATTACAAAGACAAGTCTTCTTGACTCCAGGCCTAGCATTCAATCCATTACCATTCTGAAATGTTTATGGTATGACTTTTTTTTATTCAGAACTTAAATAACCTAAAGACTATTTTGATATACATAGCAAAACATAAAAAAGATTATTCAGTTGTAAATCTCCATTTCATAATTTTTTCCCTTTTTTTTAAAAGAATATAATAAATTTTACATATTACTTTCAAGACCATCCAGTTTATCTATGCCTGCTTCTTTCTGACTTGCCCTTTGTTCCATACATTTTTAAACATATTTCAATGGCTCTCTTATTTTTGGCATTGCTATTGTGAAATCTCCCCTCTCCCTCACTTAAAATTAACAGAAAGAAAGAAAAAAATCACGATTACTACTAAGAGCAATCCAGTTAAAATAACTCTAAGGTTTCAACCAGCAGTTATCATCAGATTTGCAAAGACAACCACAGACTAAAATGGTAAGTGTTGGAGGAATTATGTGAGACAGTCACTACTTGTTAGTGAAGCTGTGAATTTGTCTTAAAAAAAACCCACTTGTAATTATATCTTAAAAGGTAACAAACTCTTTATAACCATTGAAACAGAAATACTGGGCATATACCCTAAAGATGTCAAAGGTAATGGGAAAGTTCATATATATATATATATATATATGTGTGTATATATATATATGTATGTATATACAAAAATATTTATCACAGCAAATCAATGAGCAATTGCTGAATAACGCGTGGTATAGGAATGCACCCGAAAACTCATTCCTTGCTGTTCAGGGCTTTTTATGGGCTTTGGAACCCAGATGGAATGCCATGATGTTGGAGTACTCTCTAGCCCTTTTCTAGGTCAGTATGACCTCAGAGGAAAGGCCTCAAGGCTCTCACCTTTCAGCATGGTCTCTCAGCTGGTGCCAAGAGGGAAGAGGGATGGAATGAAACCAAGATAGGCAGCTGAAACCGACTCAAGGAGCTTTCAAGAGCCCCCAGTTTTCGGCCAATCAAAAAAAAGGCTCCTCCCAACCACATAGTTAATGGCCTAGAACTAGTTACAGAATGCTTATTCAAGCCTCACAGTCTCTCCAAAGCTTTTCCTTTACCTATTATAACTCTCTCAGAATTAGGATTCCTAGTTTCTTCATATGGAAAAGTTGTATCAGCTAAACAAGCTAATTATATGCAGTACCTAGCTACATAAGTATTTTTTATTTTTCTATATAGTAATCTATTTCATTTTCTAATTTTGTTGCTAATTCAGTATACTTATTTCTGATTTCTTCTTTTCCATTGTTGTGAATTTATTCTGCTAACTTGTTTTTTAATACCAGTGTCTTTTAAAAAAATCAAATTAGCAATGGTGTATTAGATTTAATTTGATTTTTAAAATTATTCCTTATTTTATCCAATAGTTCTATTTTTTCAGTTTAATTTATCTCTCCTTTAATTTTCAAGATATTTTTGTGCGTGTTTTGAGATTACTGAGTTATTAGTTTTCTAGTTTTTAAACCTGCAAGTTTTTAAAACTACTCTTTTCCTCTTTTGTTAATACAAATTTTCTTCTAAACAGTGCTTTAACTGATACTGCTTCTCCTTTAGTTTGACCTTTTTGCTTGCCCTGATAAGAAGAATAAAGCCTGTGTGCTTTTTAAAATGTCTTTATTGGCAACTGTTTCAAAGGAAAGACAAACAACTGTGTAAAGGGACATTTTCCTGATTTTGGTCCCAAAATGTGCTCATAGGAAATAAGAGATGGATACATGAATAAATATGGTAATACCAGTAAAAAATAAGCAAAGGCTATAAATGACTTTGTTTTACTATTAGTGATGTTTATAGATCAATTCAATGAATATCTTAAGTGTTTATTGTGTGCAAAAGCTCTGTGGTAGGTACTTTGATAGGGACTTGAAAGAGGCAGTCACAGATAGAATTATGAGATTTAAAACTGGAAGGAACCTAAGAAAATACCCAATCTAAATCTCTGATTTTATAAGGAGGAAGCTTACAATCTAAAAGAAGGAATATAGTAACTCCAAGTCTTGGGCTAAGGTCTCATTTTATATGAAAATTGGTAGGAAAACTGGAAAGCACTCTGGCAAAAATTAGTTATACAACCACATGTTAACAGATTAAAACTAGCTAAAGAATATAGGCCAGCATTTTTCATTATATACCAAAATAAATTTGGAAATAAGATAGATATAAAAAATTCATATCATAAATAAGATGAATAAAGAAGAAAATATCTTTTGTAACTAAGTAATAGAGATAAAATCGACAATTTTAATTACATAAAATTGATTTTTTTTTGCCTAAACCAAAGCAGTTAAAAGTAGAAGAAAAGTTAAATAGGAAACAATTTTTTGCAGAAAATTTTCCTGATAAAGGTCTTATGTCCAAGTTATATAAGAATCTGATTCAAATTTATTAGAATAATAGCCATTCCTCAACAGTCAAATCAGAAAACATTTATGAAGCACTCACTATGAGCCAGACTCAGTGATAAACTCTGGGAATACAAATTCAAATAGAAAGACAGTATTTGCCCTCAAGGAGCATGCATTCTAAAGATGGGAGACTACACTTAAAATGTTGACTCAACTGAAAAGTGTTGACAGTAGGAAAAAAATCCTGTGGAAAGGAGTTGGCAATATAGCCTGGAAGGGATTGAAACCTGGTTGGTCTGGGGTCTCACACTGAAATTGAAAGTTCTGGGAGAAACTAGCCAATCAGAGGAAAAAGGCTGGGTGAGAATTACTTCCAATGGAAGAAGTAATCCAGTAATCCAGTAAGCTTTCTGGTTGAAGAATTTTCTATAATAGAAAAAGTCCAGTGGAAGTGAGTCAATTGTGCCTCTGAAGAAGAATGATAAATGGTCAAAGGTTATGAATGGGCAGTTTTTTAAGCTATCAACCACCATATTTTTTAAAATGTAACATCACTGAATATTAGAGAAATACAAATTATTACAATTTAGATGACAAAAAACAACTGAAAAAAGAGAATGATAAATATAGGTGGGGATGCAGGAAACAGGAATATTATTAATATACTGTTGTTGGGGGATATTGAATTGATCATCAATGAACTGCTGAATTGGTCCAGCTATCCTGAAAAAGCACTGGAAGTATATCATTTTAATAGTTTGAGTATATACCTTGTACTCAAGGCTTATACTCAAAGATTAAAAAAACCAAAAAAGCTCCCAATTATTCAAAACTGTTAAAAAAACAAACAGCTTTTTTGTTATAGCAAAAGAACTGGAAGCTAAAGGGCTATCAACTGGAGAATGACTGAACAAAATATGGCATATGAATGGAGTGTGTAATAGATTATTATTGCACTAAAAGAAATGATAAAAAGATTATTTCAGAGGAAACAGGAAAGACTATTACATGAACTGATTTGGAGTTGTGGTGATTAAATTGTCCCAACTACAATAGAAGAGACTGAGCAGAGCTCTTAGCCAATGGCACTATATTAAAGTGCTTATGGTCTTCTCTAATGAAGTGAACCTCAGATCTTCCTCTCCTTCCAGAGTCCTACTTTTATAAGGGTTGGTTGGTATCTCAACACTTAAGAAAGACTATCTCAAATACAGAATAATTCCATTGGTTTACATGATACAAAGGATAGAATAAGCTAGAATAAACAAAACAATATATCAACAGTGTCATGGATTAAGCAAGTCAGGAAAGGTCTTTTCTGACTATATAGTCATAAGATGGATGGGCTTCTCCTTAGAGGAGGAGGAGATGGTTCAAGCTATACATACTACATAAGATGGTCATTAGAAAGATGGGTTACTCTGTATCCAGATAAGGAGCTGTGGAGTTTGAACAAAGTATAAGGACTATTCCCTTTAATTTAGAAAAAAAACAGATAGTTTATTGTCTGATCTTGTTACCTCTTAAGACTTCTCTTTAAGGATATGATTTCTCTCTCATCACACCCAATTTGGATCAAGGTACAACATGGAAACAAAGTAAAGACTGACAGAGTGCATTCTGGGGGGGGGGGGAGGGAAGCAAGATTAGGGGAAAAAATGTAAAACTCAAAGAATATCTTTAATAAAAAATAAATTTAAATTAAAAAAAAAAGAAAGATGGGTTACTTTGTAGGTTAAGCAGGAGGAGATGGTTCAGTGGTACAAAAATAAATGGGAGGACTTTCTATGTAGTTGAATTACATCAGTCACACTGGGCTTTGTCACCCAGGCAAGGAAAACAAGGGTGGAGGGCCTCTAGCTAGCTTCCTATGATTATGCAAATGTCCTTTCTATCTGCAATTCATAACTCTGAGACCTAATGTACAAAGTTTATAATCACTTCCCTATGGAGTCATATCAGATTGATTGATAACTGATTGGAATAGAGTGAGGATCCAAATGATTATTTCTCTCAGAGTGAAATGAGCAAAACCAAGAGAATAATTTATATAATAAAAATAATATTGTCAAGACAAAAACTTTTGAGGGCTTAAGAACTTTGATCAATGAAATAGTAAACCACAGTTCCATAAAATCAATGAAAAAAACAAGTTTTGGGAAAAAAAAGAAAAGAAAAGAAAAAAGCAAGTCTTCTTTTAAAAGAGCAGTGATTGACCCAGTTTGTGGAATGAGATACAGCCTCTGACTCAGTCAGTGTTGGAATTTGTTTTGCTATAGTATGCATATTTTTTCAAAAAATTAAGTAACAAGTTCTAAGAAAGCTTTTAATAATATTTTCAGTAGAAGTGATGACAGGAGATAATTAAGCTGGTAATTTCCAGGCAACTCCTAATATTCTCTCATAGAATTTGGACTTTAAAAAGTTACTTTTTTATTTTGAACTTAAACAGTATTTAGATAAAAATCAGAAAAGAGGATTGCATTTGAAATTTAAAAAATAGGGGCAGCTAGGTGGAGCAGTGGATAAAGCACTGGCTCTGGATTCAGGAGTACTTGGGTTCAAGTCTGGTCTCAGACACTTAATAATTACCTAGCTGTGTGGCCTTGGGCAAGCCACTTAACCCCATTTGCCTTGCAAAAAAAAAAAATTTTAAATGACAGGGTGACAATAATAGCTATTATTTTATATTCCATTGTTTAAGGTAGGTACTGTTATTATGATCCCCATTTTGCCAATGAGGAAAATGAGGCAGAGAAGTTACATAATTTGCCCAGGATCAAATAGCTCTTAAGTTTTTGAGATATTTAAACTCATCTTTTCTTCAAGTCCAAAATGCTTTATCTTCCATGCCAACTTTTAAAAAAGCATGCGAAGTAGACTATAATAAGAGCAAAAGATGTAAAAAGAGCCAAAGAAAGTGCTATCAGAAAATTTAAAAAGAAGTGATCATAACTACCTTGTACATGAGGAAGATGGTCAATGGAGGCTTCTTTGCACACTTGGGGGATAGCCTCATCAGAGAGGGTGCTCTATGAGAAAAGCAGAATTGAAATAATTCAAAGGAAACTTGAGATGCTCAAGTTTAGCTAGCCCACCCCAATTATTCCCATGTACCCAACCCGTGGTAGAGCATTCTGAGTTCATATTGATCTGATCAATCACACTATAAGAATCTAACAGTGATTTCATTTTAGTCCTCTTTGAGAATGAAGAACATTGTCAACCACCATGAGGGAAATGGGCAGCTAGGTCAATGTATAGAGTGCCAGACCTGAGTCAGGAAGACCAGAGTTCAAATCTGATCCCAAACACTTATTAGCTGTGTGACCCTGAGTAAATCATTGAACCCTGTGTGCCTCAGTTTCCTCACTTATAAAACTAGCTAGAAAAAGATATGGCAAACCACTCTAGCATTTTTACCAAGAAATCCCCAAATGGAACCATAAAGAATCAGACACAACTGAGTGATGAACGATGATGAGATGAGGGAAAACAATATTGAATAGATAATATCCAAGCTCAGCTTGATGGAACAGAAGAATTTTAAATGGTGAAAATGTAGATCAATTACATTCTGGGCATGGAGTTGGGAAATGACAGGATAAGTTTGGGAAACAGCTAGCTGATTCATTTGGTTGGAACTTGGCTTGTATTGAAGGTAAGTAGAATGAAATAAGACTATGTTATTAAGGGCTTTAGGTGCCAGATAGAGTTTATAAGTGATGAAAACTCAATAAATGGAAGTTTTTTTTAAAATAAAAGACTTACATTAGGAAGATTAATTTAGCATTTATGTAAAGAATGGATAGAATATGTGAGAGAGTAGACAGGGAGGCCAATAAGAAAATTACTTACTATTTCAACAATTCAGGAAAGAAGTAGTGGGGGACTGAACTCACATTATGGTCTTATGAGCGGAGTAAAAAGGATAAATTAAAGAGATATTATAGAGAAAGATTAAATAAAACTAGCAGTTGCAGTATAGAGTGGTTGGAACCAGATGCAAAATCTATTGTGGAGTTAAAATTCATAGGACTTAGGCTCATAGATTTAGAACTAGAAGGAATCTTGGTTGCATCCAGTACCACTCTTTATTTTGCAAATAAAGAAACTGAGAGGGGTGGCTAGGTGGCGCAATGGATAGAATACCAGCCCTGGAGTCAGGAGTACCCGAGTTCAAATCTGGCCTCAGACACTTAATAACTACCTAGCTGTGTGGCCTTGGGCAAGCCACTTAACCCCATTGCCTTGCAAAAAAAAAAACCTAAAATGAAAATAAAATAAGAAACTGAGGCTCAGAGAGGTTATTGGCCCAGGGCCATACAACTGATAATAAATTGGTTGTGCACTTGGGAATTAAAGGAGATTTGAAGCTTACCCTGAGGTTTTGAGATTGGATGACTGAAAGGAACCATCAACAAGAAGTAAGAAAATTGAGAAAATAAAAAAGCAGGTTTTTCAGGGAAAATGAATTCTGTTTTGGTCAGGTTGAATTTGAGGTATTAATGTGGTATTCAGTTGGAAATGTCAAGCAAGTATTTGGAAGTATATGACTAATTCTCAGGGGAAAGATCATGGCTGTGTATATAGACCTGGGAGTAATTTAAATAGAGATGATGATTGTCAGTGCAGTTTTAAGCTTAAATAGCTATCAAATTGCTATTTAATTAGCTATGAAATTAAATAGCTTTTTAATAAGCTATTTAAGCTTAAAACTGCACTAAGAATTTTTATATTAGGCAAATAGAGGGGAAAACAAGAAATGATAGATGACTATGTATATATACATATATAGCTGTTTTATTGTATATACATAATTTTATATTATTAACATTTTCTTGTTCTTCTTAAGCTTTATTAATTACCAGTTATATCAGCTAAATTAAGTTTTGTTATGCTTCTCCTCTCCCCCTTTCCATACTTTCAAACTTAGAGAATTTAATATTTGAGCTAATTCTAATTAGAATTTGCTCCAGAACAATGAGTAAGTCTCAAATAAGATGTCTGTAAAACTTTGCAAATATTTCATACATATCTGTTATTATTGTTTTATTTTCATCTTGTTCAATAGAATTCAGATATAAATGATAATGGGATAAGTCACTATCTTCCTATATAATTCTTTTAAAGTTAATGCTTTTTAAAAATTTGAAACTGAAAATCTTCTATAGACAATATTAATGTGTCTAGGCTAGGAAGAGAAATGATCTAATTGGAAAAAATTTGTATCAAATTCCCTGCTAAATTAGAATGTTGGCACCAAAATATGGAAACAATTTTACATATATATTTATATATGATTAATAGTTATTCCCAGTATATAAATTAAAAGTTATGAACCAATAGTTCTCAAAAGAACTGCAAAAAAATTCATGAGCACATGAACAAATGCTAGAAATCACTAATAATAAAAGAAAAAATCAAAAGAATTCTGAGATTTTACCTCACATACTGAAAATTGGCAAAAATGACAAAAATAGCAAAAATCAATGTCAGAGAGGCAATAGAAGGATACATACTCTAATATATTGTTGTGGAGTAAATTGGAATTATACAAATAAAATGACTAATATGTCCATACCTCCTGAAACAGTCTTGAAATCCTGGGCTTATACCTCAAACAAAGTCATCAGTATGGAAAAAAGGCTCCATATACTCCAAAATATTATAGTAGTACTTTTTATAATAGTTAAGAATTGAAAACAAGTAATACTCATTAACTGGGAAATGGTTAAACAAAGTGTGATACATGAATGTGATGGAATATTTCTGTGCTATAAGAAATGATGTATATGTTGCATAAAGAGCAAGGGGTGGCTAGGTGGCATAGTGGATAAAGCACCGGCCCTGGAGTCAGGAGTACCTGAGTTCAAATCCAGTCTCAGACACTTAATAATTACCTAGTTGTGTGGCCTTGGGCAAGCCATTTAACCCTGTTTGCCTTGCAAAAACCTAAAAAAAAAAATAAAAAAAAAAGAGGTAAATGAGCAGATGCAGAGTGAAGGGAACAGAACCAAGAAAACAATATACATAGTAACTACAACAATGACATCCCAAAAAAATCAAAAGTGATTATAACAAAATTATAAAGTTCACCAGAACTCAGAATGAAGAGATACATACTCCTCAGCCACTCTTTTATTCAAGTGGGAGGTCATAGGTGTAAGACATTGCACAGTTTTCAATTTTTTTTAATACTCAAATCAGATTGCTGCCTTGTTTTTTTCTTTTAAAAATACTATTTGTTATATATGTTTCTGGGAAGGGGAGAGGAAAGGATATATTAGATAGAATAGGAAGGGAAGTGGTATATGGGAAAATAATTTATATCAAAATCACTATGCTGATGTAAGAAACAAAATATCAATTAAAAACATTTCTAAAAGAAAATAAAAATAAATTTTTTTTTGAAAACTATTGAAGGGGTAGCTAGTTGACATAATGGATAGAGCACTGTCCCTGGAGTCAGGAGGACCTGAGTTCAAATCCAGCCTCAGACACTTAATAATTGCCTAGCTGTGTGACCCTGGGCAAGTCATTTAACTCCATTGCCTTAAATAAATAAAAAATTCTAAAAAATAAAAACTACTGAAAAAGTAGATAAAGTAACTGATTTTTGAAAATTGAATAAAAGTTGAATAAATTTGAATAAAATTGAAATCATCTTGGGGGAGACTCCAGTATACAGGTTTTATTCACTGAGATTGATCTGTGTCTCATCCTGTTCTCACATGATTTTGATTTTTTATACTGGGTTGTTGAATATATATATATACATATATATGTAAAACCTTTTTAATCTACAAATATTGGAAATTAATAGCATTTGATATAGTAACACCTATTAAAAATTTTAAAATTTTTGTTCATCATTGTTATGACCCAGTGATTGTGGGCAGGTTGGTTTGTAATGATTGTCTAATTAGTTGCTTATTCTGTTATTTCTTCTATTTATTGGATGAATTTTTTAGACTATATTGAAATCTGTACAGTTATGGGGATTTGTCATCTGTCAGTCTATGAAGTCAGACTTTTGACGTATAGTTCTAGGTCTAGTCTTGCCAATTAGTAGAAGAAAGGTGTGTTGTAATTATAGAAGTAATGAGGTGTTGACTGTTTTAACTGTTAATGTGTTATCAGTGATCCTTTTATGAGGTAGGAACAGGTTGCCTGTGAATTAAAGGGAACACTCTAATTAAGGAACAAATTAGGTACACTTCTGGGAGCTTCAAATAGTTGGGGAGTCCAGAGGAGGGTAGACCCAACACTGCTTTGTAGAAGAGATACCTCTTGTAAGGGGGAAGGTGAATGGTTGTAGAAAAGGAATTTCTGTCTCCTCTCTTACCCATCCACCATGTATCTTAAAACACAATGGGAGGCACTTCATCCAGTTATTTGAGAATTCATCAGTTCATATAATGGAGGGATTATTGAATGTACTACAGACAGAAATGGATAAAGAAAAGCAATCACTCAAAAAAAAAAAATACTGCTGGGAAGAGGACTCTGACAGCAGAGAAGAGAGCCTGTCATGGATTCTAGAGGAGATGAACCTTGACAGTCCAGAACTGAGTGGTGTGGTCTGAAGTACAGACCCTGGAACCTGGCTGAACAGTCCACCTATCAAAAATACTACAACCAAATAGAATCACCTTTCTCTTTGGAGAAAGACAGGACCTCCAGATCCTGAAGCATCAGAGTAGTAAAAATTTTTAGCCCTGTGTGTTGCCTAAACACGAGTCTCACTTCCACTATTTTTGCCTATTTTCTCTGTACTGTGTACATGTATTTATGGGAGAATATGCTTCAGAATTATGGGGGTGGTGATGTTTTGTAGCTCATGTTTTTACTATTCCATCATAGTAAACTTCATTAAGAGCTAATTCTGTCCACTGATTATTATTAGGAAGTACATTGGTTATTCATACATTTATTTATGTGTGTATACACGTACCCACAAACACCTAAACATGGACTTATCCCTTGAACTTGAGGAAGTTTACCCCTATGATGGAGGAGGATCCTAAAAAGTGCCCTGCTCTAGTTATTTACTAGATACTAAGTTCTTATAGCTTGCAGTGAGTCTTATTATTTCTTTTGGTTTTTTAAATCATTACTTTGCAAAATTCCAGATTTAAGCAGATCAGAATTGAATATTCCATGTCTATTATGTCCCATGATCTGGACAGTCATTGTACAATAGCTATTAAACTCAGTCTGAGTTTGCTTTAGCTTTTTCTCAGCAGCCAAATCACATTATTTGTTTAATAACATTTGACTTATAACAAGTAGCCATTCATCATAAAAATTAATATGTGAAATATAAAAATTCTAGATATAACACAAAGATATAACTAATAAAGTAACAAAGGTTACCTTTGCTATAAATCAAGAAAAAAGAGCCTATATAAGAAGTGCTAAAGCATTTTCTATTCCTTGCTTACTTGCCTGTGACTCAGAAATAGATGACTTGAATAATATCTATTCCAGAACCAAGTGGGATTCCATCTAATTCCTAGGTTTGGCCAACATTTCTATATTGAAATAATAATAGTCATGATTCTGTCATATTACAGTTTGAGGTCACCTACAAATATGACAAGCATACCTTCCATCATTTCAAGTTGTTAACAAAAAATGTTGAACAGTTGCCGATCAAAAACAGATCCCTGAGCTTCTCCCACTATAGCTTCTTTCTCCTGGTTGATATTGACCCAGTCATGATTATTCTTTAGGGAAAAGCATTGAACGAATGCCTAATTCACCAAGTATACTATCTAATCTAGCAGTTCTCAAATATTTTGGTCTCAGGACCCTGTTAAACTCTTAAAATTTACTGGGTCATTTCTTCTACTCCCTGAGCCTTTGTTTATGTGGGTTACATTTAGTCATATTTAATATAATAAAAATTAAACTATCATAGTATTTTTATGAAATCAATTTTATGCAAAAAAAAGATTGAGAAAGAAAATATTGAGTAAATGAGATGGAAGGAAATTCACAAATAGTATTTATAACTTTGAATGTGAATGGGATGTTTATAGCAGCTCTCTTTGTGGTGGTAAAGAACTGGAAATTGCAGGGCTCCCCATTAATTGGATAATGGTTGAACAAGTTGTGGTATGTAATTGTGATGGAATACTACCATGCTATAAGAAATGATGAGCTCTCTGAACAGCACGTTTGATCTTCAAATACAGGACTCAGGTGAAGAAGCATAGAGAGTGGAGAAGGGTAAAATATGAGGGACTTAATGATGATGAACTGCATGTATTCCTGCATAGAAAAATGACACTGATAATATTCATATGAAACTTCTCATTTAATAGAGTAGGTAGAAGGAGCTTTTATAGATGAAACACAGGAGAGAGCTGAATTTGAAGATTAATATATTGTAAAAATGGAGTCAATGGCTAAAAGGGAAATGTAATGGGATTAAGAAAGGAGAGGTGGAATAGGCTAAGATATTTTATATAATAAGAATTTTTTTTATTGCAATGAACTATTGCAATGATATGGAAGAGGGGAAGGCAAGAGGGAATGAGGGAACCTTTGTTCTCATCAGAAGCAGCTCAATGAGAGGGCGGCTAGGTGGTGCAGTGGATAAAGCACCGGCCTTGGAGTCAGGAGTACTGGGGTTCAAATCCAACCTCAGACACTTAATAATTACCTAGCTGTGTGGCCTTGGGCAAGCCACTTAACCCCATTGCCTTGAAAAAAACAAAAAAAAAGTGGCTCAATGCAGTATAGACATCTAGAGTAAAAAGGCAGAAGGGGGACAGGGAGAAGTGGGGGGGATGTGAGTGATAGAGGAGACAGGGTGGACTGTTGGGGAGAGTGATCAGATATAGCACATTTTCTTTTTTACTTCTTGCAAGGGGCTGGGATTAGGTGGCCTGTGGGGGACCACGGGGCCAGTGGTTGCTGGGCCTTAGGGGTGGTATGTGGGCTCGGGGCCTCTTGGCCCCAGGGCTGGTGATCAGTCCACTGTCAGCTACCCTACAGCACATTTAAGAAGAGGGACAAAGTGAAAGGAGAGAGAAAATATAGTATATGGTAGTGGGGAGGTATGAATGGAGGGAGTTGTGATCAGCAATGGCAACAGTGGAAAAATCTGGAAGTAGCTTTTGTGATGGATTTATCATAAAGAATGTGATTCACTGGCGACAGAGCTGATGGTGTTGGAACACAGTTTGAAGCACATTTAAAAATTTTTTTAAATTTTTTTTCTCTTTCCTTTATTGCTCATGAGGGTCTATATTTTTTTTGGGGGGGTTTATATTTACATTTTTTTCTTTTTTTTTTAGTTTTTACAAGACAATGTGGTTCAGTGGCTTGCCCAAGGCCACACAGCTAGGTAATTATTAAGTGTCTGAGGCTGGATTTAAACTCCAGGGCCAGTGCTCTATCCACTGCACCACCTAGCCATCCCTATTATGTTTACTCTTAAATGAGAATATTTTAGTAATGTATAAAAAAAAAGCATCATTTGTACAAAAAAAAATATATATATATAGAAAGAAATGATGAGCTCAATGATTTTAGAAGGGCATGGAAAGACTTGCATGAAATGATCAAGAACAAGGTTAACAGATCCAGGGAAACCATTGTATATGGTAATAGCAATGTTGGTTTTTTCTTTTTTATAAATTTTTATTTATTTAAGGCAATGGGATTAAGTGACTTGGGGTCACACAATTAGACAATTATTAAGTGTCTGAGGTTGAATTTGAACTCAGATTCTCCTGACTCCAGGTCCAGTGCTCTATCCACTGCACCACCTAGCTGCCCCAATAGCAATGTTGTTTTAAGAAAAACTGAGCAACTAAATCATTTGGACTATTAAGAATACACAAATTAAAAATAAAGGACAAATGACCATGCTATCTGCATCCAGAGAAAGGAATGATAAATAGAAACATGTATAAAATAATTTTATATATTTTATGCATATATATATACATAATATCTATTTGCCTCTAATGGTAGGGAGAGGGGAGAATTTTTTATATATATATATATATATATATATATATATATATATATATATATACACATAATATCAATTTGCCTCTAATGGTAGGGAGAAGGAAGAATTTTAAAAAAGAAAAAGAGAAATTTACATGATAACTGTGTATTTGAAGAGAATAGCAAGTTGCACATGGTAGAGTTTCAGTTTCAAGTTATTGTACTCTTTTTTTTTTTGTAAGTTGCCTCCAAGAAATTTTATTCCAAGATCCTCCTCAATGATCAAAAAAGTTTAGCCAGAAACAGAAATATAACAAGATAATCTGTCAAAGGGCCTAGAAATTTTTACGTTACTGATTATACTGGCAAATAGTGATTTTTTAAGTGCTTTGTTTGTATAATAAACCCGGAAGATAAAAACATGTTAGGAGCATACATACATTCTAATGGAGGAAGAGAACATATATATAGGAAGTTTGAGAAGTAGGAGAGTAGAGGTTTGTACATGTATGGTATCGAAATATCCAGGAAAAAAAAATGACATTGCAGTCTGGGTAAGAGATTTTGGACAAGAAAAGATGAAGAAAATGTGAAGTTCACCTATCAGAAAAAGAAGGTCAGGGTTGAGTCTAAGTTTCTTGCAGAAGGGGGATAAGAATGATGGAAGGAATGTAGGGATCATGATTGAAGATCACTAGGAAATGATATAGAGGCATGGTACTTGTACTCCTTCATCAGGTAGAACGAACAATTTAACAAGTTAGCAAGAATTTTTTTTTGGTTTTTATTGTACTTTTAGTTTTTTTTTCCTTTTTTTTTTGTAAGGCAAATGGGGTTAAGTGGCTTGCCCAAGGCCACACAGCTAAGAAATTATTAAGTGCCTGAGGTCAGATTTGAACTCAGGTACTCCTGACTCCAGGGCTGGTGTTCTATTCACTGCGCCACCTAGCTGCCCCTTTTATTGTACTTTTAAGGAAATACGTGGTTTTTTTTAAATAATTTTTTTTAGTTTTGTTTTTTTTTTTTGTAAGGCAAAAGGGGTTAAGTGGCTTGCCTGAGGCCACACAGCTAGGTAATTAACCCAGGTACTCCTGACTCCAGGGCCGGTGCTTTATCCACTGCACCACCTAGCCGCCCCTGAAAATAAAATAAATTAAAAAAAGAAAAGAGTTTCAAGCTCACAGATCCCCTGAAAGGGTCTCAATGACCCTGAGGTCCCTGGATCACACTTTGAAAACTACTGATGTAATCTATCTCTGTCTTGTCCAAAGGAATAGCATAAGAATTTGTAAAACCCTTTGTTGAAATCTAGGAAAACTATATCTACAACATTGCCCTGATCTATCAGGCTAGTAACCCTGACAAAAAAGAAAATTCGGTTAGTTGAGTACGGCCTGTTCTTGATGAAATCATGCTGGCACCCCTCTCTTTTTTGGGAGCCCCATCCAGCCACCTGAACATCTCCTAGGACATGCCATAATCCATCTCCTCAAAGAGCTGACACTTTGTGTGGACAAAACATAGTGCATGAAAGGATTCAACCCCAGTAAGTTCATTATCATTTAGTCTAAGATAAAATGAGACTTGGGAAAGTTAAATGACTTCCTGTAGTTCACATAGATAGAAATTGGCAGAGCCAAGATTCCAACTTGGGTCTCCTTGGCTCCAGAGCTAGAGTTCTTCCATTAAATCTTAGCTGCCCTCTTGGTGATTAATGATTTCATTATGAAAATCAGCCGTAGTATTGTGCTTAAATACAGTGAAACCCTCAGTGACTACAAAGAAATGTAAACCACTTGATTTGATAGTTAACGGACTTTTGATCACTAGACTCTTTCAGTTTTCTGGTCCTGCTTTTTAATTTGCTTAGATGGCTTCTCAGTATGGCCTGAAATAATTAGGTTGTTTCTGGTTTTTTTTTTTTAACTGATGCTATCTACATTTAATTGTTTTTGTCCTGTAACTGTCCAAGTTGTGATGCTTTGTCTTGAACTTAATTCAGAAATTCTGCTGTCCTGTAATGAATTAAGTTTGGAAGTTCAGTTCTCCTGCTAATTGCGGTTCTAGTCTTGCCTCAAAGAAATCTTTTATCCTTAAGGGATGAAGTTGGCCCAAGGAATGGTCTGATCTACTCTGTTATCTAAGGAAGTATGGCAAATTATCCTTATAAGTGGACTCAGTCAATGAACATTTCTTAGAACAAGATGGAAAGGGGGTAGATACTTGCCCCTCATTTCCAATTTCTAGTCAATATTGTTACTCACACCTAGGATACTATAGACTTTGTAACCAATTATACTATTTTGCTATTTGCCTTCAATTCTAAATACTGTTCCTTTTGTCCATAAAAGAGTTGTCCCACTCATTCAGTCTTAGCTTTTCTGAGGGGACTGAGAGTCAGTTTGTTAGCATATTCATACTTTGTCAACAAATTGCTTGGAGTTTTATGCCTCAGTTTACCTTCATTTTGATTGTAACAGACAAAGTGAGACCTGGGAAAGATTGTGGTTTAAAAATGTCAAGCTCTCCCACTGATGTGGAGTCATCTCTAGTTATCCTAATCTTGTCTTGCCACTGGACTTAGATGACCCTGGAGGAGAGAATGAGGCTGACTTTGCCCAGGCCTGCCTCACTTAAATCCAATTCACTTGTAAGACATCACCCTCTTGAAGTCCTCTTTGAAATAAGACAAATAACAACAGACTTTATTTTTTTTTTGGTTGCTTTTTGTTTTTTTTAGTTTTTTTGCAAGGCAATGGGGTTAAGTGGCTTGCCCAAGGCCACACAGCTAGGTAAATTATTAAGTGTCTGAGGCCAGATTTGAACTCAGGTAACTCCTGACTCGAGGGCTGGTGTTCTATCCACTGCAACACCTAGTCACCCCCAACAACAGACTTTATTAATCAACCTGATCTACTACACCCCATTCTTATCTCTCATGTGATTCAAATTGATCGTGGGCTAGAAAACCAAAGAGTCCCTCTTTAAATGTATGGTGTTTGTATTCAGTCCATAGATATCTTTCAAATGCTGACTGAGAATTGTCACTGACATGATTCCTGTATTTCTAGAAAACCATATTGGATAGAGGGAGATGGCTAGAACAGACACAAGAGTGGCAGAGAGAGGGAGATGTTATTAAGAATTGAGATGATGGGCAGCCAGGTCGCATAGTGAATAGAGCAGCAACCCTGGAATCAGGAGGACCTGAGTTCAAATCTGGCCTCAGACACTTAATAATTACCTAGCTGTGTGGCCTTGGGAAAGTCACTTAACTATTGTCTTGCAAGAAAACCAAAAGTAAAAAAAATTGAGATGGATTAAATTTAAAAGTAAAACTAGAAAAATATTTTTGTTACATATCCATTTTCTGGCCTAGGCAGTTCCCCTCCTTTCCCCATCATATGTTCTTCATTTTTGTGCCTTTTCTCATGCTGTTTCTTCTCATGAGAATTTCTTCTCATGAGAATTTTCTTCTTTCTTTTTCCCATTCATATCCTTCAAGACTCAATTCAATCTTTTATTAAATTTTTATTTACTGGTTTGACATATTTCCTATAAGAGTCTCCCCACCAAAAAAATCTCCTTACAAGTTATATCCCCCTAAAAAGTTTGTTGATTAACAGTAAACAGGAATATGTCCCTTTATGTTTGACATATGTCCCTTTATGTTTGACTTATGTCCCTTTATGTTTGACTTATGTCCCTTTATGTATGATGCTTACAATGAACATATTTGACCTGAGTTTTGTTGTTTCTCCATGTTAATCTTATTTACATTTTTTTTTAGTTAGTGCATGTTTTATTAATTTGGCTCTGCTTTCTTCACCTTGGATCACTTTACTCCATTTTTTTTTAAATTCCTCATATTTGTCGTTTCTTAGGGTACATTGTAATTTCATCATATTCAAGTGCCATAATTTGTTGAGTAGTTGCTGAGCAGGTGTTTTGTTTCTAACTGTTCTTTATCACCAGTAATGCTGTGGATATTTTTGATGCATGTAGGATTTTTCTTGCTGTTTATACCATTTCTACATTTTTTTTCTATGAAACCAGCACTCACATCTTCAAAGTCTCATACTAAATAAGTGCTTTCATTTTTTCATGTGTGTCAGTTTTGTCTTTCCAATTGTTCTTGGTGATCTTCTTCTTGGCTAGTAACTTTTATAGCTGTGATTCACCTCAGCTAATACATGCTACTGATGTATGAACTTCTGTTAGTAATGCTAAATGATAGCTCAAGCTCCTAAGTGAGATTGGATCCATTTATAATACTCACCATATTACTAAAACCACCATTGAAAGCCATACCTGAGTGTATTACCTTCCTAAATAGAAGAAACAATTGCACCAAATATTGTATGCCCTTAACCCCTATCCTGCTTGCTTGTTAACTCAGCAGTTTTCTTTGGAGTAATCATGAGCACTTGTAAAACTCTTAATTGGTCTTTAAGATGTCAAAAATAACATTATCTTCTTCCAAGGTCATTCTCTGGAAAATTGGCAGAATGCAAGGGGCAAAGTTGCCCACACTGAGATAATAATCACCTCCTAAGGCCACTGAAAATATCATCCTTAGATTCTTGGACTAATTAAGAGAAATCGATTAATATGGGGCTACCACCATCTAGGTAACAGACCACTGACGTGTGCCAGGGCTGAACTGCCCCAAAGACCAAATATGAAAACATTTTTAACAACTCTCTATAGCTCAGGCACAATGTATCCAAGTCAATTTGTACTCCTCAAAACTTCAAGGCCAAGATTGAGGCTTTACTGATGAATTACAACTGAAGTATGGATCTCTCTCAGTTGGCAACTAGGTCATACAATGGATAGAGTAAACCTGAGCTCTAGTCCAGTGTCAGAAAATTACTAGCTATGTGGTTCTGGACAAGTCAGCCATTTAACCTATTTGCCTCAATTTCCTCATCTGTATAATGGGAATAATAATAATAGCACCTACCTCAGCAGTGCTGTCTTGAGATCAAATGAGATAATTGTAAAGCACTTAACAGTATGTTAAGCTATTATTATGTTCATATAAAAGAAAAAGTGAATAAATGATAGAGACTTAGAATGAAAAGCTGTGATATTTCATTGACCTTGTTATTGGTTATATTAATATTTATTATTAATTTATAACAAACAATTCAAAAATTTTTTAAAGTTTTTTTTTACAATAAAACTTTAAAAAAATTAGGGCTATAATTCCCATCCATGCTACCATTGTTCTTTATACCTATTTCCTCTGGAAGTGTGCGTCTATTCCATCTTAAAAACTGCAGATGGACTGATTTTGACTGCACTTAGCATCAGGTGAGAAGACTGACCCTATAACAGTAGATGTTTAAATTATGCTTTGTGCTTTGCAAAAGCTTTACAGACATTACCTCAGCTGATAATCATAGCTCTGTAAGGCAAAGCAGTTTCAGGTGTTATTAACTCTGTTTTACATTGGAGGAAACTTAAATTGAGAGAGAAGATTAAGTGACCAGCAGAGGCTCACAAAGCTAAAAAAGACTTAAGGAGGAATTTAGATTTGTTTTTCACAATTTGAAGTCCTTTATTTTACCAACTGTGGCACATTACCTCCAACAGAAAGTACACTAATAAATTCAGAGAGCCAAAATTTTAATCTGATCTATCAGTCATGCACTTAGAATCAGTGAGGTTAGCCAGGGTTTCACAGCGATCTCTAATCTTAACAGGAAGTTGCCCTTTAGCAACACTGATATACTTACTTATATTGGTTAGAGTGCATTAAAAATCATAATGATAATATAGAACTGACCCTGCGATTGTTTTGTCAGAAGGGGAAAATAAGAAAACAACTACTGTTGTGCATCTTTTTAAACTCACCACATTTGTTGAATGAGAGATTTCAGAAGGCATGAAGCTACTTCTCTGGCATCTTTTACGAAATGGATCAAAATGGAGCTGTTGATAAATGGTCCTTGATGGCTTTTTGTAACCAGAGCCAACATTACACCGAACCCTGCATCCTTTCTTATCCTGGAGGCAACTGGCAAATAAGCTATGATGTTTATGAAATAAATGCCTAAGAAAACAAAGTGAAAAAGTCAGACACAAATGTCAAAGAAAAATATAGGGCAAAAGGTCCAGTAACCTACAAAGAGAAAAAAAGAGTCTCCGTGGACAGCTACAATTTAGGAAAGGTTAAAAGTGAAAACGATGGAAATGGTAAAGGGGTAATTGCAATAAGGAAGAGGTGAGTCAGCTGGTTTTGTGAGCTCAGCTGAATGGGTGAAAGAGGATAAGCAGAAGCAGCAGTGGATGCACTTTGATCCCAACCTGGAAAGCACTAGCAAAGAGTGGAAAGAGGGGGATGAAAAAGCAGACCACCAACAGTTCAGCTTCTCTTGCTTTATCCAGTCTGTATCCAAACCTAACCCCCAGACTTAGGGTTTTCAGGCATGTGGTTGTTTAATTTACTTTGATAAAGCATGGTCTAATTCTATAGAATTGGCAGAACAGGAAAAATTCCAGTTCCTTTTATCTAACTAATAGGAATAAATTAATGGTAGGGAGCAAGTAATTTACATTCCCGGAGTTATATTAGAAAAGAGAGTGACTTGGAAAATGGGGACCAGAGGGACTTCCATCGGCGCTGCTTCTGGCTCTGGTTTTTAAGTGTGAGACAAGGAAGTTCCTTGCCAATGAGAGAAGGGGCTTCAGTGAAAGCATCTTAATTGAAAACGACCCTAAAGTACTACTAAAAAGCCATTTTCCTAGAAGGCTCCAGAGAAGTGTTGGGAGTCTCCCAACACCAACTAATCTAACTCCGCCTAGAAGCCATGCAGATAAACTGGGATAAAGGACTTAGGATAAAGGCCCAAAAGGCCATTTTCAAGTTATTGCCAAAAATATTTAAATATGTGCCCACATAGAAAAAAAAATAAAACCAGTCCTAAAAATTTTTTTTAGGCTCCTCTGCTTTCAAAAAAAATTTTCGATAGAAAAGACTGGAAAAAATGTGGCTGCTAGAGGCAGGAAAAAAAAAAGCAATCTGCACAGAGAGAACTTGTGCAGACTGGGAAAGCGCCAGGCTGGCTCGGGCGGGAGCCGCCGCCTCCCATCCATCTCCTGGCGATGGATCGGTCACGCCTGCCAGAGTGGGCGCTCGGCGGCTCGGCGGCCGGCTAGTGCGGCCTGCGCCGTGGCCAGCCCGGGCTCCCTCCGGCTCGCGGACTCCCGGCTGCCCCGCGCCGCGCCGCCTCCGCCGCCCGGACCCTCCGCGCGCCGGCCGGCCGCTCCAGCCCTCGGCTCCCGAGTCGGTGGCTCAGCCCGACGCGGCTTGCGTCCCCGCTGCCCGCGGAGCTGGTAAGGTGCCGGGACGGGGCGGGCGCGGGGAGGCTCCCGGGAGGGGCAGGCAGGGCGGGGGAGCCCGCCGTCCCGTCCCCCCGGGGCTGCGAGTGCCGCGAGCCCCGCCGCGCCCGGCACAACAGGTAGCGCCGCCCGGGGCTCCGAGCCGGCCCGGGCTCCTGCGCCCCGCCGGCCGGGCCCGGCCCGCCCTGGGCGTGACCGCGGGCTGCGCCCCGGGCCCCCGCCGACTACTCCGCCTGCTTCTGGGGCGACCTAGCGAGAGCGCTGAGTCCTGGGCGGCGGAGCCCCGCTTCACTCCGGCCCCGCTCCGGAGCAAGCCCTTGGGCGTGCGCGGGGCGCAGACTTGTCCCCGGGCCCCCCGGGCTCGCCAGGCTGCGGGCATCCCCGCCGACACCCGTGAGCGGCCGCGCCCGCCTTACCGCCGCTGCGGGGCCGGGGCCGGGGCCGGGGCCGGGGCCGGGATCGGGATCGGGATCGGGATCGGGATCGGGGCCGGGGCCGGGGCCGGGGCCGGGATCGGGGCCGGGGCCGGGGCCGGGATCGGGATCGGGATCGGGGCCGGGGCCGGCAAGCCGGCTTACCCACTGCAGCCCCGCTGGGCTGTGATCGCAACTTACTTAGTAATTGTGATCGCAACTTACTTAGTAATTGTGATCGCATTTACTTCACGCTTTCTTTGAGAACCCAAGCTTTGAGGTTGTTTTGATAGGAATTACTTATTTTTATTTTTACAAGCGTTTTTGTTGATGTCATGATAAATCATGGCCAAACTGGAGTTGGAGCCAAATGTTGAGCTTGAATGTGTTAAAATCAACATAAATATTTATATAGAGAAGAACAGAGGAATTTTATTCTGGTCCAGATACATTTCTCCAAATTCTGGGGATCTCTAAGGTAGGGAATATGATTATCACTGACTTTTCGTTATCAAATATTTTTAAGTATTTCTCATGAAGCTTAGAGATGTAATAATAAAAGGTAACAGACCCTGCCCTTAAAGAACTTAAACTATAGCATATAAACAGGCAAGGTATGGAAATATAGAAAAAAAGTGCAAATAAGTAAAATAAGGCCTGGATAAAGTGACTTTTCAAATTGATCCTCTGAGTCCCAGTCTGATCTCTTAACCCCTGGAATAGTTTACATAGACTTTCTAAATACTGAACATTTCAAAAGAAATGGACCACTTCTGTTTACCCTACTTTATAAAAGTCAGGACTTTTTTTTTTAGGTGTTTTTTTTTTTGCAAGGCAAATGGGGTTAAATGGCTTGCCCAGGGCCACACAGCTAGGTAATTATTAAGTGTTTGAGAACAGATTTGAACCCAGGTACTCCTGACTCCAAGGCCAGTGCTTTATCCACTACACCACTCCCAAAAGTCAGGACTCTTAAAGTGACAGTTATTTCTATATTAAAAAAATACATCCTACTAGGAAGTAGTTTAATGAGATTATTTCATAAGTGTCTGAACCTTTGTAGTAATTTTTATTTGAAATATAAATAAGGTATTGCAGTATTTCTACATATGAAATTAATCAACTAGCATTTATTATATATTTTCTGTATACCAGGAACTATGCCAAGTCTTGGAATACAACAAAAAGGTAAATCTTTCCTTTCTTTAAGGAAGGAAAGATTCTGATGGGAGAGATGACATGTAAATAATTAGATATAGACAGAATATATGCAAAAAAATCCAGAAAGTAATCTCAGAGGGAAAGCTACTAATAGCAAGAGAGGTGGCAATGAAAGAGACTAGGAAAGGCCTCCTGCTGAAGGTGGGATTTGAGCTGACGCTTCTAAAAAGCCAGGAAACTTAACAGATAAGGATGAGAAGGGAAAACATTCCAGAAAGGGGGAAAGGGAGGAGCAGAGGGAGCAGCTATTAGAAAGCATGAATTCAGGGGGCAGCTAGGTGGTGCAGTGGATAGAGAACAGGCCTTGGAGTACCTGAGTTCAAATCCAACCTCAGACACTTAATAATTACCTAGCTTTATGGCCTTGGGCAAGCCACTTAACCCCATTTGCCTTGCAAAAAAAAAAGCATGGATTCAGGAGATGTAATATCTATGTGAGGAATAGTTATTAGACCAATGTAGCTGGTGAGGAGTAAAATGTAAGAAGACTGTACATGATGGAAGAAAGGGGCCTGGTTGTGAAGTCCTCAGTGATATACAGAGAACTTTATATTTGATCCTAGAGTAATTGGAAGTGACTGGAAATTATTGGTATAGGGAGATATTTGAGACAAGGAGACCAATTAGAAGGCTATTACAGTATTTTAAGCATGAGGCATTAGGATCTGAACTATGTGAGGAAAGAGGTAAATAATATATGAAATATATTGTGAATGCAAGGAACAACTAGAAATTTGACATTGGATTTGATGAGGCAGGAAGAGTGAAGGAAGAAACTCGGATTACAGATTTGAGTAATTTGGAAAATACTTGGAATGCTCTCCCTCCTTATCTCCCATCACTGATTTCTCTGGTTTCCTTTATTCCCAACTAAAATCCCAGATACTACAAGAAACTTATTAACTCCTCTTTATTCTAGTGTCTTCTTACTTTTTCCTGTAAGTAACCTGTTTATACATATTGTTTATTTGTTATACATATTTGTTTATTTCTTAGATTATGAGCTCCTTAAGGAATGTACTGCCTTTTCTTTTTGCCTCCCCAGTGCTTGGCATATAATAGACACTTATCATTATTGTTTATTGACAGACTAACCAGTGCTCTTGGTAGTAGTAGAGAAGTTTATAATAGGGGACTTCTGAAGGGAGAGGATAAATTCTGTTTTAGGTATTGTTGAATTGGAGATGTATTCAGTTAATTCAGTTTAAACTGTCCAGAAGACAATTGATAATATTGTATTCTCAGAAGAGAGACTAAGGCTGGATATATAAATATGGGAATCATTAATATTAAAATGATAATTGAACTAAAGGGGGTCAATGAGATCATCAAGTGACATAAATATGATTGGAAAAGAGAAGAGGTCCTAGAACAGACTTGGAGATCCATGATTAGTAGATATGGCAAGTATGCAGAATCAGCAAAGGAAATTGAGAAGTGCTTAGACAGGAAAATAGCCAGGAGTGAAAGGTGTCATGAAAACCTAGAGGAGAGAGTGGATGCTGGATCAGATGATCACCAGTGCCAAATACTGCAGGGAGGTCAAGAAAGATGAAGATCAAGAATAGGCCATTAGATTGCACAATTGAAATAACTGACAACTTTGAAGAAAATAGTCGAACATACTTGTCTGTTAGCTACATCTGGTACGATAAGTGTTCTACAATCCAAGTATTTAGAAGGAGTTGTTTTTCTAAACTATGAAGGTAACCAGGGTATAATTATCTTCTGTGGGAGGTTTTCCTTTTGTATTGTTGGTTGTATGTATCTAAACATCGGTAATTTAATTTTAAGAGACCTGGCACTGAGACAGTGTTGCCATAGGCAATGAACCTCTCTCCTAAGTATCAATTTCTTAATGATATTCCTATAATATTTACCTTACAGGTTGTTTCGAAGATCAAATGAAAATATATCTAAAGTGCTTTGCAAATCATTTACTTATATAAACATAGATACTTTATTATTTGCTGAATAAACAAAAGTTTTGATTATGGCCAAGCATGTGAAATTGACTGTTTTTGAATGAAATTTATTCTAAAAAATTGTGACATGCAAGTCATAAATTAGCCATAAGTTACCTTTACTTGAAACTTTTGTCCAGTAACTTCACTAACACTGTAAATTTTAGGTCTGCGAATATTTAATACAGCCCTCTTAATTTTATAGCTTAGGAAACCTAAGAGACAAAGTGACACAAGGACTAAGATCTTATATCATATTTTGAGAAAGTTATTTTTATTTTTCATTCATTTTAGACTCTTGGTGACCACATTTGGGGTTTTCTTGGAGAAGATACTGCAGTGGTTAGCCTTTTCCTTCTTTAGCTCATTTTACAGATGAGAAAAATAGGGTAAATAGGTTTAGGTGACTTGCCCAGGTTACACAGAATCTGAAGTCAGATTGAAATCAGGGCTTCTCGATTCCCAAGCCCATTAACCTATTCTCTGTGACTTCCAGCTGTACACTCTAGAAGTAATATTTTCTAAATATGTATCTAATCCTAAAGCAGAGATTTTTGTGGTAGTCTCTTGTAAATAGGAAAAACAATTATGAGCATGAAATCCCACCTGAATTTTCAATAGGAGCAGAGTAACACATCTGTGCTCTAAACCATCCTCTTGAATTAAAGATTCAAGCTAATTCCAAATTACTCATGATACTTAAAAATAGTAACAGTACAACAATTTCTGTAGCTTAAAAACTTACATAATATTAATATACCAAAAACCATTGCTGTTACTCTTTTGAAGACATTGGAATCTACCATATGATGCTGAGAGAAGGAAAGCTTCTGAGGGTTATTTCTAAATATTTAAAGCCTTGAATATGCTTATACTTCCCTGAAGATTCAAATAAAGTGCTATTATTACTGAATAAAATGCTTCTCAGATTTCTTTTCTCAATAAAGCTATTGTTTTTTTTAAAAGTGCAACTACTTTTTAATTTCCAACATCTTTACCTCTTTTTGTTTCAGTTTCCTGGTCTGTAAATAAGATTTGAAGGACCTTGTTGCGTTGGTTGACTTAGTGCATTTTTGATGGGTTGGGTTTTTTTGTATCCACAAAGCAAAGAGATAGAATGGGATTTTTTTGTAATAAAATTGTGCCCGTTAACATTCCTAATTCTTTGATTATTAAATATGGAATGGTTATCTCCATAGTTTAATTAGTGCCTCAAATTGAATTCTGGAGTGGCAGAATCAACTGTCAGGCGAGACATTTTTTTTTACCCACAGTGAAGTCTGTGACACTGAGTGATAAGTGGTGGGGCAAGCCTGGAAAATACACACACACACACACACACACACACACACACACACACACAAATGTGCTCTTGCAACACTAGATGTGGGCATTAAAGACTGAGATATTAGCAGCAACTTCAGGATCTCTCAGCCCTGATAAACTGAAAGAGATTACAGTTGACACTGTACTTTGTTGACACTGGTGGTGACACTGGTGCTCAGAGGAGCACTTGTGTTCATTCCCAAGGGAGTAGGGGCTCTGGTCACAATTTATTTTTTTTTTTAGGTTTTTGCAAGGCAAATGGGGTCAAGTGGCTTGCCCAAGGCCACACAGCTAGGTAATTATTAAGTGTCTGAGACTGGATTTGAACCCAGGTACTCCTGACTCCAAGGCCGTTGCTTTATCCACTATGCCACCTAGCACCCCCTTTGGTCACCATTTGAAGTCGGAGAGATGCACTAACATTTGTGACTGCGAGGAAGTAGGACCCCTTCGTGAGTCAAGACTGGAATGCAGACCAGAAGAGCAGTGACTTGCTTTCTTAGAAGCACCAGAAACTTGCAGACATTCAAAACTACCTTTGAAAATAACTGTGCAGAAAAGCCTGAAGCTTGGGATGGTGCTTCAAGTGAGGAAAGCCCAACTTTAACATAAAAGATAAGCATCAAAAAATTAAACTGGAAAATTTAAAAATACCAAAAGAATTTTACCATACAAAGCTACTATAGTGGCAAGGAAGACTAAGACACAAAGTCAGAATACAACAGCATGAAAACAGCTACAAGAAAATTCCTTAGATTAGATTCCTTAGTTAAAGAGATAAGAGTGCTAGAGGAATAATTGGGTAAAGAAATGAGAAGTAAAAGAAATTCCAACCCCCCCATTAAAGAAATTAACTTTTAACCAACAGAATTGGCCAAATGGAAAGAGAGGCACAAGAATTCACTGAAGAAAACACCTTCTTAGCAAAACAGACCAAATGGGAAAGGAGATACAAAAATTTGCTGCAGAAAATAACCTAGAATTGACCAAATAGAAAAAAGGTACAGAAGTATTGAAAAAGATAATCCCTTAAAAATAAGAATTGATGCTAAGGGATTCAGGACTCCAAGAGATATCAAGAAAATATTTTTTAGGTTTTTTTTGGCAAGTCAATGGGGTCAAGTGACTTGCCCAAGGTCCCACAGCTAGGTAATTAGTAAGTATCTGATTTTAGATTTGAACTCAGGACCTCTTGACTCCAGGGCGAGTGCTCTATTCACTTCACCACCTAGTTGCCCCTATGAAATAATATTTTTAAAGGTCAAAAAAAATGAAAAACTATAAGAAAATGCGTTATCTCAACAGAAAAATAACTGACCTGGATGATAGATGGAGAGGTAATTTAAAAATAATTGGACTGGGGCAGCTAGGTGGCACAGTGGATAAAGCACTGGCCCTGGAGTCAGGAGTACCTGGGTTCAAATGCGGTCTCAAGGCATTTAATAATTACCTAGCTGTGTGGTCCTGGGCAAGCCACTTAACTCCATTTGCCTTGGAAAAAAAAAATAATAATAATTGGACTGTCTCAAAACCTTGATCAAGGAAGGAGCCTAAGCATTGTATTTTAAGAAATTAGGAAAACTGTCCTTATACCTTTAAATCCTGGGAATAAAATAGAAATGGAAAGAATCAACAAGATCAATTAAAAGAGATTCCAAAATGAAAACTTCTAGGAATGTTATAAGCAAATTCCAGAGCTCCAGTTAAGGAGAAAGTGCAAGGAGAATAAGGATATTTATATATTGTGGAACCAGGGTGAAAATCACAAAAGGTTTGGTATCATCCACTTTTGAGGAGCAGAGAGGGTTGGATTATGCTATTCTGGATGGTAAAAGGAGTGGGAGTACAACCAAGAACAATCTACCCCGCAAAGTGAATATAATAATTCTTTTGGGGGGGAAAATGGACATTTAGTAAAATAGAGGGATCTTGTTCAAAGAGGGAAAATTGCTCGCACGCGTGCACACACACACAGGCACTCATACTCAAGTGGGTATAGAAATCTTATCAGGAAAGTGGGAGTTAAAGGGGAAAAGGTGATAAAAGTGAGGGGTTTTTTTCCATTAACTTTTTTCCTTTTTTATTAAAGGTTTTATTTATTTTGAGTTTTCTCCTGATCTTCCCACCCCCCACAGAAGGCAATTTGTCAGTCTTTACATTGTTTCCATGGTATACATTGATCCAAATTGAATGTGATGAGAGAGAAATCATATCCTTAAGGAAGAAGCATAAAGTATAAGAGATAGCAAGATCAGACAAGATATCAGTTTTTTCCTAAATTAAAGGTAATAGTCCTTGGTCTTTGTTCAAACTCCACAGTTGTTTCTCTGGATACAGATAGTATTCTCCATTGCAGACAGCCCCAAATTGTGCTTGATTGGTGCACTGTTGTAATGAGCGAGTCCATCAAGGTTGATCATCAAAAGTGAGGATAATGAAGGCAACAGTCAGAAGCAAAATAGGCTTTTGAGGATGAACAGGGTAAAAAAGAGAATGATAAAAAAAAACGATGTTTGTCCTTCATTCTTTTTTTTTTTAGTTGTCCATTCTTGAAGAAGATCATGACAGTCAGGGAGGTGATATCATGGTAAACACATGAGTTGATTTGAGTGAGGGGGTCCTGTGCCAAGTCACCAGCCTCACCTTCTCCTCCAGAGTCATCTGGGTCCAGTGACCAGAGAGAATCAGGACGACTGGAGATGGCTCTGGATGTAAGACAATCATGGTTAAGTGACTTGCCTAAGATCACACAGCTAGTAAATGACTGAGTCTGAATTCGAACTCTCATCCTCCTGACTTCAAGGTCAGTGCTCTATTCACTGTGCCATCTAGCTGCCCTAAAATAAATAGATTGAAGGGGAATGCGCAGTTAACCATCGTAATATATGAATTCATCCATTAAACAGAAGCAGAAAGCAGAATGGATTAGAAGCCAGAATCCAATAATATATTGTTTATGAGGCATACTCAAAACTGAAGAACACAACTGAAGTAAAAAAGGCATTGGTAGTAGCCATGATGTCAAACTCAGCAAAAGTCTAATTAAAAGAGATAAGCAAGGAAATATTTTGTGTAAAGGTATCATAGACAATGAGGTAATATCAAAACATTTTATAACATGTTTTTCTGATAAAAGCCTCATTTCTTAAAAATGTAGGAAACTGAGTCATACTTACCAATATAAGAGCCATTCTCTAAAAAATAAATGATCAAAAGATATGAACAGGTAGTTTTCAGAAGACAAAATTAAAGCTCTCCATAGTCGCATGAAAAACATTAAATCATTACTGATTAGAATGATGGAAATTAAAACAATTCATTGATATCACCTCACAACCTACCAGAAATGACAAATGCTGGAAGGAAATATGTTACTTTGTAGTTTTGATTGTCTTAATATGTAATTGGGAGGGGGGGAAGATACTTTTGCCTTGGCCTATTTTAGCTTAGAATTCATGCAATCATTTGAAATATTTTAGGTGCATATATAGATATAGATATCTAGAGCCAAGACCTTTTTTAAGAAGCCCTCTTTTATTAAGGTAAGCACTTTTCCTTCTCTAGTTAAGTTTTCTTGATTTTAGCCTTTGCAACTATGAGTATCCATCCTATAAGTTCATGTACCCAATAACACTGTTCCAGGTATACAATATAACAAAATATAATGTTTATTAGGCATGTAAACTACCAATTACTAGACTAGTTCTCTAGCAGATAAAAAGTTTCTGTGAGACCCAGTCCCTTCTTAAAGGTATTTTAAGGGAAACTTAAAGAGTTTTCTGGATTGAGAGTGAATTTGAAGTTGAATCACAAGTTTATGATTCAACTTGTCATTTAACTTCTTTGATCTAGTTTATCTGTAAAAATGAAAAGATTGAAGGGACCTTATAGGCCCATTCCATTTCTATGGAATCATGAAGAATTGCACAGAATAGTAACAGGGAAACCTACATTTTCCCACCAAGGCCTTTTTCTAATAATATAGCACGCAATAACATTTTTTTCTGTGCAACTTTCCAGTTTTCTTTTGCAATTTCTTAAGATGGAAATCTTGCCTAATGACTAAATTTATTAATGAAGACCAGAAATGCTTATTTATTAAAGCAGAACTATTTATAGGAATCACATAGATATGGTTGGATATATTGTCTCAATCTAATTATATTTTTGAAGTGTGGGAAATATTTGGGAATAGCATTTAAATTAGGAAACTGGAAACTGAGGGTCAAGATGAAAGACTCAATTCATTTCTTTTGAGAATCAGTTCTGATCTAATTAATATTGGTATTCTGATTAGCTCTGATGTATTAGTATTAGTCCAATCTTTTGAAGCTGGCTATAGAAATAGATCTTGGTACATTATCTTCCCACTACTGTTCTTTAAAAAGCAAGCAAAACCTTATTCTATATCTTGGTGCTTTAAGTATTGGAATTCTATAATTTCCTTCCAAATAATACATTAAATCTTACTGTAAATTCCCAAAGTAACCATATAGATTAGAAAGGTGCTTTTCAAATCTAGATTCTGGATATCTAAATTATTTTATCTAAAATCTAAGGTGTGTGTGCTGACATCCTTTTGGGTAGGCTTTCAAATTGGAAAAAGTATCTTGCTGTTTTTTATTCCAAAGCTGATTGAACCATCAGCCTAGTTCTCTTTGTGGAGGTTCTAAAACCTACTTTGTTTATCTAAATCTTTTGAATAACTCATTTACAAGTGAAAAACTTATTCTGGTTGATATGCAGTAGAGGGCTATCTTTGAGTAGTCTGTCACTAGTCTGCTCTTTTTTGGGGAAGAAAACTTATCCTTTGTAGCTGGCCCCCTGCAGTTTTTTTCTTTTTCCTTCCACAGTCAACAACATTCTTTCTTCTCTTATTCAACTAATTCCCAGATTAATATTCTTAAGTGTCATTGGAACTAGAAATAGCTTGAAAAAAGGTACAGATAAATATCATTTAACAATGCTAACATTTTTATTAGGTGCTTGACTGGGGTAGAGTGAGTTATTTGGGGTCTAAGTTGGCATGTTTTTTCCTCAAAGGTGTTTGTACCAATGATTAGAGCAAATGAGCTCAAACTCAAATTTTATTTAATTTTTTTACTTTATATCTTTAATTCATTCACCACCTTCTCAAAGATTTGTTATTCTAATTATTTACTCAGTTAGACAAAAGGATAAAAGACTTGGAAGACAAGGAACTATTTTGAGATGTCTGGGTTACAGCATGCTGCAAAGTCCTTGTTTTTGATTATTTTAAATCTTGTACTTTATACATTTTATCTACTCTGGTGTACACTAGATTTCACATAGAATAAGTAAGTAGATAGCTAAGTCATATATCTTAAAAATATGGAGTTCCTTTGCTGCTTGAACAGTTACTTCATGGAATGAGTGTGCCTATTAGAGTAGAATAGTATTGCTGAACAGCTCTGAGAACTCAACTGAATTAAGGCTCATAAATTTATGTGGATGAAATCAATTAGATTTAATTTCCTTTTCTGAGGATGTTCAACAATTTAGAATTTGAAAAAGATAGCAGTTTTTATTCATTTTTTTTATATCTAGCATTTAGCATGGGGCTCTTTTACATAAAAAGTACTAAATAAATACTTGTTGAATTAAATTGAAATCACATTTATTAGAGGTTGAGAATAAGCTGGTAGAAGAAGAAAATAAGGAAAGAAGGATAGATTCTAGGATGGTGGCTTATAGATTTTTAAAGTTTTATGGGTAAAGGATAAGAATATAGGAGGCAAGTCATTTCTGTTTTGGGAGGGTGATCTAAAGAGAAAAGTTGAAAAGTTTTAAATTATAATGAAAGTAGACAGCAGATTAAATGACAATTAGAGACAGAAAATTGGGTGATTTAGTCAAAAATGGGCCTTAAATCAAAGTTTAGTCTTGAAAATAATTTAGTTTTTTGAGATGATGAGGACTAAGGTATAATATGTTGATAAATAACTCATGTGGGAATTAAAAGAAACATCATCAGCATTGAGAAGGCTGAGAAATTGTGCCTTGCAAGGTTTTGTTTTTTTTTTTAAGACTAGACAAATGATTTCATTTGTATAAGGGCCTCTTAGTCAGGATCTTCATTTGCCAATCCACATTCCCTCTAGTTTTAGATGGTTATTTTGGACATAAAGAAGTTAAATGACTCGTTCAGGGCCATATTGCCTTATCTGTCACTGGTGGAACTTAGAGTCTTCCTGAACTGTGAGACTCTTGTCAATTAAACTTTTTTTGACTCTTCATCTTGAACCTAGTAGTTATCTAAGTATTTTTTATTTTGAATTATAATTTATATAGAATTTTGGCATGTTTTGTCTGCAGTTAACCCCAGTCATACTGCAGGTGTTTTGCAGTTGTAAGATTATCATATGCTCCCATAGTGTAGTAGGAATGTAGCATATGCTTTGTCACTTACCTAGTATTTTCTGTCAGGAACTTAAAGGATGCCACCATTAGACAATGGGAGTCAATTCTGCAGTAGTGTTCCCTGAAACTAATCTGAGCTAATACTTAAACCTGATTTGTGGTTATGAAGTAATAATGACAACTATAATGAGAAATAACTATATATTTTTTGAAATAACTATTAACAGCTCATATAAAAAGGACTTAGTAGAAACGATCTTGAGAAAATAGGAAAAATGCTAATTATAAATATTAAAATGTCCACTAAGTCATTGATGAAACAGTAAAAATGTTGAAAAAGTCAGAAGTATAGTTTTATCAGGTAAATACCTGTGAGTATGTCAGCAAAGCTCACTTTTTTTGGCAAAACAATGGGATTAAGTCACAGCTAGGTAATTGATAGGTGTCTGAGGCTGGATTTGAACTCAGATCTTCCTGACTCCGGGGCTGATGCTCTATCCACTGTGCCACCTAACTGCCCCTAGAGCTAACTTTTTTGACTGATATTTTTTGTTGTATATTACCATCATTTTCTTTTCTTTTTTTAGGTGTTTTTTTTTTTTGCAAGGCAATGGGGTTAAGTGGCTTGCCCAAGGCCACACAGCTAAGTAATTATTAAGTGTCTGAGGCCAGATTTGAACTCAGGTACTCCTGACTTCAGGGCCGGTGCTTTATCCACTGTGCCACCTAGCTGCCCCTATTACTACATTTTCAAATCTATCTCATCCCTTCCCTATCTAGAAAATCATCCCCATCCCCTATAGCAAAAAATAGACAGTGGGGAAGAAGAGAGCATTTTGGAAAAACTACCAATATCTCAACTGAATCAAACAGTGTTCTGCCTACATAGTTCCCTATCCCAGCAAAGAAAGGTGGTGCATGTCTATATAGGACCAAACTTTAGACAATTATGATTGTACCATATTAAGTTTTCATTTAGCATTTTTTATATTGCCTTCCTGGTTTTGCTTACTTCACTTGGCATCAATTTATATGCTTTATTTATGCTTCTCTGTATTCATCATGTCTTATGGCTTAATAATATTCCATTCATTTGCTCCAATTTATTTAGTCATTTTCCAAGTGTCATTTTTTTTTTTTTAGATTTTTGCAAGGCAAATGGGGTTAAGTGGCTTGCCCAAGGCCACACAGCTAGGTAATTATTAAGTGTGTGAAGTCAAATTTGAACTCAGGTACTCCTGACTACAGGGCCAGTGCTCTGGCCAGTGCTCTATCCACTGCGCCACCTAGCCGCCCCTATTTAGTCATTTTCCAATCATTTTGGCATCTGTAGGAATTTATTCCAAGTAGTCCAGCATGTACTGCTATAAATATTTTGGAGAGTAATTGTCCTTTTTTCTATCTTTAACTTCATCTTGGGGACTGTGAATAACAGTGGGATCTTTAACAATTCAATTTAAGGAAACATTCAGAAAGAGCATTTTAACATTGAAATGAATAGAAAGACTTGTGATATTTGATAGGATTTAGAGCCAGAAAAGACCTTAAGGGCCAATCTAGTCAAACATCATTTTACAGAAGACAAAACTAAATCCTAGAGAGATTAAGTGACTTGCTCAAAGTCACATATATAATAAGTAACCAAAGCAGCATTTGAACCTCTTACCTCCTTTCTACTGTAGCACATGGGAAGCTGAATGAAATTATGTTTTAAAGAAAAATAACCAGTGATAAAACAAGTGATTTCATCTTCAGTATAAACCAGAAACAAAGCCTCAAGGTTTGCATAGAAAACATCAATATTTTGAAGACCAAGGAAAGTAAGCATGCTAAAATCATTACTGTTGAGTCCTTATTTTGACAACAATATATTTGGACAGACTTTCTCTCAGAAAGTCAATCAAGCTTGTTACATAGACATTTGAGAAATTTTTTTTTGCAAAGAGTAGAGGGAGGGTTAACAAGTCATATAAAAACGACTTAGTAGAAATGATTTTGAGAAAAATAGGAAAAATGCTAATTATAGATCAAATGGTCAGTAAGTCATTGTTGAACCAGTAGGGTAATTGTTTTTTTCACCAAAAACAGTGTCTTCACTCATAGTTTATTTTCTTTAAAATAGTTTTTGATCCAAAATGGTTATGATTAAGCTTAATAATGTACGTTATTTATTATACTTAGCTTCATTTTACTTTTGACTGTTTCTAAATGTCAAAGCCAATCTCCAAAGAGAAAGATTTACCAATATTAGGGATATGCTTCAGAATGATACAGGTCTTGAAAACAGTTCCAAAAATGATTTTAGTTGTACCTGCATAGTTGGAATAAAAACAGGCAGTCTGTAGCTTATGAATGGGTTGTGTTTCTCTAAAATGATTGTTTGAAACTTGGAACACCTTTTCCCCCAGAAACAGTTTTACAAATGATAGTTAGCTTTTCCTGATAAATCCCCCAAATATATCTGTCTCATAATTGCAGAACTGTAAAACTAACAGTAGTAGAATGAATTCCCTATATGTAGATATGTGGACATGGGGACCAAGTATAGTGGAAGTCATTTCCAGTTCAAAGGAAGTGTTTCCCTTGTTGACAATATGGAGAAATGTGAATTGGATAATAGTACAATTAAGTGAATTTAAATCTGGTTGAAAATACTTAAAATGCATTGATTAATGAATTGATATAAATATGGAAGTAAGGACTCCAGTGAACACCAGAGGCTTTGTTCCTGGGCCTGTACTTTCCTTTATTAATGTCTTAAGTGAAGACGGAGGTCATGGTTAGCAAATTCCTGCTGCCAAAATTGTGGTTAGCAAATTTCTGGGCACAACACAAAGTTCAGAAAAATAACTAATAATTTAGATAACAGACTCACAATTTTAAAAGATCTTGACTGTAGGAGGGATCAAATCTAAATAGGAATAAATGTTTTAATTTTTTTTTAATTTTTTTTTTTTGGTTTTTGCAAGGCAATAGTGATTTGATAAGGTCCCACAGTTATTATTAAATGTCTGAGGTCTGATTTGAACTCAGATCCCCCTGATTCTAGGGCCTATTTGGTGCTCTATGCCATCTAGCTGCCCTGGGGTAAATGTGTTTTTAAATCAGTGCAAAGGAATACTTGATTTTTAGCAGCCCAAATGAAAAGGACTTGGGTGCTTTATAAATAAAGCATGAGTCTGATATGAGTCAGCAGTTTGATGTAGGTGCCAATGTTGTTGATGTATCTTAAACTATGTTAATAGAAGTGTAGTGTTTGAAACAAGGGAATTCATGGTCCTACTCTGTTCTGTGCTGGTAAAACCATTGCAGGGGATGTGTTGGTTCTAGATATGACAATTTGATCTCTCATGCTGCATTGAAGAAAACAAGAAAGTTATGTCAGTCAGTATATTATTAAGTCTGTACCAGGCATGGTACTAAAAAGGCAAAAGACTCTGGTCTTTAGAGAGCTCAAAGTGTAATAGAGAGAGAAGACAAGCAAATAGTATTAACAAACAGTAAGGAATAAATAGATAATAACAAAAGTAAAGCACTAGAATTAAAAGGGATTGAGAAAGGCTTACTGTAGAAGATGGGATTTTAGGTAGGACTTCAGAAGGTAGAGATGAGAAAAGAAAGCATTCCAGGCAAGATGGAATCCAGAGAGAGGATGCCCAGAACTGAGAGATGGAATGTCTTGTTTGTCAAACAGCAGGAAGGCAAAAGTGTTACTGAATCAAACAGTAAGTGGCAGAGGGAGTAAGATATAGGAAGATTGGAAAGGTAGGACAGATCTAGGTTATAAATTTTTTCAAATACCAAATAAAGAATTTTTATTTGATCCTAGAGGCTATATAGGGAGCCATTGGGTATGACATGGTTGGACCTGTGCTTTAGGAAAATCACTCTGGTAACTGAATGGAGGATGGATAGGACCAGGGAGAAGCTTGAAGTAGACAGACCCCCACTAGGTAGGATTTGAGAATCATCAGCATTGAGAAATGGTAATTAAACCATAGAAGTTGTCGAGATCACCAAGTGAAGTAGTATAGAGGAAGAAGAGAACAGGGTGCAGGATAGAACCCTATGGGATACCTAGTTAGAGGCATGACCTGGATAGATCAAGCAAAGGAATCTTGAATGAATGGTCATGTAGGTGGGAGAACCAGAAGATAGTGGTATCCTGAAAATTTAGAGAAGAGATAATGAGAAGGGAATAGTCAGCAGGGTCAGAAGCTGCAGAGAGATGAGGAGAATGAGAATTGATAAAAAGGCCATTGGATTTGGCAATTGAAGTATTGGTAACTTTGTAGAGAGCAGTTTTAGAGGAATGGTGAAGTTGGAAGCCAGATTGTAAGTAATAAGAAGAAAATGAGAGGAATAGAAAAAGTGGAGGCACCTATTGTAGATGGTCTATTAAGTTTACACAGAGGACAGAAGAGATTTTAGAATTACAGTAGCAGGGATGATAGATAGTGAATGTTTTGATCTAGTGAGTTTGTTGTTTTTTAAGAATAGGGGAGAGAAACAGCTAGGTGGTACAGTGGGTAGAGCACTGATCCTAGAGTCAGACACTTAATAATTACCTAGCTGTGTGAAATTGGGCAAGTCACTTAATCCTGTTGCCTTGCAAAAACAAACAAAAAAAGGGTGGGGGGGACATGGGCATATTTGTAGGCATTTAAGAAAGGAACCTGAAGAGATTTAAAATAAATGATAAGTGACAGAAGAGGCAGTCCATTGGAGGAGATGGGATTACTTTAATGCTTTAAGAAGTAAGGAGAGGAGCCTCTAGGTGGCGAAGTGGATAGAGCACCGGCCCTGGAGTCAGGAGTCCCTGAGTTCAAATCAGGCCTCAGACACTTAATAATTACCTAGCTGCGTGGCCTTGGGCAGGCCACTTAACCCCATTGCCTTGCAAAAAAAGAACTAAAAAAAAAGTAAGGAGACTGCATCATCTATGGGATGAAGGAAGAGATAGTGATAGAAGGAAAAGGGGAAAAGAGGGAGCTCCTAGTGAATGACCTCAATTTTTTTTTTTTTTTAAATATGAGAGAGTGTTAGATGAGAGGGTGAAAGAAATAGAAGCCATGGGAGGTTTGAGGAGAGGTGAAAAGATAAGGAAGAGTTACATTGGAGAGTAGAATAGTAAGTTGATAAAGCAAATATGGAAGGATTGCCTGGCAGCAATGAGGGCCCAGTTGAGGTTTTACAAGATAAATTTATAGTGGTTTCAATCAAAATAACTTTGTAATTTTCTCCACCTTTGTTTAAGCAATGCATATGGAGGAATGAAATTATAGATGGCAGTAGTGATCCTAGGCTGTGGCTTGAAAGTGCATAATTAGAAATAAGATAAAGATCCAGGAACTTAAGGGGAGAGCTAAGTAAAGTTGAAGGAGAGTGAGGAAAGAGGAAAAGGAAAGTGATTAATGTAGGAGAGATAATGGTCCAGGAAGGAACTAAGGGGTTAAGAGTTTGAAGTTCAGGGTTAGATAAGGAAATGCAGAAATACATTAAGGTACATTTGTAAATGATGTCAAGATTTAGAGTATGACAGTCTTTGTGACTGAAATGAAGTGCAGTAGAAGGGATGCAAAGTAAGTTGAATTGAGTGGCTAGCATGTTTAAGGGAGAATGAACATGTATGTTGAAACTCCAAATATGAGAGCAGGAGTTGGAGAGAAGAGAAAACAATCACATTCTGAACTTAAATGAGGCAGGAAATGGAGTGACCTGGCATCCCTAGGTAACAACTACCAAGATTTTGATTGGGTTGTAGGTATGAGTTGTATGAATGTCAAAGGAGAAGAGGTTATTGAGTTGATGTAAATAACGGGGGGGAACTGGGAGCAGCACTGGAAGGATTATTTCAACTCCCCTGTCTCGACCATTAAGCCTAAAAAAATGAAGGAAGGTGAAGTCAGTACCTGAAAGGATAACCAGCAAAGGGGAGCCAGGTTTCAGCAATAGGTAGAAGATAAATAAGATGGAGGGAATAGGAGAAGAAAAATTTTGGATGAAGGCAAGTTTGCTGATAATAGAACAGGCATTTCAGAGGTCACAGTAGAAGGAGAATATGGTGTTTGGCTAGAACTTTGCTAGGTTAAGAGACTTGAGGGAGATAGGAATAAGGAATTGAGTAGTGGAGAATAGGGAATGGGTTTTAGATGATGACCTAGTGGGGTTCAGGATCTCTGGAATGTATATAGTATAAGAATATTCATCATTTGGTAGAAAGTGCCTTTTCTCAGAGGACTATGGAGATTGAACTGGAGAAAAATGGGGCACTAGATAGAAGGCAGATGGTCAGATAGAAGGTCAAAACTGACTTTTTTGCTTCCCCTCTGAAGACTGAGGATTAGATAGGGAGCTGTGCAGCAGGAGATGGAAGTCCTGAGGTCAAAGGGAAGGTTGCTTTTTCCATCCTTTTTGGGAAATGGGGCTAAGTAAAAGAAATGGAAATTGCCTTTACTTAAAGACACAGATTGCTCTTCTGACCTCTAGCAGCCTTCCCTCCGGGAACAGCCAGACAACAGGAGAAAGCAGATGGATGTATGGTCTTTTTAAAAATAATTTTAGGTAAGGAATATTTGGAGGAAGTGAGTATATTTATCCTGGAAAGGGGGAGATTTAGGTGAGATGATGCCTGAAGAGGTTGTGTTGCCATGCCAAAATTCACCGGCTCTTCCTGACTTTGAGTCACCTATCTGAGCCTCAATTTCCACATTAATAAAAGGAAGCAGTTTAGTTAGTTATTTTGCAAATTCCCTTCCAGGTCTGACTCTATTCCATCTAAAATATTTAACAGGACCATCATGTGTAAGAGTGTTTAGATTTTTGTGACTCCAGACATCAGAAATAGTATCACTGGGTAGAATTGCTGGAAAATAAGAGTTTATCTCAATCTAGTAAAGAATTTTTGTAACTATTATGCCCTTCCCAAAATGGCAGGGGCTTCTTTATGATGTAGAGACTATACTGGAATTTTTATAAATAAGATTTTTTTATCTTTTTTTTTTTAAATTTGAGGCAGTGGGGTTAAGTGACTTGCCCAAGGTCACACAGCTAGGCGATTATTAAGTGTCTGAGGCCAAATTTGAACTCAGGTACTCTGACTCCAGGGCTGGTGCTCTATCCACTACCCCATTAAGCTGCCCCAGTGGAATTTTTTTAAGTAGACTGGGTAATCATTCCAGAATATTGTAAAGTAAATCTTTTTTTGATAGTTAAATTGTACAATAACTAGGTCTTACCTACTTAGGACTCCTTATCCTCTTCCTGAATATAGAGCAAAGCTTAAAGAGAATTTTTAGAAACAAAAATTTGTCTCTGACATCCCCTTACATCCTTTTATCCAGCCTCTCACTTCTTACTCTCTCTAGCTCAGACTCCTAACTCACACCTAGTACTCTTATGTTTCTTTGCCTGACTCACTCTTTGTCAGTCCTTTTTCTCCGACTCATTCAGTGTCACTGTTATTCCACTGGGACCACACCTCCAACCTGAAAACTAATTAAAAATGTTTACTCTGAAGGTTTAATTGTACAGAGGGCCTTCATCCAAAAGTTATTTGTATTTTCTTTTTTAAAGGACAGCTTAACTCAAATGAATGTCGAATTGGTCTAAAAATTATAAAGGGGAGGTTAGATCAAATTTTTAAAAATGATTATAGATCTTATTTAGGAGATTCTGAATGTTCCAAGGTTTGATGCAACCAGCATGATGTCACCCACAATCTGGAGGATCTGAAGAAACTGTATCAAACATAGGGAATCTCTCCTTGGACTTTCTGTGGATTCTCCTCCACAAAATTAGCAAATACCATTGTTGAACACATCCTACCTTCTCTTGATCAGTAGATCTTTGAACAGGGTCTCTGGTATATCTTTTTTTTTTTAGGTTTTTTTTGCAAGGCAAACGGGGTTAACCGGTGCTTTATCCACTGCGCCACCTAGCCGCCCCACTTATATCTTCTTAAAGAATGTTGAATAATGTAATGTATTTATGAAAGGGAGATTTCAAGACAACATTTTATTCTTTTAAATCAAATGTCTTTTATGATCACTAAACAAAATGTCTAGTGAGATTTAACATCTTTCAGTCAGTTGTGTGAAGGCAAAAGTCTGGTCGTCTGTGACATGTTATTTGCTAAAATTGGCCAGTTTTCTACTAATAATTCTCTAATGGATTCCCATAGTGGTATGTAGATAATTCTTATCAAAATTTTATATTAGGGGCGGCTAGGTGGCGCAGTGGATAAAGCACCGGCCCTGGAGTCAGGAGTACCTGGGTTCAAATCCGGTCTCAGACACTTAATAATTACCTAGCTGTGTGGCCTTGGGCAAGCCACTTAACCCCGTTTGCCTTGCAAAAACCTAAAAAAAAATTTTATATTAGTTAGAAAATAGGAATATAAGTCTATAGGTATTGTTTTTCTTTCTGGTATTAAGAAATTTCAGATTTTTTTTCTATACATTTGGTTTCTTTCCCCACTTTCAGATACTATTTGATTAGTTATCTCATGGTTGTTATTTCCAGCATGTAGCTTCATGTATATATTCGATCCAATTTAACTGGTCTCTTCTTCTCTTTAGTCATTTGTACTTTATAATAACACCTGGAACTATTTTTAGCCTGCAGATGTGTGTGCTCTATTTTCCTCAATGGTTAAAAAAAAAGTATTATAAACATCTTGCAGATTTTTCTTTTGTTCCTTTTTTTCTTGGACTTTTGATTTTCATCTTCAATTCTGAGTAGAAATGTTGTCACCTGGATGTATCCAGGAAGTGATCTTTTTTTTTAACAGAATAAAAAAGAAAGGGGAATCAAAAGAAGTACCTCAGCAAAGTTAACCAATATGTCATTAATGTCCAATAGTGCTTGTAATATTCCACAGTCATAGTCATCTCTCCTCTAGGGTCGAATTTAGTGTTTGTAATTCTACAATAAAGAAAGAAAACCAGACACTGTGTGAGTGAGTACTCATCATGAATTGATAATGAAACAGTATCATTTTTGATGGATTTTAATGGCCACTTAAAACTTAATTTGAATATAGAGTTTACGAAGATACTTTAGTCACACCCCTTCATTTTTCAGCTGAGGAAGCTGATGCATCAGAAAAATCTTGAAAATATGCTCTGTATTGTAGTAGAGCAATGACTAGCCCATATAATCTGACTCCCAGGCTAATGCTCTATCTGCATCATGGAGATCTTGTGCTATAGTGATAAGAGTGCTGGACTTGGGAGTTATAAAGACCTAGGATCTTGTTTCTGTTATCTATTTAGCTTTGTAACCCTATCTGTGCTTCAGTTTCCTCATCTATAGTAATATATGTAGAAAATACCTATAATAATGTAAACTTGAAATATTTGTGTAGATTTCAATGATTATCATAATCATTCTTTTTTAAAAATTCTGAATTTAGCAAGTATGAAGTAGAATAAGTATTTCTATGTATATTGTAGACAGAAGGAAAAGACTATACGTAGTAAACACTTTACTAAATTTAACAGTTTGGCCCCAACCAAGCTAAGATGTAACTGAAAAGCAATGTATGGTTTAGTCACCCTATTTCTATTTGAATTTGATACCACCAATGAAAAACTTAACTTTCTTTTAATGTACATAATTCAGTATATAACTTTCAAATTTACCTTATGTTTCTGTGATTTCTTTGTGCCTTCCTTTCTTTTTTATTTTTTAGTGGGTAGGAACTGAAGGCAGATACTCAGTATTCTCTAGCCCCCATTTACTTTTATTATTTTTCCAATTTCATCCTTAAATACCTTTGATAATCTTATAATATGACTTTACTGTATTGGGTGATTCATCAGGTTTTCATCTTTTTTAAAAAATTGTTTTTGGGAGTCAAGTCAGCTAGGTGACTAGAGCACTGACTCTGGAGTCAGGAAGATCTGAGTTCAAATATGTCCTCAGACACTTAATTTCCTAGCTGTGTAACCTAGGGCAAGTCACTTAACCCCATTGCCTCAAATAAATAAAATTTTTAAAAATGAAATATTTTTCCTTATTTAAATATTTCCCAATTACATATAAAAAATTATTAGTATGTAGAGAGGTGGGAGGATGGGTCATTAATGTGTTGCTGGTGGAGTTGTGAAATGGATCCAACCATTCTGGAGAGCAATATGGAACTATGCCCAAAGAACAATAAAAATGTTTATTCCCTTTTTTTTTTTAATATAACAAGAACATGGTAATTTATTTAAGGATTTAAAATATCCAAATTATATGAAAAGTAAAGAGCTCTGAACTTTGGGAGATAATAAAGGAAAGAGACCCAGGAATCATTATTGAGGATTTTGGTTCTATATTTCATATGGCTCTATGACCAGAGAGAATATTAAAATATAATTTATTTATTCCAAATAAAACATTGGGAATCAGCTAGAAACAGAATAGAATGGATTAGAAACATTGTTTTCTCTTTATACAAAATTATCTATTTCATGGTTAACATAGACTTGTTTCTTGATTCCCAAATACTTGTTGTTTAAGTTGTATCTGACCTTTCAGGATCCTATTTGGGTTTTTCTTGGCAGAGATACTGGAGTGGTTTATGATTTTCTTCTTTAGCTCTCTTAACAGGTGATGAAATGAGGCAAATAGGGGTTAGTGACGCCCAGGATTACACAGCTAGTAAGTGTCTGAGATCAGATTTGAACTGAGAAAAGATTTGAATTTGTAGGTCTTCCTTACTCTAGACTTGGTGTTCTTTCCATTATACTACTTAGCCTCCCCAAATACTAAGTAAGAATATAAATTCCTAATTTTTGTCTTTGTATCTCCAACACTTAGCAGGCTTCTTGACTGATAGGTTGAAAATTCCTTTTGAAACTTAGATAAATTAAGTTTGAGAATAAGCTGAGGAAGGCTTATTATAAGATTATAAACCTATGGAATGACTCCATTAAGAGATGATATAGAAATATAATACTCTAGATTGATTATATCATTCCTTCTAGCATTTAAAGAAACTTAGATAGTTTACTTGTTCTAGCAGTGCACAAGTAAATTTATTTTAGTAGTACTGCTTTTTTCTTCCATTGGTACAACTTAACCATGAGTAAATAATATCTATCTAATCATGTCTGTAAAGAATATCATATATTTGGGGCAGACAGAGCATTGGTCCCTGGAGTCAGGAGGACCTGAGTTCAAATCTCGCCTCAGACACTTAATAATTGCCTAGTTGTGTGACCTTGGGCAAGTCACTTAATCCTATTACCTTAAATAAATAAAATCTTTAAAAAAGAATATCATATATTTGTATTCATTTATCTTCTCTATGTGTCTTAGTAGTTAAATTCCCAAATATTTTATAATTTTGTAGTTTTTTAAATTTATTTTTTTATTCTCATTTTGTACAAATTTTTTTTTACATTAATAAAATATTCTTGTTTACAAGTAAACAAAATACCCCTCCTCCCCCATGAATATAGATAGACTTGCTTGGGCGAAAAAAGTAAAGGGGAGAGAAAAAATTAAAATTAAAAAAAATAATAGTAATAATTGTAGGTAAGACCCAAAATAAATTAAAATAGTAATAATAGTAGAGGTGGCTGGGTTGCAGACAGACTATTGGCCCTTGAGCCAGGAGCACCTGGGTCCAAATCCGGCCCCAGACACCCAAAGATCACCCTGCTATGTGGCTCCAAGAAGGCCACCCAGCCCCACTTGCCTTGTACCCTCCCCCAAATAATAATAAAAAAAATTATGCTTCAGTCTGTTCCAACACCAACAACTCTGTCACGGCTGGATCACATTCTTTATGATAAGTCCATCACAAAAGTTACTTCCATATTTTTCCAACGTTGCCATTGCTGATCACAACTCCCTCCTTTCTTATTTTTCCACTACCATGTACTCTATTTTCTCTCTCCTTTCACTCTGACTCTGCTGTAGGGTTGCTGAGTGGCGCAGCAGACAGATCCCTGGTCCTGGGGCCAAGAAGCCCTGAGCCCCCATACCACCCCTTAGGCCCAGAATCCACCTGGCCCTATGGTCCTGGGCAGGCCTTCCAATCCCAGCCCCTTGCAAGAAGTAAGAAAGAAAATGTGTTATATCTAGCCACTCTCCCCCCATGGTCCATCCTCTCCTCCTTTATTCACATCCCCACCCCTTCCCCCTGCTCCCCCTTCCTCCTTACTCCAGATGTCTATACCCCATTGAGTATATTTGCTGTTTCCTCGCCTAGCCATCTCTGATGAGAGCAAAGGTTCCCTCATTCCCCCCTTGCCTCCCCCCTTCCATATCATAGCAATAGCTCATTGTAATAAAAAAAATCTTATTATGTGAAATATCTTGGACTATTCCCCCTCTCCTTTTTCTTTCTCCCATTCCATTTCCCTTTTTTTCTATTGACTCCATTTTTACACCATATTTTATCTTTGAATTCAGCTTTCTCCTGTGCTTCAACTATAAAAGCTCTCTCTCTCTGTCTGCTCTATTAACTGAGAAGGTTCATATGAGTATTATCAGTGTCATTTTTCTATGCAGGAATACATGCAGTTCATCCTCATTAAGTCCCTCATATTTCCCCCCTCTCCTCCAATGTCCATGCTTCACCTGAGTCCTGTATCTGAAGATCAAACCTTCTGTTCAGCTCTGGCCATTCCAAAAGGAACCTTTGAAATTCCCCTGGTTCATTGAAAGTCCATCTTTTTCCCTGCAAGAGGACATTCAGCCTTGCTGGGTACTTCATTCTTGACTGCATTCTAAGCTCTCTTGCCTTCCTGTATATTGTATTCCAAGCCCTACGAGCTTCCAATGTAGCTGCTGCTAAGTCCTGTGTGATCCTGACTGCAGCTCCACGATATTTGAACTGTGTCCTTCTGGCTGCTTGTAATATTTTCTCTTTGACTTGGGAGTTCTGGAACTTGGCTATAGTATTCCTAGGGGTTGGTTTTTTGGGATCTCTTTCTTGGGGGGATCGGTGGATTCTCTCCATTTCTATTTTGCCCTCTGCTTCTAGAATATCAGGACAATTTTCCTGTAGTAATTCTTTGAAAATGATGTCAAGGCTCTTTTCCTGATCATGACTTTCAGGTATTCCAATAATTTTTAAGTTATCTTTCCTAAGTCTGTTTTCCATATCAGTTGTTTTTTCAATGAGATATTTTACATTTTCTTCTAATTTTTCATTTTTTGTTTTGAAGTATTGATTCCTGATTTCTGTTAAATTCATCAATCTCCCTGAATTCTATTCTTTGTCTGAAGGATTTGTTCTCCTCAGAGAGTTTTCTTATCTCTTTTTCCATCTGGCCAATTTTGCTTTTTAAAGCATTCTTCTCCTCAATAACTCTTTGAACTGTTTTATCCATTTGACCTAAGCTGGTTTTTAGCATGCTATTTTCTTCAGCATTTTGTTGGATTTCCTTGACTAAGCTGCTGACTTCATTTTCATGTTTTTCCTGCATCTCTCCTTTCTTTTCCCAGTTTTTCTTCCAACTCCTTCATTTGATTTTCAAAGTCTTTTTTGAGCTCTGTCATAGCCTGAGCCCAATTTCTGTTTTTCTTGGAGTCTTTAGATGCAGGAGCTTGTGCTTCCTCATCTTCAGACTGAGTATTTTGGTCCTTCTTGGGCTCATTTGCAAAATATTTCTCAATAGTCTTCCTTTTGTTTCTCTGCTTGCTCATTTTCCCAGCCTGGGCCTGGTTTTGGGGTGCTTCCTGAGCTTTTGGGACACTCCCACAAGGATCTCAGTGTGTGCGGCTCTGTCCTCCCTCCTGGTCTGTGAATGACCATATGCACCCCCCTCTGCTACGGGGCTGAGGTGGGGGGGCTGCTGTTCTATGGGGGCGCCTAGACTGTGATCAGGATCTGAATGTGGTCCGAGCCCCAGAGTCCTGTTCCAGGGGCAGAGGACAGAGCTCTGCAGTCTCTCTCTCTTCACTCCCCTCCCTCAGCTCAATGGGCTCATGCCCTGGGGGCTCCTGCTTACAGGCTCCACCTGCTTCTGTTTCGGGCTCTGGGCTGCAGAAAGACCTAGCTGCTCCCTGTGTGCCCTGAGGGCTCGGCTCCATGTGCTAGCTCTGGCAGAGGTCCCCCCACTTTGTGCCGGGTGCTCCTCGGGGTGCAGCTCAGGAGACTCCCCCACTGCTGTGAGCCTCGGCTCCCAGCGCCCTGGGGCTGCCTCTGGGAGGCTGAAGTTCTTTGGCTCTGGTGGGCCACCCCTCCAACCCTGGGGAGCAGAGCCTTTTTGCTCTTTTCCCGGTTACCTTGAGTAGGAGAACTGCCTCACTGTCCCTTTGTGGGTTCTGTCTCTGGAAAGTTTAGTTAGAGTCCTTAGCTGATGAATTTTATCAGAGAGCTCCTAAGACTTGGATCCCTTCTTGTCTCCATCTTGGTTCCACCCCCCTGTTCATTCCCTTTGACCTAGCAATTACAATTCTAGACTTGTATCCACAAGAAATCATAAAAAATGGGAAATATCTCAACATGTTCCAAAATATTCATAGCAGCTCTTTTTGTAGTGGCAAAGAGTTGGAAATTGAGGGGATGCCCATCAATTGGGGAATGGTTAAACAAGTTATGGTATGTGAATACTATGGAATATTTTTGTTCTACAAGAAACCATAAATGGTCAGACTCTAGAGAAGCATGGAATGACTTTTACAGGATCTGATGCTGAGTGAAGGGAGCAGAACCAAAAGAACATTATACACATTAACAACAACATTGTGAGGGACAGTTTAATGGGTTAGTGAATAGAGCACTGCCCTGGAGCCAGGAGTACCTAAATTCAAAATCTGGCCTCAGACACTTAATTGCCTAGCCCTGTGACCTTGGGCAAGTCACTTAACCCCATTGTCTTGCAAAAAAACCAAAACAACAACTTCGTGAGATGATTAACCTTGATGGTTGTAAATGCTCTCAGCAATTCAGAGAATTAGGACAAGCCTATTACATGGGCTATGGACTATGCTATCCCCAACCAGAGGAAGAAAAACTAAACAAAACAAAATTAAAAAAAACCTCATCAGAATCTGATGAACTCTACATATTCACTATTTTAAAAATATCTTGAATATATTTCTTTCCCATAATCCTAATTCCTCATACTAATCTGTAAACATGTTTAACACAAATGTGTATGTACAGTATTAACCTGAATGTTCACCACTGAGGGAATGGGGGTGCAATGGGAAGGTGGAGGGAAATTTAGCTAATTTAAAAATATATATTTACATATGATGAATGTTGAAAAGCTTTCATCACATGTATTTGGAAAAAATATCAATAAAAAATAGATATGATCATGTAACCTTACCTTTCAGCCTTCCTCAATTTCATCATCTAAGAAATGGAAATAAGATTATCATTAGAAGTGTTTGGAGGGGCGGCTAGGTGGCCTGGTGGATAAAGCACAGGCCCTGGAGTCAGGAGTACCTGGGTTCAAATCTGGTCTCAGGCACTTAATAATTACCTAGCTGTGTGGCCTTGGGCAAGCCACTTAACCCCTATTGCCTTGCAAAAACCTAAAAAGAAAAAAGTGTTTTGTAAACCCAAGAATTATGGAAGTAAATTATTATTACTCTTGTTTTTATCTCTATATTTCAAGATTATGTACCCCTGCTACATGTCTACCTACTGACTTTCCTTCCCTCCCTTTTTTCCCCATTTATAGCCTATCTTATATAGGAAACTTTTCCCAATCTCTTAATTCCAATCTTTCTTTTGGTTAATTATTTCTCATTTTTCATATATATATATATATATATATATATATATATATATATATATGTATATGTATATATATGTATATATATACATACTATATACATATGTATATATATGTATATATATACATACTATATACATATGTATATATATATATAGTATGTATATATTTGTTTCTTTTCTCTTGCTATTATATTTTGAGCTTCTTTGAAGGTAGAGACTATTTCTACCCTCAGCAGTTAACACAGTGCTTGCTAAATAGTAGGTATTTACTAAATGTTTATTGATTGATAAATTGTTAAAAAATCATAAATTACTTGTGAGTTTTACAAATTTGAATATACTCTTTAAAAATTGTATACATTAAACTCTTTCAAAGATCTTAAAAATGTCCATTATTCACATAAAGCCTAAATTAATACTTTCTTCCCTCCCTTAAAAACGCATTATTTTCTTTCTTTACAGATACTTGTTTTTAAGTCTGCTAATTGAATTTTAATGAGAAGAATCTTCTACAAGTTTTCAGCTGTGGTTTTTAAGGGAGGAGATTAATTGCAAGGAATGGAACTGGCTCACAGCTTATTGCTGAATGAAGAAGCATATAATCAACTTGGAGAAGTTCAGAAGGCACAGTTTGTTTTTGAGTGGTTGAAATTTTTAGAAAAGCTTTTACTAGCAACCAACAAGGTATGTAAAATTAAGAAAATTGTTAATTTTTTTTAACTTTCCAGCTAGTCTTTTATTGATTTTCTTAATATTAATTCATGATCTTGTAAACTTATAACCAAGGCCACTTGTTTGATGAAAGCTTTTCAACATTCATCATATGTAAATATATATTTTTAAATTAGTTAAATATCTGGGCTGGCTGGAAAAGGAAGTGCTTCTTAATGGTTCAGGGTGTAACACAACCATATATTTCTTTTGGTGGTTATACCTCTGAATATATCAAAGTATTTCTGAGAAGATAAACTTTATTAAAACTTTTTGTGATGATATGGTCATATTTTTCTCCCATGAAAAGAAATTCATTTTGTAATTAGTAAATTATTTGTCCTATAAAAAAGTAAAAAGAAATAATTCAAAATTTTAAAATTTTATAAAAAAATTAATATGATTTGTGACTTGCATCTCTTATTTACAAAGTATCCACAAAGTCTTATTACAAAGTCTTTTTTTTAAGGTTTTTGCAAGGCAAACAGGGTTAAGTGGCTTGCCCAAGGCCACACAGCTAGGTAATTAAGTGTCTGAGGTTGGATTTGAACTCAGGTATTCCTGACTCCAGGGCCAGTGCTCTATCCACTGCACCACCTAGCCACCCCACAAAGTCTGTTTGATAAGTGCATAGTACAGAATATTTTAATAGGAAGGCTTCCAGTATTTCTGGGATATAACATTTTTGATCATGAAAAATCCTTCTGTTTGTATATCATAAAATGCAGAAGTTTTATAGTTTATCAGAGATTTTTCTCTGCGTGAAATAATAGTGCATTTATTTTTTCTCTGGTTAGTAAGACTTATTATAGTAATTGTTTTTCCTAATTTTTAAACCCATTTTATTGCATTCCATTCATAAATCCTACCTGGTCACAGTGGAAAACTTTTTTGATAGACTTCTATATTATATTTGCGAGTATTATTTGTATTTTTTATGTTTTTATTCATTATCAGTGTTGATCTATAATTTTTTAAATTTCTTTTTTATTATTATGAACTTGAGAAATATGAAGATTTCCTTATAAAAAGGAAAAAGACTTTTAAAAAGTTAAATTAAATTTTAAAAAGTTAGATTAAAAAGACTGCTTTTGGAACCATGAATCTCATCACTTACAGCTTTGTTTTAGGGGTATATTTAAAATTTAACATGATAGTTTTTTAACTATACACAGGCAGGTGGCAGAGGTGATTGAATCCTGAAGCTGGACTTAGGAAGAACTGAGTTCAAATCCAATTTCAGATATTCCCTAGCTGTGTGAACTTGAGCATGGCCCTGTTTGCCTTAATTTTCTCGACTAAAAATGAGAATAATAACAGTACCTACCTTGCAGGATTGTTGTGAAGATCAAATGAGATAATAGATGTCAAGTGCTTAGCAGTCCTTAACGTATTGAGCCAATATATTGATGTTTATTTCTTTCCTTGATCCCCCCTCCCCTTCACTTCCTTCTTTATCTTTACTTCCTTTAACTGTCTTCTGTTTTATTTTTTTAATGCTTTATTGAAAATCTCTTTTCTTTTTTCCTTTTTTGGTGTTACTGAATAGTACCTCCTACTCCTCACTCAACTTTCCTCCGGCCCATCAGAAAACCTCCCTTGTAATAAATAACTGTAATCACATGAAACAAATTCTCACATTGGCCTTGACTAAAAATATGTCTTCCCACTTATATTCTGCATTTCTAGTTCATCACTTCTCTGCCAAAAAATAGGAAACCTGGGCAATTTTGCAGTCCTGATTCTTCTTTTACAGTATGCATAATGATGTAGAAATGTGTTTATATTGTGTACATGTATAACCTATATCAGATTGCTTGTTGTATTGGGAAAGGGGAGGAGAGGGAAGGAGAAAGAAAAATTTGGAACTCAAAATATTACAAAAATAAATGTTGAAAATTATCTTTACGTGTAATCAGAAAAAAATACTATTAAAATGAGGATGGACATAACTGCATTTGTTTCATCAGCAAAACAATTTGACTTTTTACTTTATATTTAAATTTATTAAAGTATTATTTTTTGTTAAATTCATTTCTAGGCTGACATAAGGGAAAAACAGAGGAGGATTGTTGAGCAGCTCATATCTCTATTAAATAGCTCTCCAGGACCACCTACCCGAAAGCTTCTTGCTGAGAACCTAGCTATCCTTTATAGTATTGGTGATACATTTTCTGTTTATCAAACAATTGATAAATGTAATGAACTCATTCGTAGCAAAGATGATTCTCCAAGTTACCTTCCCACAAAACTGTAAGTTGACTATTAGCATAAAACAGAATAATTGCGTGTGTTAGTTATGCTTTGTGAAATGTCTAATTTCTTTGAAGAATGAATTCAAAACTAAATGAAAATTCAAATTTACATCTCTTTTTTAAAAAATGCTTAAATATCTTACTGGTTTTATTTGAAAGTTTAGAAAATGAACTATTTTCTTAAATTATTTTTAAATCTGTATTTGATGAATCTGTATAATATTTAAAGTATCCTGTAACTCTTGATAACTTTTAGTAAATTATTTTCCTGATTTTAACAAATTGCATCCTTTTGGCTAAAAAAAATGCTATTTTAATGTTTTCTTAATGGATAGTTGACCACTCCCCTGATTCTTACCCTTCTTCCCCCAACCAAGAGCAATTCTCAGCAATTATTTAAGTAGAAGAATTATTTTTAATTGTTTATTATTCCAGCTATCAGAATAATATATTTTGTTACAAAATCTTTTCCCAGACAACACTCAGATTTTACAGCTAATTACATGAAGTTCCCTTCATGAAGTTAGCTTATTTTTCCTTCAGTTTGCATTAAAGACCAATTTTGATTGACTAAGAAATGAAGTGTACTAGAAAGCTATTTTGCATAATTAAGCATAGATTTTAAAATTTTTAGAGCTCAAAGATAATTTTGAGATACTTTATCCTAATCCCCTCCAATTACAGATGAATAAAATGAGGCTCAGGGATATTTTCACTTGCTCATGATTGATTATACATTTAGGTAGGATCAGTCAGCACTAAAACTCTAGTCTCCTGATTTCTAGTTTATTGCTTTTCCTATTATATAATAATGTCACAAGAAAGGGACTTTATAGACCTAAGTTCATAAAAGTGAAATTTGTAGTCACTGAAAATTGGTTGCATACTTTTAAAATCATAAATCTCTTTATTTATGAAATGAGAACATTGAATTAGATAATATTTAAGGGTACTTGTAGGTCCAAAATGATGACTGCTTCTAATATTATACTTTTAATGTATCAGATACTACAATTTAGTAAGTAATCTTATAGCAAAATCAAATAGCATTTCATTTCCACCAAGGAATTCAACTCATGTTTTCTCTTTTTAAAAAAAGACATATCAATCTACTTTTTGTTGTAGGATTTTTCTTTCTATGTTTTCAATCATTTCTTGAATATGATTTTTATTTAATTTCAGTGCTGCTGTGGTGTGTCTGGGCTCTTTGTACAAGAAGTTGGGGAGACTATTGGGTAACACCTTTATAGATACAGTGGGGACTATACTTAAAGCTATGAAGAGTGCAGAGGTAAGAAGCCATAAGTTCACATGAAGGAAAACAAAACAGTGTTTTTCTGGCTTTATGAGTATTTAAAGGCTATTAATAGCTATAACAGATCTTGCTACAGTATACACACACACACACACACACACACACACACACACACACACACACACAGAATATACATTAGGTATATTTCGCAACTTCTTAAAACCTGCGTCAATAGAGCACAAATTCTAATTGGTTCTACCAAGGTGGAAAGATTTCAATTAGGAATCTGATGAGAGATTGTAGACCAAGAACTAAGTTTTTTCATCATTTTGGGTGATGAATTTTTTTAACCAAAGATAATCCTGAAGCACACCAGTTAAATTACAGAGAGGTTGTATTCCGCCTTGGTGTAAAATAGAGCAGTACTGACAACATTATGCATTATCAAAATAATAATTTGCAATTTGTCATTAGGTTGTGTGTATCTGCTTAGATACATGTGAGTCCTTACCTCTAGGATCAATTCCAAATTCCTCTGCCATTTGAAAAGATAAAAAAGAGATTAGGACAATTTTCTGTTCATTTTAGCATATTTGATAATCTTCCTGTCCCTTAGGACAATTATCGCTTTTTTTTGCTTATTTTTGTCTTTTTATGATATAGAGGTTATCAGAGTATTTGGTGCAATATTTAATATGGTTTCTACAAAAGAAGGATCTTTCATCTATTTTGTTGCTTTTTAAAAAATTATTTTAAGGTTTGTTTGTTTTTTTTTTTCCTTTGGAGATTGTGATTGTGAGATTGAGATTGTGACTTTACCCAAAGTTACATATCTAGTGAGTCCCAAAGATCACATTTGAACTCAGGTCTTCCTGAACAGAGCCAGTGCTCTATCCACTGAGCCACTTAACTGCCCCTTGTTACTTATTTTTAAAAATTCTATTGAAAACTACTCTTCTTATTTTTTGTAATTGTTAATTCATGTTTAGTTGTTTCTGACTCTTTATGACCCAGTTTGGTTTTTTTTTTCCTGACAAAAGTGCTAGAATAGTTTGTCATTTCATTTTCTCCAGTTGATGATGCCAGATTTGAACCCAGGAAGATGAGTCATCCTACCTCTAGGCCTGACACTCTATCCACTGTGCCACCTAATTGCTCTTTCTTAGTTCTTAGTAAATACCAAAATAATTTTATTATATATGAAGTTTATCTTTTTATAGCCAAATATTACAAATAGCAGATTAATTTTTTTTTGTCTTTGAAAAATTGTTCATTCTCTCCCCTCCCCTTTTTTTGTGTAGTCTCAAGGTCGATATGAGATTATGCTGAGTTTACAAAATATCTTGAATGGACTCGGAGCGGCTGCTGCCCCTTGTCACAGAGATATTTATAAAGCTGCAAGGTCATGTTTGACAGACAGGTCCATGGCAGTTCGCTGTGCTGCTGCAAAGGTAAAGAGTCTGAAAATTAAAATTTTTTTTTAGATTGGTATAATTATACAGTAATTGACTTCTTTCTTCTTCTATCTCTTTAGCTGCTTGAACATAGAAGATAATTGTTCTGTAGTATTAATGAGCAAGGTAGAAATCATAGCTATTATTTTAAACACACTTTAAAACCTGTGACTTCTTAGCAGTATGTTTAGAATATTTACAAAGGGATCTATATTACTTATTCGTTACCAATAGATTGATGCTAAGGAGGATATGATTTCTCTCTCATCACATTTAATTTGGATCAATGTACAACGTGGAAACAAAGTAAAGACTGACAAATTGCTTTCTGTGGAGGGGAGGGAAGTAAGATTCGGGGAAAATTTGTAAAACTCAGATTAAATAAAATCTTTAATAGATTGATGCTAAGGAAGAAGTTTTTGGCATCTTACCAAGTCATGAATTTTTGTTTTTTTTTCTCTTGGGGGCATCACTTTATATATTAAAGTCTGTTTGATGTCTGATGTTTGTTGCCCTTACAGTCATTATTTATATACTTTTGACATAAAATGTTTTGTTACATCCTAAGAGTTGTTTCATTTTTTATTTCTCAAGCAATTATATGTTGCTTATTAATTTGTTTTTTCTTCCTGTATAGTGTCTCATTGAACTTCAGAATGAGGCTATCTTTATGTGGAGTACAGACTTGGACAGTGTCGCAACTTTGTGTTTTAAGTCATTTGAAGGTTCCAATTATGATGTACGAATAGCAGTATCAAAACTTTTAGGCACAGTGTTGGCTAGAGCTGTGATGTCTAAACAAGGAACAGGTAAAATGAATATAATACTTTTGTAAAAAAAATTTCATCACTTTAATTCTGTTGTTTTTTACTTTTGATTCTGAGGCATTTGCTTAATCCATTTGAAAAATTTTAAGTTAAAACAATAAAAAGAGTGATTTTAGCACTATATCCAATGCCCTTTCAGGCTTGAGTTTTTTTAATGTGCTGGAATATTTCTGAATTGTTCCATGCTCACCAGTATATAATTTTGCTTAACTCTTTGTACCATCTTCCAAATCATTTATTTATTTATTTATTTTCAAGGCAATGGGGTTAAGTGACTTGCCTAAGGTCACACAGCTAGGTAATTATTAAGTGTCTGAGGTTGGATTTGAACTCAGGTACTCCTGACTCCAGGGCCGGTGCTTTATCCATTGTGCCACCTAGCTGTCCCTCTTTGTACCATTTAAAAATAATAGCTACAGTATACATTTTTGCTCAATTATTTGTGCAAATGAATTGAGGAATAGTAGTTAATTCCAATGGTAGATGACGTCAAACAATAATGTTTGGTTTTTAATGTTTTTATTATTTAAATTTTTATTGAAGTTTTGCTTACTGATAAGTTTCAAACCATTTGCAGGGAAAGTTACTGTAGAACCATGTATGAAAGAACAGGAAATTAGCCTGGGATTAGATAAAGATTGGAAATAATTCACAATAGATATATATATATATATATATATATATATATATATATATATATATAGTTAACACTTAGCAAATCATTTACTATAACAGTGTTTTCTGCTGTAAAAATTTGTAATTTGTTGTAAGAATTTGTTTTTACTAAACCGTCTAAGTAGAACTTTATATTAAACATCAGTTCAGCTAATTGACTTGTACTAGTTAAAACTAATTGCTTAGTACCTAAATTTATTTCAAGGCACATTTATTCTTGCTGAGTCTATATTGTTGTTCTTTGTTGATACAATCTTATTTTTCTTCTTATATAGTCATTATTATTATTATTATGTTCTCTGTTTTTACAAATTTTAGTATTCTATTATTTTTTCATATACTTAACATTTTCTAGTATTCAGAGAATTATACTATTCTATTACTTTAACAAACTACAATTTATTTAACCATCACTCCAATTCTTGGACATGTAGATTTTCAGATTTTTGTAAGTATGTGATTTTTTATATGCAGTTAAGAGAGCCCTTTTTAGTATTTGATAACACTTTGAGAGAATAATCACAACAATGGAATTAATGAGTCAAAGAATATTATTATTATTTTCTTAACTTTTCACTTGTACCATGAGATTGTTCTCCAACAAAATTTTGCAGTCTATAAAATAATGAGTGAGTATACCTTTTTTCTCCACAATGTAATTAATAGCAAGGTCTGTTTGTTGTTTATTAAGATTGAGAATATTTTCAAGTAATATTTTGTTTTTTGAAAAATTATCTGTTCATGTTCTTTATTAATTTAACCATTGAGGCTTGGGAATTAAATTTGTGAATTTTTAATAGCTTTCTTTATATATATATATATATATGTGGTCAATATCAGAACTATATAGTTAATAGTAAGATATAAAGGGAGATTTTGTTGTAATAATAAAATTTAAAATAAAAAGATAATATAGAGGGTTAACAGAGGAAATTTTTTAAAATATGTTTCACTTAAGCAGTAATAGTTTTAACTCTGATATGAAGGTTGTGTCTCACATTTGCCAAATTGTTAAACTTATTTGTAGAATTAACTTAAACATGGTTTTTGTAAAAAAAAATTTAAATTAGGATTACATAATAACTATAGGCAATAGGATGTGAACTACCCTTTAAAAATTATAGAAATGGTTTAGACTTTGATTCCAAAATTTTTTTAAATGCCACAAAATTCAAAATTCACAGATAATATTTTAAAAAATAAACTCTGATAGTCCTTTTCCATTATCTGATTTTATTGTCTAGCTCCATATGTTTCTAACATGTGGCAGTGACTTTTCCAGTACAAAAATAAATCCACATTACCCAAAGTATGTTCAAATAAAATTTGAAAAAGAAAATTTTCAGTGCTAATAAATATTTGTCCTCTGTTACTGCATATGAAATTAAATTTGTGTATTAAAGACTTTCAAAGTTATGATTACATTCATCAATTTGGAGATTTGAAAATAGGTCTCATTTCATTCATTTTCGTAAAAATGTCCTGAACACTCCTCCTTCCTTTTTTTTGTTTCTCTGTAAACACAGATTAAGAAGAACACAGATTGGGGCGGCTAGGTTGCGCAGTGGATAGAGCAGCAGCCTTGGAGTCAGGAGTACCTGAGTTCAAATCCAGCCTCAGACACTTAATAATTACCTAGCTGTGTGGTCTCAGGCAAGCCACTTAACCCCATTGCCTAGCAAAAAAAAACTAAAAAAAAAAGAATACAGATTACTTTGACAAATATATTTTAAGCAATGAAAACCTTACCAAGGAAAATCTTTTATCAAGTTCCTTTATCAGGTCTTCAGAAGGAAAGAATTTGATTTCTTCTCTTCTGATATTCAGAAATAAAAATCTTATTTACTTAAAATTTTTTGAAATTTTAATCATTTGCATGTGTAAATTTTCCTTCCCAAATTGCATATTGCTCCTTCCCTAACTTTTGGCTAGGAAGTTCTAAATAAACCACTCTTGGTGCCCTAATACTGCACTTTTTTTAAAAATTCTATTTTCCATGAATATTCTTTAAATATTTTTGATTATATTCAAAATAACTTCTAAATTGTTATGCTTTTCTTCCCCTGAAGAGGACTTTTTTTTTTTTAGTTTTGTTGAATAGTAGTTTGTACATAAATGCCATGGAAGGAAGATAGTATAATCCAAGATCAAGGTGGAAAAAAAAATAGTAAGTCAGTCTTCGGTTGGTAATAGTTCACTTCCTACTGTATGTGTCCTAATATTTTGATCTGGTTTTATCTTAGTTATTTCAAATGAAAAATCCAAATCCTCTGTAAATGAATAGTAGGGAATGAAAATGAGATAATGTTCAATCCAGGGTAGCTACAGTATTAACAATCTAAAAAAGTTATTTTCTTTTTCTTGTATATGAATTGTTTGTGTGTGTTGGTTGTTGTTTAGGTTTGAACTCCATTAATTTGAATTCTCATTCTAGATTTTATTAGGAATAGAGATTACATTGTAAATCTAGCAAATAATAGAATTTGATTTCTCCACTTCAAGTTCATCAATTTCTCTTATTTTTCCGAAGTTTGATGGAGAATGCAACTATTGTTATTTTTCTTTAATAGCAACAATTTATTTTAAAATATACCTCAAACTGAGCGGCTGGGTGGCGTAGTGGATAAAGCACTGGCCCTGGAGTCAGGAGTACCTGGGTTCAAATCCAGTCTCAGACACTTAATAATTACCTAGCTGTGTGGCCTTGGGCAAGCCACTTAACCCTGTTTGCCTTGCAAAAACCTAAAAAAATAAAATAAAATATATCTCATATTTAATAGAAATCTCAGTTTGTTTTAGTTATTAATATATCTTTTTTAAAAAAGTACAACCTGTATTTAGCTTTATTCTCTGAAATATTAATTATATTTAGAGAGATTTTTGACTTTGTTTATTATAGCAGCATCCCGGCAAAGCATTCGCAAAGTTTCTTTGGAGGAAGCCATGGATTTACTAGGAACAGGGTTTCTGCGTGGGAGTTCAGGATTTCTTCGAGCCAGTGGAGATATGTTGAAAGGAACCAGTTCAGTCAGTAGGGATGTTCGAGTTGGTGTTACTCAGGTTTGGATCACAAATGAAATATCTAACTAACAGTTCTTATTGACTTAAATCTAGTCCTATTTAAGATACAGTATCAGCCCACATTTTCCACAGTATTCAGGATAATGTTGAAATGTAAATTTCTCTAAAGTTAGTTCCATGACAGGTCATCTCAAGTCATGGTGATTTGGCATATATTAAGACTTTTGCAGATTTAGGTTCTAAGCAAGAGTGCTCTATTTTATTTATTTTGACTTCATGTAAAGCCAATTCTAAAGAGAGCTGCATTGGTTGTTGCGGTATAGTTAAATAATTATTTTGTTTCTAAAGGCTTGTTTTCTTATTTCTTATGGTTACACATATTGTTTGGCGTGCTGTCTTAAGGTGTACTTGTAGTTAACTGATGTTATTAGTGTTCAAAAAATACTATATTGCTATTTTATATTGTTTCATTTTCAAAATAAGTGTTAGTATATATAAGTTAAAGGACTATTTGCTGCTTAAAAATATTAAATCTTCAAGAAAACTATCACCAGAGAGTTCATTTAGGAAAGATTTCAGAAAATGACTAGTACAAAAATAAAAGCATCAGTAAAACTTATTTTAAAAATATTACCTGAATGCTATCATATGCATTCCCATTATAGTGATATTTTTATCATCACAAATTTACTTAAAATAGTAAATAATTTTTAATGGTAAATGAATCTTGGTGAGCACTTGTAAGAAACAAGGATATGCAGAGGAATGATTGTTTTCTGGTGGCTAAATGTATCAAATAGTTTCACATGTTATCTTTTCTTTGTTGTGGTATCATTGGTCTTTATAACTCTGGTGCAGTCAAAATATTAACATTCATGAAAATAAAGAATCATGCTTTATCACTGTTAGCATTTGCTTCTTTCCAGTCTGCATAGGTGAAAGCTCTTTGAGATATAGGTTTGTTTTATAATAATTTTTAAGATGTTTCTTGTTAGATTTAGGATTCCATTTAAGAATCTAAACTAGCTGGAAGTTACTATTCATTGAGTCCAAAGACAGTGTTTTATGTCACAGCTGTCTTTGATGGTTTCCCATCATTTTTCACTCATTGACACAAAATAGATAAACAAAATGAAATCAAAGTTGAAAAACTCACATGTTGTAGCTGTGACTTTAAATGGAAAAGGACTCTAGAGCTAGTATTAATTTAGTGCTCTATAGTTGTTACTATGAAAATATTGAAGTGAATAAAAACAAAAAATAATAGAATTTTTTCACTGTATTCTATGATAGGGATAATAATATTGATTAAAAATATTTTAATTTTTACAATAAGACTCTTATTCTTTTTCAGGCATATGTGGTATTTATTTCAACACTAGGAGGGCGTTGGCTAGAAAGGAATTTTGTCACCTTACTCTCTCACATCCTAAGCCTTGTGTCACAGTCTCACCCTAAAGCAATTCAAACTCAGATGGATGCTATCTGTTGTCGGCGCTGTGTTTCATTTATCCTTCGAACTACAATAAGAAGTCTTCTTGGAGAAAAAGCTCAGATTGCTGCTGCCAAAGATATTTGTCAGGCCATCTGGAAACTAAAGAAAGTTGTTGGTATGGGTATAATAAAATTATAACTTTTTTTTGAAATTAGTGTCGAAATGATTATCTTCCAGTCCAAGTGTGGGGGAAATTTTTTTCTGCCAAGAGCCATTAAGATTTTATAACATCATTTGTGGACCATACAAAATATCACTATTGAAATTAAGCTTCTATATTTGATCAAACATTTAATTAATTCATCCCAAAAAGTTTCTGGATTGATTGAATTTTGAATACTGCCTATGCTTGCCTTGGCAGCACCAGACCAAATGATTTAACTGGCCTCATAAGGTCCACAAACTTGATGTTCCTTGTCCTTAGTCTTGCCCTATAATAATGACATTTCAGAAATCTAATGCATACCAAGTGCATTAACATTCAAAATTTTATCATCCAACTTAGTTGTGTTGTTTTTTTTTCCCCTAAGTAAATACTAACTTAGCATATATACATACATACACACATGTATAATATATATTTAATAACTATATCAGAAATATTTGCCCAACATGAATTAATGTGTTTTTGAAATCAATTAACAGAATCTCAGAATTGAAAGGGATTTCAAAGGCCAACTAGTTTAAAACATACCTGAGCAAAAAACCTTTAGGATGTTGTTTCTGCCTTATAGTATTTGTGCATTGTGGGTGGTGAGATGTTTAATCTAAATAGATCAATTACATTTATCATAAACATTGCTCTTTTGAGCAATCCAAAGGGTTTCACCTAAGCAAAGTCAAATTGTACATGTTTCTTTCACGTTGTCTCTTCTCACACATACTCTTTTTTTTTAGGGTTTTTTTTGGGGGGGGCAAGGCACTGGGGTTAAGTGGCTTGCCCACAGCCACACAGCTAAGTAATTATTAAGTGGCTGAGGCTGGATTTGAACTCAGGTATTCCTAACTCCAGGGCTGGTGCTCTATGCCCCCACACACATGCTCTTATATTATGTGTTGTAGAGAAACTATGTATTGCATAGCTAATATTTGCACTTTTTTTAGATGCTGTAATGAGTGAAGGTAATTTGGAAATTCGACCTGGCTCCACAGATGTTGCTGCTACCCAGCATGTGCTAGTGTGTGCTTTACAAGAACTTGGGAATCTTATATATGGTCTTGGCACAACAGCTGCACCTTTATTACAGGATTCAAGTGCAGGTTAGTAATTTGTTCTATATAACTGAGATGCTTTTTATTTTGGGATTTTGCTAGGCAGTGGGGTAAAGTTACTTGCCCAGGGTCACACAGCTAGGTAATCATTAAGTGTCTGAGGTCACATTTGAACTCAGGTCCTCCTGACTCTAGGGCTGGTGTGCCGTCCACTGCACCACCTAGCTGCCCCTCGGAGATATTGTTTAACAATTTTAATTTTTGTAGCTGTTAAGTGTTTTAAAACTCTAATTTATCTGGTAAAGAATCCTGTCTCATGTAGTTGATTTTAAAGAGATTGGATTGTTTTTATAAAGTGTGTGTGTGTATATATATATATATACATATATATATGTATATATATATATATATATGCGCAATGGAGATTGTAAAAAGAAACAATTTTAAATTTTATGCTGAGGGCTTTTAGCTAACTTATACTTTCTTCAGACTTCAATCCAGGTCATATGATTTGTACTGCTTAACAAACTGTCAAAGTTAAGAAAACCTGGGTATAAACTCGACCACTGACATCTCCTAACTCTATGACCTTGAGCAAATCATTTAATTTCTCAATACCTCTAACAGCTCTATTAGACTGTCTAACTTGCAGAATGATTATTGCTTTGATTTTTGCTTTACTTTGATTCATTCTCATTCAAATTTTACAAAGTTTCTCAACATTCTTCATATTCATAATTCCTTTGAACATGATGGTGTCATTGAGTTTTCTTTTTTTAAAAAAATATTTTATTTATTTTAAGCATTGGGGTTAAGTGACTTATCCAAGGTCACACAACTAGGTCATTATTAAATGTCTGAGGTCGGATTTGAACTCAGGTCTTCTTGACTCCAGGATAGATGCTCTATCCACTGCACCACCTAGTCGCCCCTCAACATCATTATTTGACATTTGTTTGTGTCATTTGACTTAAAGGCAGCTTTCTGAGGAGACATTTGCTTTACAATTGTCTGTCAATTGATTTCAAGTCTCAAGCTGAAAATATATTATTTATATAGCTAGTGACATAAGATTTATACAACAGTCATTTTAAAAATTGATATAAATACCATACTTTTTGTACTACTTAAGTAAAATAACCTGATGCAGTGGATTTGTATTAAGATACGCTCAATGGGAGCAGCTAGGTGAGGCAATGAATAGAGCATTGGCCCTGGAGTCAGGAGGACCTGAGTTCAACTCCAGCCTCAGACACTTAATAATTGCCTTTGGGAAATAATTGACTTTGGGAAAGTTATTCTTAATCTTAATCTTAATCTTACTCTTAATCCCATTGCCTTAAATAAATAAATAAAATTTTAAAAAACAAAGAAAAAGGGGGAAGAAAATTAGGCCAGGAAAGACTTAGAATGCTTCTCCCCTCCCCACCAATAATTGGTAGCTAGTTTTAGTTCCTAGGACCAGAGAACAAATAGAACATTGACACAGTTTTATAAAAATGTAACTTCTTTGTGAGCTGACCTAGTTTAGAACTATCTATGTAGAAGTGATTATTTTATAAAAAGAGACAGTGTTTTGAATCTTATCTCCTGGTTCGACCTTAGATAACTCAGCAACTACTGTGTGAGTTAGAATATAATCTTTATCCACATGACTTAAACTTGTACCTTTTTTTTTTGGCATCTGCAATTGCCTTTTTTTGGGGGGGGGGGTTAGGTTTTTGCAAGGCAAATGGGGTTAAGTGGCTTGCCCAAGGCCACACAGCTAGGTAGTTATTAAGTGTCTGAGATCAGATTTGAACCCAGGCACTCCTGACTCCAAGGCCAGTGCTTTATCCACTACGCCACCCCTCCAATTGCCTTTTTTTTTTAGGTTTTTTGTTTTGTTTTTGGGGTTTTTTTGCAAGGCAAATGGGGTTAAGTGGCTTGCCCAAGGCCACACAGCTAGGTAATTATTAAGTGTCTGAGACTGGATTTGAACCCAGGTACTCCTGACTCCAAGGCCGGTGCTTTATCCACTACACCACCTAGCCACCCCCCAATTGCCTTTTAAAGACATTTTGATTTAGATGATTCAAAGATTCAATATGAAGTTGTTATCATTCCCCCTAAAATTCCCCCACCCACCTTCTGTATTACTGTAGAGGCCATCCTCATTCTATCCAGAGTCATGCTTTACTTCTCACTTTCTCTCAAATCCCTATATCCGATCTGTTGCCATGATCTGTTGAATTCACCTTTGGAACATCTGTGGAATACACCCTCTTTTTCCTCTGACACTGCCATCACTTCATCACTGCATCACCTCATAGCTCAGTTACTACAGTAGCCTGCTAGTGGAACTGCCTGCCTCAAGTCTCTCCTTACTCTCATCCATCTTCCATTCAGTTACCAACATGATTTTCCCAAAAGGCAGGTTTGACCCTTACTCAATAAACTCAAGTGGCTCCCTATTGTCTCCAAGCTCATATATGGTTCCTTTTTTGCAAGGCAAATGGAATTAAGTGGCTTGCCCAAGGCCACACAGCTAGGTAATTATTAAGTGTTGGAAGTCACATTTGAACTCAGGTTCTCCTGAATCCAGGGCCTGTGCTCTATCCACTGCGCCACCTAGCCACCCCTCATATATGCTTCCTAAGCAATTCCTCAGACTTGTCCAGTCTGCTTACACCTACTTGACTATTCCACAAACAAGAAAAAAGAACTCTGAACCACAAAATAATATGATATTTTTTGCCTCTGGGCATTTTTTTTGACTGTCCCCTTTGCTTGGAAAGTTCTCCCTCCTCTGCTTCTACTACTGATTTCCTTGGTTTCCTTTTAGATCCATTTAAAATCCTACCTTCTTCAGGAAGCCTTCTTCAACTCATCTTAATTCCAGTGCCTTCCTCTATTGATTATTTCCTATTCATCCAATACATAGTTTGTTTTGTATATATTATTTGTTTGAATAGCTTCCTTCTTTGATTTTAAGTTTCTTGAGGGCAGGGATTTTCCCTTGCTGCTTTGAGTACTCAGTGCTCAGCACATAATAGATATTTAATAAATGTCTATTGCTTGGTTGATAACTAACTCATTAACTACTTCTATAAAGATTCTTTCTTTATTCTTTTGTTCCAGGGATTCTTGACAATGTCATTTCAGTTATTATTCATCCTAGCATTTCAGTTCGATTAGCAGCAGCTTGGTGTTTACACTGCATTGCTGTAGCATTGCCTTCCTACTTAACTCCACTTTTGGACCGTTGCCTTGAACAACTCACTGTGCTCAAGTCTTCACCTGAAGCTGTGACTGGCTTTAGTTTTGCTGTGGCTGCTCTTCTAGGAGCAGTAAAGCATTGTCCTTTAGGAATTCCACATGGAAAAGGAAAGGTAATGATTACATAGTGTATAATTTTACACCTGCCAATGATGCTTTTTCAAAACTAATCATTTTTTAAATGTCAAGGTTGATCCATATTTTCTTGGAAGGTGAAACAGTTTAATGAGACAGCTAAATGTCAGTGTTACTTTGAATCGCTTTTGGAGAAAGGTGGGGAAGAAATACTTAAAACTAAATATTACAATTGTAACTACAAATAAGATTATTTTAAAAGAAATACTTGGGGCATCTAGGTGGTGAAGTGGATAAAGCACCAGCCCTTGGAGTCAGGAGTACCTGGGTTCAAATCCGGTCTCAGACACTCAATAATTACATGGCTGTGTGGCCTCATTTGCCTTGCAAAAACCTAAATAAAAAAAAAAATACTTGCATTGCACTATTGATTTCAAATTCAAGGAATATCAACTTCCAGATTTTTGAGTAATAATGTCTTCATTTCATGACAGAGTTGTGCTTTGAAAACTTAGTTTTGCTAGGTTACATATTATATTTCCAGGAAAATTTATTTAAAATTTCATTCACCTAAAAGTAATTCTCAAGAAATCAATGACATCCTTGCTCAAACCAGTAAATGCCGTTGTTACCACAGCACATATTCAATAGATTGATGCTTTAATACAGTAACATTTTACCTTTAAATAATTGAATGAAAAGAAAGGGTTCATAAACTTCAGAGAAGAATTTTTAGAGAAACTTTGTCAGAACTGAATTATAGCTAGAAGAAACTACCATTTATAGATGAAAGTCCTTATTATTCACACATTATGCCTTGCCTTTCACTTCAGCACTACTGCAGCCTTCTTTAGTTATAATGAATTGGTAATAACTTTTATCATCTTATTCTTTAGTAAAGCAAGTATCAAGCATAGAACTTTGTCAAGGACTTGAATTTTTCTTTTCAATATTTGGTTAGGATTCCATCTACAAAATTCATTAACATTACTATACGTTTTATATTGATTTCCTGAGAGCAATCCATATGACTTGGTAGATAGGCTAGATTGAATTAATTCTTGCTGTTGCTATTTTTTAGTAATATGAAGCAAAATTCAGATATAGTTTCCCATTATTAAACCTGCCAACTGGGATTCATTTAACAGTTCTTTGTTAAATCTTTTTTCTTTAGGAAAAAGCCCCATGAATTTGTGGTTCTAATTTAGCTTTAAGTGATTTTTGAAAACAAACTTTTTTAAAAAATTATTTATTACTTGAGTCCTTCCCAAAAAATGCAGTAGCAAGACTGGAGAAATGTATTATCTGAATATAATATTTGTAATTATAAAAATTTGTAATTTTTTCCTACTTTTACAATTATTCCCAGCGATAGAATATTATTTATGAAATAAAACTGTTAAATTATGGGAATTAATCTTTCTAAAGTACTCATGTCAATTGGTGTCATTATTTTATTTGGACCTGTCTATTCATTAATATATTTTTACTCAAGAAATTGAAATATGGAACCAGATGTTTGCTTTTAGTATAGGTTTATCAGGTGTCCTAATACCTTTACTTTTTTACTAACTTGTGGAACATTATATTGTTAAATAAGATTAGAATGTGTTTTTGGATTTGATTACAGTGATGTTACACAAAGTCTAAAATAAGAAACTTCTGATTTTCTAGAAAACATTTATTTTTCTGGTTTGTTTTTCATTGTGTTGTTCTAGTTTTCTAGAAAACTTAAAATTCGGAGCAGCTAGTTGGCACAGTGGATAAAGCACCTGCCCTGTAGTCAGGAGTACCTGGGTTCAAATCCGGTCTCAGACACTTGCTAATTACCGAGCTGGGCAAGCCACTTAACCCCGTTTGCCTTGCAAAAAGAAAAAAAGAAAAAGAAAGAAAGAAAACAAATTCATTTATAACTATTGTCCTTTTCTACATAAGATCACTGATGAAAACATAGATCCAGACCCTCCCAAAAAAAGGTTATCTTGGAGGAATAGTCTGTGAATAGCAGAATCATGTGCCTTCTACAGCCAGGTAGCTCTTGTCCATAGCTCTTGTCCAGGGGGCCTTTAATTTTTGAAACTAGCAACGGAGGGGCAGCTAGATGGCACAGTGAATAGAGCACTGGCCCTGGAGTCAGGAAGACGAGTTCAAATTTGATCTCAGATACTTAATAATTACCTAGTTGTGTGACCTTGGGCAAGTCACTTAACCCCATTGCCTTAAATTAAAAAAAAAAGAAAGTAGCAAAGGATTTCATTCTGGCACAGTCTGAACTAAGAGTTATGCAGAAAAGGTTTCTAAGTTGCTAATTATACATTTTGCAAAAAAGTTACACAAAGCATTTTGTAAGGTCTCTATAACAGTAGTTCATGACTTAATATGCTTGATCCTCAATTAAGTGCCTGATATCCTTTGATTTTTAAATGTAAAAATTCTTTTTTGTTAGAGAAATTGAACTTGCTTAATTTTATGGAAAGGAAGGTGATTAGAACACTAATGAAACTGAATATGAGGAGATTAGATATTTAGAAGAAAAACCACTTTAAGTTAGTATAACAGCATCTTATAAAACTAAGCCAGATTCATTTTACTGTATTGCCATAATTGAATTTACACAATATTGTTGTACTGAGCTGACATTTCAGTAATTAACTTCAGAATTTGTTGATACGGTATATAAAATGATCTTAGGGCATAGATTTCAAGAAGCATGGCTTCTATATTTTATAATTCACTTCTGTGAAAATAAACTTTTTAAACTTTTTAAAATGTTGTTTTGAAAAGTAATATTCTTTGTTCTTATGTAAGAGCTTTTTGGGTCTTTTTTTCCTTCTGATTATAGATAATTGTGATGTTAGCAGAGGATTTGTTATGTTCTGCTTCTCAGAATAGTCGCCTTTCAGTTCAGAGGACTCAAGCTGGATGGTTGCTGTTAGCTGCCTTAATGACATTAGGTAATTACTTCTGGAAATTTTGTATATTTCAATATTAGTAGACTATTGATGTGATAATACAATAGAATAATTTTATTTATGAACTTCCAAGAAAAACAATATAAACATCTTCAAAATGTTTATAATAAAATATAATTCAACAAAATAGCATAACCTATCTGTTACTCTTTCTTTGTTCTCTTTTAATCTCTATCAGTTCAAATCTTTGTTCTTTTACACTTTTAATTTAAAACCATATGTATATATAAATTGTAGCTGTGTATTTAGTCTGTCCTTTTTTCTTTACTTTGCATTATTTTATGTCTTTCTATTTTTTAAATATTCCTTATACTTGCCGTTTTAAACTGTTTTAAATGCTGTATTTCAGAGCCTTCCTTTAATATGGAATTTTCATAAGTTTTCAAAGAAAATGGTCCTAGAAATTCTATTTCTATTATGTCACCCAGCTGGAAGGGTGTAAGATGCCAGTGGTGAATTAATTTAACTAACTTATCTAAGAATGAAAGAAAGGTCATTGTCAGAAGGCTGGATTTCAGGTGATGGGGTTTTTTGGCTCTACCACAACTACAAAAGGCTGCCAAGGAAAGGAGGGGTTGCATTCTGCACAAGTGAAAGGACTAGTCAAACTACTAAAATCACAGATCCTTTGACTGTTAAAGTTAATGGTACTATAGATGCCAAAACCCAAGGAGGCAAATGAAGGTTATTCTTCAGAGCAGTTAGCTTAGGAGGCTACTTTTATTCCAAAGATGCTGTCTAGAACACAGCTAAAATATCTTCAAATTTCAATTATGAGCCGTACAAGAAAATACCTTTTTTTTCCTTCTCTCCCTTTTTTTGACCAGAAATTAAATTGTTTGACTATTTTATCCACCTTAATTATCATTCTTTTTAATAGGTTTTACTTTAAGCTAAAAAAAACTCCATATTTACCCTCAAAGAATTAATCAAATTTTCAGATATTTGAAAGAATTACAGATATTTATTCATTTTACCTTATGTTTATGCTGGGTATGTTATCCTTCCAGCATCTTTAAAATTTTATTTTGTTGCCTTATCTTAGTTTTATTTTACTGTGTTCCTACTTCAGAGTATAGAAAACTTATCAATCATATATAATGAATTAGATTTGTACAATGTCATATTGGTTATGTAGCTTAATTTTAAAAAGCAATGTAAATATAAATAAGTAATTAATGAATGACAATATAATGCTTAACGTTCAAATATGAGAAATAATCAATTTTTAAAAATCTTATTAAAATGGTAATTTAATTATTGGTTATTGTAGAAAGTAAATCCTATTATATAGTATCATCCCAGGCTGCAAAATACCATACTATTCTGAAAGGATTGACCCTGTTTTTAGAATTCTTCTCTCCCTGCTACTTTTGGCAAAAAAAAAAAAATCAAACAAAAAGTTTTACATTTCATAATTAGCACAATAATTTTTAATATAAATTTATTTTTACAACTACATACAAAGATAGTTTTAAACATTCATTTTTCTTGGAAGATTTTGAGTTCCACATTTTCTCCCTCCCTCCTCTCTTTTACAGCAAGTAATATGATTTAGGTTATATATGTAAACAACATTAAAAATATTTTCATGTTATTCATATTGTCAAAAAGAGTCAGAATAAAAGGGGGGGAAACCCATGAGAAAAAAAATCAAGCATAAAACCAAGTTTTGATTCTTTTTCCTGAAGTCTTTTCTTATGCTTTGTTACTATAATCTTTTAACTTTTACCTTTTATACCTCAGTCTGTGACTGAGATTCTGATTAGTATACTCAGCTTCTTCTTTTGTTTTACTGCTTTCAGATACTTCTTTGAATTTAGGCAATTTATTTTAGATCTAACCTTAGAGTTTGGAACAGCCTTTAAGCCCTTTTCAGTGCTAAACTTCAAATTTATCTGACCCTAATCTGATTCTCTGTCCTTTCTTGAAAGTGCTACTTACTGATGCCATTGAAGTGACCCTGGAGTACTGAAGGCTGTTAGGAGTTTTTCCTAGGCTGCAAAGGTTTAGAACATGGTCTTGGAAAATCAGTTTCTCTGTGTCCAAAGAGAAAGTGCCAGATGATTTTTAGCCATGAAAACTCAGCTACTAAAAAATTGGTCGATTGTAGTCTTCCTTGGTGGAGAAAATGCCCACAATGATGAAATCATGGATATTTTAAATTATTAAAATAGTTAAAAAAAAGATATTGTCTTGACCAAGTGACAGTGTCATATTTGGTATCTTTTCCTTCGGGCATTAGATCATGAACCACACTTCAAGGGCCATGCAGTATGTTTTTGCCTTTGTAGTACCTTACACATAGTGTACACACAGTTTTGAAGTGAATAGTTGAAAAAATGGGGAAAAGTTTTATTTTTTTCCTTGATTTTTAGATAAAACCTTATAGCTCTTCATTTGTTATGTCCCACTACTAGATGGTATTAATAGTATTCAAGTATTCATAAGGCAAAAACATGAAGGAATTCTCAAAGAATCTAATTATTTGGCATGGACTTCAGAATCATTTATTCTAATCTGTTTCCTGAACAGAAAATCCCTTCTGCATCATATCTGACAAGTGTATAATAATTCTACCTTTGCTTGAAAACCTCTGATGTAAAGAACTTGGCAAAGTTTAAAAGACTATATAAATGTCTATTGTTGTTACCACTCCTATGTTTTCTCAAGCCCATTCCATTTTTAAAGTTTCAGCAGGAATTTTTTCTTTACATAAAGCCTAAGTTCTCTCTTCATTTTCCCTAGATAGTTTTCTGTAGTCATTTAGAACAAATATAAGCATTTACTCCTATGAGGACCCTTCAAAATATTTGAAATAACTGTCATATCCACCCATTTTCTTCTCTTTGCCCAAGTGAACATCCCCACTTCATTTAGCTGATATTCATTTGTAATGGTCTTGAGACCTTTATACTGTCCTGATTTCCCCCTTCCAGTGGTTTCTAGTTTATCAATATCATACATAAATGTGGCACCAAGATTTGAGTATAGTATTGCAGCTATAGTCTGACCAATGCAAGGAATAGCAAAACTGTCACCTTCCCGGGCTTAGAGACTGCTCTTCACTTATAGCCTAAGATTACATTATTTTTTTAATTTGATGTCACATTCTACTATATCAGAATATTGAGAAGCAAACAATTCATTAGATCCAGAATTTTTAACTTAGAAGAAGAGAAAACATAGGGGAAAATATGATAAGGAGGAAGAGATATTTTTTTTTTTTTTTTTTTTTTTTTTTAGTTTTTGCAAGGCAGTGGGGTTAAGTGGCTTGCCCAAGGCCACACAGCTAGGTAATTAAGTGTCTGAGGTTGGATTTGAACTCAGGTATTCCTGACTCCAGGGCCAGTGCTGTATCCACTGCGCCACCTAGCCACCCCGAGATTTTCTTTATTATAACTTTGATTAAATTTTAAAAATGCTCATTTTCCTTTTGGATAAGTACTGTTCTTTCCCTAATTGTTTGATAAATCTTTGCTTCTTCTTTTGTGGCTTTTTAAAAAAAATAATTTTATAAAATTCTCATTGATCATTTATTTCTGTAAAATTGTTTAAATGACCTTTCAAGATTAATAGGATCTGCATCATATCTTTTTCAGTAAAAGTTTTGTCCGTTGGATTTACTATATGTCTAGGTTTGACTTAGAAAACGTTGTTAACATAGCTATTACTAGTTCAGAAAGCAGATCCAGTGGTAACTGTTAAAATGCACATTTAACTCAAGTATTTATAAAGAATTCTATTGCTTTTAAGAGGTAAAGAAATGTTCATATTATTTAAGAACTGCATGAGAATTATGATTTAGTAATAATAATAGTAGATAGTGTTTATGTCTCATCTTGAGATTTGTAGAACACTTTACAGATATTATTTTTTCCTGGGAAATAGATATCATTATTATTATTATTATTATTATTATCATCATCATCATCATTATCATTATTATTATCCTAATTTTACAGCTAAGGAAATGGAGTAAGTCACTTTCTCAGGGCCATATAGATAGTAAGGACCTGAAACTGGATGTGATCTCTTAAGTCTAGGATTCTATGGCATCACCTTGTTATTTCTTTATTTTAATTTATTTTTACTGTAATTTATTTTTTGGCGTGTTTAGTTCTGACCTCTCTCCCCAATCTGCACTAGAAAAGGCCATCATTTAACACAGAAGAGTGTTGTGTGTGTGTGTGTGTGCGCGAAGTTAAACCATAGTATGCATACTTCTTATTTATGACTTCTTTCTTTGGAGCATCTTCCTTCTTAATTGATTTGAGCATGGTACTCAGCATAACTTAGTTGTTCACAGTTACTGTTATTGTATACAATGTTCTCTTGATTCTGCCCATTTCTTGATTCTGCTTCATTATTAGATGCAAATCTTTCAATGTTTTTCTAAAATCAGTCAGGCCATCATTTCTTACAAAATATAGTAGTACTCCATCACAGTTGTATGACATGTTTAACCATTCCTCAGTTGATGAGCCCCACCTCAGTTTCTAGTTCCATGCCATTGCAAAAAGAGCTTCTATAAATATTTTAGAACATAGGTTCTTTTCCTTTTTTTCCTGATCTTGGTAAACAGATCTGGGTCAAAAGGTATAATAGTTTTCTTTTTTGAACTGAATCAACTCACAGTTTCAATAACAGTATATTAGAATCCCAGTTTTTCCACATCCCTTCCAACATTTCTCATTTCCTCCTCTTATTGAGAGATAGGTTAGGAAAAATTGTTGAATTCTGTTGCATTCTGTTGAATTCTGCTAGTGCTTGCCTGGTGCTGATGGTGCTTTGAGGTTATTGGCTGATAGGGGAGGAGAAGAAACCAGTTCAAGGCCAAGAGACTCCCACAGCAGCCAGACCATCACCATTAGATCTATTTCCTATCAGTCAGGACTTGGTGTGAAATAGTTCTGGTAAAGGCAATTGAGAAGGATGTCTTGCACAGCATACCTCCCACTGTAATAAACATAATTGTGCCAGTCGTGTCTCACTTGGTTGGCATGATCTTTTTCAATTCCAAAGAATGACTAGTAGTGGCTAATCTGGTAGGTATGAGATAATATCTCAGTTATTTCTCTAATCAATACTTCATATGATTATATAATTTTGACTTTATTGGAAAACTGCCTCTTGATATCCTTTAACCACTTATTAGTTGGGGAATGATGCATTCTTAGAAATTTGACAAAGTTCTTTGTAGATTTGAGATATGAGACCTTTATCCGAGAAATTGTATAAAATTTTCTCTCAGTTTTCTCCTTTATTTCTAATCTTGGCTGTGTTCTATGTATTTTTTTAAGTAACATGATTTTAACATGGATTTACCTATTTTTAAAATGATTAACAATATAATAGTTTTGTGTTTTACTCATTGAAAATGACAGTTCTAAATATTACAGGCTCTGCATTTATCCAACACCATCTTCCCCGAGTGCTAAGGTTATGGAAGTGTGTTTTTCCACTGTCTCCTAAGGATCTAGAAACAGAGAAAAGTCGAGGAGACTCATTTACGTGGCAGGTGACCTTGGAAGGTCGTGCAGGTGCCCTCTGTGGTAGGTTGAGTTAAGCATTCTTCTCTGACTGCTTAAGGGAACACAGTTATCACCTGGTGATTTTCTTACAATATAGAATTGATTTGGAGGTCTAAATCAGGGGTGATCCACAGAGTTTTAGAGGGTCCCTGAACTGGCATAGGAAATATTTTAAATGTTTATTTCAAAATAATTGCATTTGTTTTAATGCTGTGTATTTTATTTTATAATTTAAAAGCACTATTCCAAAATGGATTTCTGTCACTGGACTGCCAAATGGGATCCATGACACAAATAGAAGAATCCCTTTTCTATATTTTAAATTGAAGTATATTATATTAAACTAATTCCATGTTTTTTAAACCTCAGAGTCATATGTGTCTTATTATATATGATCAAGTTAGGAGGGAACAAGCTTTGTTTTGCTTAGATGCAAAACCCAAATTACTTGCAATGTTATGGTGACATAATCTCTTTTCTTTAAAGAATGCTAGTTTAGGGGCGGCTAGGTGGCGCGTTGGATAAAGCACCAACCCTGAGGTCAGGAGTACCTGGGTTCAAATCCAGTCTCAGACACTTGATAATTACCTAGCTGTGTGGCCTTGGGCAAGCTACTTAACTCCATTTGCCTTGCTAAAACCTTTAAAAAAAATGCTAGTTTAAGGGGAGACAAAGTAATTCATGAATAGTAAAAAACAGTATTAAGGGATTATAATCTCTACTGGTGAGAATTGTAACCATACTAGTCAAATATTGAACCCTTGAAGTATTAAATTTACAAATGTGGTTTTATTTGTACTATATAGAAAAAAAGCCATTGGTGATTATTATTGCTTCAAATTGAAACTTAGAAAGCCTTGATCACATCGTTTTTTAAATATTCTTAGCAGAATATAAAATACTATTTTTTCTGTTGTATGAAACTAAGTAAAAGATATGATTTATTAGGGGCCATAGAAAGGAACCATTGAGTTAAATAAAAATTGGGAAATTCTTTATAATGAACTTTATATTTGTCTTCACATTTTAAATGTGAATATTTTAGAAAAATTTGTAAATTATATCTTCACTTCAAGTTAACAACTTTATTAGGAACTAAAAAGTATGTCAAGAATTTATAATTCTTAATTTTCACTAAGAGCCTGCTATCAGAATTAGGGTAAAAATTTAAAATTTAAAAAGACAATAGGCCATAACCATACTGACCTTTCAATATAGCCTTTTTTTTTGTGTGTGTGTGTGGTTTTTTTTTTTGGTTTGTTTTTGCTAGGCAGTGGGGTTAAAGTTACTTGCCTAAGGTCACACAGCTAGGTAATTATTAAGTGTGGGAGAACGGATTTGAATTCAGGTCTGCTTGGCTCCAGAGCTGGTCTCTATCCACTGTGTCACCTAGCTGCCCCATCAATATAATCTTGATAAGAAAATTTTTTCATCCAATCATTTACTTAACATATGAATATATATATATATATATATATATATATATATATATATTCATTCCTCTTAGGAAAATAAAAATTCCTTAGGAAGACATCTGCATTGAAATAGTTTCCCCTGCTTTTTTAGTTCTACTTTTGGAAAAAAATTCCCTTTGTTATAGTAAATTTATAATCTCTATGACATCTTAAAAAAATTAGTTCCAATTTTGGGCTGTCTGCAAAGGAGAGTACCATCTGTATCCAGATAAGGAGCTGTGGAGTTTAAACAAAGTGCAAGGACTATTCTCTTTAATTTAGAAAAAACCAGATATCTTATTGTCTGATCTTGTTACCTCTTAGAATTCTCTTCTCTTTAAGGATATGATTTCTCTTTCATCATACCCAATTTGGAAACAAAGTAAAGACTGACAGAGTGCCGTCTGTGGGGGTGGGTGGGAGGGAAGCAAGATTGGGGGAAAATTGTAAAACTCAAATAATATCTTTAATAAAAATAAATTAAAAAAATAAAATAAACTACCTAGAAAAAAAAATTAGTTCCAGTTATCCCTCTATTAAAATATACTGAAAGGGATCTTTTTTAAATAGCCATAATGAAAAAATTGTTTTAAAGTGAAGTACAAATAAAAAATCATTTTCTTTATATTAAAGTTAAGTACAAATTTCAGCATCCTTGGTTCTATTTTATTTTGTCATTGTATTGTAAATGTAATAAATGTGATTTTTGCAGTTGATTGATATGTACTTACAGTCACTTCTTTTCCAGCTATCAAGAGTTTTGTTTCTTACTGTGATGATCTTCTTACTGATGAAATCATTCAGCGACTTCTTCCTCCCCTTCCTTGTGCTATTGATTTGCTAACTCAGTAAGTACTAAATGTTGCATAAAATCCTCCAGTAAAATTCAGTCTATTGAGTACATTTTAATTTTTGAAGCGTAATAGTAATTCTTTAAAAAAAAAATTATATGCCCATTATTTACTCCCAGTTTGATCTTAATGTAATATCTTGAGTGAGAGATCTTAAATGTTATAGAAAAGTGACATTACAAGTGGGGAATTAGGTGCTAAATAAATATCTTTTTAAAAAAATTTTTTTGTTTATTTAAGGCAGTGGGTTTAAGTGACTTGTCCAAGGTCACCAAGCTAGGTAACTATTAGGTGTCTGAGGCTTGATTTGAACTCATGTCCTCCTGACTCCAGGACCTACTATTCACTGTACCACCTAGCTGCCCCCTAAGTAAACATTTTAAGTGTAGTAAGATTGGACCAAGAAACTAAGTAAGAAGTTGTTCTTGTCAGGCTTTTGTTTAAGCCTGTTTTTTTTTTGTTTGTTTGTTTTTTGTTCTTTTAGGTTTTTTGCAAGGCAGATGGGGTTAAGTGGCTTGTCCACAGCCACAGGGCTAGGTAATTAAGTGTCCAAGGCCACATTTGAACTCAGGTACTCCTGACTCCAGGGCTAGTGCTCTATCCACTGCGCCACCTAGCCGCCCCTGTTTAAGCCTGTTTTGTTTTCGATTAAATACTATTTCTCCAAGTATTAAAATTTGTTCCTGAAGATAATACTAATTGTTTTTTGTATGCGTGTTTGTATCAGTTTTCCAAATTTCATTCACATGAATATAATCTAAAAGTCAGATTGGCATAAAATTATAGTCATTGCAGATATTTAAAAATTCAGGCACCTTTATTTTTAGAATAGTCAATCAGAATGAAATTAACAAGTAAGTGCCTGACAAATAGAAGGTACTTAATAATTGTTTTTTAAATTGAACTCAGATATTGGTTCTAGTAAAAATATTTTCATATTATTTTCTGTTATGAATTAATAATTTTTTTGAAAATGTATAGGTTCAATTATCATGTGTAGCTGGAAGAATAGCAGAAAGCAGAGTCATGAAAGGTGTCATGTAGAAAGAAGATACTGAAGGAGAGCGTGGTCATTGGTGTCCAAAACAACAGAAGGGTCAAGAAGGATGAGAATTGGAAAAAAAAAAGTTACCAAATTTGTTAAATGACAGGGAATTGATAGCTTTGGAGAGAACAGTTTCAGTTGAATGATGTCTTAAGTCATAGCAAAGAGTGAGGAGAGGAATATAGGCAGTAAGCTTGGATGATTTTTTTCTAGGAATTTGACTGAGAAAAGGAAAATTATAGTATAGTTAAAAAAAGATGATAAGCCTCGTGGAGGTGGGTTTTTGATTTATTTTTTAATAATTCTTGGTCATCAGGGCAGCTAGGTGGCGTAGTGGATAGAGCACCAGCTTTGGAGTCAGGAGTACCTGGGTTCAAATCAGGTCTCAGACACTTAATAATTACCTAGCTGTGTGGCCTTGGGCAAGCCACTACCCCATTTGCCTGGCAAAAACCTAAAAAAAAAAAAAAAAAATAAAGAATTCTTGGTCATCCTTCAAGTGACTTTGTATCAGGTATGGTGGTAGGTTACCAGGAATCTGGGATGCCAATAAGAAAATAGTTTATCCTCAGAGTTGAACCTAGTGATACTGTGGTGAGGTGCTTCCAGAAGCTTAATCAGGAGGGACAGGTAGTTTTTGAGAGAGATCATGTTATAATAATTAGAGAGGTAACCTCAGTGTCAAAATATATTGGGATCAAGTTCTGCCCCAGACACACACTGGTTATGTGACATTGGGTAAGTCCCTTCTCTTTCAGGACCTGGGCATCTCAGACATAAGATGCAGAACAGCATTGCCCAGCTGCATTGGTCAGAGAAATTTTCTCTGACAATTTTCTACACAAATGAAATCACAGCTGACTTTATCCCAAACCCCTTTCCTCTTCCCCATCGCTAAACATTTTTATGCACTGTGATAGATGCTAGAGATATAAAAAATAAATACAACACAGTCTCTGAGTTCTCAGTGTGCTTATATCTAATAGATGAGATCAGACACATAAACAAAAGCAGATACACGATATATATGGTAGAGTATGATGTGTACAGAAAACAAATTCAAATGGAGTCCTCTGAGGAATTGTAATGAGAAAAAGATTACTTTATGATGGGTGTATCAGGGCTTCATAGAATGAAGAGGATCCCTCATAGGATGTAATAATCAAGATGGAGTGAAAAAGATCATTTTAGAGATAGGATAAAGCCAAACTAACAACGAAGTTTAGAATTCTAGTATTCTATATAATTAAGGAAGGAAAGGCAGATGTTAAGGAAATAATAATTATTTTAGTTTGCAGTACATTAATGTGACCTCTAGATAAAGATTTCCTGGGGCAGCTAGATGGTGCAATGAATAGAGCACTGGCCCTGTAGTCAGGAGGACCTGAGTTCATATTTGACCTCAGGCACTTAATAATAATTACCTTGTTTTGAGATTTGGGGCAAGTCACTTAACCCCATTGCCTTAAAAAAAAAGATTTCCTTCTAAATATATAGGATTTGTGATATAGATTTGACAATCATTTGATTAGAAGTAATGAGAGTGAATCAAATTGCCAAGAAAGAGTGTATAGAATGAAAGAAAGTCAAAGGTATAGACACATGGAGCCCATATGAAAGGAAAAAATAACAGATTTATAAAGCTAAAAGGAGGGGCCGGCTAGGTGGCATAGTGGATGAAGCACCGGCCTTGGAGTTAGGAGTACCTGGGTTCAAATCCGGTCCCAGACACTTCATAATTACCTAGCTGTGTGGCCTTGGGCAAGTCACTTAACCCCATCTGCCTTGCAAAAAAACAAAAAAAAATTTAAAGCTAAAAGGAGGAGAATAATAGGAGGGTGTTGTCTGCTACCAGGATAAAGTATATTAAGGATTGAAAAAGAATCTTTGGATTTGGTGATTAAGATATCCAATAATCTTGAAGAATAGTTTCAGAGTTTTTGAGGACAGAAGCAAGAATAGGAAGAATTGAAAGGAGATTAGATAATGAGAAAGCACAAGCAATAGGTAAATCTTTTTCTTTTAATTTGATCATAAAGGAGAGGTGAAATGGTAACTTGCTAAGGTAGAAGGGAAAGCTTTTGTAGGATTAAAAAGCCTGAACCTGTTAGTAGATAGATGGCAAGTTGCCAGTGGAATAGAAAAAGAAGGAATGAATGCTGGATTGGGTTCTAGAGTAGGTAAAGGTGTTTAGGGGATCAATATTTATCCAATTATACATATTCTTCCTCTGATACATAAAAATTGAAGAAGGAAAAACCATCCAGGAAGAGGATGAGATGGTCACCATTGTCAAAAACTGCAAAGGTATTAACAAAGATATGGATTTCCAGAAGACCATTAGATAAAGGAATTCAAAGAATCGAAAAGCAACATTGCTCTGAATGCTTGGTCTCCATAAGCCAGTTATCCCTGTGGCAATTTTTCTGACACCTCCTGCTTAAAACCTCAAAGGTCAGAAGGGTCATGAGAATGCATTTTCAGGGTCTGTATTCATATTGAAAATCAAGATGAAGTGAATTTCTGCCATTCTGTTCCACAGAAGGTTTCTCTCTTCCCTTAACCCACTTTAGGACACTTGAGTTTTGGTTTGATAGGTGTACCGCCCCTGTCAAGCTCCCTATCTGACTTTGTCTCCAGAGCAGACTAATGCTGATTCTTCCTATCTTTGTGAAGCAGAATTCACTAATCACTAATCATTCACCCATTAATGGGAATGTGAGCTGGGATTAGACCCTTATGAGATAAGTTAGTTTCACCCTATTGATGAGGTTGCCATGCTGAGAACAATTCAATCACCTTACTAATTAGACTATTGAGAGATAGGTTAACTGTATTGTGTTGTCAAAAAAAAGTCACCATGCTGGAGTTATGCCTGGCAATGTTGAATTGCCTTGGGGCCGCACTGATATGCCAGGGAACCAGATCCTAATGACCAAGGACTCCCACAGCACCCAGACCATCACCAGAAGTTTTCTACTGGATTAGACCACTGGATGTTGACTGTTCTGGAAAACCAGTGGGAAGGATGTCTGCACAATATTCCCACCATAATCAACATAAAATGTATGTCATACCATCATTCACTTGATGTCATGATCTTCAATTATGAAGGACAACAACTAACTAAGGTTTAGTGATTAAGACAGTTTTGGTTAATCTTGTCTTGGGGTTGGAAGCCAGACTGTGAGAGGAGGGAAGGATTGGAGGCAAGGATTGTAAATGGCTGTTTCCAGGAATTTGGCTATGAAAAAGCTGGGAATTATGGGATTTGAAATTGAGTAAAATAACAAGGTCAAACAAAGACTTTAAGGATAAGGGAGCATGGGCAAATTTATAGACAACAGAGAGGAAGAAATCAATAAGTAGATAAGGAAAAATGGAAGATTGAGGATTGAGGAGAAATGGGAGGCTGAGCTTCTCAAAAAGGTCAGAGAGGACACAAGCTAAAAGCACAAATAAAAAAAGTTGAACTTAGTAAGAAGAGTAACCTCATTGTTAAAATCAAGAACAAAAAAAAAAAAAGAAAGTACCAGGCTGCCTTAAAGAAAAAGGGAGCTCTCCACGAGTAACTAATTTTCTCTGTAAAAGAGAAGGAATTTTTTTTGTTTTGTTTTTTAGGTTTTTGCAAGGCAAATGGGGTTAAGTGGCTTGCCCAAGGCCACACAGCTAGGTAATTATTAAGTGTCTGATATCGGATTTGAACCCAGGTACTCCTGACTTCAAGGCCCCACCTAGCCACCCCCAAGAGAAGGAATTTCTATTGCCTACAGGGAAAAGGTCACTACAGGAGGGTTGAGAAGAGATTTGCAACAGCTTCTTCAAAAGATATGGTGGTCATTCTGGGAAGGATAAAAAGATTAAATGTAACATTGAGGTCCCAGTTAAGATTAAATAGTGTAACTATTTTTTTTTCCACTCTGGGGTTAAAATTTGAAGAGTCAATGCAGTTGTGTGATTTCCTCCAGCAGAGTTCTGCATTCCAAGAGAAAGAGCAGAAAAAGGCTTATGGTGAGAATAATCAGCATTGTTTGGTAAGGCTTGAATAATAGTACAATCAGGGAACAAAGGAAGGATTCTTGGAAAGGTTGACTGCCTGAGCTTGTCCTTGAAGAAAGCAGAATGTGGAGAGTATTTATTCCAGGTATAATGAATAGTTTACCTTGTAAAAATCAGAAGATTTTGTAAAGCACCTTATGTAGACTGAGGAGTAATGAGTAGAAAGCACTTAAAATAGAGCTAGCTAATGTACATTTTCTGATCAATTTGATCTCTGAAAATATTGTGCCTAGCACAATGCTTCGTATATATGGTAGGCATTATTAAATAATTGTTGATCATTTATCTATACAGTGTTACATGATTATAAACTTAACTTTTTTTTTTTAGACTCTCTTCAATACAGAAAACATATGGAACTCCTTTGAAAACCCCTGCAGTGATTTACAAACAAAGGCTTTATGAACTGTTGGCTTTATTACCTCCTGAGATCTATGCAGGTATTTGTTTTGAATAGAAATGGTTGCTATTATTTCAAGACTGTATCATGCATCAGTTATATAGTTAATTGTTTCCAAGGAAGTCATGGTATTTGAGTAGTAAATATTTGTTTAAAAAAAAAAACATTATCAGATCTTTTGTGTTGTACACTGGTTCTCTTCCTTGTGGGAAAAAAAATGCATATCTCTTGTGAACATCAAAGACATGTGTAATGAATGGTGGGTGAGACTGAGCCATAAGAGTTAAGCTAGTGTCCACCCTAAAGTCCAGATGGGTATAAATACAGCAAACTCATTTGACAGTGTGGTGCCTACTGAATTCATTCCAGTGTACATTTTTTTCCCCTCACTCTAGCTGAGTCACACATACTCACCAGGAAATCTTCAGCCATCAGCCAGTTCATATTGATATATTACTTTATTGCTCAAATAGTCTTTTACAGCCATATCCATTTCTCACAACCAACTAAATAATGTAATTTGTGTTTCCACAATAACTCAGTGTAAGGAATGATTATCTGAAATATTTTCTCTTAAGACACTTGGATATCTTTTTCTATCAACTCCATATGAAACAAGAAAATAGGCTTTAAATAGCTAAATAAGTACTAGTTTCAAATGTCATCATTAGGCCTTGTGATAGTGCCAGACTGTTGTCAGAGAACTAAAGAAAAGTAACCTCTTTTGACTGTCACAAAGGGATGTGAATAAGATGGATACTGAAATTGGCAGACAATTCTAAGATTACTAAGTAAGTTTTGTAATAGGTTATTTTTTTCAAAAGATATAAAAATGTTTCAACTTGTGGGGAAATAGCTATTTGAAAAAAATAACTAAATTTGGAAATAAAGGAATACAAATGATAAGTTTGGGAAGGGGGTGAGTTATGGTAAAACCATGATAGAAAATTTTTCTATAGATGTAATCTATTAGTCAGCAAATTTATCATTTTAAAGCCTGTGGTGACTTATTCAATTCAAACTTGCATATTGATAAACAGAGCCAAGCCACAGAATTTTTGAAAGTTTATTTCCAAAATAAAAGGAAGAAAAACTTATTTTCAGGTATTTACTTGAGGAGTCAGGCATAGTACACTGACTTGTCATTTTCTCAACCACTCTTAGAAGATTGATTTCAGGGGCAGGTAGGTGGTGCAGTAGATAAAACACAGGTTCTGGAGTCAGGAGTACCTGGGTTCAATTCCGGTGGTCTCAGACACTAAAATAATCACCTAGCTGTGTGGCCTTGGGCAAGCCACTTAACCCTGTTTGCCCTGCAAAAACCTTTAAAAAAAAAAAAAAGAACCAGAAGATTGACTTCATTTTTACTGCTTACTGCAGGTAATAATAATAAATACTGGGAGATTAATTGGGGGCGAGGAAGAAAATGTTGTTTTTCTCTCTTGAAATTGGAGGGAGAATTAAAAAGTAGATATTCTGTAAGTAAATGAACAAAAAATAAAACTTCATTAAAGTCAGCATTTGTGAGTCAAATGAAACTTTAAGAAACAAGAGTAAGCTACATTTTACTGGTACTTTACCCTCTCATATAATACTTGCTATGAAAGAAAAATGAGGCTAAATTAATATTATAATATAGCCAAAAGTTTTCTGTTAATTTGCTAACTTTTATAATTTATTTGTTATTGTGATTTTTCTACTTTGTTGAACAGCTATGATACTAATTTTCACCTAGATTATTTAAAAATATTTTTCTCCAAATTCCTACTCTTATCATATCTCATTCTAACCTGAAGGAGACTCAGTTCTACTAGCTCCTGCCAATAGAACCCAAGACAAAGCCGCCAAGACCTGTTATATAAATCTTAGTGTCTGTTCAGGATTAATTAGTTAAGTTGGAAGAAACTCTTTACACAGCTGACCTGAAGATGATGAATTTTACAAATACTGTAATTCAGAAAAACCATCTAAAATGTAATCCTGGATATTGGATGTTTCAAAGTAATGTTATCCTAATTAAGATAAAAATGATTTGCATATAGAATAGACTCCAATAAAAATAAAAAATAATTAACTCACAAAAATAGTAGTGATTTTCTCACACCAACTCTGTTAGGTATTGTGACTAGAAATAGTTTACAATTGAAACAGAGAAATATGGTATAGTGGGAAGAACTAATCATAAGACCTGAAGTCATCTCCCTAGATTTGAAAGCTTATCTTTTACAAGGTCACCTGTTTGATCTTCGGTGAATTATGTAACCTCTCCAAGATTTTTCAGTAATACTAGGGAGGTGAATCTTATGTAAATAATCTTTTTTTTTTAATTCTAGAAAGGTTTTATTTATTTTGAGTTTTATAATTCCCCCCCCCCCATCTTGCTTCCCTACCCCCAACAGAAGGCAGTTTGTTAGTCTTTACATCATTCCCATAGTATGCATTGATCTAAGTTGAATGTGATGAGAGAGAAATCATATCCTTAAGGAAGAAACATACAGTATGTGATATATCAGAATTACATAATAAGAACTTTTAAATTAAAGGTAATACTCTTTGGTCATTGTTCAAACTCCATAATTCTTTCTCAGGATACAGATGGCATTCTCCATCACAGATATCCTAGAATTGTGCCTGATTGTTGCCCTGTTGGTATGAGCAAGTCCATTAAGATTGATCATCACTCCCATGTTGCTGTTAGGGTGTATAATGTTCTTCTGGTTCTGCTCATCTTGCTCACTATCGTTCATGCAAATCCTTCCAAGCTTCCCTGAATTCCCATCCCTCCTGGTTTCTAATAGAACAGTAGTGTTCCATCACAAACGTATACCACAGTTTGTTAAGCCATTCCCCAATTGATGGACATTTCCTCAGTTTCCATTTCTTTGCCACCACAAAGAGAGCTGCTATGAACATTTTTGTACAGGTGATGTTTTTACCCATTTTCATAATCTTTTTAGGGTATAGATCCAGTAGTGGTATTGCTGCAGCAAAAGGTATGCACATTTTTATTGCCTTTTGGGCATAATTCCAAATTGCTCTCCAGAAAGGTTGGATAAGTTAACAGCTCCACCAACAATGTATTAGTGTCCCAGATTTCCCACATCCCTTCCAACATTGATCTTTCTGAAAGGTATGAGGTGGTGGTACTTCAAAGATGTTTTAATTTGCATTTCTCTAATAATTAATGATTTAGAGCAATTTTTTCATATGACTATGGACTTCCATTAAGAGGTTGGTTTCATATTGTTTATGAGGGAAGATCAGGAGACCTTAATACAGGGCTTGAATTCTCTCTGCCATCTTGGCCCTATGTAGTTAATCTTTAAGGTCTCTTTATGGCTTGAGGAGATCAGTGGGCACCCAGTTCACTCTTGACTTCTTGCTTTAATAGCATTGATGTTCTTATCTTTCTACTGATATTAGTAGAGATTTCATGCACACACAGAATTTTGACTGTAGGAAATTTGCCATTAAGACATCAACTGACATTTACTTTTTATTTTAATTTTTTTTTGCAAGGCAGTGGGGTTGTGACTAGCCCAAGGTCTCACAGCTAAATAATTATTAAGTGTCTGAAGTCAAATTTGAACTCAGGTCCTCCTGACTCCAGGGCCTATACTCCATCTATTGTGCCACCTAGCTCCCCCTGACATTTACTTTTGAAAAATAGTGAGTTTAAGTATATATTAAGTATTTTAAAATAAATATAATCTGTGAATTATTAACCTAACCTAGTATATATATTTCTTAATTTTCAAAGTCAGTTAATTTTCCAATTAAATTTATTTTTCCCACAGATCTGAAAGTATTGTATGTCTATTTAAAATGCATAACCTGTTACAGAAAATTACTTTGCAGATTTAAAATTGTTTGCCAATTTCACTACATTATGACATAGGTCTTCTACAGGTCTTTTGTCATTCCTTTTGACAACCAGAAGATATCAGGTTATTTCACTTTTCTTTTCTGACAGTTAATGTTTTGGGGCAATTTATATAACCCAAAAGTGGTAACCAGTGACCTGGATTATAAGGGTTGTTTATATTTAAATGTAAAAATAATATTAAAGTACAAATGTTGCCTTCCTTAAGAAGCTTGAAATTGCAAATAGCTATATTTGTTACCCCCAAAATCAACTAATAAGTGATTTCCCACAGAACTTTTAGATTACTTTGTTTTTATAAAAAGGGCCACTAAAGTGTTTCTTCTCTTGAGTGTTTATCTAATAGTACTTTAGCTGATTGATTGCAGTTTGGAGTGGGCCTAGGATCAAAGACAAATATGGTAGTATATGAGTTAAGTTTTCAAAATTAAAGATCTTTCCCCCAGTCAAATCACAGTTAAATCTCTCTCTCTCTCTCTCTCTCTCTCTCACACACACACACACTAGAATATACAATGAAACTTTAAACATGAGGAGCTTTATTACAAGTGAACATTAAGCAGGGAGTGAAGGGAGGATGGTTGGAAAATGTGGAACTTATAAATTTGCAAATGAATGAATGTTGAAAAACTGCCATTGCATATAATTGAAAAAATAAAATTTCAATTAAACAAATAGAAAACAAGTGAATATAAATCAGGTGAAGAAAAATATTTGAATTCTCCTGTAATTCAGTGGTAGAAGTGTGATTTATACACTTCATAAGTGTGATTCATACACTTTTCTCAGAAAGTGCACCCTGAACAGTTAGCTTTTACTATCTTTTATGTACCTTGATCAGAGCACTGGCAGAATTAGAAGATTATGTTCTTTAAATTGTTTGGTAATAGTGATAGATTTCTACTGATCAGTTCATATCTCTCCTTGGTACATTCTATAACCAGTAGAACACTTGAAGCATATATCTACAAGATACCTTTTCAGGTTCTTAGAAATAGTATTTAGCCCATGGAATAGAACAAAATTAAACAAACATAAAAAAAAGCCAAAATAGAACCTTGGAATCAGGAAGATCAGGGTTCAAATCCTGCCTCTGACATATTCTAGCTTTATGGCCTTGGGTAAGTCATTTAACTTGTCAGGGCCTTAGATGACTCTAAGTTGCTGATAATTTGCTGATCTGCCTCATCAAATCACAGGTCTGGACAAAAAAAGAAACCCAGCTCTCACAAAGATAAAATCTGCTATCTGTGTTCTAACCACCTGCTCTAATTATTTTTGACAGTTGATTAAGTATTTATTTCCTTTCCTTTTTGATCCATCAGAAAACCTTTGTGCTATTCTCAAGGAACTGTCTGTTGACCTGACTGCTTCAGATACCCAGATGGCAGCATCTACATTCTTACTTCCACCTCTCTGTCACCAGGATGATCTTTTATTACTGAGTCCTTTACTACAAGACACTGACCACAGATTTATTGAAGAACAGGTAAACTCTATTCTCCAATAGTCCCTGGCTATTAGTTTTTAATATCCATTTGTGGCTAATGGTTAACAAGCTTCATTTGTTTTTTTTTTTCTTTAGCTCCTCCTTGGTAATGGTGTTGCTTGTGGAAGCCTAGAGTATGATCCATTTTCAATTTATGAACATGGTATAGAAGGGGATTCAGTACCTAAACCCCTACCTCCCTCGTTTTCACTTATTAGCTCTGCAGCCAGGCTTTTTGGAATTGTGTGTGCCCATGCGGCAGAATCTCAGAGGTAAATATTTTGAATCTCTTGACTAATTAAAGGAACTTCAACATATGAAAATATGCATTACAATTGGTGAATACTTGCTAGAATGCAAGAGAATTGGAAGATCACTATGTTAATCTGTACAAATCTTAGATTTAGAGAAATTATTAGATCTTTATGACAGGAAAGTATTGAATTATTTATCATTGTAATTGTGCATGTAGTATGAGCATATGACTGTGCTAAACTCCATTAAGTATATGAAGTGTAACATGTTATAGAGCCTACAATCTAATTGTGGAGAGAGGGCATGCATACATGAAAAAGAGAAACAAGCCTATGATATGAACTTTTTAATAAAGTTGTGTATGATTAAGTCCCACAGTAGAAATAATAAATCAAAGTCATGAAGCTGGCCTGAAATAGTGAGGTTTGAAGGTTCCATAGAGAAAACTGGATGTAAGCTATCTGAATAAGCTTTCCTGGAAATTTAGTGTAGTTTGGGACATAAAGTAGATTTCAAATAATTGATATTGGTCAAAGGGTCAAAACTGGATTTTAATGATTCAGGGATTTAAATGGAGCTCTGGAATGAAATTTCTGAAAGCATTATTTTTATTTTGACATGAAGTTTGTACCTAGATAATTTTGTTTCCTAGATAATAATGTCTCCACCTTAATAAATAGTGAGACGTTTCTATTTATATCCATAATCCAATTATGGTTTAAATAGGATGATTTTTCATGGTTGTCCTTTTTGTAGTAGAACTGTTTAAAATATATTCATATTATTATGTTTAAGCTTTTGTATTTTTACTTGTTTGCTGGTAAGACTAATGTATATGTTGGATCCCAGTGCATTTTGCAGAAGATAGAATGATTTTTATAATAATTTTTTTTAAATTGGGAAGTAATTCATCAGGAAACCTTAAGAAGATATCAGTTAACTAGAAATAGATAGCTAAAATAGTGTTTTAGGAAATATTAAGAAAAGTGATTTGGGCAATAAACCATATTGAGAAACTAGTTCAAAGCAATTATCTGCAGTCTCCAGTGAATTTTATTAGAGGACAAATTGCAAAAAGGCAGCAGATGGGAGAACTATCCCACTGAACTTTGAATTTTAGAAGTTATAAGATTTATGATTGGCTCCTATCTACAAATTTTTTCATTTTTTGATATTTAATAATGTAACATTTATTAAATATTCCTGCATTGTTCTCCTATTGAACCATATCTTTGGGTTTTTGTTGTTGCTGGTTTTTTGTTGTGTTTCTGCTTTTTTTATATATATATATAAAAAACCATAGATTAATTTGGGAGCACGTGGACATTAAAAGCTTTGAGATTTTTGTTAGACACTCCATATTTAGAGATTTTCCTTTTGTTTGCATTTTGTGGCATAGGACACCAAGATTTACAGGTGTTCTTTTTTTTAAAGATTAAAATTAGAATGAAAAGTAGTTTTTCCTTTGTTCCAATCCCTTTATGCCTGGAATAAGAAATTTTTAATTTTTAGAACTTATTAAATCCTAATATATGGGAACATCTTAAATAAAGAAATTTACAGTTATTATAATCCATATCATCAATTAGTACATCATTGCTTAATCTCCTAACTGCAGATCATTCATTAAATTTCTAAGTATTTATTAAATACCTTCTGCATACCTGGCACTGTGCTATAAGCATGAGGATACAAAAAGGCAGAGGATAGTCTCACAATCAAATGGGATGAGCAACTTGCAAACAGATGTATACAAAACAAGCTAAAATACAGAGTTAATGGGAAATAATTAACTGAGAGAAAAGATACTATAATTAAAAGGGATTGGTAAGGCTTCTGATAAAAGATAAGATTTAGTTGGGATCTAAAGAAAGCCAAAAGAGCCAATAAGTAGAGTTGAGGAGAGAGAGAGCATTCAAGGTATGGAATGTCTGTCCCTGCCAGAGGAGAAAACCCAGAGATAAAAGATGAGAGTATCTTGTTCACTGGAGCAGCAGGAACCTGGAGGCTAATGTCACTAGATTGAAGAAGTATATGAAAAGCAGTATGATTTAAGAAGACTGGGAAAAGAGGAGGGAATTCGTTTATGAAGGACTTTGATTACCAAATAATAGGTTTTGTATTTGATCTGGAAGTAATAGGGAGCCACTAGATTTTTTGATTAGAGGGGTGACATAGTCAGACTTGACTTTAGGAAAATCACTTCCGTGACTGAATGAAGGGTCTATTAGAGTGAGGAGAGACTCAAGACAGGTAGACTCACCAACAGGCTATTTCAGAAATAGAAGTATAAAGACCTAAACCAGATTGGTGGTAGTGTCAAAGGAGAAAAAGAGGAGTATTCAAGAAATGTTACAGAGGTGAAATCAACAGATATTGGCCAAAAAAATGGTTATGGGGAATGGAAATAGAGATAGTGATGAACTGAGAACTCCAGAGCCAATGTTTTATCGACTACACCACCTAGCTGCCCCAATGTTATGTTCTAATTTTATGTGAAGTTGATTCTACTCACCTACTGTACAGTTGACTCTACTCACTCCACTATACAGATGTCATATATTCTTTTTTTGTATCTCTTTGAGAAGAGACATGTTTGGGGCAGGTAAGTGGCACAGTGGATAGAGGCCTTTGGAATCATCAGGATCTAAGTTCAAATCGAGCCTCAGACACTTGATACCTACTATCTGTGGGGACCTTGGACAAATCACTTAACCCCATTACCTTACAATAGCAAAACAGAAAAAAGAGACATGCTCATGCTAATCTGTTGTTAGTCTTGCCCAATCAAAAGATATATATGTGTGTGTGTGTATGTATGTATATATGTATATGTATGTATCTATAATTAAAAGCTCATGCTCAAGGGACGGCTAGGTGGCTCAGTGGATAGAGCACTGGCCTTGGAGTCACGAGTACCTGGGTTCAAATCTGACCTCAGACACTTAATAATTACCTAGCCGTGTGGCCTTGGGCAAGCCACTTAACCCCATTGCCTTGAAAAAAAAAAAGCTCATGCTCAGCACCTCTCTAGAAATAGTGATGTTCTCTATGAACGTCAAATATATAAAACTAGCTGATCTTCTCTTTAGTACCAAGCCCTAAAAGATAGCATTTTTTTTAATAGAAAAAGAGAGATTATGATTGGAGATTAAGTACTTGCAAATTTTTGACGTGTGCCTATTTTATAGTTAGTAATGAAGATGAAAAATAGCATGATCGCTGACATAAAAGGCTTACAGTTTAATTGGAGGAATAAACTTGTTCATAAATAAGCATGATACAACATAGAATATGATAAAGACAAAAGAAGAAGTCTAGACAGAGTGAACAGTTTGGAGGCAGAGACCACTTTTACATGAGATTGATCAAGGGCACTTCATGAATGAATTAGCACTTGCAGAAAGGATTCTAGAAGGCAGGACAAGATTAAGAAGTGCCTGACAGTACACTTTAATTGTTGTCTCTGTGTGTGTGTGTGTGTGTGTGTGTGTGTGTAGTTTGATAAGAAGTAGAGTGAAAATAGGGCATATATAAACTTATTGGAAAAAATAAAGAGTGAAAATATTAAGAAATTTAGCTTAAAAGGAGGATATAGGAGGGGTTAAATAACAGACTAAAGAGTTTGTATTTTATCTTTTGGGTAAGGGAAAACCAGTAAAATTTTTTGAGCAAGGGACTGACATGATCAAATCTGTTCATTAGAATTTTGTTGGCAGCTCTAGTATGGATTTAAGAGGGGAAAGAGATTGAATTTAGGAAGATTAGTAAGTTGTAGTAGTGTAGACATTACTAAGACTGTTAATTTTTAGTACGATCTTAGGAGTTGACAAGAGTTAACTAATTGGATGTGGTAAGGAAGTTGGAGAGAAGAGTCAGAGATGATATGACGTTTTTCAGCCTGAGTGAATACATAATGGTATATGAACAAAAATAGAGAATCTAGGGAAAATATATGTTTTGAATAAAAGATAATGAGATTTGTTTTGAATATATTGATTTTGAAGTTCTGACCTGACATTCAAATAGAGATGTCATCAAGTAGTTAGAAGTATGGAAATGGGACGCAGAGATAAGAAGTCTGAATTATATGTATTTCAGAATCATCTGCATGGAGCAGATAATTGAAACCATGAGACTAAATAAAATTGACAGGGAAATGGATAAGAATACTGGAGAGCAATATGAAACTATGCCCAAAGAGCAATAAAACTGCTCATACCCTTTGAACCAGCTATTCCAATTCTAGGCCTATATCCAGAAGAATTTTTGGAGCAAGGGACTGACATGATCAAATCTGTTCATTAAAATTTTTTGGCAGGTCTAGTATGGATTTAAGGGGGAAGGAGATTGAATTCAGGAAGATTAGTAACAATAAAGAAATAAAAGTCCCAAAGACTTAGCCTTGGCATATACATCTATACTGGGAGTGGAGAAAAAGGAAAGAGGGGGGAAAAAAAGATGGCATGGCAAAAGAGACCTAAGAAGGAATAATTAGAAAGAGGGATCAGAGGAAATCAGTGTCTTGAAATACAGTGAAGGAGAGAGTAGTAAAAAACTCATAAGTAGTCATTTTAAAATTTTTCAGAAACTCAAGGAGGTTGAAGATTAAGAAGCATCAGATGACTTTGACAATTAAGTCTGTTGTATATGCAGAATAGTGAGAGCAGAAGCCAAAAGCAAGAGGGTTTGATGTGAGTGACTGATAAAGAGGTAAATGGGGTGAGTCTAGAATGTTATTTTTTTAGAACTTAAGTAAGGATGAAGAGAACATGTTTGATGATTTTTTAAAGTTTTTTAATTAATATTTTATTTTTCCAAATACATGTTATGAAAGTTTTTTGACATTCATCCATATGGCTATGATTATTTTTAGGGTACAAAATTTCTTTCCATTGTTTCTTCTGACCCCTCTCACCTCAGTGGTGAACATATTTCTGTTAAACATGTTTACAGGTTAGTCATTTTTCAGTATGTGGAATTAGGTTTGAGGGAGAGAAATACAAATGAGATATTTTTTTAAAAAGTGAATGTAGGGGCAGCTAGGTTGCGCAGTGGATAGAGCACCGGCCCTGGAGTCAGGAGTACCTGAGTTCAAATCTCGCCTCAGATGCTTAATAATTACCTAACTGCGTGGCCTTGGGCAAGCCACTTAACCCCACTGCCTTAAAAACAAAAAGCTACTGATTGTAAAATCAACTCCAGAAGGAAAGAGGGAAAGCCAATGAAGAGAATGGACAGATAAGGAAATTTCAAAGGACTAGAGGTCATGATGCAAATGAAGAACAGATTTAGGAGAAGAAATGTAGTGGGAGAGTTATGTGAATAGGAATTTATTATCATAGAAGAAAATTTTAGGGTTTAGGATTTTAGAGATAGAATAACTTAAGATACTCTCAGTATAGCTATATATCTGAGTAACTGAAAAGATGAAGTTCCTAAGGGTTGATGCTGATAATGAGAGCCCTGTTTTAGAGGACTTACCAGTAAAAAAGGGTTGAAATCATTGAAAGTGATGGCAAGAGATTGGAGTAAAGAGAGAATCTAACTCAGATCTGAAGTTATAAAAAAAGATGAGATTCACCATTATTAGGTAATCATGAAAGATGATGTAAGTGAATGAAATGAACATCCAAAGAGGTGAGGTTGTTGAATGATGCTTATAAATGATTGGTCTGGATGTCCTGGAGGGTATCTTTAGAATAATTTCCATATTTATTGTGGAATATTGAAATTTTTAAGGAATAAATTCATCCATATGACTTTTGAATGGATAAGAAAAATGCACCATCCCAGCTTATTAAACATTCCTACTTTGTCATTTATGTAATTTACTCTGAAGACCTAGAGTAGCATGGTGCTGAACCCAGAATTTGGAATACCTAAATTAAGATTTGCTTCTGATACTAGCTATTTGACCTTGGCAAATCATTTAATCTTTTCCAACCTCTGACAGCCTCTAAAGTCTATGTTGCTCCATTTGGAGTTTTCTTGGCAAAGAAGATATTTTATAGATGAAGAAATTGAGGCAAAACTGGGTCAAGTAATTTGCCCAGAATCACACAGTTAATATGTATCTGAAGGCAGATTTGAACTCAGGAAAATGAATCTTTCTGACTCCATACCAGCATCCCATTCACTGAACTAACTCACCCGTACAGATAAATGGCAGTCCATTTGCATTGGTAGAATGAATTCCAAACTCAAAAAAACCCCAAAAAACTCCATGTCCTTGGTGTATTATTTAATCTAATCTGTTCCTTTTCTATAAAATTTTAAGCTTTTAATCATCAATTGTATAAATTTTAGTACCCTTTACAAGATAATTTTAGTAACAAATTTAGAAACTTCAGGGGAAGTCCTTTAACCTTTTTTTAAAAAAAATCATTTCATTTATAACTGCTTTTTAACATTTTTGCTTTTAATTTTAAGGCTCTTGGTACTGGAACAACTTTTGGACAGTATAAAACACACTAAAGCATCTCGTCAGCAAGTTGTACAATTGCATGTTATATCAGCATTTTCTAATTTTTTGAAGGTAAGTCTTATGTTTTGTAAATAATCATTTGCTTGTGTGTTTTTATTGACAAAAAAAAGTATCAGTAGCTTCATTAGCCTTCTCCTCAGTAAATTATTTCAAGAATTGAACTTCTTCCTTTCCTATAATTACATATAATCATTTTAGGGCAAGAAATTCTATTTTCCCTGTCAATCTTTTAGTTGGATCTCACCCTTTTGACTTTGTCTCATTAGTTCCATACCTCAAATACATAATCTAACTAACCTTGACAATTTTGTATTTAAAAAAAATCAGTTGACATATATTTAGCTGCTTTTTCAGGCAAAGTAAATTGTTAAATAGATGTATAGTCTAGGTTGTTGATATTGTCTGATACAAACTCCTTCCATTTGCGGCTTAAATTGCTATTATAAAACATCTAATTTAATCAATGACAATTATTATTCAATAAAAGATTAATGGTTGGGGTTTTCTAGGTGGCACAGTGTGTAGAGCACCGGCCCTGTAGTCAGGAAATGGTATAGTCAGTCAAATGGTACCTTAAATACTTGATACATATACTATATGACTTTGGGGAAGTTACTTAACTCTGTTGCCCTACTCTGTTTTTTTAATTTTTTTAATTTTATTTTTTTGGGGGTTTTTTTGGCAAGGCAAATGGGGTTAAGTGGCTTGCCCAAGGCCACACAGCTAGGTAATTATTAAGTATCTGAGGCTGGATTTGAACTCAGGTACTCCTGACTCCAGGGCCAGTGCTCTATCCACTGCGCCACCTAGCTGCCCCTATAAATTTTTTTTTTTTTTTTTTTTTTTGCAAGGCAAATGGGGTTAAGTGGCTTGCCCAAGGCCACACAGCTAGGTAATTATTAAGTGTCTGAGACCGGATTTGAACCCAGGTACTCCTGACTCCAAGGCCGGTGCTCTATCCACTACGCCACCTAGCCGCCCCCCTATAAATTCTTTAATGAAATTAAATGAGTTTTAAATTTAGTCAAATTGTTTTTGGACATGAATCAAAATTAGGGCTTTTATAATTGAGTGTTTTCATTTAATGTAAGTTTATTTTGTTTACATTAAGTATAGCTGAGGAAAAGCCTACTCTTAACTAAAAAAGAGTTTTTAGTAATAGTATTGTCTTACTACTATACATACATATATCTATATTTAAATAAGATTTAAGCTTATAGCAAAAAAATACTGTTTAAAATGTCTGTTTAACTGAACTATAAATATAGATTTAAAGCAACCTACTCTAATTGCAGACTAATTGATTTGCATTCCAATATATTTCTGAAACTACTTGGGAAAATTCAGCCATTCTGAAAACATTTATTAAAAAACCTAATATCTTAAGAATAGCAACAACAACAACAGCTAACATTTATGTAACACTAACTGTGTTTCAGGCACTGTACTGAGAGTTTTACATACATTATTTTATTACATTTATTTCATATGTATGTTTATATTAAACACATTGAAACACATAAACAAATACAAAATAAACAAAACACAGGATCTGACATTAAGGGAAGACATCCTAAGAAGTAACGATACATGGAATATGACAGATGACATAAGTTATGGAGTGATCCAGATAAAGTGGACCAGAATGTTTAAGAAAATGTTTTCACCTGAGGTTCAGGGAAAGCTACACAAAGATGGTACCTGATTTGAGCTTCAAAGGAGCATAAAGAGTCTTGAAAGCAAAGATGAGGAGAAAGTACATGGAAGAATCATTATTAATCTTTATATAGTTCTAAAGATTATGGGCTGTACATACATTTGACCCTCATAATAACTCTCATCCAGGTGCTATTATTATCTTCATTTTATTGTTACAGAAACTGAGCCTTAGGATGTTAAACTATATAACTAGTTAATATCTGAGGCAAGATTTTAATAATAATGGGGGCAGCCAGGTGGCGCAGTGGACAGAGCACCAGCTCTGGAGTCAGTAGCACATGGGTTCAAATCCGGCCCGAGACACCCAACAATCACCCAACTGTGAGGCCCTGGCCATGCCATCCAACCCCATCTGCCCCGCAACCTCCCCCCAAATAATAACAACAACAATCATAATAATAATAATAAGTAATAGTAAATATGCTTCAGTCTGTGTTCCAATACCACCAGCTCTGTTGCCAGTGGATCACAATAGCTACTTCCATATTTTTCCACTGTTGCCATTGCTGATTCCAACTCCCTCCATTCGTACTTCCCCACTACCATACACTATATTTTCTCTCTCCTTTCACTCTGTCCCTCTTCTTAAATGTACTGTGGGGTAGCTGAGTGGTGCAGTACACTGATCACCAGCCCTGGGGCCAAGAGGCCCTGAGCCCACATACCACCCCTAAGGCCCAGCAACCACCCGGCCCTGTGGTCATGGACAGGTCATCCAATCCCAGCACCTTGCAAGAAGTGAAAAAAAAAATGTGTTGTTTCTGACCACTCTCCCTCATGGTTCACCCTCTCCTCCATCACTCACATCCCCCCTTCCTCCATCCCCCTTCTCTCATTCTTACTCTAGATGTACCCCATTGAGTGTGTGTGTGTGTGTGTGTGTGTGTATGCTGTTTCCTCTCCTAGCCACCTCTGATAAGAGCTAAGGTTCCCTCATTCCCCCTTCGCGTTCCCCTCTTCCATATCATTGCAATAGCTCATTGTGATTAAAAAAAAATCTTATTATATGAAATATCTTAGCCTATTCCACCTCTCCTTTCTCTTACTCCCATTACATTTCCCTAGCCATTGACTCATTTTTAAAATTTTTTTATTTATTTTTATTAAAGATATTATTTGAGTTTTACAATTTTCCTCCCAATCTTATTTCCCTCCCCCACTCCACCCCCACTGAAAGCAATCTGTCAGTCTTTACTTTGTTTCCATGTTGTACATTGATCCAAATGGACTGTGATGAGAGAGAAATCATTTTCTTAAGGAAGAGACAAAAAGTCTAAGAGATAACAAGATCAGACTATAAGATATTTGTTTCGTTTTTTTTTTAGGTTTTTGCAAGGCAAATGGGGTTAAGTGGCTTGCCCAAGGCCACACAGCTAAGTAATTATTAAGTGTCTGAGACCAGATTTGAACCCAAGTACTCCTGACTCCGCCACCTAGCTGCCCTGTCTGGGTTTTTTTCCCCTGAATTAAAGGGAATAGTTCTTGAACTTTGTTCAAACTCCATGTCTCTGTATCTGGATAGAGATGGCACTCTCCTTTGCAGACAGCCCAAAATTGTTCCTGATTGTTCCATTGATGGAATGAGCAAGTCCATCCATCGCTCCCATGTTGCTGTTAGGGTGTACAGTGTTTTTCTGGTTCTGCTCATCTCACTCAGCATTGGTTCATGCAAATCCCTCCAGGCTTCTCTAAAATCCCATCCTTCCTGGTTTTTAATAGAACAGTAGTGTTCCATGACATACATATACCATGGTTTGCTAAGCCATTCCCCAATTGAAGGACATTTACTTGATTTCCAGTTCTTTGCCACCACAGACAGGGCTGCTATAAATATTTTTGTACAAGTGATATTTTTACCCTTTTTCATCATCTCTTCAGGGTATAGACCCAGTAGTGGTATTGCTGGGTCAAAGGGTATGCTTATTTTTGTTGCCCTTTGGGTGTAGTTCCAAATTTCTCTCCAGAAAGGTGGATGAGTTCATAGCTCCACCAACAGTGTAACAGTGTATTGACTCCATTTTTACAATATATTATATCTTCAAATTCAGCTCTCTCTCCTGTGCTTCATCTATAAAAGCTCCTTCTACCTGCTCTGTTAAATGAGAAGTTTCTTATGAGTATTATCAGTATCATTTTTCAATGCAGGAATAAATGTAGGTCATCATCATTAAGTCCCTCCTATTTTACCCTTCTCCTCCACTCTCTATGCTTCACCTGAGTCCTGTATTTGAAGATCAAAGTTTCTGTTCAGCTCTGACCATTTTAACAGGAACATTTGAAATTCCCCTGGTTCATTGAAAGTCCATCTTTTTCTGTGGAAGAGGACATTCAGTTTTGCTGGGTAGTTGAATCTCAGTTGCATTCCAAACTTTTGCCTTCCAGAATATTATATTTCAAGCCCTACGAGCATTTAATGTGAGCCTGACTGCAGCTCCACGATATTTGAATTGTATTTGCTTGTAATATTTTCTCTTTGACTTGGGAGTTCTGGAACTTGGCTATAATATTCTTGTGGGTTGGTTTTTTTTTTTTTATCTCTTCCCAGGGGGAGATTGGTAGATTCTCTCAATTTTTATTTTGCCCTCTGCTTTGGAGGATATCTGGGCAATTTTCCTGTGGGAATTCTTTAAAAATGAGGTCAAGGCCCTTTTCCTGATCATGACTTTCAGGTATCCCAATAATTTTTAGGTTATCTTTACTAAATCTGTTTTCCAGATCAGTTGTTTTTTCAATGAGTTGTTTCACATTTTCTTCTGATTTTTCATTCTTTTGGTTTTGAAGTATTGTGTCTTGACTTCTCATAAAGTCAGCAGTTTCCTTTAGTTCCATTCTACTTCTGGAGGATTTGTTTTCCTCAGAGAGCTTTCTTATCTCTTTTTCCTTCTGACCAATTCTGTTTTTAAAAGCATTCTTCTCAGGGGCAGCTAGGTGGCGTAGTGGATAAAGCACCGGCCCTGGAGTCAGGAGTACCTGGGTTCAAATCTGGTCTCAGACACAATAATTACCTAGCCGTGTAGCCTTGGGCAAGCCACTTAACTCCATTTGCCTTGCAAAAAAAACCTAAAAAAAAAGAACAAAAAAAAGACCTAAAAGCATTCTTCTCCTCAATACCTTTTTGAACTGTTTTATCTATTTGACCTATGTTTAACGTGTTCTTTTTTTTTTTTAAGATTTTTCAAGGCAATGGGGTTAAGTGGCTTGCCCAAGGCCACATGGCTAGGTAATTATTAAGTGTCTGAGGTTGGATTTGAACCCAGGTCCTCCTGACTCTAAGGCCAGTGCTCTATCCATTGTGCCACCTAGCCGCCCCTAACATGTTATTCTCTTCAGCATTCTTTTGGATCTCCTTTACTAAGCTGCTGACTTCTTTTTCATGTTTTTCCTGCATCACTCATTTCTTTTCCCAATTTTTCTTCTATCTCCCTTACTTGATTTTCAAAATCTTTTTTGAGCTTTGTTGTAGCCTGAACCCAATTTCCATTTTTCTTGCAGTCTTTAGATGCAGGAGCTTGTACTTCCTCATCTTCAGATTGAGTATTTTGATCTTTCTTGGGATCATAGACAATGTATTCTCAATGGTGTTCCTCCTTTTTCTCTGTTTACTCATTTCCCCCAGCCTGTGCCTAGTTTTGGGGTGTTTCCTGAGCTTTTGAATATTATTGGGACACATATCCCCACAAGGATTTCCATGTGTGAGGCTCTGTCTTCCCTCCTTGTCTTTGAATGACCACAAGTGCACCCCTCTGCCATGGGTCCAAGGTAGTGGTGGGGCCTGCTGTTCTGTGGGGGGCCTAGACTGCAATCAGGATCTGAATGTGGTCAGAACCAGGTACAGGGGACAGACCTCTGAAGTTTCTCTGCACTCCCCTAACTTTGGTATGCTGATCATTCATGGCTCAGTTGCCTGGGGGCTCCTGCTTACTGGCTCTGCCTGCTTCAGGTTCCTGGATCTGGGCTGCCACAGCCAAGCTGCTTACTCTGGCAGAGGTCCCCTTCACTGATCTTCCAAGTTGTGCCTGGTGCTCCCCCGGTGTAGTTCAGGAAACTGCCCCCACTGCCATGAGCTGTGGCTCCCAGGCATCCTGGCTGAAGTTCCTTCACTCTTGCCAGCTGTCCCTCTAACCCCATGGAGTATGGAGCCTTTCCGCTATTTCCAGGTTACCTTGGATTGGAGAATTGGCTCACTGGATCTCTCTGTGGGTTCTGTCTCTTGAAAATTTAGTTAGTCCTTATTTTATAAGTTTTGAACTATTAGAGAGAGAGAGAGAGCACCTAAGAGAGGCTCTTCTCCTGTTGCCATCTTGGCTCTGCCCCCTGCATTTTTCTTAAGACAGGCCCCAACCACCATTCTAACTCACCTCTCTTCTACCATATATTCTAGTTTCCTATTTATTGACTGATCTGGGAACATAGTGAGCTTAGTTTCCCTGGGTGCCAAGCACAGAAACTGAAGTGAAACAGACTCCTTGCAAGGAATCTACAGTTTTGCTAGGGGATACTTATAGAGGCAAGATGATGTTGCTGGAGGGGGCAAGGAGATCTAGCTGAACGATCAAATGAGTCTTTCTGTCTACTAGTTTCTTAAGCTGAGCCTTGAAGGATACTTAGAAGTGAAGGTGAGAAGTACATTCCAGTCAGTGGGAACAGCTAGTAATAAAGAACAGAGATAGGAGGTGGCATATTGTCTGAAAAACAATTAGAAGGCTAGGCTAGCTATAATTTAGTTTTGATATTGTAAATTCAAAGTATCAAGAAAATTTCCAAGTGCAGATGTCCTTTAAGCAATTTGAGTAATAGCTATATGTATGCATTTCTGTGCTGTCTTCAAAGAGCATGATGGAGAGAATGAAGTCACCTAAGGAGAGAGTATATAAAGATTGAAGGTCCAGAATAGAACCATAGGTAAACACCCCTTTTTAGGAGCTGAGAGGATGATTAAATAAAAAAAGAACTTCAGTGAAACAAACTAAGAGAGATTGATATTCAAGTCTTAGAATCTAGAAGATAAAAGTGGATAACAATATGAAAAGCTAATGAAAGTTAAAGGAAGATAAGAACTGAGAAAAAGCCATCAGATTTAGTAAGGCAGAGATCACTGGCAACCCTTTCAGTCAAGTGGTAGAGTTGGGAAGCCAAATCACAAAGGGGTGAGGAGCAAATAGGTTAGTAGGGAGGTAGAAGTAATAAGCATAGAATACTCTGAAGACTTTAGCAAGGAAGAGAACAGTTTACTTTGTCTGGGAAAAAGAACAGTTTATAGCACTTTAGCTGTTGCTTAAGGCTAGGGGAGTCTAACCATGTTTGTAAGCAAAGGTCAGTAAATAGGAAAGAAAAGATTGAAGATGAATATGAAAAGGATGATTGATACAAGCTGCTGAAAGAGGCAGGAAGGAATAAGATTGAATGCACAGTAGCAGTTGGTATTGTGAAAAAGATTAGTGCAGCTTCATTTTCTAAGAATGGAAAAGATAACAGGAAAATAGGAAAAAAGTTCTTAAGCTAGGAGAGAATTGACTTAGGGTAGTTCTTGGACCGTGACATAAGAATGTTTGAAACAACTACTGTAGGGATTGTGAAAAATTAAAAAAGGGTTGTCTTGCATTAGTGTGTGATCATTTAAAAGAAGGAAGTGGAAAACTACTTTATTGTCCTTGCAAAGAAAACTTCAAATGGGGTCATAAAGAGTCAGACACGACTAAAACAACTGAACAAATGAATTTGTCATGAGCTGAAGCAGCACAATTTTTTACTTTCCTCCTGTAGTGTTCAGCATCTTGAAAATAATATTAAAGTGACTGAGGTTTGGCATTAATGAGACTGAATTGCAAAGGTGCAAAAGATTTAAAGGTAAACCTCACTGAAATCATTAGACAGAACTGAAAGTGAGAAATGAGACAGAGACAGTGATTGAGTGGAATGACAAAGAATGATGGAAAGACTGAAGAGGAACTGTGAGGCAGGCAACAGAAAAGCTTGTAAACAGAAGATTTTTATCAGAAAAGAGAATTTCTGAGTTCAAGATCTTTTAAATGTAACAGTTTTAAGTAATGTTAAGGTTACTGTCCTGTTAGTTTCTGAGAAAGGATAGACATAGATGTCTTTGGAATTGAAGAAATTAAGAAGAAATTAAGGCTTTTCAGAAGGTCTTGAACATTAATGCTGAAGATTGTGTGTGTTTGTGTGTGTGTATGTAGATATATGTGTGTAGATATATGTATATATAATATATCCATATGTGTGTAGATATATATTATATATATTATATATTATATATGTGTGTGTGTGTGTGTGTGTGTGTGTGTGTGTGTATAATTTTTTTAATATGACCGGTGTGAGAATTTGTTTTAGTTGACTTTGGTTAGCAGAGCTTTCTGTCTTGTGTGGCAGGAAGGCAGAAAGCATTTTAGTTAATAGAAAAAAATAAAACTTTAAAAAAAGACTTAAAGGAATAATTAGTATTTTCCAACAAAAGCTTAAACATTTCATAAATGTTTATTCATTGATCAAGTGACTTCAGGAAAAATTTAGCTTTAGCATTGTAGTTACTAAAAATGAAGGAGGAAATGGTTGAAAGAAAATATGAGTCACTTACTGAAGGATTGTATTGATAATTAAGGGAAAGAAACTCAGAATTGAGTAGGTGATAGCAGCAAGAATCTGGATAAGACTAAGAGCAAATGAAATGAATGTGTACAACAGAAAGAATCCTGACTTTGGAGTCATAGGACCTAGGTTCAAATCCTACCTTTGCTGCTATGACAAATCATTCTCTGGACCTGTTTTCTCATCTGTAAAATGAGACTAGAAGACCTCTAAATACCATTTTTGGCCCTAAATCTGTTATCTTATGAAATTAAAGGAGGATAAGTTACTCAGTAATGGTAGCAAAAAACAGATCTAGAAAGTGGCAGTAGAGTTTTCTTCCTGGATTTGCTCTTCAGGGTCACTGGAGATAATGACAAAGGATAAGATATCTTCCAGGAAAGTCCAAATTCACATAGTATCTCTTGTATATAATTTTTTTTTTTTAGGTTTTCGCATGGCAAATGGGGTTAAGTGGCTTGCTCAAGGCCACACAGCTAGGTAATTATTAAGTGTCTGAGACCGGATTTGAACCCAGGTACTCCTGACTCCAGGGCCAGTGCTTTATCCACCTAGCTGCTCCTTCTTGTACATAATTTAATGGTTTTATTACAATGATAATTTCTTACCACTAATTTTTGAACCTTGGGTATGTGCCAATAGGTATTTAATGGAGAGTAACCAGTACAATAAAAGGCAAACCAAAAGGATCATATAATACTCATATTACTTTAGTGCTTCAGGAATCTGACATTCATCATTGTGAATATGCCTTTTATTATTCAGATTATATCCTTTTTATTCTTTAATGAATTGAATTGGGAAGTTGCAATGGCTGGTCCTAAACCTTTTCAGACTTAGTGGACTAGTCATGAGACAACAAATGAATTACGACCTATCATTAAATCTTGTTTTGCTCAAAGCCTTTGCATTTTAGTAGGATCTTCCATAGTTAAAAGCAAACAAATTTATATACACTAGGGCCTGGAAAAAAAGTATGGCAGTAAATCTCAAATTACTACTACTAATAATTAACATTTATGTAACATTGTTAACCATTTTCTCCCTTTGGCTATAATAAAACAACAAAGTTAGTTTTATAAATGAAATTTAATTCTCTTCTAGGATCTCCCAAAATCCATGGGTGAATGGCATCCTTACTAATGCCAACCACAACAGAAAATTTTGGGGACAATTTAAATACAGAATGAACACAGAATCATAAAACTTTTGGCAGCTAACTGATCAGTTTATACATTTGTTTGTCATTGATTACTTTGATTATCTGACAAAATTCGATTTTTCTCCTGGATAACTGTCTCTTCTTAAAAAGGAGTCAACTAGAGAGTTTTTCCCTCTCTTCCCCATTGACTCTCCATCTACTTCACAACTTGAAAGTCATTCTTTGAGATGCTCATTTCAAAAGGTCTGCACAGACAAAAATTCTTTCCTTAGACCCTGTGAGGGTAGAGATAAACATCCTGAACCCTACATTCCTCAAAGTTAACAGCAAAATTATAGAGGTAAAAAAATGTTAATAAATTATTAAAGGTTATTAGATTAGATATATTAAAGTTTCAAGTATTTTACCTATTTGAACCTCTCATTAAATCTGTGAGGGTAAGTACTATTATTCCCATTTAACAGATAGGAAAACTGAACGCAGTGACTTAAGTGACTTGCTCATAGACACAGCTAATTACTGATAGAGGTTAGATTTAATTCAAGTCTTCCGAATTCCAAGTCTAAAGTTATCCATTATATTACATTCAGAGTAGCCAAGAGTGTTCTTGAATAAATCTTTAACTTCACAGGTCTTTGTTGCATCATCTGTAAAATTCTGAAGTGGGACCAGTTCAGATATTATTAACATTTTTTACATCATAGTCCTTTTGATACATCCCTTCTTACAATAATGTTTTTAAACATATAGATAAAATACATAAGATTACAAAGGATACCACAGGGAGCAGTTATTTTTTAAAGTTCCTGAAGCTGGTGCCTTTATAGTTCTAAAGTTCTAGGATTGTAATGCATAAATACCAATGACTGTTCTCTTCACCTCTGCTTCACAGGGTCCTCTGAGGAATCAAAATGATTTGCATTGCAGCCTTTCTTGATTCTACAGATTACTAGTTCTCCCTCTCAAATTGAGTAAACAATACTTAACAATTTTATATATTCATTACATATCTATTATGTGTCTTATTTGAGGTGCAGAAAAAACAAAGACAGAAATATTTTCCCTAAGCTAAAAGTGATTTATTTCTGAACTCTCAGAACCCTTTGTTCTTTATACCTCTTATCATTCTCTACTGTCTTTTATTTTTATGTGTGTTTTATTTCCACATCTGGATTGGAGGCTCCTTGAAGACAGAGTTGTCTTTTTCTTAATATTTTCTTTAACTCTTAGCGTAGTCCCTTGTGTATATGCAATATACTCAACAAATTTCGGGCATGAAAGATTATGGGTGTAACCTTATATAATAGGAAAAACTACCTTCTGACTCCTGTTGGAATTGATTTTGACCTTTGTTCTCTGAGATAATCTCTTTATGTACAGTTTATGGATGGCAAAAAAAAAAAGAAAAGAAAAAATATCTAGTATATTTTTAGTTTTAAGTATAGATTTCCTGTATTCTCACCATTTGAATATGTAGAATCCAACTATATGGCAATTCTTTAATAACAGGAATACTTGTTTCTAGCCCTGCTAAATAATAGTTTGTTATATAGTGACTAATATAGATACTTGTTTGTATTTCAGTATGTGGCCAGCTCCAAAGGAAATTTAGGCTCAGAAGAAATTAGAAGGCCTGCACTAACATTATTGATGGGAGCCTTGGAAAGTACCAACCCATTAATGCGATGTGCTGCTGCAGAGGGTTTGGCGAGATTAGCCCAAGTAATTGGTGATGGCTCCTTTACAGCTGGATTAGCACAGATTAGCTTTGACAAGTAAGTGGAATTAATGTTTAGTTACTTTGTACTTTAATATTCTCCTTAAAAGTTGAATGAAGCCATCTGATTTGTTATTGATTATTATAGTCCCATTAGCCAGGATGAAGTTCAGTGTAGCCCATTGATCAGAGAAAAGAAGAATAAATACAGAATATTTAAATATTTAAAATTTATGTAAAAACTTTTAAAAATATTTAAATAGTTAAAACAAAACAAAGCCCTCTTTTCACTAGTATTAGAAAAGAATTAAAAATTCTGTGCCTTTTTGTAAGCTTGCTTTGAGGCATAAAATCTCAGAAAGCCATGTGTTACAGGTTCCCAGCAAGTGATTATCTAGCCTAGAGATGTAAAATTTGAATACAGATGGATCTCTGCAGGCCTCACATTGACTTAAAAAAAACCACAAATTAACATTAACTTTGTTCTGTTTTTATTTTATTAAGCATTTCATTTTAATTCAATAATTTTGATAGCTCAGGTCTAGCCTGTGCTTAAAGAAGAAAATGATTAGTTGAAGAGGAAATTGTCTAGAGAAACTCATTACTTTTCTTTTGTGTGTGTTTTTTTTGTGTTTTTTTTTTTTTTAAGGCAAATGGGGTTAAGTGGCTTGCCCAAGGCCACACAGCTAGGTAATTATTAAGTGTCTGAGACTGGATTTGAACACAGGTACTCCTGACTCCAAGGCCGGTGCTTTATCCACTATTCCACCTAGCTGCCCCAACTCATTACTTTTCAAGGAAATCCATTTCAGTTTTGAACAGTTCTAACTGGAATTTTTTTTCCTTTTTCAAGTCAAAATCGTATCTGCAACTTCCACTCACTGCTCCAAATGCTCTCCTCTAGGGTTAAGCAAAATGCAAGTCATTTTTCTTTAAAAGATAATCCTTTAAATATCCCAAGAGAGCTATCATTCATCTTCTGTCTCTCCCTGTTTCCCCACCCATGCTAAATGTCTATAGTTCCTTAAATTGATCTTTGGGATAATTTTGATACTTACTCCCCAGTATCCTGATCACCTTGTAGCTGTTGCTTTGTTACTCAGATTCCCTCTGGTATCCAGAATTAAGTAGCATACAACAGATATATGAGAACAGAGTGTATAGTAGGACTTCTAACCTTAATTTTTGTGAACATTATACTTCTTTTTGTACAGCCTTTGATAACCCTAGATTTTGACCACTATGTCATGCTAGCTTGCAGGACATTATTACATATCAATTTTGATCAGTAAGCCTGTTTTTGTATCTCATTGTTGCTGCTGGCCACTTGAGTTTGGCTCTGCCTATGAGGAATCATTATTTAGACTTGGGAAAGCAAGGGTGGAAATAAAACAAAAATTTATTTTGGGGGAGGGGGGAGAGAGAGAGAGAGATGGAGAGAAAGAGAGATAATCTCTACCCAATTTGAGATTACAAATTGTTTCTGTTACAATTATAATTCTCTACTTCTACTCAATTTATGTCTCAAGAGTAGGTCATAGTAAATTTACAACTCCATCCTATTTTCTTCGTTACATTTACAATTCTCTTCCATCTTTCCCCTGCATCACCAGTTTGTTTTTTCATATAACATGTTAGATTTTCTTCCCACGATTTTATCACTTAGAAATTTTGATGGGCATAATGTCTATGTTTTTATCCATGTCATTAATAAAAATATTGCAGATTTCTTTCTCAGTTGACATCTTTGTTCTATTAATCATCATTTTTTGGGTTCTTGTTCAGCAAGTTCCAAATCCACTTGAAATAAACCATTATCCAGACCTCAGCCTTTGTTAATCTTGTTTACAAGGAAGTGTAAATAATTTTGTCACATATCTTGCTCAAATACAAATGGAATGTATCTATAGCATTTTCTTGATGTGCCTGTTTATTAACCTTTAAAAAAAGTAATTTAATCAGAAATGATCTGTTCTTTTCTATTGTTTTTTCATGTTTTCCAAATACATGTAAAGATAGTTTGCAACATTCATTTTTGTAAGATTTTGATTTCCATATTTTTCTCCCTCTCTTTCTTCCCATGACAATAAGTAATCTAATGTTACATATAAGAAATTACCTGTTCTAAATGAACCTGTATTCATATTAATCACTATTTCCTTTTTGAAATACTCATAAATTGGGGCAGCTAGGTGATGCAGTGGTTAGAGCACTGGTCCTAGAGTCAGGAGGACCTGAGTTCAAATACGACCTCAGACACTTAATAATTACTTAGCTGTGTGACTTTGGGCAATTCAATTAACCCTATTGCCTTACCAAAAAAAGAAATACTCATAAATAATCCTTTAATAATGTCACCATCTATACAAGAAATGGTACTTAATATAACTGAAAGTTGTGAAATATGTATTGTCATTGAATTATACATTTTTATAGTTAAAATTTAAAGTTCAAAGGTAGCAGTAATTTTATACTTGAAAGAACAGTAAATAGGTAAAGTGTGAGGAGGATTGCTTTCTAGTCTCAGATTACATAACTTTGGAAGCAATTAAAGTTTACAAATTCTTAACCTGAATTGTGAAAGGAGTAGAAGAATAGAAGAGAAGTTCAACCCAAGCAATTCCCCGCCTCCAAAGTACACAGAACCCATCATTAACATAAAGTGCAAAGTTAAAGTCAGCTGTGAAGAATGAAGAATCTTGCCAGAAACACCTATTATGGAAATAAAGGAGGAATTCAAAACACAAACTTAAAAGAAGACAAAGATTCAAAAATAACTTTTAGCAAAGTCTGAGAAAAAATTCAGCTTAGACACAAACCCAGCAAGAATTCCTAGAAGAATTAAAACAAGCCTTTATAAAGGAGCTAAAATGATTTTTAAAACTAAAAAAAAAAGAGTATTGGAGGGGGGAAAAACAGGAGAAGAAATGAAAGCAGCAGAAGATAGACATGAAAAGTGAATTAATAGGTTGGAAAAGGATGTTTAAAAAATTTTAATGAAAAAATTTCAATTATTGGACTTCCTGAAAACCATGAATGCACACATATGAAGGAGATGTTTTAAGAAATTTTAAAAGACTGCCTAGATTTCTTAGAATGAAAGAGCAGTTTAGAGGATGAAATGAAATGATCTGCCAGTCATCTTTTTGAGGGGGTTAAGGCAGTGGGGTTAAGTGACTTGCCCAAGATTAGAGAGCTAGGTAATTATTAAGTATATGAGACTGGATTTGAACTCAGCTCCTCCTGACTCCACATCCACTGCCACCTAGCTGCCCTACTAGTCACCTTCTAAAAGAAACTGCAAGTGAAACTTCCAGGAACAATACCACCAAAATCCCAAGTTAATGAAGAAATATTTAAGCATCCAGAAAGGAGGAATTGAAATACCAAGGAGATACAGTAAGTATCACACCAGGTACCAGGATAAAAGGACAGAGTTTGAAATATGCCATTCCAGAATGCAAAGGATTTAACTTAAAACTAAGAATAACTTGACCAGAAAACTGAATATAATCTACAAGGGGAAAAATGTATTTTTTAATGAAATAGAGAACTTCCAAACATTTGAAGAAAAGACCACAACTCAGTAGAAAATTTAACACAGAAACATAGCAATCATGAGAAGCATAAAAAGGTATGGGTAAATGAGCAGTCATGAAAAGATAAACAAGATTAGATGTTTATTCTTATAAGGGGAAGTGGTACATAAAACCTCTCAGAATTCTGTCATGCTCATGGGTCACAGAGGGGATTTAATTAGCTGAGAAACTGAGAATTATCCTGTTAATGTTTTGATGATCCCAAAAGAAGAATGAATGGAAAGGTAAAGAAAAAGAACACAGCTTTGGGTCCCAGATCCAGAATGGATTGAGAAGGGAATATGTGCAGGGAAGTGACGTTTCCCAAGAGAGAAACCTTGACTTGAGAAAGGAGGTGGTGCAGATGCCAGTAACAACGGCAGTGGCATGATCCAGAACCCAATCTGTCCTGCAAAAGAATAACCAAGACAGGCATCAAAGACCATAGGGAATAATTCACCACCTTACTAATAGCTTTCTGGCTAACTGATGGGACTAAATGTCTTAGCATTTTCTTCTTGTGTAAACCAAACTCAGTCCAGTACCTTGCAGGACTCAGACCAAAGAAGCAACAACCAGGACTTTGTTTTGGATCAGACTACTTTGGGAACTCTGAAAGCTTGTAGGTCTTGATTTTGTCCCTGAAATAGTATAATGCTTAATATTTCCCCTCCCCACTCAAGACCAAAACAAAAAAACAGCCCAGTGTGCCAGAACCAAGCCTTAATTTCAGTCAGGTAGGTTGGAACAACAGACAAACAATAGCAACAAAAATAACATCATAATGAGCTATTGTGGTGTAAAGGAAGCTCAAGACACAAGCATGGAAGAAGAGAGCAGCTCCCAAAACATCTATAAGCAGTGCCTCAGAAAAATATAACTTGAGCACAAACTCAACTAGAATTCCTGAAAGAGATATAAGAGCTTAAAAAAAAGTTTAAAATGTTTTTATAAAATAAATGAAAGCACTTGAGGAAGACAAAATTGGAAAACAAAGCTTTGGAAAAAATTTGAAGGGATTAACAATTTTACAAAAGAGATAGAGAATCTTAGCTGAAATTCCAATATTCAAAAGGAAAGTAGTGACTCCAAGAGACAAAATCAAAAGACTGGAGAAAATAGAAGAACATGTAAGGTGTCGTAATATCAAAACCAACCAACTTCGAAATGTATATACATATACATAGGTATATATGTAATATATATATCTATATATCTATATCTATATATATATATATATATATATATTCCCTTCCATAAACATGATTTCACCAACAGAAAGAACTTTGGAAGTTTTTGACAGTGGAACTCCTAAGATGTATACCATGGCCTTTGCTATAGAAATGCAAAAGTGAATTCCCTTCAACTCCAGCCAGACCATTTGCTAGACAGACCATTTGTCTCTACATAATTGCAGATGCCTTCTCTTATCAAAGTGAATGGTTGCAGCAATTTACTGTTTGAAAAACCAAAAGACATCAGCTTCTGGGATAAGAACTTACTATTTGACAAAAATTGTAGGGGAAAACTGGGAAATAATTTGGTAAAAACTAAGCATAGACCCATACCTCACACCCTATACCAAAAAAAAAAAGTAAAAATGGAAACAGGATTTAGACATAAAGGGTGACACCATAGATAAATTAATAGACGAAGAAATATTCTGTCCATCAGATATATGGAAAGGGGATAAATTTATGACCAAACAAGAATTCAAGTACATTATAAACTGCAAAATGAATGATTTTGACTATATTAAGTTAAAAGGGTTTTGCACCAATAAAATCAATGCTACCAAAATTAGAAGTAAAGCAGAAAGCTTGGAAACAATCTTCACAATTAGGTGTTCCGATAAAGGTCTCATTTCTAAAATATATAGAAAATTGCATCAAGTTTAAAAGGTTACAAGTCATTTCCCAGTTGATAAATGGTCAAAGGATATGAAGACAGTTTTCAAGTGAAGAAATTAAAGCAATATGTAGTCATATGAAAAAATGTTCCAAATCATTATTGATTTAGAGAAATGCAAATTAAAATAACAATGATATATCACCTCACACCTATTAGCTTGGCTAAGATGACAAAAAGGGAAAACGATCAATGTTGGAGAGGCTGTGGAAGGATTGGAGCATTAATGCATTGCTGGTGGAGTGTGAATGGACCCAACCATTCTGGAAAGAAGTATGGAACTATGCCTAAAGAGCAATAAAATTGTTCATACCCTTTGACCCAGCTATTTCAATTCTAAGCTTATATCTAGAAGAAATCATAAAAAATGGGAAAAGTTCCACATGTTCTAAAATACTCATAGCAGCTCTTTCAGTAATGGCAAAGAATTGGAAATTGAGGGGATGTCCATCAATTGGGGAATGGCTAAACAAGTTATGATAAATTAATGCTATGGAATATTATTGTTCGATAAGAAATTATGAATGGTCTCTAGAGAAGCATGGAATGAGTTACAGGATTTGATACTGAGAGAAGGGAGCAGAACCAAGAGAACAATGTACACATTAATAACAACATCCTGAGATGGATGTAACTGCTCTCAGCTCTTCATAGAGCTAGGACAAGCATATTAGACCAGCTATGGATGATGATATCCCCAACCAAAGGAAGAAAAACAAAATAAAACCAAAAATCCTTCATGTACCTCTTTCCCTGAATCCTAATTCCTCATATCAAAAATGACTAATCTGTAAACATGTTTATCTAAAATAAGTATATACAATGCTAACCTGACTGCTGCTGAGGAGATGGGGGATGGGAAGGGAGGATGGAAAGAAATTTTGTAACTTAAAAATATATGTGTACATATGGATAAAAAAATAAATTAAAAAAACAAAAAAATATCAACTTCAAACCTCAGAGCATAACTTCATGCCTATGTTTGACACACAGCAGACCCCTTAGAGGGGTCCAAGACTAATAAAGCAGACCCTTTTCAGGCCCGAGGATGATTCCACTACCAGAGTCCTAGTTATGAATTACTCAAACCCTGAACCTGAACCTCATAGCCATCCTCCTCTGAGAATTCTCAAGAGCAAGGGTGAGGACTAAGGGGAGTATTTCTTTTAGAGTCTAATTTGACCTGTTCTGTGAAAGGTGGCCTATTTCAGAGTTTCTTTCACTTCATAGACATCAGAGCAGATCCAGGGAGGTTAAGTAATCCTCTTGTATTTGCCAAAATATAATCATTGAGAATTAGGATTGCCAATAGACATTGAGGATTACTGAAAAGTGAAGGAATTCGAGTGCCCCCTGGGATTTTAAAATTGCTCAAGATTTATTATAGAAGGATTCAGATCCTGACCACAGTCTAGGCCCCTCCATAGAACAGCAGCCCCCCCCCCCCCCCCCCACATCAGCCCCTTGGCAGAGGGGGAGCGCTTATGGTCATTTACAGACCAGGAGGGAGGACAGAGCTGCACACACTGAGATCCTTGTGGGAGTGTCCCAAAAGCTCAAGAAACACCCCAAACCAGACCCAGGCTGGGAAAATGAGCACACAGAGAAACAAAAAGAAGACTATTGAGAAATATTTTGCAAATGAGCCCAAGAAGGACCAAAATACTCAGTCTGAAGATGAGGAAGCACAAGCTCCTGCATCTAAAGACTCCAAGAAAAACAGAAACTGGGCTCAGGCTTTGATAGAGCTCAAAAAAGACTTTGAAAATCAAATGAGGGAGTTGGAAGAAAAACTGGGAAAAGAAAGGAGAGAGATGCAGGAAAAACATGAAAATGAAATCAGCAGCTTAGTCAAGGAAATCCAAAAAAATGCTGAAGAAAATAGCATGCTAAAAACCAGCTTAGGTCAAATGGATAAAACAGTTCAAAAAGTTATTGAGGAGAAGACTGCTTTAAAAAGCAAAATTGGCCAGATGGAAAAAGAGATAAGAAAACTCTCTGAGAACAAATCCTTCAAAGAATAGAATTCAGGGAGATTGATGAATTTACCAGAAATCAAGAATCAATACTTCAAAACCAAAAAAATGAAAAATTAGAAGAAAATGTAAAATGAAAAAACAACTGATATGGAAAACAGACTTAGGGAAGATAATTTAAAAATTATTGAAATACCTGAAAGTCATGATCAGGAAAAGAGCCTTGACATCATTTTCAAAGAATTACTACAGGAAAATTTCCCTGATATTCTAGAAGCAGAGGGCAAAATAGAAATGGAGAGAATCCACCGATCCCCCCAAGAAAGAGATCCCAAAAAACCAACCCCTATGAATATTATAGCCAAGTTCCAGAACTCCCAAATCAAAGAGAAAATATTACAAGCAGCCAGAAGGACACAGTTCAAATATCGTGGAGCTGCAGTCAGGATCACACAGGACTTAGCAGCAGCTACATTGGAAGCTCGTAGGGCTTGGAATACAATATACAGGAAGGCAAGAGAGCTTAGAATGCAGTCAAGAATGAACTACCCAGCAAGGCTGAATGTCCTCTTGCAGGGAAAAAGATGGACTTTCAATGAACCAGGGGAATTTCAAAGGTTCCTTTTGGAATGGCCAGAGCTGAACAGAAGGTTTGATCTTCAGATACAGGACTCAGGTGAAGCATGGAGATTGGAGGAGAGGGGGGAAATATGAGGGACTTAATGAGGATGAACTGCATGTATTCCTGCATAGAAAAATGACACTGATAATACTCATATGAACCTTCTCAGTTAATAGAGCAGGTAGAGAGAGCTTTTATAGTTGAAGCACAGGAGAAAGCTGAATTCAAAGATAAAATATGGTGTAAAAATGGAGTCAATAGAAAAAAAGGGAAATGGAATGGGAGAAAGAAAAAGGAGAGGGGGAATAGTCCAAGATATTTCATAAGATTTTTTTAATTACAATGAGCTATTGCAATGATATGGAAGTGGGGAGGCAAGGGGGAATGAGGGAAACTTTGCTCTCATCAGAGATGGCTAGGAGAGGAAACAGCAAATATATACTCAATGGGGTATAGACATCTGGAGTAAGAAGGAGCGGGGATCAGGGGAAGGGGTGGGGATGTGAATAAAGGAGGAGAGGATGGACCATGGCGGGAGAGTGGCCAGATATAACACATTTTCTTTCTTACTTCTTGCAAGAGTCTGGGAATGGAAGGCCTGCCCTGGACCACAGGGCCAGGTGGATTCTGGACCTAAGGGGTGGTATGGGGACTCAGGGCTTCTTGACCCCAGGACCAGGGATCTGTCTGCGGTGCCACTCAGTGACCCTACAGCAGGGTCATAGTGAAAGGAGAGAGAAAATAGAGTCCATGGTAATGGAGAAATAAGAAAGGAGGAAGTTGCGATCAGCAATGGCAATGGTGGAAAAATATGGAAATAACTTTTGTGATGGACTTATCATAAAGAATGAGATCCACCCATGACAGAGTTGTTGGAGTTGGAACAAAGACTCAAGCACATTTTTTGTTATGATTATTTGGGGGAGGGTGCAGGGCAAGTGGGGCTGGATGGCCTGCCTGGGGCCACATAGCGGGGTGATCTTTGGGTGTCTGGGGCCGGATTTGGATCCAGGTGCTCCTGGCTCAAAGGCCAATGCTCTGTCTGCCACCCAGCCACCCCTACTATTATTACTATTTTATTTTATTTGGGGTCTTTTTTTCCTTCTTTTTTTTTTGGTTTTTGCAGGGCAGTGGGGATCGGGTGGCTTGCATGTCACACAGCTGGGTGATTGTTGGGTTTATGAGGCTGGATGTGGACTCGTGGCTCCAGGGCTGTTGCTTCGTCCATACCTACAATTATTACTATTATTATTTTTTATTTTAATTTTTTTCTCTCCCCTTTACTTTTTTCACCCAAACAAGTCTATCTATATTCATGGGGGAGGAGGGGTATTTTGTTTACTTGTAAACAAGAATATTTTATTAATGTAACAAAAACATTTGTACAAAATGAGAATAAAAAAATAAATTTAAAAATTTAAAAATAAGATTTATTATAGAAGGCTTACAAAGCAGACAGAAAGATAAGAAAAAAAGAGAAAGACAGGGAGAGCTGACTAGACCCAGGGAACAGGGGCAGTGGAGGTCCAGTCCAGGTTTTTGTAGCCTTGGATATTATCTGGACACTGAGGACAAAGGGGAAATCCTCTCCCCCCCACCCCCTTAAATGACCAGGGAAATGTTTGGAATCTGGGGGTTGGGAATGAGGTGACAAGAACAAATTTTAGATTTAACAATTGAACAATAGGAGTCAATTTACATCTCAGGAGTAGATAGCATTTCTATACTTCAACAAAACCCAAAAGTACAAAGACTACAAAATCTGTTTCCAACTACAAATCTCCCACATTCACAATTCTCTGCATCACAGACATTCCTAATGAAAAGACCAAAGTAATGGAAAAACTTTGAGATTTCAAATACAGGAATGAGAGAACCATAAAAGGTTAAACATGAATCAATAATGCTAAAGAACTAAACACAGATAAACTACTTCCATTGAAATAGAAAGAGATGAAGAGTAATGGGTCATTAACTATGCAATATTACTTGAATTTAAAGTATTACTCTTTTCAGGGCAGTTAAGATTTCTGAATGTTACCCAACTATAACATAGTTCTAGTTTTTATAAACAGTATTGTTTATTCAGGAATTTTAGGGTGACAATATAATTGTATTCCATTTTTAAAAATGTTTTTAATTTTTTTTTCTCCCACTAAATAGACTGAAATCAGCCAGAGATGTGGTAACCAGAACAGGACATTCCTTGGCTTTGGGATCCCTGTATAGATATTTAGGAGGAATGGGGTCTTCTCAACACTTGAATGCTTGCATTGGAATCCTTTATACTTTGTCACAGGATGGAACCTCTCCTGATGTACGGGTAAGATCCTTCATTTGATAATTTCATTAGAAATATGCATTTTATAGTTTTTTTTTTAATTAAGTGATTGTGGACTTTTTTGAATTGACAAGTCATGGAAATTATTTTTTTAATAATAAATTTCAAAGCCATTTCTACTCTTGATTAGACTTTTGTTTATCTGTTAGGCCTTTCCACACTTCAAGCCTAAATTTATCATTCACCAAATCTTATACTTTATTTTTTTTAATTTTTAACATGTTATTTGTTTTCCAATTATATACAATAGTTTCTACCTATCATTTTTTGTAAGGTTTTGAATTCTACAATTCCCCCCTTTCCTCCCCCCACCACAGAAGTCTGTCTGACAATCTCTACATTGTTTCCATGCTATACATTGATCCAAATGAATGTGTTATAAGAGTAAATATAACCCCCCCCCCCAAGAAGATGAGAAACCTCAAAAATAGAGAGGGAGAAAAAAAATGTACTTCAGTCTTTGTTCAGAATCCAATGGCTCAATGAGTTGCTTTCTTTATCTTAAGTCCACCAGAGAAGTTGCTTCAATATTTTTCCCACAGTTGCTATTACTAGCTGCACTTCCTGTCTATTCCTCCCCACTCTCATTTTTTCTGTTCTTTCTCTTCTTTAATCCTGACCCTGTCCAAAAGTGTGTTTGTATCTGAGTACCCTCTCCCTCGATCTTCCCTCTCTTCTATCACCTATTCCCCCCCTTTCCTCCCCCCATTCTCCCTTATCCCATCCCTTTCTTCTCATTTTTCTCTAGAGTAAGAGATTTCCTCACCCCATTAAGTGTGTATGTTATTTCCTCTCTGTGTCATTTCTAATGAGAATGAAGGCTCAGTCATTCCCCCTTGCCTTCCCCCTTTCCACTCTATTGAAAAAAGCTTTTGTCTTGACTCTTATGTGAAGTTTCTTAGCTTCTTCTTCATCTCCTTTGCCTTCCTCCCAGTACTTTCCTTATCACCTATTGACTCCATCATTCTACTATATTATATATACCATTATATTCTGCTCCTTCCTATGTCCTGTCTATATATATGGTCCTTCTAACAGCTCTTATAAATAAGAAAGTTCATATGAGTTATCAATATCTTCTTCCCATGCAGGAATACACACAGTTCAATATCATTAAGTTCCTCATAGTTAGTCCTTCTCTTCCACCCCCTCTATGGTTCACCTGAGTCCTGTACTTGGAGATCAAACTTTTTGTTCAGCTCTGGTTGTTTCAATAGGAAAGTTTGATAGTTCCCTGTTTCATTGAAAGTCCATCTTTTCCCTTGAAAAAGGATATTGGACTGTTGTTCTATTAGAAACCAGGAGGGACAGGAATTCAGGGAAGCCTGGAGAGATTTGCATGAACTGATGATGAGTGAGATGAGCAGAACCAGAAAAACACTGTACACTCTAACAGCAACTTGGGGGTGATGATTAACCTTGGACACACTTATTTCATCAGTGCAATAATCAGGGACAATTTGGGGCTGTCTGCAATGGAGAATTACAATTCATCTTTATCCAGATAAAGAACTGTGGAGTTTGAACAAAGTTCAAAGACTATTCCCTTTAATTTAGAAAAAAAACCTGATATCTTATTGTCTGATCTTTCTATCTCTTATATTTTATGTTTCTTCTTTAAGGATTTGATTTCTCTCTCATCACACTCAATTTGGATCAAAGTACAGCATGGAAACAATGTAAAGACTGACAAATTTCTTTTCGTTGCGGGGGAGGGAAGTAAGATTGGGGAAAAATTGTAAAACTCAAAATAAATAAAATCTTTATTTAAACAAACAAAGAAACAAAGAAAGAGCTTCAATTTTGCTGGGTAGTTGATTCTCGGGTGTAAACCAAGATCTTTTGCCTTCTGGAATATCATATTCCAATCCCTACGAGCCCTTAATATAGATCCTGCCAGATCCTGTGTAATAATGACTATGGAGCCTCAGTAGTTGAATTGTTTGTTTCTGGCAGCTTTTAGAATTTTCTCTGTGATTTGGCAGTTTTGGAATTTGGCTATAAAATTCCTGGAAGATTTTCTTTTGGGATCTTTTTCAGGAGGTGACCAGTGTATTCTCTCGATTTCTATTTTATCCTCTGCTTCTAGGATCTCAGGGAAATTTTGCTGTATTATTTCTTTGAAAATTGAAGTCTAGACTCTTTTCCTTATTTTGGCTTTCAGATAGCCCAGTAATTTTTAAATTATTTCTTCTGGATCTATTTTCGAGGTCAGTTGTTTTTCCAATGAAATATTTCTTCCTGATTTCTTGCAAAGTCTTTAGCTTCCTTTAGTTCCATTTTGCATTTGAAGGAGTTATTTTCTTCAGAGAACTTTTTTATCTCCTTTTCCAGCTGACCAGTTCTGCTTTTTAAGGCATTCTTCTCATTTGCCTTTTTGTTTTGCTTTTTCCATTAGGCCTAAAATGGTTTTTAACATATTATTTTCTTCAGTATTTTTTTTGTATATCTTTCACCAAGCTGTTGATTTGGTTTTCATGATTTTTCTGCATTGCTCTCATTTCTCCTCCCAGTTTTTCCTCCGTCTCCCTTAGTTGCTTTTCAAAGTCTTTTTTTTTTTTTTGAGCTCATCCATAGTCTGAGCCCATTTTCTATTTCTCTTGGAGGTTTTGGATATGGAAGCTTCGATTTTGTCATCATCTGAGTATGTGTTTTGATCTTCCATGGGACTAAAGTAATTCTCTATGGTCAGATTCTTCTTTTTCTGTTGTTTACTCATTTCCTCAGCCTAAGACAGCACTTCCTAGGCTTTGGGTTTTTTCCCTTGGGAGGACACCCCACTGGGACCTTTATTCCTCCAAGGTCTTATGCTTCCTTGCCTTTGCTTTGATTTGTAGATGACTACCTCACTTCCTTCTGCCCTGGAGGAATCCAGATAGGTTACTTAGTTTGGAAGCCCAAACTGCAACCTGAATCTGAGTGTAGGCAGATTGCAGAGTCCTACCCTGAGGGAGAGCAGAGAAATCTCTGCAGACTTCCCTTATTGTCTCTGGGAATGCAGGCTGCTTTCTCCAGATTCTCACTGCAGACTCTGTGGCCAGTGCTCCTCATTCCACATTCATTCTGGTATAGCAGAATTCTCTCACCGCCCCTTTAAGCTGTTGTCAGTGATCTCTGGGCTGGGCTGGACTGGACTACACTGGCTGTGGCTTTTTTCCAACCCCTGGTCCTGATGAAACACACCTTTCCCGAGGAACTTCTGAGTTATCTTGGACTGGGAAAATGTATCACTCAGTCTTTCTGTGGATTCTGCCTCCTCTAAATTTTGGCTAGAGTCATAATTTTGGCTTTTGGAGTTCATTGGGGGAAGGAGTTCCCGGGAAATGCTGCCTTCAAGGCCATCTTGGCTTTGCCACCCCATCCCCCAAATCTCATCCTCCTCTGTGTTTTACCATTTCTCAATAGTGATAGTATCATTGCCTCCATTTTCAAGTTAAAATATTGAAATTATTTATTTCTCTTTACTTTCTTTTTCAGATTCATCAGTATTCTCAAATTCTTCCTTTACTTTCCATCCTTAATACCAACAGTCTCTGCCCATATTTCTAAATCACTGGATTACTACTATAAATAAGTCTAAACTAACTAAATTCTGTCTACAGGTTCTTCCTCATTTTAATCCCTTCTGCAAGTTAGTTTTTCTAAAAAATTCAATTCATTTTAGCATCTCAAAAAATCCACAGGGAATCCAGATCGCCTTTGGACTCAAATAAGAGCTTCCAGTTTGACTTTTAATTTCCACCATCAAATAATCTTAGCCATAACCATTTAGCTTTGCTTCCTACACATCAGCTCTCTATTCTATTTGATCTCTTTATCTTCCCCACATAAGTATTATTTTCATTCATGCCTCTGGGACTTTATTTTGCTTTCTTCTTCTGTTGGGATGCTCTTTCCTTTGCTGCAAATTCTTATGTGTTCTCAGATTCTAACTCAAGCTTTCATTTCTGAAATTTAATCTAATCCCAGCAATGATAGCTATACCTTTCCAGCAGTTAGTGACATATATCCTTTTGTTGTCTCATCTCCTCAACTTTAATCTCTTCAAAATTAGAGACTATTTTGAATTCCCCCCATACTGCTCATTTGCATATTCCATTTAATAAATATCTACCAGGAACAAAGTTGTCCACTTAGTAATTTAAGGTTGACTTTAAAAAATTCCAAATTTTTCATTATCACCAAGGTAACACAACTTTTTTTTTTTGCAAGGCAAATGGGGTTAAGTGGCTTGCCCAAGGCCACACAGCTAGGTAATTATTAAGTGTCTGAGACCAGATTTGAACCCAGGTACTCCTGACGCCAAGGCCGGTGCTTTATCCACTATGCCACCTAGCCACCCCTGTAACACAAATTTTAAATAAGTTATCTTTGGAATCATAATTAATTTTATGATAACAAATACTTTTGTGTTTTGTTTCATAAACTTTTTTTTTGGCAAGGCAATGGAGTTAAGTGACTTGCCCAAGGTTACACAGCTAGGTATTTATTAAGTGTCTGAGGCCAAATTTGAACTCAGGTTCTCCAGAATCCAGAGCTGGTGCTCTATTGTCTGCCGCATTTCATAAACTTTGGAAGAATAGTGAGTAGTAGAACAGACAAGGGAATGGTGGTGAGCTGGACAAGTATTAAATTTCTTGCACTCGTTTAGGTGTAGAGTAAGAGCATCTTTAACATTTATCAGTTCTATGGTAACTGCAGGCCAAGGACTCCTGATCTGGGTTGATTTTCTCCTATTCTCGCCCTCTGTCCTGCTTCTCTCTTTTCACAGAACTTTGTTCCTGTTCCCACCATGTCCCTAATCCCACTGACAACCTATTCACAATAGAGAAGACTAGCACAATTCAGAAGGCAAAACTTCTTGCATATGTTGATGGATATAGCCATCTTCATAAAAGCATTAGTCAAACTTAGGATGAGCCTTGCTAAGGAAGAGAACCTGCTCTCGGTAGACTGCAAGGATATATACAGGGAGCAGAGCTCAGCTTGGAATTATTTCTAGCATTGAGTAGCTGATAAAAGACTATCCAGAGAAAGTAGAGCATACATTAAAATCTATTGGCACCATCTTAGAAGTGTTCGGCAAAGTGTTTAATAACAAATAATCCAGAGAGCAAGGTGTTTTATATGAAAATAAAGGGAGACTTTTCTTCCACAGATTCAGTGTGTGGTAATAATCAAAAACAAACTATAGGTAATTTCCAAGGGGCTTATCAAAAAGCATTTGACATCTGCAAGGAAGAGATGTAAACTGTATATCTAGTTTACCTGAGGCTAGTGCTTAACTTTTCTGTATTTTACTTTGTCTGCACCTTGACTGTAAGGACTTTTGTATGAGAGTGATCTGTACTTGAGATACTGAATAAGATTCATGACAGTACCATTATTATGGCGTTGCTTAGAGACAACCTAATATTAGGAACATCAGTGCAGGAACAGCATGTGATGCAGCAGAAGACGTAGAAAATTAAATTTCTTACATGCTATCATCTTGCTTCTCAAGGAACTTTTTTACATGTCTTCTTTCCTTCTAGCACCACTTGGATTTCCTTTAAGAAATAGAATACAACCATGTGCATGAAAATCAGCCATTTCTATAGTATTTTCACTCTTCAGCTTTGAGAAAGTTTTTAATTTGTGTTTTTCCTGTCTTATCTGGTATGTGATCACTGCTACTTAGCCCTCCTCTGCCCCCCCATATTGCCTTCTTATTTTTCAGTTTTCTTTTCAGCATGCAACTTTCATATGCTTCTCTTACATATTCCTATTTAGGAGTAATCTAGAATGGGTAAAATGAAAACAAGTTTAGTATTTCATAGTTAAGGATGATAGTTAAATATGCCTTCTGTAAAAATAAGTTCTTGAGGTCACAGTATATCTGTGTTAGGAGGGAGTTTTCTTACTCTTCAGTTGCTGATGTTGTTAATTTTCCTCTCTTAATAAGAGTTTATTCACATGAAAAAATAAGAGTTCAATTAAAATCTTTTGAATATATAACTTCATATTTCAGTTTCAGTCTTCAGGAAAATATAATCTTAACCACTTGATGATGAAAAGTTGATTTGCTATATTACATTTACTTAATGATTAGAAAATAATCAGCAGACATTACCGTGAAATAATTTATATTCTAATTCTCTCTATGTGATGTGAAAGTTTTCACTGATTTAAAAAAAAAATATAGGGTTGAGAGGACTTCTGTTCAGAAACCTTTGTTTAAATTGGCTTTAAACCAATATTCTATGTAAGCAATAAACTATTAAAAGATAGTAATGTAATTATTTTTATGATGATTAGTACTGATTTATGTAAATATGAATTTCAATCTGATATATACAACTAAATTTGAGGCTAGATAGTTTGGGGATGGGGTAGTGAGCTCTGTATTTAGTTTAAACAAAATAGTATGGAATTAGTTTCAAGAAAAAAAATCTTGAATTTCATTTTCAGATCTATCCATCATGTTCATTATTGGATATAGGGACAGGAGATTTCTAGGAAATTTATTTCTTTAAAATTTCTTTTCTTTGACATGCTAATTAATGTTGCTACAATATTTTTAAAGCATTCTTTATTGTTTTTTCCTAACTTTTCCAGACATGGGCACTACATTCACTCTCATTGATAATTGATTCTGCTGGCCCACTGTATCATGTCCATGTGGATTCTACTCTCTCTCTTGTACTAATGTTGTTGTTGACTGTTCCACCTACTCATGCTGAAGTACACCAAAGTCTTGGAAGATGTTTGAATGCACTTATCACCACATTGGGTCCAGAGCTGCAAGGTTTGAATAGCTACTTTTTAAATGATTCATTCATAAGTAGTGGTATTGGAATCTTTTTTTTTTTTGCAAGGCAAATGGGGTTAAGTGGCTTGCCCAAGGTCACACAGCTAGGTAATTATTAAGTGTCTGAGGCTGAATTTGAACTCAGGTACTCTGACTCCAGGGCCAGTGCTCTATTCCACTGCACCACCTAGCCACCCCGGAATCTTCTTTTAAATCAGTGCACTGTATAGGAAAATATTGCAAAACTTGTTCAGTAATGTTCTCTTTGACCTTTTGGCAAAGCATGTGAATTTCTGAATTTTTTAACATTAATGTAATATGGGAAAGCATCTAAATGAGAGATAAACAAGCCCTGTAAAACTTATAGATTCATTCTAGTATGTTCAATACCAAAGGATGTAGATTTCAGTGCTGAGTTTATCTGCTAATTCCAGCTGTTGAGGAAAAAAAAATATTTTGATTTGACCTTCAGATGATTTGATTTTTTTTTGGTTAATATATTATTGAATTAACTCCTTATTTTCTGAATGAATAATTTTTTCATAAATCAAACAGCACAGCATCTATCATTTTTTTAGAACAAATTTTATTTCAAGAATCTTGTTTTAAGTTAGTTTTTAAGTTTTTTGTTTTACATTTTAAGTTTTTTGCATCTTAATAATGAAGTGCCATAACTGGAACTATCATGGCCCCATTTATTAAGATTTCTCTGTTTTAGGGAGCAGTACTGCACTTTCTACTTTACGGATGTCCTGTCTCCTGGGATGTGCAATAATGCAAGATAACCCAGATTGCCTTGTTCAGGCTCAAGCCATCTCTTGTCTACAGCAACTTCATATGTTTGCTCCACGTTATGTCAATTTATCTAGTCTGATCAATTGCCTCTGTGTAAGTATAATATTTTAAATATGCAATTCCTTCTTTTATTTGAAATTTCCTAAAATTTATCTTAAATCATTTAAAATTTTTTCAGGAATATTATAGTAGTTTGATACTTAGTTTTCTTTAATTCTATTTTTAAGTCTTCATATATATCTTAAATTACACTGGTCCTATCATTCCCTTTCTTTCATGCTCAAGCTCAGTTTAGATTAATTGTTAAACCAAATATTTGAAATAGTCATACATCAACAAATATTTATCAATGTGCAGAGCACTATACTAAGCAGAATCTTGGTATCCTGTTAAAGAAAAATTACATAAGAAACCTTGTCAAATAACCAAACATAGTTTGGACTTAGAATAAGAGGTATGTTTTATTTTATATTCTTTAACAAATTTGTGAATTTGAACTCAAAGTAAAGCAAGGAATATTATAGCTATAAGAATGACCCTTTACAGACAAAGTGACAAAGTTAAGTTATCCAAGGTCATACAACTATTTAATAAAAAAGCTAGAGTTAAAACATTTACTCTTCTGACTCCAGGTTTTGTCATGGAGTTTAATGTGTGGTCTATTAAAAACTAGAAGTATGTTCCACTTCCAGCTTTACTGAATTTGGCTAATTGCTCTAATTTTTTTTTTATCAAGTTTTAATTTCATTTCTTTTTATAGCAATACTTAAACTTAAAAAACCAAAAATATTATTTTGTCCAACGACCTCTTTACTTTAGTAGTTACCTCCTTGTAAGATGTTATGACCAAAGCAAATTGATAGCTTATGCTGTTAAATCTATCCAGGCTTAGGCAGATTAGTCCTTCTGACTTCAAATCAGTAGTTAAATCCATTCTTAAAACCTTTTTCCACCTGGAAAAAGCATGGTTTATGCTTTACTGATACAGGATTCCATAGAACTCTTTTAAGTTTGAGAGCAATATGTACAACAAAGTCAGATTCTTTATGACTTCAACCCAAACATCTCAGAAAAACTCAGTCACATTCAAAAAGAAGAGTCATTCCACCCTGAAATATATTCTTTTCATATTTGAACAGAAATTTACAAATCCCAGCCTTAGAGTAGTATGGATGAACTATCATTGTTGGCATTTCCAGATTCTTTTCATGCTGACTTTATTTGTTTTCCTTATTTGGATTTTATTTTATATGGATATTGATTAGGGTTGCTGCCATTCTGTAATTGTAAAAACACAGTAGAAACTTTTTTCCTTCTTGTCTCTCTAAATCTCAACTTGAGGTTTACCTCTGATTTGCATTTTTCTTTTAATTCTACTTGTGGGATGCTAAACTCCATTGGAGGAATTTATTCTATACAAAAGGTTTTTATCATTTAATTTCAACTGGGCCTTTAGTGCTGCAATGCAGTCCTTTTATTCTTCCATTTTTGTCTCCCTATTATACTGTGGATATTTCAAATCTTTTTGTTTCCTCCAACTTCCTACATCTCCCTTTCAGCAGAGTTCTTTGCCTTCTGCTTTTCTAAGAAAATAGAGTCCAACACATCATCTATTACAGGCAACCTCTTCTCCTGTTTTATAGTTCAAAACCCTTCTTTCTCTTCTTCCACTCCTTTCTCTTTATTCTGTTCTTTGCCAAGACCACTCCTATTACTTAAGCCTCTTAAGCCATTCTTTTCCATGTCTCCCAGGAGCTTAACCACTTTGATCACCTCTCATCTTTAGGTTCTCTTTAACTACTAGCTTCAAATTACAAATACATTCTCATCTCACTTTTCCTTTAAAAAAAAAACCCAAAATCTTCCTGCCACCCCATTAAAATGTTATTCTGAATCCTACTCTTTCATATCCAAATGCATAGAAAAAACCATCTGCTCTCATCCTAACCAAAGCACTCACTTGTCCATCCCTACAATTTTTAATTTGCATCACTATTCATCTGTGACTACTCTCCCCAGGATTGCTAGCAATCTCTTAATTGTTTAAGCTAATGACTTTTTCTTCTTATTTTTCTTGATCTTTTTGCAACTATTGGCACTTGTTGCACACTCCCTTACCTTGCATATTTCTGCCTCCTTTTATTGTTATGATACCCTTCTCACTTGGATGTATACTTTTTCCTATACTGTTACAATGAAGTCCTAATTTGACTCCCTGTGTTTAGTCTCTGCCTTCTCCAGCCTTTCCTCTAAACAACGGTCAAGATAATCTTCTGAAAGCATGGATTTCTCTAATCAACTCAAAAATATCCAGTCTCTAGGGCAAAGTACAAAATCTTAAGCCTTAGTTTTAATGTGTTCACAGTCTGATTCTACCTGTCTTCTCAGACATTTCATATTACATGTCTTCATATATTTTGTTGTATCAGCTAAATTGACCTATTTGCTACTCTTAACGTTCCATATCTTACCTCTGTTTCTTTTCACCAATTACTCTGGAATTACAGAATAGACTCCCTTCTTTAGGAATTTATTAATTTCCCTCTTCACATTATCATACAACTATTTGAATGTTGTATCTTATATATAGGAGTGTTTTATAAAAAAAGTCAATAAATCATGGTCTCTGTCATCAGTGGGTCCTAATTCTAATTTTTTTTTGACCTTTTCCAGGTAGAGGAAAAAGTAGAGACTGGTTAGATTCTTACCATAGGAACATTTAGCAATATTGAAAAAAATTTAGGTTGAAAGTTTAAATGCTTAATTATATTTAAGTCTTATTTTTACAATTTTAGAAATTGTATTCAAAATTTTTTTAAATTTAAAGGTCATTCTTAAATTAATTTTTGTGGTTTTCCATCAAAAGACATGATTGATAATAGATTTTCTTTTTTTTAAGGTTGTTTTTTTTTTTTTGCAAGGCAGTGGGGTTAAGTGATTTGCTGAAGGTCACACAGCTGGGTTATTAAGTGTCTGAGGTCAGATTTGAACTCAGGTACTCCTGACTCTAGAGCTAGTGCTCTATTCACTGTGCTACCTAGCCACCCCTGAATACAAGGTTTTTGGGGTTTTTTTGTTTTTGTTTTTTGGTAGGTTTTTGCAAGGCAGTGGGGTTAAGTGGCTTGCCCAAGGCCACACAGCTAGGTAATTATTAAGTGTCTGAGTCTGGATTTGATCAGGTACTCCTGACTCCAGGACCAGTGCTCTATCCACTGCCACCTAGTTGCCCCAGGCTTTCCATTTTTTAAGTTGTGTTCTGATATAACAGAGTTATTAGTGATATCAACTGGAGCAATTTGGTGAAAGACATTAATCTCAGGCATTATTTTTGTCAGGTGAAAGTAAGATTATACAACTGCTTGTTTCCTGAAGGGCAGAACTAGAATCAATGAATGGAAATAGTGAAGCTGTAAATTTAGATTTAATGTCAGGAAAAACTTCCAACAATTAGAGATGCTCAAAAAGTAGAATGTGCTAACTGGGAGATAATAGTTTTTCTCCTTCATTTGAGGTCTTCATGAAAAGACTTGTTCAGAAAATGGTAATTCTCTTAGTAGTACTGTAGCACTAAGCCATTAAGGTTCCTTAAGACTTTGAAATGCTGTGATTCTATGAAATATTTTAAATGTACTTAAATTTATTTTATTTATGACTTAAGTATTCAGAATACATTTCATCTATTGGGAGGGAGAATATACTTCCAAAAGAGCAGTGTTTTTAGGGAGCAGCTAGGTGGCACAGTGGATAGTATCATCCCTGGAGTAAGTAGGACCTGATTTCAAATCCTGCCTTAGACACTTAATAATTGTTTAACTGTGTGACCTTCAGCAAATCACTTAACCACCTTGCCTTAAATAAATAAATTTTTTTTAAAAAATATTATTTTTTAAAAAAGAATAGTATTTAACTCCAACCTTAGTCTTAACTAGCTTTACCAACTATTTAAAATTTTGCTTTTAATTGTAATCTATAATTAACTCTTAGTTATACAAACCATTAAATGTCATTTTTCTGAACATTTTGACACATTCATACCTCCACAAAAATTTTTTTGGTCTATTTTAGATAGGTTTCACCCAGAAATTCAAACTTTGCAAATACCTAGTTCTTCTACATTTTTCTATTAATTTGGTAAGTTTATTTTGTATTATTCAAGTTTCCACTTGGTTGAACATTTTCAGTCTTTTACCTTCTGATAGGATGAAGTCTGAATAAATAATTTGTGGGATATTTTTGAGATGTGGCTAAACAAATTTAAATAATACTCAACAATATTTGTCCTTGATATTGTCAACATCATCCTGGTGTTTATATTTTGGTTTTGTCATGACTGGTTTGTCATTTGTTTTTGTGCAGGAAATCTTGTTGGATAATTCTGTGTTGGTAGGTCCCTTGATCCTTGACTCCTAAGTTTTTGGGAGTTTGAAGTGCTGTCTGTGTTGGGTTTTTGTTGTAATTATTCTTGTTTTTCCTGGCATCTCTTTGTTCAACTAATCATTAATGCAATATGCAATATGTGTAGCATGCTCTATGAGTTTGTTTCATGGCACCTTACAGAAACCCTTTCCAATTTTGTCCAGCTGGTACACTTACTCTTTTTATCTATTTAATTTATTTATTAATTTATTTATTCATTGCAAAAAAGGAAATGAGATTGTAGTTTAATTTATATATTTTGCTTGCTTTGTTTGTTTGCCTTAGCCCCTTTTCTTCCTGTTCCATAGAATGATGAAGCATTATAAAGCCTTCTGATTTGCGCCATGTGGCATCCTGACTTGGAGGTGTTCTTTTTCTAATTGCTGACAGTCACTTTAAGCATGCCCTTACTAGAAAATTTTGTGACCAGTTCAAATAAGCATTGTGTTGGTCTTGCTTGTACATTTAAAATCCAGTTAATATAACTTGCCAGAAACATTGTGAGGCAATTTTAAAGATATAAACTATATTTTTCTTAAATGAATAAATAATCTTAGGCATGAAAACAGTTGTTCTGTTTCTTTTAACATTTTTGTTAGCTCATGAAGTAATTTCCTTGAATTTAGATCTAATATATGTGACTGGCATGGTATTAGATTTTTTTATTAGATTTTGCTACAAGAGATATTTCACTCTGCTAGAGTATTGGCTCATAGAATAATTATCATTTCATTTCTGATAAATTTGGGGGAAATGCACTCATTTTAATGATCTACTTTTAAAGTTCTCTTTATAAGTATTTTCCTTCTTCTTTAATCTTAAAGCCAATAGTTCCATGCCTTACACATGTGACAATATGAAACATTCCCCCCGCCCCCAAAAAAGCAGTTACTACCTAATATTTTTTCGCCTTTGTAGTACTCAATACTATCTCCAATTAATTCATCTACCCAATTTCTATTTTCCATCTTTAACTCAACAGCAGTCCTCAAGGCACCCTGCAGGAATTATGCTATTAGTTCCTAAATTTTGCTTTGAGAAACAATATTTAAGAGGACATTTTAAGTTTTTTTGGTCTGAGTATATTTGATTATATTTAATTTCATATTGCATTTTTACGCTGTTCCATCCACTAATGGTGTCACCCAAACTAAAATTCATTTCTGTTACTGAAATTAGTAAGAATTAATAATTTAAGATGTATTTAAATTAATCTTTTGTCATTAACTAGCCACAGTGTAATAATGCTTACATAATACTGCATAATAGTTATGATACTGCAGTGGAAATATTTGGAAACTGGTTATAAACCTGCTACTATCCCTTTAACTACCTGACCCTTTCCTCTTTGAAAAGATACAGTCTTTGGGCAGCTAGGTGACACATTGGATAGAGCACCAGCCCTAGAGTCAAGAGTATCCGAGTTCAAATCCAGCCCCAGACACAATAATTATTTAGCTGTGTGACCTTGGGCAAGTCACTTAAATCCCCCATTGCCTTGCAAAAACCAAAAAGAAGAAAGAAGAAAAGAAAAGATACAATCATATTGTGATTTTAGGATAAAAATTGTTTACTTCTGAATGATATTATATTATACAATATCTAGAATACCTTAATCACCAGTGGGCTTGTCTATTAAAAAGTCTTTTAAAATACTTAATTATATTGGAATTTACAAATATCAGTAATATTGCAAATAAATATGCAGATAAGTCTACATTGGACAAGAAGAAAAAGAATATGGCTACCAGATAAACATCAAACAGTTATTCTTCTTGCCTTTTTTTCTACCTCTTTTTTTGTCTCCAGCTGTTTTAATATTTGTGAATTCTTTGCTATTGTAAATTTATCATTTATTTGAATTTATTTTGCCTGTCCAAGCTATAGTTCTAATATTCTAAATATTGTCTACTTATTGTATGTTGTATCTGTAAGTATAATCACAAATTCTAAAGCTGCTTCCAAAAAGGATAAAAAGTACAAATTAATATTGTATTTTACAGTCTTAGGAACAGTGGATGTCACATTCTTATGTTTAATACAGCAGTGTGGAGGGGGTTAATTGAAGTTAAAGAGAGATTCAAATGTATTACCTACCAAGAATTTAAGCCTACTTATTCTTTATGTGTTGGATTTTTCAGGTGAATCTTTGTAGCTCCTACTTGTTACTGAGAAGAGCAGTACTAGCTTGTTTACGTCAGATTGTGCAAAGAGAGGCAGCTGAGGTTTCAGAACATGCTGTTGTTCTTGCTAAGGACAGCAGAGAAGACTTAATTCCAGGTAATGTCTTTTCCCCAAGTAATACACTAATGAGTGAGTATCCTTTATAATCCTAAATTCATGTGTTTTTCTAATTTTAAGTTATCTATACATGATCAAATGGTTTTTAACAAATTTATTTTTATTTTTTAACCTAAAACAATCAGAAGCTGCAAATACCATCAAAATCTCCATTGGGAGCATCTAACAAATACATAAATGACAGAAAACCTTTGCTTTTTTTTGAGTACTTTCAGATTTTGGAGTTCCATTACTAAAAGTAGCTACTTTTTTGACCCATAAGTTAATGCTTAAAGATATATAATCCTATTTTGAAACAATGATGTGAGTAAATTGGATTTTATAAATTAAAAGGCAACTTAGATAATAAGAAAGCTTATTTTCTGTGTTGTACCACAATTTTCAGAGTACCTTTTCATTTCTTCATAGGTCCCAAACTTTTCACTAACCTTCCCATATTTATTCATAATAGAACATTATCTTTAATACATAGCAATTTTAATACATAGTTCATTCTAATTTCATATTTTAACCAAATCTAATTCATTTAATTCTAATACTGCCTATTTGTGTTTTTAGATCAGGTCCTTCCACAATAGACCACAAAAGTTAATAGATAATCTTTGTATGATTCTAACTATTTTTTCTTAGAAAAAGGAGTATTCTTTTACCTATCTTTATAAAAGTTCAATGACAAAGTATACTGCAACTTCCATCTAGTCAGGTAAAATTCCTATAACTACTGAATATATTCTAAAGTAAAATAATAAAGCACATTTTCTCATTCAGAACATACAAAATCTTAGATCTTGTCATTATAGAAGTTAATAGTAACATATAGAACAGATGATTTCTACAAGTGTCAGCAAAGAATACTGGGAACTTTATCCATATTCCTTTTTAATCCCTATCTTTCATCAAACATTTCTAAAAAAACCTTTTCTATGTGCAAGGCATTATCTTAGGTATTGAGTCCAGTTTGGAAAATATATAGTGAATAAAGAGGGATAATATGAAAGATAAATAAAATAGAAAAGCAGATTGGAACCAAATTGTGGAAAGTCTTAAATGCTAAACTAAGAAATTTCATTTGTCCTCATGATAATAAGGAGTCACTTAAGGTTTTTGAGCAAAAGAATGACACTATGTGACTTTTGCCTTAGAAGGGAGTTGGGTTTTTTTTTTTTTTAGGTTTTTGCAAGGCAAACGGGGTTAAGTGGCTTGCCCAAGGCCACACAGCTAGGTAATTATGAATTGTCAGAGGCCGGATTTGAACTCAGGTACTCCTGACTCCAGGGCTGGTGCTCTATCCACTGTGCCACCTAGCTACCCCTTAGAGGGAGTATTTTAATACCATTGTGAAGGTTAGAGAGGGCCTGAAAGTAGTGACCAATTAGGAGGCTATAATATTTAATGAGGTCTGAACTAAGTAACATTGTTAGACAAAAAGATGATAGATGCAAGAGATTGTTATAGACACAATCCGTTTTAATAAGATATAGGCATTAGAGAAAGAAAAAAGAATAAAATATGAATTTGTAATTTAAAATTTAGTTAAATATGACAGAAATCAGGGCGCTTAAGGGTACAATTTACTTTTGGACATTTTGAATTTGAAATACTGGCAAGATTTCCACCTGGAAAATATCTTTCAGGAAGTTGGAAAACATAACTCTAGTTCAAAAGATAGGATGGTTTGAAGAGCCTATATGTTTTTAAGCTATTTTAAGAGTAGCATAGGTTTCAGGAATAGGGAGATAATAGTTTTACAGTACTTAAGTATTAAGTATTGTTTTCTAAAGAAAATATTGAAAAGTTAAAGAATGTCCAGAAGAAAATAATGTAATAAAGATCCTCAAGATTTTATACATGCTTATCAATTAAATGAATGTTATTGTTTAGCCTGACATTGAGAGGACTTAACTATTTGTATATAATTGAAGATCTTATTTATGAATGGAAATTAAGAGTAGATAAATGAATTTCTTAATCTGCATAACTTCCTGACAGAACAGTAAATAACTAAGGAAATTAGTTCTATCCAGATCCTTTCAACAATTAAGAAATACTACCAGGGCAGCTAGGTGGCACAGTGGATAGAATACATTCACATGCATGATACAGAAATACATTAAATTCAGTAGAGAATTAGGCATAGAAAAGGAGTGGTGAATGTTATGAGGAAATTCAAAATAAAGGAAGCAATTATCAAATGTAAAAATAACTGCACCATTGTGGTGGGGAGAATGAAGGGGAAAGTTAAAAGGAAGAAGTTTTTTTTAAAAAATCTGTGATCAAGTCCAGATGTGTCAGTGAATTGGGAGAGCAAGTATGTGGTGAATGGATAGAGTGCCAGGCCTACTTAGTATCTGTGTGGTCCTGGGTAATTCACTTAATCCTGTTTGCTGTAGTTCATCATCTATAAAATGAATCAGAGAAGGAAATGGCAAACCATTCCAGTATATTTGTTGAGAAAGCCCCAACTGCAATCAAAGAGAATCACACATGACTAAACAACAATAATCAATTGGAAAATAACTAAACTAATTATGACATATTAATGAAATCGAATATTAGCAAACTTTAAAAAAGATAAAATGACTTTTACAGAGAATCCTAGGAAGACAAACTGATATAGCATAAAGTGAGAGTAATTTATACTCTTAACTGAGCATTATAAAAACATACAAAATGATCAGTCAGCATTGGAAAAGAGTAGAAGGAAATGGAGTGTCTTCAAGAGAAAGTCCAGGATACAAAGTATAGATTTGGGAATGGCTACACAAATGGGATTAAGTGAATGTCATGTGATAGGATGGAATACAGAGAAGCATGGAAAGACTTAAATGAACAAAGGTTGAATGAAATAAGGAGAGACAAGTAAACAATATACATAGTGCTAAAACAATTAAGTTAAGAGGACAAAAACCAAAGAATAATAAAAAGTGAATGGTAAAGAATTATAAATAATCATAACTCCAAATAAAAGATATGAGATAACCTTCCCATTTCTTATAGTTTTTTCCTTTAAAAATATCCTTTGCTATATGGGATAGCTTACTAGGTGAGATGGAGAAATACTGGGAGAAATTTCGGATATATAAAAATAAAATCAATGGATTTTTTTTTTTAGGTTTTTGTAAGGCAAATGGAATTAAATGGCTTTCCCAAGGCCACACATCTAGGTAATTATTAAGTGTCTGAGGCCGGATTTGAACTCAGGTGCTCCTGACTTCAGGGCAGGTGCTCTATCCACTGCGCCACCTAGCTGCCCCAGTGAATATTTTTATTTTTTTAGGTTTTTGCAAGGCAAATGTGGTTAAGTGGCTTGCCCAAGGCCACACAGCTAGGTAATTATTAAGTGTCTGAGACCGGATTTGAACGCAGGTACTCCTGACTTCAGGGCTGGTGCTTTACCCACTGTGCCACCTAGCTGCCCCCCAATGAATATTTTAAAAATAAATATTTATTGAAAATAAAACCTGAGGCAGCTTGGTGGCACAGTGGATAGAGCACCGGCCCTGGACTCAAGAAGATCTGGGTTCAAATTTGGCCTCAGATACTTATTAACTGCCTAGCTGTGTGACCTTGGGCAAGTCACTTAACCCCATTGCCTGAAATAAAATTTTAAAAAAGAAAAAAAAACCTGATATAAAACAAAAACCGGGGCAGCTAGGTGGCATAGTAGATAAAGCACCGGCCCTGGAGTCAGGAGTACCTGCGTTCAAATCCGGTCTCAGACACTTAATAATTTCCTAGCTGTGTGGCCTTGGGCAAGCCACTTAACCCCATTTTCCTTGCAAAAACCTAAAAAAAAGTAAAAATAAAATAAAATAACAACCAATAGATACATATTTAGCCTATAAATGGGAATTTCTAAATGAGAGTATTCTGAAAAGCTCCATATGATCTTGTTAGTCTACCCCAGCACTTCAGCTAAAACAAATGCCAGCATATTAGCCACAGTAATTGAACACTTAATTTTGCCAAGATTTATATAAATGATATTTGAATAATTCTGAATGTGTGCTTCTGATATGGCAGTTTTGTTTTCTGTGTTACTCAGATCATGGATTTTCTTCTTATCAGATGCTAATATCCGGGAAGTGGGCCTTGAGGGGGCATTGCTGAACTTACTAGACAAAGAATCTGATCAGAGATTGTGTCAGGATATCAAAGAGACCCTGAGTCATATGATCACATCAATGGCAGTAGGAAAACTTTCTTTTTGGCTAAAACTTTGTAAAGATGTCCTTGCTTCATCAGCTGGTGAGTGTTATACATTCTCACTACAACAATAAAAAATTTAATGTACTTTGATGTAAAAAGGGTTGTCACTGAAAGTTTCAGATTCTATATTGTGCTATTATTATATTATGTTAGAATGAAAATGTTGGCTACATCCATAAATCAAAATGAGTATTTAATCAATGTATCCAATTTCTGTTTTTTCACATCTTTTGTTGCCATTCTATAGCAGTTATACTGTTGCAATCACTCTGTATGTTCTTTTGGCACCCCCTTTTTTCTATCTTAATCGATTCAAGTAAATATTGTTTTTTCCATTCTTTATATTTTCTTATTGTTTATGACTCAGTATTTCATTCATATTTCACATATTTTTCAGTCATTCCCCATTTTTGTCACCTATTTTGTTTAGAGCTTTGGGTTGTAACAAAAACATCTCACATATTTGGAGGCTTCTAAATCTATCAGGAACCAATTTGGAGTAAAAATTAGTAGTGGAATCCCTGGATCAGAGCTTTTGAAAAACATTCCTTCTCATAATTTTCAATAAAACATGTGATTTTATATACTTTTATCTTTTACAAATACTAGTTATTAAGTTTGAAAAAAAATTTTCCTTATGGTTAAGGCACAAAAGATGAATAAAGCTATTTTTTATTAAAAAAGGGGGGGGAGGACATCATATGGTTAAAGGAAACTGTGGTTGTATCTTTTTGACAAATTCAAGTAACTCTTCACAAAAAAGTTATGTATGCATTTCTGGTGTTTCCCATTTTAAGGTATACAATATTTAAAGTGCCATATATATATATATCAGTTACAATCATGTCTTTTTTCTTAGCCCTCTAAAATATAGTTTTCTCTATCCCACCATTTTGTTTTGGGTTTTTTTGATGCCTTTTGTTTTTGAATCATGGGCAACTGTGGATTTCCCCATCCCCCCCCCAGTGGGTCTCTCCTTAAACAAATCCAGCCAACATAAAGGACCTGACTCTGCAACATTGTAAACCAATTCAATTTGTATTTTAAGCTATACTTTGACTTTTCTCATTTAATTTGTATAGGTCTTTAGTTATTTTCAATTTTCTCAAAAGGACTTTGTCATTTGTAAAATTTTTGCTACTAATATGAGTTAAGACAATAAGCATCTCTTAAGTATCTATGCTGTGCCAGACATTGTGTAACACCTTGGAAATACAAATAAAGGCAAAAAGAGTCCTAGTTTACAAGGAGTTTATAATCTAATGAGATGATACAAAACAGTGTTGTCAGATAAGGTATTTACAGAAAAAGCTGGTGAATTTCCTCCAACTTCTTTAGTTTCTTTGAAGAGAATTTGAGAAGCATTCTAAAAGAATCATCAACCACACAATGGTAGTAGTAAATCAATACCTTTGAATGGCATTATTCATTAATAAACGTGTCAGAGATTCTGTATTTCATAGTTTACCAATAAACACAATCATTTTGCCAGATAGCATCTCCTGTGCCTAAAGTACCTTGTCATTTGCATTACCAAAAGATTCATAAATTATAATCATACTGATAGGTGTTTTAGTTTCAATTTTGTCATTTATGTCTTTTAAAATATATTTGAATAAGTTATGACTTTTTTCCTAATAAAATCATAGATTTTACAACTGTTGCTTCTGTGGATACAACTCAGGAAGATGAAGTAGATAAAGAAGATGATGCTTCAGTCCTTACCTGTAGAAATGATGAGAAATGTCGGCCTATTGCAAATCCAAGATGGGCTACTAGAGTTTTTGCTGCTGAATGTGTTTGTAAAATAATCAACCAATGTGAGAACTCACACAGTGCTCACTTTGACATTGCTTTGGCTCATGAAATGAAAGAAAGGGATTCACGAAGTAGGTATCAGAAAAGCAAACTGGCAAAATGATATTTGAAGGAATGCACTATTATTTTTAATCTGTAGTTTAAATTTAATATGTAAGATTTTCTTTCTATTTTTTCTTTTTTTTAGTTCCTGATTTTCAAAACTGATAACTTAGAGATTTTAAAAGTAATATATTTACTACAAGATATTATTTGGTGTCTCATTATGGTACAGAAATTGTTATAACAACAAAGTTCAAAGTCAGACAGATCCTTTTTACTTAGAAAGACTTCAAATATAGACCCAGGGTACTCTAAAAATTTGTCATCTGAAGACTCAAAATTCAGAAAGACTATTGCGAGGTTGACTGCAGGGTAATGGCTTTTTCAGTCACAACAGCTCTTAGAGCATTTTAACAAATTGCAGATGGGTTGTAATCTGTATCCACTGATGAAGAATACACACACTGATGAAATACAAATGATGTAAGTAAAAATTTGGTTTAGGAAATGAAAGGAGATTCAGAATAAGTGTGACATTAATGAAATGAGAGTGATACTTATCTCTTTCATATGGTTTTATTATCTGGCAGAATTGATGCTCAAGTATATTCTTTATTTTTATAAGAACTGTATCATTCTTGAAGTTTCATACATTACAGGACTCTTTCAAGACCTTTAATTGGAATGAGTGCACTTAAATTGTTTAACTTGCCCTTGGAAGACAAGTCAGATGCCAGCCAAGCTATAATTCCATCTGTCATACCATATTTTAAAGTTGCTGAAATTGAAAGACTTGTATTTGCATCTTGAGACTGAATTGGCAGACTGCCACAAGGCAAACCCATCTCCTACCTCTTGGAGCTCCCTTGATGCTCTTAGCTGAGTGTCCTGTGGGACCCCGAAACATTTACTGAGTTACCAGCTAGGGATAATGGAATAGGACCCAAGTTTTATTTTATCACCTTTCAAAACTGGTACCATGTTAAGAGGGCTGGCTTGTGGGCATTCTTATTGTGTCACTAGAGGTGAAATTCTTGGACCAGCTCAAGGCAAACAGTGAAAAATTTGCCTGAATTTTTTCATTAATCACACAAAAAGTCAGAGGTTCAAAGATAACCATAAATGATGCCAATAGGCAGTCCTACAATGTTAGTCCCATGGCCCACTAGGCAGCTTCTGGAAAACCCAAGTTTTTGGGTTTTATGGGGAGTATGGTTGCAAAGCTGAGCTGCATAGACCATCAAATGACAGGTTAACTTTTGCCCTACTATCTAAAGCTTCTCGTTAGTTATTACCATACTGAAGATTAGATCATTGAGAGACAACTATGCTGTCATAAGTTTGTGCCATAAAAATACCGTACTGATGCTCTTCCCAGCATTATTGAAACATTGTGGGGTTTTGATGACATGAGAAAAAAACTACAGCTAAAAAGCCAAGATCTCCCACTATATTCAGGCCAGCACCAGAAATCCTGTTTCCTATACTATCAGACCACTGAACTAAGACAAGTGGCAGTGAGAACAGGCAATGATCCACAAAATGTGCCTATCATGTCATTATCCACTTGGTGTCATGGTCTTCTTTAGTGACAAAGGACAATCAATCATAAATCAACAGATCTTAAAGGAATGTTACATGGATTAACTATTATAAAAGGCTTTAATAAATTAACATTCCCAAGGCAATATGAGACCCCAGGCTCTAGAAAGACTCACAGTGCAAGAACAGGTGCCCACTGGCAGTTTTATTGTTCACAACCCACTTCTAGGGCAGAGATTCAGGGTTGACTGAATAAGGGGACCTGCATCAATGCATGGCCTTCCATGATAAGGAGTTTCTCAGTTAAGGAGCAACTTTAGAACCTAATCTGAAAGAAACAGAAGTCTGGAAGGAGGCAGAAGCTGTGTGTGTGTGTGTGTGTGTGTGTGTGAGAGAGAGAGAGAGAGAGAGAGAGAGAGAGAGAGAGAGACTGACCCCCAGATACAGAGCAGGGTTTTGGTTCCAACTCATGGCCCTCTCTGAAATCTATAAAGATATAACAGGGCAGAAATCCAGATTGGGGGGGGGGGGTCTAGAACAACATAGAATCAGGGGCCGCTAGGTGGCGCAGTGGATAAAGCACCAGCCCTGGAGTCAGGATTACCTGGGTTCAAATCTGTCTCAAACACTTAATAATTACCTAGTTGTGTGGCCTTGGGCAAGCCACTTAACCTCATTTGCCTTGCAAAAAAAAACCCTAAAAAAAAAAACCCATAGATTCCCCAGCTGATTGATGCTAATCCAAGCAGCAGCCTGCTGTTGCTTAGACTGAAACCCAAATCAGAAACTTGCAGAGCTCAGACAGTGTCGGCCTCAGTCAGACTTTGAACTGTATTGGTACCTTGGGAACACAGAAAGCTTGCATGTTCTCAGTCTGACCTTTCCCTGAGATCCTAGAATAACATAGCACTTGATACCTCCAGGAAAGTAACAAGAGAACAGACCGTCCCAGACTTTCCTTCCAGAAGTACACAGAGCCCAATCTTAATATCTTGTCAGGTAGTAACCTAGAAGAATGGGCAAGCAAACAAAGAAAAGAATCCCAATATGAAAAGTTATTCTGGTGACAGGGGATGGTGAAGGTACAAACCTAGAAGAGAATGACCCCAAAAACTTTACAGGCAAAGCCTCAACATCACAACTTGGGTACAAATTTGGCTAGAAATCCTAAAAGAGATAAGCAAATTTTTTTTTTAAATCAAAGACTGAAAAAAATAGAAGAAAATATATAAAATATCTCAGAAAGCAATTGACCTGGAAAACAGATCAAGGAGGGGAAAAAAATCAAAGATTCATTGTACTAGCTAAATTTCATAACCAAAAAAAGAGAGCTTTATCATCAGATTTCAAGAAAATGACCTAGATATCTTATAATCGGAGGATAAAGTGAAAATAAAAATAACGAAACTTACCATTTCAATGAAACTATCATATCTGAAGGAAGCCCCAAAATGTAAATTCCCAAGGACATTATGACCAAAGGTCAAAACTTCCAAATCAATGGGGAAAAAAATGAAACAGCCCAAAAGAAAAAAATTCAACTACCAAGTAATCATAGGAATACAAACGATTTAGCAAATATTTCTATAAAGTAGAGGGGTGATTGATATACAGTATTCTAGAAGACAAAAGATAAGAGGCTTACTATCAAGAATAATTAACCCAGCAAAAGTGAATATAATCCTACAGTGAGAAAAGTGAATCTTTAATGAAATAGAGAATTCACATGACTGTTTTGACTGAGTCCACCAAAAATTTTTTATTCAAGCTTAACTGGGCTTTTACTCTTTCTATCTTCTCAATTCACTATCCCCATTCACTGAGACTCTTAACATTTTCATCTCTTCTCAAACCTTCCATGACTCTGAAGTCATACAGTCTCTTTAGAAAAGGCCTGGGAGTGGTTCTTGTATTATCTTGATCTTGATCAAGAGAAGAATGGAAAATAGAAAAGGAATAAGCTAGTTGAGGAAGAGAAAGGAAAACTAAGGAAATTTACCTTATTTAATCAAGGTCTTTTAAGTAGGAGTTACCCTTAATTTGGAAAATAACTGGTTTGTGCTATTTATGAAGGTGATAAAATACTATTGTGTTCCTAAGAAATGATGTAGGGGATAGTTTCAGAGAAACCTGAGAAAACTTATACGAAATGATACAGAGAGAAATAAAAAGAACCATGAGAACTATTTAATGACAACAATATGGTAAAATCAAAGAATTAGCAGCTCTGATTAGAATACTGATCAAACATGATGCCAAAGGGCTAATGATGAAACACACTACCCACTTCCTGATAGAAACATGGAAGACTCAGTGGTTTGTTTTGTTTGATTATACATATTTGTAACAAGTTTTGTTTTTGATTCATTCTCAGTGAGATTAAGAGGGTTGTGGTTTGGAGTGATAGATGACTTTTTTTACTAAGAAAAGAAATAAAATAAAATCTTTTAAAACCAATAGGAAATTTATTAGGACCTATTGTATGTCAAGAACAGGACTAATGGAGAGGTTTAAGACAGTTTTTTTACAAAATACCAAAATTAACTTTCTTTATGTAGAATTTAATAGTAATTCTTATCTTTTTATAATAGAAAAATTTTTGAATGGACATATAATACAGGAGTTGATATAAATGTCCAGTGCAGTATGATAAAACTAATCATCACCTTTAGATACTAGTTCTTTTTTTTTTTTTTTTTTTGCAAGGCAAATGGGGTTAAGTGGCTTGCCCAAAGCCACACAGCTAGGTAATTATTAAGTGTCTGAGACCGGATTTGAACTCAGGTCCTCCTGACTCCAGGGCCAATGCTCCATCCACTGTGCCACCTAGCCACCCCTTAGTTCTTTAGACTTTTTTTTTTTTGCCAGGGCAATGGGGTTAAGTGTCTTGCCCAAGGCCACACAGCCAGGTAATTATTAAGTGCCTGAATCTGGATTTGAACTCAGTTCCTCCTTACTCCAGGGCCAGTGCTGTATCCACTATCCCCCCTAGCCGCCCCAAGTTCTTTAGATTTTTAAAGTCATAAGCCTGATTGCTTTCTAAGTCTTTCTCTTTCTGGAATTCTTTTTTTTTTTTTAATTTTTTTGTTTTTGCAAGGCAATGAGGTTAAGTGACTTGCTCAAGTTCATACAGCTAAGTAAGTTTTTTTTTAAGTATCTGAGGCTAGATTTGAACCCAGGTTCTCCAGATGGAACTGGCACTCTATCTGCTGTACCATCTAGCTGCCCTTCATTCAGGAATTCTTAACGTATTTTTGTCATGAGTACATTGATGATTTTTTTGCATTCTGATGAAGCCTATGGATTCTTTCTTAAAAGAATTTTTAAAAAGCATTTTTTTATAAACATGGACTTTCAGTGAACCAAGAGAATTTCAGTTCTTCCTGTTGAAACAACCAGAGCTGATCAGAAAGTTTGACCTTCAAATACAGGACTCAGGTGAAGCATAGAGAGCAGAGGAGAAGGGTAAAATATGAGGGACTTAATGGTAATGAACTGCATGTATTCCTGCATAGAAAAATGATACTGATATCTCTCACTTAATAGAACAGGTAGAAGGAGCTTATATAGATGAAGCACAGGAGAGAGCTTAGTTTGAAGATATATTGTAAAAGTTAATGGCTAAAAGGGAAATGCAATGAGAGTAAGAGAAAGGAAAGTAGAATAGGCTAAGATATTTTGTATAAAAAACATTTTTTTTTATTTCAGTGAGCTATTGCAATGATATGGAAGGGGGGAAGGCGGGGGGGTGAGGGAACCTTCGCTCTCATCAAAGGTGGCTCGGAGAGGAAACAGCATATACACTCAATGAGGTATAGACATCTAGAGGAAAAAGGAGAGAAGGGGGAAGGGTGGGATGTGAGTGATGGAAGGAGAGGGTAGGTCGTGGGGGAGAGTGGTCATATAAAACACATTTTCGTTTTTACTTCTTGCAAGGGGCTGGGATTGGGTGGCATGTCCAGAACCACGGGGCTGGTGGCTGCTAGGTCTCAGGGGTGGTATGTGGACTCAGGGCCTCTTGGCCCCAGGGTCGATGATCAGTCTGCTTTGCCACTCAGCTGTCCTACAGCACATTTTAGAAGAGGGACAGTAAAAGGAGAGAGAAAATATAGTATGTGATAGTGGAGAGGTATGGATGGAAGGAGTTGCGATCAGCAGTGGTAACAGTAGAAAATATGGAAGTAGCTTATCATAAAGAATGTGATACACCCAAAGACAGAGCTGGTGGTGTTGAGACACAGACTGAAGCACATTTTTTTTCTCTTTTACTTTATTTCTCATGAGGGTCTATATTTGGGGGGGTATTATGTTTACTCTTAAACAAGAATATTTTAGTAATGTATAAAAAATCACTTGTACAAAAATAAAAATAATAATAAATTCTTAATAAAATTTTGAGAACAATTACTTATTACTAAAAAAAAATTTATATTTAAGGCAATGGAGTTAAGTGAGTTGCCCAAGGTCTTCATAATTATAAAAGATAGCTCTTAATAAATCATGTTAAAAAGTTATTTTATACTTGAAGAAAAACCTCATTTCAGGGGTTTTTATTTTTATTCTGGAATGCTGGAATTTAAACTTTAAACTTTTTTTCTTACAATTATTTCTAAGATTAGTTCTATAATCTATGTATTTTATTCATTTAAAAATATGATGTTTAAAAAGTCCATAGTGGGCAGCTAGGTGGCACAGTAGATAGAGCACTGACCCTGGAGTCAGGAGGACCTGAGTTCAAATGTGGCCTTAGACACCTAATTGCCTAGCTGTGTGACCTTAGGCAAGTTACTAAACCCTATTGCTTTGCCAAAAAAAAACCCAAATAGTTATAACTATGATATATTATATCACTTATATGATATAATCTATAGCATGATTTTAATGGCACTTACAGTTAAACAGATTTTAAGGGGTTACTTGTGAATATTTTTTATTATATGTAAAATTAACTATAAATTATTAATTAACTATTCATTATCTCCAGTTTAAAAAAGCAGTACCTTCTTTGTGGTAAAATCATAGTTCTAGGAAATTCTTTCTACCTTCTTTGAAGGTTAATTAAGTTAGGAGCTACATGAGAAAAGTGTGTGTGTGTGTGTACACACATACACAAATATATATATATATATATATATATATATATATATCACAAAACAAGGATGAGAACATGTTAATATATGAGAAATTAAGTATCAAAACAACATAATTTTCTCCTTGATCAAATGTGGTTTTTTCCTCAACAGATGATTTTTTGGTATTACATCTTGCTGACTTGATCCGTATGGCTTTTATGGCTGCAACAGACCACAGTGATCAGCTCCGTCTGTCCGGTCTACAGACACTTTTAGTTGTTGTCCGGCAATTTGCAGCGATTCCAGAACCAGAATTTCCAGGTCATCTGATTCTGGAACAGTATCAAGCCAATGTGAGACTTTTTGTTTTTAGATAACTTTTGGTTAGGAAAAAAAATTTGTCACAGTAATATCCACAGTTTTCTAAAACTTTGTTGCAGTATAATTATGAATTCTTAAGTGAAGATGTATGGCACTACTAAAGTATTAGTGATCTAATCAACATAGGAAGCCCAAGAAAGAAATTCAGTCGAAGTTCAGTTGTATTAATTTTCTAGATAGTTTGTTGTTTAATGTCCAAAAAGTTGTTTAGCTTTAAGTATTAAATTACTTTTATTAACACTAATTTATATATTTGGTTTATGAAATAATCTGGTTATAAAGCCATTTACAAAATATTCAAGCATAACATAAATCATCCTAAATGGAAAAAATTGTTCACCCTCTCTTCAAGTTATTTCTCACATGTTATTGTAACAGAAGACAGTCTTATCATGTGACTTTGTCCATGTATTCCATACATAAAAGATAGTTTTGGTCAGGGGTGGGGAACCTTTTTTTGGTCAAACAACCTTTTGGATATTAATAACATCATCGTTCATGGGCTCTAATGGTCAAACATTTACTTTACCCTTAAAAATTACAGAATTTGGGGGGGGCAGCTACATGGCACAGTGGATAAAGCACCAGCCCTGGAGTCAGGAGAACTTGCGTTCAAATTTGGCCTCAGACACTTAATAATAACCTAGCTATGTGGCTTTGGGCAAGCCACTTAACTCCACTGCCTTGCAAATACCTAAAAAAAGAAAAAAAAATTACTAAATTTCAAATTCTGCCTACAGTTGCCTTGGCAATACCAGACCAATATGACTGCAGACCAGAGTTTTGTTAACCCTGGTTTAGATTCTTACTATAGGACCTATAGTGTAGATTTCTTTGAAACTAATTGAAATTATAGTTGTGCATCAGAAATCCTGGGAATATTATAACCTGTCTCAAAATCCATCCAAGAAAACCTCTGCTGTAATGCAGAGACAACTACTAATGACTGGAAATTAGGCTAGTGGAGTTTACCCTCAGATTAGATTCTCTATCCACCTCTTTCCAGAAAGTAATGTTTCTATAAACTTAACTAAGGGGAAAGATAGGAGAGGGGGATTGAAATTATTTTAAAATATTATTTTATTATGAACAGTTTGAGCTTAACCAATAGAAGCCTTCTTGTATTGTATTGAGATTTGTTGTTTCATGTGATTTATTATCAGGTGGGAGCAGCTCTCAGACCAGCCTTTACTTCAGATACACCACCAGATGTGACTGCTAAAGCATGTCAGGTAAGGGCTTAGAAACACAAAACTTAGAAATCAGAAACCTTCTCAAGGCAAAACTTTCAGTTCCTGAGAATCTTTCCTTCCCCCTCTTTTTGAACACTTTGGTTGTCACCATATTTTCATAAAACTATCTGTATTAAGTTTACCTCTTTGAATTCTTATCAGTTAAAATTAATATTCTATATTCTAAGTAGCCATCACTGTAATATTAAGATAAAGTTAATTTTAAATTGTTACCAGAAAATCTTATATATTAAACTTTAGATTTTATGAAATAAAATAACTAGAGACAGACTTAACATGTATGAATTCAAAAATATTTAGATCATTAATTTCAACTCCTTATCAATTATTATAATTCCTAAAAACAACATTATTGAATGATTACTTCACATTATATTGCAGTATTGGACTTTTTTCAAAGCCTAGTTCAAATCTTTTTTTTTCTTTTTATTTGTTCTTATTTTGATGGGGTTTTTTAATACATTACTAAAATATTCTTGTTTAAGAGTAAACATAATACTCCCTCCCACCCCCCAAAATAATATAGACCCACATGGGCAATAAAGTAAAGGAGAGATTAAAATTAAAATACTAACAAAAATAACAACAACAACAACAACAACAACAATAATAATAATAATAAGTGTGGCCAGGTGGCGCAGTGGATGGAGCACCGGCCCTGGAGCCAGGAGCACCTAAGCCCAAATCTGGCCCCAGACACCCAACAATCATTCAGCTGTGTGATCCTGGGCAAGCCACCCCAACCCCATTGCCCTGCAAAAACCAAAAAATAAAAATAAAAGACCCAAAATAAAATAGTAATGATAATAATAATAATAGTAGGGGCATCCGGGTGATGGACAGAGCACCGGCCCTGGAGTAAGGAACACCTGGGGCCAAATCCAGCCTTAGACACCCAACAATCTCCTAGCTCTGCAGCCCCAGGCAAGCCACCCAGCCCCATTTGCCCTGCAACCACCCCCCCAATAATAATAAACAATGTGCTTCAGTCTGTGTTCCAACACCACCAGCTCTGTCACGGGTGGATCACATTCTTTATGATAAAAGAATCACAAAAGTTGCTTCCATATTTTTCCACCGTTGCCATTGCTGATCACAACTCCCTCCATTCATACTTCTCCACTACCATATACTATATTTTCGATCTCTTTTCACTGTCTCTGCTGTAGGGTAGCTGAGTCGTGCAGCAGAGAGATCCCCGGCCCTGGGGCCAAGAGGCCCCAAGCCCACATACCACACCTTAGGCCTAGCATCCACCCGGCCCTATGGTCCCGGAGAGGCCATCCCATCCCAACCCCTTGCAAGAAGTAAAAAAGGAAGTGTGCTATATCTGCCCACTCTCCCACCATGGTCCATCCTCTCCTCCATCACTCACATCTCCGCCTTCCCCCTGTCCCCTCTCTCTCCTTCTTACTCCAGATGCCTGTACCCCATTGAGTATATATGCTGTTTCCTCTCCTAGCCACATCTGATGAGAGCAAAGATTCCCTCATTCCCCCTTGCCTTTCCCCCTTCCATATCATTGCAATAGCTCATTGTAATAAAAAAAATCTTCTTATATGAAATATCTTAGCCTATTCCACCTCTCCTTTTTCTTTCTCTCATTACATTTCCCTTTTAGCCATTGACTTCATTTTTACACCACGTTATATCTTCAAATTCAGCTATCTTCTGTGCTTCATCTAGAAAAGCTCCTTCTACCTGCTCTCTTAAATGAGAAGGTTCATATGAGTATTATCATAGTCATTTTTCTATACAGGAATACATGTAGTTCATCATCATTTAGTCCCTCTTATTCCCACTTCTCCTCCAATATCTATACCTCACCTGAGTCCTGTATTTGAAGATCAAACCTTCTGTTCAGCTCTGGCCATTCCAACAGAAATATTTGAAATTCCCCTGGTTTATTGAAAGTCCATCTTTTTCCCTGGAAGAGGACGTTCAGTTTTGCTGGATAGTTGATTCTCAGTTGCATACCAAGCTCTTTTGCCTTCCAGAATATTATATTCCAAGCCCTATGAGTTTTTAATGTGGTTGCTGCTAAGTCTTCTGTGATCCTGACTGCAACTCCACAATATTTGAATTGTGTCCTTCTGGCTGCTTGTAATATTTTCTCTTTGACTTGGGAGTTCTGGAACTTAGCTATAATATTCCTGGGGGTTGTTTTTTTTTGGATCTCTTTCTTGGAGAGATCAGTGGATTCTCTCAATTTCTATTTTGCCCTTTGCTTGTAGGATATCTGGGCAATTTTCCTGTAGTAATTCTTGAAAATAATGTCAAGGCTCTTTTCCTGATGATGAGTTTCAAGTATCCCAATAATTTTTAGATTATCTTTCCTAAATCTGTTTTCCAGATCAGTTGTTTTTTCAGTGAGATGTTTCACATTTTCTTCTAATTTTTCATTCTTTTGGTTTTGAATTATTGTGTCCTGCTCTCTCATAAAATCAGCAGTTTCCTCCAGCTACATTCTACATCTGAAGGATTTGTTTTCCTCAGAGAGCTTTCTTATCTCTTTTTCCATTTGGCTAATTCTGCTTTTTAAAGCATTCTTCTCCTCAATAAATCTTTGAACTGTTTATCCATTTGACCTATGCTGGTTTTTAACATATTATTCAGCATTTTTTTGGATCTCCTTGACTAAGCTGTTGACTTCTTTTTCATGTTTTTCCTGTATCTCTCATTTCTTTTCCCACTTTTTCTTCTATCTCCCTCACTTTATTTTCAGTCTTTTTTGAGCTCTGTCATAACTTATGCCTGATTTCTGTTTTTTCTTGCAATCTTTTGATGCAAGGGCTTGTACTTCCTCATCTTCAGATTGAGTGTTTTGATCTTTCTTGGAATTATAGGCAAAGTATTTCTCAATGGTGTTCTTTTTTCTCTGATTACTCATTTCTCCAGCCTGTGCCTGGTTTTGGGGTGCTTCCTGAGCTTTTGAATATTATTGGGACACCCCCCCACAAGGATCTCTGTGTATGAGGCTCTGTCTTCCCTCCTGGTCTGTGAATGACCACAAGTGCACTCCTCTGCCATGGCGCTGAGGTGGGGGGGGGGGGGGCCTGCTGTTCTATGGGGGGCCTAGACTGCGATCAGGATCTGAATGTGGTCAGAGCTCCAGAGTCCAGTTCCAGGGTCAGCAGACAGAGCTCAGCAGTCTTTCTCTACTCCCCTCCCTAGGCTCAGCACTCACACCCTGAGGGCTCCTGCTTATGGGCTCCTGCTTCGGTTCCTGCTGAGTGCCCTGAGGGCTAGGCTTCATGTGCTCCCTCTGGCAGAAGTCCCCCACTGATCCCCCAAGTTGTGCACAGTGCTCACTGCCATGAGCCGCAGCTCCCTGGGGCTGCCTCCAGGAGGGATTAAGTTCCTTTGCTCTGGCTGCTGCCCCTCCAACCCTGTGCAGCGGAGCCTTTCCGCTGTTTTTCAGGTTACCTTGGGCTGGAGAACTCCCTCACTCCCTCTGTGGATTCTGTCTCTTGAAAATTTAGTTAGAGTCCTTAGTTTATAAGTTTTGAGAGAGAGCACCTAAGAGAGGATCCTCTCCTGCTGCCATCTTGGCTCCACCCCCTCCTTTGATCTTGGGCAAAATCACTTATTCTATTTCACCTTCAGTTTCCCACTCCGTCAGAAATATTAAAGATCGTAAATAAGAGAAATGTCTGGATTAACAGTTAAATGAAATTTTTAATCTTAATGGAATCAGTTCAACTCCAGGACAACTCTCAGATAAAACATACAAATAAACAATTGAAATTTAATTTTAAAAAAAACTACTCAAATTATAAAAGGGAATTTGATCACTTGGAAACCAGAACTAAATAAAAATTATCCAGATAGAAAAGTTTATATGATTTCCTAGTTTGTGTATTATTTAGGTTTTTCACAATTTCTTTTTTCCCCTTTGGCTACTTAGATCTTTAATATTTGTGACTGCTTACCCCAACATTAATGACATAAGGAAACTTTTTCAGCTTAGTTTTTAATACTCTTAATTACACTCACTACATTCATTCCCTTGTTTTCCTTCAGCTTTTAAATTATGATTTTCAATTAATTGTATTGTTCTGGCATTCATACCATCCCCAACATTTTACAATAATACATATACTATTTTTAAGAAATAAAATACATCTTTACTTATTAAACTGCTAGGTTTGCAGTGCCTGGATAGCAAGTGGAGTTGTAAGTGATCTTAGTGATCTCCGAAGAGTTCATCAATTGCTTGTATCATCCTTGACGAAAATACAGGCTGGGAAAGAAACCTTGAGTCAATTATACAATGAAAGTGCTTCCACTATGGAAATCTTAGCTGTTCTCAAAGCCTGGGCAGAGGTTAGTACTTTTCCATCTTTAACTCACTTTTCAGTACTTGCCTTTTCATACACCAATCCACTAAAACTATAAAAATATTAATTGTATAATCTGTATGTCAATCTTTTAAGATTCAAAAAAAAATCTTGCGCCACATTCAAGATAATTTATTTGCTATGAAAACTAGTAATTGAGCTTTCCCTATTCCTTTAAAGCAACAATATTGTTCCATTGCCTGCTGTTTTAAAAATTTAAGGAGCTGTTCTAATAGAAGTAGTAAAATCAGTTTTCATGATAGCTATGAGCAAAATCTTAAAAACTTTGGGTAGGGAAAAAAGTTCACATTTACCTATGTAATCTATTAAACTTTATATTCTATTATAGCTAGAAATTTAAGAACCTACATTGCATTAATTGAAAAGATACTTTTCTTTTTATTGCAGTTTTGATAAAGGTGGAAAGGACTTAATGCTACCCCTCCCTGAGTAATGATAATGATCAGTAGTTCTTCATTTCAAGAGAGGTTAAAAGAGAAGGAAATGGATTCAGAATTATTCAGATGGGTGAATTGACTGAGGAACAAAGATTTGAGCTTCTGAGCTTTTCAGCTTAAAAACAATGCATGCCAATTGCTTAACAAGTTGGAACCAGACCCCTTCCTCAGCTTGCCCCAAAAAAGAAGGAAGCAGAGTATTATGCATTAAAAACAATCAAATAAGGCCAACTAATTAAAAAAGGAAACCATACATCAGATAATCTGATTTCTAATTGGATGATAGTTTAAGGACTTCCCAGGTTGGCAGGGAAAGAGTAAACAAGTACAGTTCCATGAATTTATTATCACTACAAGTATCTTTTAAACAATCAAAGAAATATTATAAAAATTTAAGTTTTAAGATAAGCCATATGGGTTGTATAAGATGTAAAATTGTGAGAAAATTGTATCAGTTTTAGTATCTACTAAGTTTCTGGTCTTTAGTTAAGGAATAGGTAGAGTTAAAGGTGCTTCTTAGCCACACATGGCTACGTTTAAACAGTGTAGTAGATTTTTTCTCCTAATTTCCACAAACAAATAAAACATACATTGGACTGGACCCATTATTGAGTAGAAACTATGCTCCAGAATTAAGTCACAAAATGAACTCAGTGGGGTTCACTCAATTCCCACAATAAACATTCAGTGTTCTAACCCCCTCATTTTCCTCAGAATGTAACAAAATGTAATCTTTTTGCACATAAGTAGACTCACATTTCAGAGTATAATCAAATATGTATAATGTTCTGAGTAATATTTGGAAAGAAAAGGTGACTAGCAGTGAGCATTAGGGTACTTAGAATACTTAATAGCTTAAAAGTAAATACAGAGGGGTGGCTAGGTGGTGTAGTGGATCGGGCACCGGCCTTGGAGTCAGGAGTACCTGGGTTCAAATCTGGCCTGAGACACTTAATAATTGCCTGGCTGTGTGGCCTTGGGCAAGCCACTTAACCCCATTTGCCTTGCAAAAACCTTAAAAAAAAATATAGAGTTGGATTGCATTACTGTAAAAGAACTATGATGGTTAAAGTTAGGAGAAAATTTGGGAATGAGGAAGAGGGCATGTTAGCTTTAGATATTTTGAAGAATTATATTTCTTCTGCTTTACCCCAGACAATAGAACTTGAACTAATTACAGGAAAGTTTATCTCAGTATAGAAGTAGAGTAATTAGTACTGCCCAAAAATATAATGGACTTCCCGAGTAGTAGTAAGTTCCCCATCAGTGGAAATCTTAAGTTACCATTTGTCAAGAATTTTAGGAAAGATTTATATTAGGATAATGTTGAATTACATGACCTTTAAAATCTGTTATTCACTACTCTACAAATAGACAATCAAATTAAATTTTATTCATATATATATATTATATATACATATATAAAGCACTTTGAAAAGCAGAAAGGACTATATAAATGCTAGTGGTGATGACAATGATGATGATGGTGGTGGTGGTAGTAGAGGAGGAAAAGGAGAAAGAGAAACACTTAATCTAATCTGCAGGTGATTAGGAAATTTTTTCCTTGCAAATTATCAAAAAAAAAAAGAATTTGTACTATCAGTTGATGACATGAGAGGATATAGAAAAGTCCATTTTTCCCCACATACCACCAGTTCTCTCACTTAACATAAGTGGACAGTTCTGTAGATGTCCTCCTTTCCTTGTGGCTTTCCTGTGGTCCTGCCCCTTCCAAACCTCTTGAAGCCAGAGTGGATTCAGTGCCTGACTTAGAGGACCCTTGACAAATAATCATCAAGAAATTGAAATACAAATTGGTTAAGTTCCTTCACCTATCTCAGGACTGCAGAAAAATGATGGCAAAAGACTGAGCCTTGGGAGAAATATTCCTACAGGGAAACCAAGATGAGCTCAAGTAAGCCGACTAGAAGTCTTCTAATCCCTTGACCAGAGATATCCTTCAGGATCTTTGGAATCTCTGAAGTATGCAGACTAAAAGAAAGCTCCAGAGGGGCTTGGGACAGCTAATTTGGAAGGAGTTTAAGGACCAGACATATAGCCAACTACAAGTAAATTTTCTTTTTTATTTTTCCTAAAATAAGATTTTATTTCTTATTTTATTTTTTGCCTAATTACATGTAAAAACATTACTTTATTTTAAGTTTTGAATTCCAAATTTCCCTCCCTCCTCCTTGAAATGGTAAGCAATTCAGTATTGATTCTACATGTGCACATGTAAAACAATTCCATATTAGTCATTTTGTGAAAGACACAAACCAAAAAAAAAAAGAAAAAAGGAAATGAAAAAATATTATGCTTTGATATATATTTGGACTCCATTAGTTCTTTCTTTGGAGTATGGTAGCATTTTTCATCCTTGTAATTATCTTAAATAATCATATTGCTGAGAATAATGTCACTCATAGTTGATCCTTGTACAATATTGTTGTTTCTCTGTTCTCTGTGCTTCACTTTTCATCAGTTCATGGTTTTTCTGTAATCTTCTTCATCATTTCTTATAGCACAATAGTATTCCATTGTATTCATATACCACAGCTTGTTCACCCATTCCCCAACTGATCAATATGCCATAATTTATAATTTTTTGACACTACAAAAAAGAGCTGCTATAAGTAGTTTTGTTGAAATCAGTTCTTTTCCCTTTTTTAAAAAAATCTTTTTGAGTCAAAGGTATGCCTTTCTAACTTTATTAAACTTATTTGAGCTTATGCTCCTATGGCATAGGACTTCTCAGGCTCCAGGGCTAGCTACCCACCAAAGGGAGACATAAGAATTGAATTTAGAGGTAGGTCTCATATTAATAATCTAATCCTAGAAATTGTTTCTAGGTAATACTAACTATGGTTAATGTCAGCTTTTTCCAGTTATTTAGTGTCAAGTTTAAGCTAATAATAATAGGTAGATTTGGCTATGTTACTTTATATTACTGTGTTGAACTATCTGGTTTGCTGGAATTTTGCTATCAAACTGCTGTCATTGTGAATTTAAATGCAGGTCCTTCCCAAGTAACAGTAATAATTCATTATCCTAGAGATAAAAAAGGTAATCTGTAGAAGTAAATGAGGAAGAAAAATATTTTATTCAATCTGTACTATGGGCTTCATTACAGTATATAACTCAGTTGAACTCAAAAAACAGCAGATTCTGTTTTCATTGAAATAAGAATATTTTATTATCTTAATTTCCCTGATAAAGTTCTTTTCATTTTTTTGTCTTAAGACTCTTAAAAAAAGATAAGATTTTTGACTTATTCTATGCTCAGTGTATTAAGACCTCAGACACTCAGAGTTTATTGTAGTAATTTTTAAGACCACTAGAAAATTTTCAAAAGAGAGTCTCCATGATCACGTCTTTTTTCAAAATTCCCTAAGGGGTGGAAAATCATTGTTTAGTTTTTTTGTTTTCAAAGTACTCTCAAATATCTGGTATTTATATAGTAAGTACAACCTACTTCCAAACTGTTAATAGGTCTAGATCTGTAAGGGAACCTTAGAGGTCCAGTTCCAACTTCCCTTTCTAAGGACAAGAAAACTTAGGCCTGAAGAGGTTAAATGATTTCCCCCCGATGGATTATACTGCTTGGGCTGAAATTCAGACTTAGATCCTTTGACGTTACTTTCTAATCAGACTCCAGAGCTACATCTCAGTGATCTAGGTTTGTATATCAAGGTAGAAGATGAATAGGCACTTATTAAGTGCTTACTACATGACAGGCATTGTGCTCAGAGCTCTAAAAAGAAAGAAAAAGCAAAATCAGCCCCTGCCTTTATGGGGCATACAGCCTTAATTATAAAATTTTCTCTCCAAAAGATATATCTCAGAGTTTATTGTAGTAATTTTCAAGACCACTAGAAAATTTTCAAGACTTTTACTAATGATAGATTAACTTCATCACAGGTTTACATAATTGCTGTAGAGAGACAGAAAAAACAAACTGAGAAACAGAAGCAAAGTATGAAAACTGCTGGCTTTTTAGAGGAGAATGCCAGAGATATGTCATCTTCCATAGATGGACTTCTTGACTTAGTCCAAACAGATCTTGGAACACTAAGTAAACTCTGGCTTGCTGCACTTCAGGATTTTGCTCTCCTAACTTTGCCTTCAGAATTTGCTTCTCAACTTCCACTTGAAGGTAAGCTAGCAAAATCTCTTGGTAATTATTCCCTAAATGCCGGTAAACAGAATTTTTTCCCAATTGATATTTTATTTTTCAGTTACATGCTATGAAAGTTTTTCAACATTCGTCCAAATTCATATGCATAACTTTAAGTTACATAATTTCCTTCTACCTCCCCTTCCCATAGTCCTCCCCTCAGTGGCAAACAGTCTGATGAACATTGTACTATACATTTGAAATACAGTATTTTGTAAAATTGTTCTTTACCTAGTAATTAAATTCAATACACATTTATTTTGACATCTTAATTGCTAAATCTCAGGAACATTTTCTCAGTCCTCATTCTTGTTAACCTCTGTGCAGCCTTTAATAGAATCCTTCATCTTTTTCTTCTCTCCAAGTTTCCTTGAAAATATTCTATCCTGGTTTTCCTCCTACCTCTCTGGTTGCTTTTTTCTTGGTCTCTTTTGCTGGATAATTATCCAAGAAATGCCCACTAATATTGGGTGCCTGCCAAGATTCTTTCCTGGGCAGCCTTCTCTTCTCTCTCTAAACCATTTTGCATCAGTTTCAGTAGATTCATTTTTCATTTCTGTTCTCATGATTATGAGATCTACTTAACCATGCTTAATCTTTTTGCTAACCTTCAGACTTGTATCTCTAGCTGATTACTGGACATCTCCAAATTGATGTCCAGTAGACATCAAATAAATTTAATAAGTCCAAAATAGAACTCAGTATTTTCTCTCACTTCTCCCCTCTTTTATCTTGTTTTTTTTCTGGGGAAGGCACCACCATCCTCCCAGATTCCCAGGCTTGTAAACTAGGTGTTATCCTCAACTCCTTTTCATATGGACTATTTTTGCCCAACCTAGGCTGGGCTCATATTGTGAACAGTCAGACACATAATACATTGATCCAACATAATGATTTCATTTGGTTCTCTTCAAGTATGAAAAACAACCAACCTACCAATCTAGTTGTTATCCTCAACTCCTTACTATCTATCAACTCTCATACCTAATCTGTCTCCAAATGCTATTGTTTGTTCTTGCATAATGTTTCATGAATATGCTGTCCAGCATCTGCCACTGCCACAATGATGGTGTAGGCAGTCATCACTTCATACCTGGACTAATGCAGGAGATTCTGGTTGGTCTCCTTACTTCAAGTCTCTTTCCTCACTCTATCTTCCACTGAACTGTCAAATTGATCATTCTAAAGTACAGGTCCTATCCGATTTCCTATCAACTCTAGGGTCAAATATAAAATCTTTAGTTTGTCATTCAAAGCTCTTCATAGCATGAAGTTCACTAATACTGACCTCTTTGCTATTTCTCAAACTCAAAATTTTTTCTTCAAATGTCTGAAACTCTCCTTTCTCATCTCACCTCTTGACTTCCTCCTAATCTCAGCTAAAGTTCCATCTTCTGTGAGAAACCTTTCCCATTCTCACAGACCAATTAGGATTCTGGAAGAGAGCTAATAAGGGCCAGAACTAGAGTAGAGAATTTTTGAATGAAGACAAAGGACAGATAGTAGAAGAGATATTGAACATGATTGGATTGGTGGTGTTGTGATAGAACTGAAAATGACTCTAAAATTTCAAACTTGGGTGCCTGGAATGATAAAACCCTAATCAGCAGAAATGAGGTAATTTAGAGGAAGATTGTGTTTGCATGTAAAAATGTTAGTTCCCTTTAATCGTGTTGAGTTTGAGGTAGCTACAGATTATAAATCTGTCACCAAGTATATATTTATCATGTGAAGATGCCAAAGAAGCTGTGGCATGTGGAAATGATTTCCAGGAGAGAGATACAGGGGGCATAAACACACACACACACACACACACACAGAATAAACTTCATAGAGATAACATTTTATTTTTTATTTTTATTTTTATTTTAGGTTTTTTTGTTTTGTTTTGTTTTGTTTTTATAAGGCAAACAGGGTTAAGTGGCTTGCCCAAGGCCACACAGCTAGTTAATTATTAAGTGTCCAAGACCGGATTTGAACCCAGGTACTCCCGGCTCCGGGGCCGGTGCTTTATCCACTACGCCACCTAGCTGCCCTGAGATAACATTTTGAAGTGATAAGAGATAGCAAGTTCTTCAAGGGAGAAAGCACAGAGAGAAAAGAAATGGACCCAAGGACAGTGCATAAAAGACATAAAAGACAGAGAAGATGGGGTCAGACATGTTCAACACTCCCAGGCCATTACCTCTCTCTAGCTTATTTTTTTCCAGCTACTTCAACATTACACTGGCCTCTGTCCCTGAATACCTTGTCAAAACAAAACTCTGGATTTTTCCATCTTTCTCTGCTTCTACTCACATGCTACCATCAGAACTGAAGAAGGTTAATTCAACCTCACTGATTATATGTCCACCATAGATTTGCATTTTTTTGGAGAGATCTTACTTATTTTGAATTTTACAATTTTTCCCCTATTCTTGCTTCCTTTCCCCCACCCCACCCTCACAGAAGGCAGTCTGCTAGTTGTTACACTGTTGCCATGGTATGCATTGATCTAAATTGAATGTGATAAAAGAGAAATCATATCCTTAATGAAGAAACATAAAGTATAATATATAGCAAAATTACATAATAAGATAATTTTTTTTCTTTTTAAATTAAAGGTAATAGTCTTTGGTCTTTTTTCAAACTCCACAATTCTTTCTCTGAATACAGATGGCATTCTCCGTTGCAGATAGCCCAAAATTTTGCCTGATTGTTGCACTGTTGGAATGAGCAAGTCCATTAAGGTTGACTGTCACCCCCATGTTGCTGTTAGGGTATACAATGTTCTGGTTCTCCTCATCTCACTCAGCATCAGTTCATGCAAATCTTTCCAGGCTTCCCTGAATTCCCATTCCTCCTGGTTTCTAATAGAACAATAGTGCTGTATCTATCACACACATATACCACAGTTTAAGCCATTCCCCAACTGATGGACATTCACTCAGTTTCCAATTCTTTGCCACCACAAATGGGGCTGCTATGAATATTTTTGTACAAGTGATGTTTTTACCCTTTTTCATAATCTCTTCAGGGTATAGACCCAGTAGCATATCAAAGGGTATGCACATTTTTGTTGAACTCCCTAATAAAAAAAATCTCCAAGTGAATTCTGTCAAACATTTAAGTAACAACTGGTTCCAATGCTATATAAACTCTTTGGAAAAACAGGTGAAGACAGAACTGTGCCTCTTTCTATAACACCATGGATTTTTAATTAATCTTTTTTCAATTTAAAAAAACATATATTTTCTCTTTCAACTCTTTGTTTAACAGCTGAATAAAAATATTTTTAATTCCTCATAACAAAAAGGTTTGTGGAAATTTACTTTACTTATCCATTATAAATTTATGCTATAGTCTCAGATGGGCCCTTGCTGCAGAAAGGCAGTCCTTTTATTTCTCCTTAATTATCTTTCAGTGGACTCATCACAGTGGCTCTTCCAAAGCTCCTCTTTTGTTTGAAACTTCCACGCTACATCATCTCTTCATCCTCTCACCTCTAAAGACCTCAGTTCATATTTAGAAAACAGAAGCCATTTTTTTGCAGCTTCTTCCCTCCCTTTCTCTGTATCACAAGAGTTTTTAACATCATTCCATCCTTAATTCTTATTTAAATGTACAATCCCCCTCAAGTTCTATTGTGTTCTATTTCTAGGTACTAGAAAAAACTATCTACTTTTATTACTTCCACTTCTCTATGCCTCTTCCAATTTCATTATCCAATTCAAATGTTCCCTTGTAACTTACTCTAGATCTTTTTATAGCCAAAGCTGTTGAGCTTTTTTCACTTGGTTATCCTCGTTTACCTCTCCGCAGCAAACAACAGTTCAGCATCCTTTCCATCTATGTTCTATCTCTCTGGGTTTTCATGACACTGTTCTCTTGGTAGTCCTCTCTATTTCTGCTGATGACACCACCATCTTTCTAAACATTTATGTTCCAGGTTTGAAGTCATCTTGATTTCTCATTCTCTCTCATCCCACATATCCAGACAGTCACGAATAGTCTTAGACTTCTGCCTCCCCAGTATCTCTCATATGCATTCCTTTTCTGTACTTTTATAGTCACTATGGCCCAGGCCTTCATCATCCTTTACCTGAACTGTTGCAGTAAGGGCCTATTGCTCTGTGCTCAAGTTTCTCCTCTTTTTAATTTATCCTGTACATACCTGTCAGATCTCATCATGCAGCTCCTTTGCTAAAATCAATTCCATTAGTTCTCTCTTACCTCTTGGATCAAATTTTTTGTTTGGTATTTAAAACATTTTACAACATGGCCCCAATCTGCCTTTCCTGCCTTATCACACATTACATCCTTTAATGTTCCATGAATATAATACTTCTATCATCTGTCTGTTCTGACACTGACTTATCTCCTGACCCTGGAATTTACTCAAACCTTCCCACTCTCCTTCATTACAAACTCTAGTTCAAGATGTCCCTTAAGTCCACAGTTTGCATAAAGTCTTTCCTGATTCCTCCAGCTGCTAGTGCCTTCCCTCCACAATCACATTCTATTTGTATGTATTTGTGTTTGTATTTTGTGTGTGTGTGTGTGTGTGTGTATTATATATATATATATAATATGTGTGTGTGTGTGTATGTATGTGTTGTCTCTCCCATTAGAATTTGTTCTGTTTAAGAGGAACTATTGTATGTTTTTTTTTTGTGTTGTATCCCCAGAGTATAGCACAGGACCTACCATAATGTCAATGTTTAATGAATGTCTCTTGATTATTTGTTAAATAATCATGAGAGAGCAGTGTTCCTGAATCTAGTCAACAGAAGGACTTGGATAACAGTATCAAAACCTACAAAGTGATGAAATACAATTAGGATTGAGAAAAAGGCCTTTGGATTAAGAAATTAAGAGATGACTATTGTGTGTATGTTAGTAGTCATTATTAATTTTATTTTGTGAAGTTATTAGTCAAGGTTAACTTACCTGGATGATTTTTGTTTAAAAAAAAAAACAACTTTCCTAATTGTGACTACAAAATGGTGAAATGAGAAAAAAAAGTTTTATGGGAGATAACATGGTACAGAGCAAGAGCTCTCTGAGGTTAAAAGATTTGAGTTCAAATGCCTCTGTAATGCTGGGCCTCTGTTTCTTTGGCTATAAAATGAACAGTTTAAACTAGATGACTTCTCCCTTCTAGCTCAGTGTCTTTGATTCTATCCAAATCAGAGTATTTGGTAACCTTAGATCAGTTTTGGTTCATAGTTATTTGAAGTTTTCCTAGAATTCTGTTGCTATTGAATGTACAGATATACATTCTCTCTCTCTCTCTCTCTCTCTCTCTCTCTCTCACACACACACACACACACACACACATATTTTAATGCATTAGTAGTTGAGTATCTTTTTTTTTAAAGATTAAGCATCCTTTGGTGGTGATTGATATTTGTTATTAACTAAAAACGCCTATAGCATACTGATATTTCATTTGTTGATATTATGAGTTAAGATGAATCTGAAACTAAAAATAATCACAATGATTAAAATTGTATTTGTTTTCCTTTTTGTAGGTGGAGCTTTTTACACTGCAGAGACTAGTGAAAACGCAAAACCACACTATCATAATTCCTGGGCTCTCATCCTTCATGCTACAGCACTGTGGCTCACTAGCACAGGCTTCATTGTAGCTGACCCAGATGAAGGAGCAACTAATCTCTCAAGACCTGTAACTCCAACTACAATGTGTCAGGGTTCTTCTGGGTCAGCAGTGAAATCCCCTGAAGATGTTTATACAGACAGATTTCACCTTATCTTGGGTCAGTGACCATCAAGTTGATTTTAGTAAATAGTAAGGTTAATTGCAGTTCGTTGACTTAAAATATTCCTTGTGAATAAACAGTAAAAGTTAAGAATTCCCCAGAATGCATATTAATGCACTTTGTTTTTCAGCTCAATATTTTGATAGTTTTTTTTTTAGAAACCTATTAAAACGTGAGCAACTAGATGGTACAATGGATAGAGCACTGGTCCTGGAGTGAGGAGGACCTGAGTTCAAATTTGACCCCAGACACTTAATAATTACCTAGTTGTGTGACTTTGGGAAGTCACTTAATCCCATTGCCTTAAATAAAGAAAATTAAAAAAAAACAAAACAATTAATACTCTTAAAATTACAAACAGTGAAATTTCAGAGATAAATTTGGTACACAAAAAAATTTATAACTTTTAAGTTTCAGATTCTTATTTTTAAAGTGTGATATCATTATAGCTACTATAAAATAGTTACAGAATAAGCATCTGCCTTTAAGTAGCTTAAGTATGATGTGAGAAAACTATTGATCAAATGAAGTAATTTCTCTCTTTCAACTTAACTCCTAGGCATTTTTTATGTATTAATTCCAGGATAGTGTTTTTAAATTTTTTAAAAAATTTTTTCCAAGAACATGCCATGATAGTTTTCAACATTAATTCATTTGCAAGGTTTTGAGTTCCACATTTTTCTGCCTCCCTTTGCTCTTTCCTTCCTGTCATCCCAAGCAATCTGATATAGGTTGTACATGTACAATCATGTTTAACATGTTTCCATATTAGTCATGTTGTGAAAGAAGAATTGGAACTAAGGGGGGGGGATAAACATTTAGAAAGAAAAAACATAAAAGAAATTTTAAAAAGTGAACATAAAATATGCTTTGCTCTGCAGTCAGAATCCATACTTATTTCCTCTAGCTGTGGATAGCATTGTCCATAGCAGGTCTCTCAGCATTGTCCTTTTATCACTGAACTACTGAGAGGAGCTGGTCCATCATAGTTGGTCATCACACAATGTTGGTATTAATGTGTACAGTGTTCTTCTGGTTCTGCTCACTTCATTCAGCATCAGTTCATGCAAGGTTTTCCAGACTTTTCTGAAGTCTGCTCACTCTTGATTTCTTACAGAAGAGTAGTATTCCATCACATTCATATACCATACTTTGTTCAGCTGTTCCCTGACTGATGGGCTTCCCCTCAATTTCCAATTCTTTGCTACTACAAAAAGAACTACTATAAATATTTTTGAATATATGGATCTTTTCCTCTTTTTTTTGTGATCTTTTTGAAAATAGACCTATTAATGATATTGCTGGATCAATTGTCCTTTGGGGATAGTTAGTTTCCCAGTTTTCCCACATCCTCTCCAACATTGATCATTTTCCTTTTTTTTTATTTATTTTTTATTTTTTTCATTTTAGAATCTGATAGGCCTGAGGTGACAGTTGTTTTACTTTGCATTTCTCTAATCAACAATGATTTGGATCATTTTTTCATATGACTATGGATAATTTTATCTGAAAATTGCCTGTTCATATCCTTTGAACATCTATTAATTGGAGAATGACTTCTCTTTTTTTTATAAATTTGACTCAGTTCTCTAGATGTTTTAGAAATGAGTACTTTATCAAAAATACTAGGTGTGAGAATTATTTTCCAGCTTTCTGCATTCCTTCTAATCTTGGTTACATTGGTTTATTTGTGCCAAACCTTTCAATATATTGTCAAAATTACCATTTTGCAATGTTTTCTATCTCTTGTTTGTTCATAAACTCCTCCCCTTTCCATAGATTCCAGTATAGCTTTTTATTTTTTTTAAGGTTTTTGCAAGGGAAATGGGATTAAGTGGCTTGCCCAAGGCCACACAGCTAGGTAATTATTATGTTTAAGGGCAGATTTGAACTCAGGTACTCCTGACTCCAGGGCTGGTGCTCTATCCACTGCACCACCTAGCTGCTCCAGTATAGCTTTTAAGAAAGTTAACTCTTGGCTATTTCTTTTGAGAATCAAGGCGGTATTTGAATTCTGATTTTGATTTAGTCACAGCTATCTTGAAACAAAATGGTAACTGATAATTTTCATATTTTCTTCTGTCATTTTTATAGCTTTCAAGTAAGATGAAGCATGACTAAAAATTTCAAAGAGATGAGATTGTATTTCATGAGTTCTGTAATTCATTAAATCATTGCTTTTAGTCTTTCTTAGCCCAGGCAAGAAAATTAGGTTTTACTGTTAGATTTAGAAAAAAAATTCATAATATTTACTTTAGGTTTGTTAGAACTTTTAAGAAATATAGACTTTAATATGAATTTAAGTAGGGAAAATTTGAAAATTGTAAATCCAGGGAAAAAATATAAGTGTAAATGTTACTTCTCTGGTGTCATTTGAGTTTCTGGTCTCCTGGCAAAGAAATCTTCCAAAGTAACTTTTGAGTATAAACAGTTGTATACTTTTTCATTAGTTTTTAATAAATTGGTACACCCCTCAAAACCAAATCATTTAACCTGTCTAGATTTCTCTGTATTAACTGTGATTTATTTAGATGATTATGTGGTAGACTTAATCTGATTTCATAATATATCCTGTATTTCTCTATTTTCATATAATTTTATAAAATGGTTTTCAAGGAAGTCTTTTTGTTTGTAGGAATCAGCGTGGAATTTCTCTGTTCTCTACGTTCGGATGCTACCATGGAAAGCATCACTGCTTGTTTACATGCACTACAGGCTTTACTGGATGTTCCTTGGCCCAGATCTAAAATTGGCAGTGATCAGGTAATCTGTACATTTATTGTCATTTAATTCATGAATCAATAAATTTGGGTTAAATTCCTAATTATAACACTGATGTTTTCTGTGTGATCCATTAGCATCATTTTGTATTACCAAAGCATTTACCAAGTTCTTGCCATCTCATGGGAAAGACCTTTGAAAAATTAGATCATTTTTGTGCTTATGTTCTTAAGAATAATGATATTTCTTAACAATATGATAACTTTTTTCTAGAGATCTTATTTTTTTAAAGAAATGTAATTTCAACCAGTATAGGTACTCTTTCCACCAACTTAAATATCTTTGCATCTTGGTAGATGGTTTTCATTTCCATGGCTTGAAAAAAGACTATTCACCTAGAAGTCACTATTTTAATGATCATTACAACTTAACTGTGCTGCTTCTTGGACAAAGTGTGTTTTGAGGCTCCATCCAGAAATGTTTCCAGCTATTAGTTATTGAATCTTGTACTTTTGTTTGATGGAGTTTGGCCCTTTAGAAAAAAAGTCACCAGAGAGAAATAAAGAAATGGAGAAAGAATGCTATGGTCAAAAATGATTCAAGCTAATTTTGGTCTACTTATCTAATCAATAAATTAATCAGGACATTTGCTTCCCCCATTCTGCTTTTTTTAGCCAAATAACTTATTAGTTTTTATGTTTCCCATTGATCCTTTGGTGAAGAAGATAGGATAATAACTAAAAAGTTTGAACAATTTTCTTACTGTGGAGAAAAGATAATTCAATCTAATTTCTTGTTATTGGAACTGATTATATATTACTAAATAAAAATTTCATGAACTTACCTCCCACTGGGAGGTATCAATAAAAGACCTAAAACCTTGTCTCATACCTATAATTCTCAACATTGCCAGTCATGATGCCTTCATTTTTTATTATTCTCAGAAAATACTAATATATTTGATGTTAGTAATACTGATTGCTAATTATTTTTCCTTAAAAATTTTAAATCCAATTTCTGTGATTTTTCTCTTCTCTTTTCACAGTATGAGTTCTTATGCTATTAGCATTTTGGCTATTATAGTAATAGTAAAGTCATCATGTATTAAGTGTAAAGTATGCATTCATTTCCATAGAAATTAAATCTTTTAAAAATTACATATGTGTTTCTTATTGCTCTTTATTTTGTAGACTTAAAACAGAGACCTAAAAAAATAGGCAGCAAAAAAATTATTAGATTAATCTTACCTGAATATCCCTCTTTTCCCAAAATTGAAGCCCAACATAAATATCTAATCATCTCATGCATCTGCTTGTTCTTTGTCCTGTTGTACTAATATCTTCTAGTTTTGTGTTAGTGAATGAATAAGAAAGAAAATGACAGAATGGAAAATGATATATGTTGGAGAGGATATGGGAAAACTGGGACACTACTGTACTATTGGTGGAGTTGTGAACTGATCTAACTATTCTGGAGAGCAATTAAGTTTTCAGTGTAAAAGTAAACTTGTTGTGTAACCATATATTTCAGGAACTTAACCATTCTCATTTTTGCTTCTTTGTTGACTGCTTAAATGTGTTCATATTAATTCCAGTATGAACCACTAAATGTCATTTTTATCATGCATTAGTAATTCTATAGTTAAAATTGACTAGAAAAATTCATATAAAATTATTGGTCATCAATCTTCTATTATGAAATGGGACTTTTTTTGTTTTACAATAAAGAACCAAGTATTTTTCATCTCTTATTAAAAAACTTTCTGATGCTTTGGTTGATTGCTTCTTTTGGGTTACTCAATCTATTATACAGATGCCTTTTTTGCTTGATAATGTATTAAAATACAAAATAATATATTTGCTAGTGTGAATTTCATCACAGTCCTCTCTGCCACAGGACTTAGGAGTTGAGTTGTTGAATGTACTCCATCGAGTAATACTGACTAGAGAGTCACCTTCCATTCAGCTAGCTTCACTTGAAGTTGTAAGACAGATTATCTATGCAGCCCAAGAACATGTAAAAGAAAAGAGGAGAAGTGCAGAAGGTAAGTATCAGGAGACCAAAAACTGATCACAGGCTATCAGAAAAGGGAATTATATCCACTTAGGGCAAGAACATATATATAGATAAGTCAATACAAGATGAATTCAGAGCAAATTTGAAGGGGAGTAGGGGTTGGGGAGGGAAGGTGCCATCAATAACAACTGAAGGAATCAGCAAGGACTTCTTATAAGAGATAATAGTAGAGCCAAACTTCTAGGAAAGCTGGGGATTGGACATGGTTAAATTACAGAAGCAATTCATTTCAGTCATTCAGTAAGAAATTTTTCTGCATTCTCTCAATGATCTCATCAGCTCCAGTGGATTACATTGTCATCATTGTGCAGATGACTCCCAGGTAAACGCTTTCTTCCTAGTCCTCCCCTAGACCCATCTGCCTACACCTCAGCCAGACCACTGCCTGCTCATGCCATTTGAATGAGATGGGAGTTATCAATTCTATTCCTTCTTGAGAAAAGAAAGATCACCAGGTCTTACCCTTGCTGTGCCCTAGGCACTATAGTCTTTTTGATGCAACCTAAGGACTCCTGGGCCTTACCATTTACTATCTGCCCATTTTGAGTCTGAGTTGTTGGGGGTTTTTTTGCAAGACATATGGGGTTAAGTGGTTTGCCCAGGGCCACACAGCTAGGCATTTAAGTGTCTGAGGCTGGATTTGAACTCAGGTACTCCTGACTCCAGGGCTGGTGCTCTATCCACTGCGCCACCTAGCTAGCCTGAGTCTGAGTTTCTTGAGAGCAGGGATTATCACCTTTTTCTATTCCATCCCCAGCATCATTATTTGTCAATAATTATTTTCAGTTGGATGCCCCATAGGCCTCTCAAATTCAGTATGTCCAGAATTGAATTCATTTTCTTTCCCACCATCCTTCCTAAATACTTTTGTTTCTGTTAAAGGAATTACCTTTTTCTAGACTTCAGGTTTACAACCTCAGGTACTTTTGATTCTTCCTTCTGCCTTGCTCCCCATTTGCACTCATTTACCAGTTTTCATCAGTTCCACCTCCAGAACACCCTGCTTCTTGTCCTTTTCTTCATTCACAAATCCATTATCCTCATCACTTCTAGACTATTACATCAATCTTCAAATTGAGCTCTTTAATCCAGTCTCCATATAGCTAAGTTGATATCTTAAAGCACAGCTTTGACCATTTTAATGTCTCCCCTTTTGCCTTTAGATTAAAATAGATACTCATCCATTTTGTATATTTTTTTGTTTTGATTTTTGCGATTTGAATTTACTTAAAATTTCCTATTGATAGAACTCTTTTATTTAGATTTTTTTTTTTGCAAGGCAAAATGGGTTTAAGTGGCTTGCCCAAGGTCACACATCTAGGTAATTAAAAATGTCTGAGGCCGGATTTGAACTCAGGTCCTCCTGACTCCAGAGCTGCTGGTCTATCCACTGTGCCACCTAGCCGCCCCCATTTAGTATTTAAGCCATATTTTAACATCACTTGGCCAAAAATAAGGCAGTCCCTGCTGACAAGGAGCTCCCTTACTAATAAGAAAAACAAAGTAACTACATGGGCTGTGAATAGCATGCTGGACCTGGAGTCAGACTGGAAGACCTGGATTCAAATTCAGCCTCATACGCTTACTAGCTGTGTGACTCTAGGTCTTTCCTTCTAAGTCACTTACCTTCTGTCTTCTTAGTTTCCTCTTTTGTAAAGTGAGGCTAATAATAGCATCCACCTCCCAATGTTGTTTTGAGGATGAAATGAAATATCTATAAAACACTTAATAAGTGCTTTTCCCTTTGCCAGTATAGGTAAAGTCCCTGTATCCTCTAATTCAGCTCTACAATTTAAGTTAATTGTGGAAACTAAAAATAGTTTAATGTATATAAATTTCATAAATATATATAGTTTATAGATTAATTATAATTTTAATGAATATTGAAGAAATGATCTAGTACAGTATTGTTTTGGCTACTGGTACTCACTTGGCCTATTTGGAAAGTACTGGTGAGGATCTTTGTCATGCTGATGAGCTATATCATTTATTCTAAAACCTGAAAAGTACCCTCTTAGTGAGATAATTACATACCTCCAGAATAATGAAGGATATAAATGAAACTTTTTAAAATAATTATTTTGTAGATTTTTGTGAGGCATTCTATTCCAATTCTACAATCTTCACTTAGTTATCAGGTTTTAAATGGCATTGAAGATATTTCTAGAGATATCTTTGTTATAGTAGTTACTCTCTTATCCTCCTACCCTTCTACCTGATAAGTCATTTAAATAGAAAATATTTTAAAACATCCAAGCTAACTAAGATTAAAGTATTCCTTACTCCTACTGGAAACTAGTTTTAAAATTTGGGATCTGTTAGTTCCATGATTGCACTTTGTTTCAACTTGGCTTGTAAAAACCCAGATTGTATTTACTTTAGCACACCAAAAACTGGAATGTTTGTCAAACTTTAATCTTTATCCCTTGTAGTTGATGATGGAGCTGCTGAAAAGGAAACACTGCCAGAATTTGGAGAAGGAAAGGACACAGGAGGACTTGTACCTGGAAGATCTTTGGTGTTTGCAACCTTGGAGCTGTGTGTATGCATTCTGGTCCGGCAGCTTCCAGAGTTAAATCCTAAACTGACAGGTAGTCCAGGAGTAAAAGCTACAAAAGCACAGATTCTATCAGAGGACGGAAATAAATTGGTTTCAGCAGCATTAATTATTCTCTCTGAACTTCCTGGAGTATGCTCTCCTGAAGGTAGGATGTGATTTATGATTTTATTATATGGATTAGGAGGTGGAAAATGTTTTAAGAGATAATCTAGGGGCGGCTAGGTGGCGCAGTGGATAAAGCACCGGCCTTGGAGTCAGGAGTACCTGGGTTCAAAGCCGGTGTCCGACACTCAATAATTACCTAGCTGTGTGGCCTTGGGCTAGCCACTTAACCCCGTTTGCCTTGCAAAAACCTTTAAAAAAAAAAAAAAGAGAGATAATTTATTCTAAATACTGATCTCTTTTTTTAAACTATCATGAAAGACAAAGACCTAGCTATTGTTTTTAATCCTTTAGCAATTTGCCATTCTAATAATTTCATTGTAGTAAAATGATAAAAATAAGATGTTATTGTTATAAAGAGCAGAAAATTAATGGACTTTCCCATAATTAAACTTCTATTTTTAATGAATGAATGTAAGTCATTGACACACAAAATGACTCAGGCAGTTTGCTATTTTATAATTTTATATTGTATAGGATCTAATGTCCTAACCTTGAGTGGATCCAAATCATTCTTTTCTTTTGATCTATCTGAATACCTAATAATTGTAACACTGAAACATTAAAAATTACTTTAACTTTATAATTATAGTGAAGACAATTATAAACTAACATTTTCCCCTAATATTTGCCTTCATTTTAGAGGCAAATCTTAAATCTAAATTAGATTAGTCTTGCTAACTACTGACCTAGAATGACATAAATTACCTTTGTACAAATGCAATTCTTTTTTTTTAATTTTTTTATGTTTTTGCAAGGCAAACGGGGTTAAGTGGCTTGCCCAAGGCCACACATCTAGGTAATTATTGAGTGTCTGAGACCGGATTTGAACCCAGGTACTCCTGACTCCAGGGCTGGTGCTTTATCCACTGCGCCACCTAGCTGCCCCACAAATGCAATTCTTACTATAAAATCCAAAGTCTAATAAAATGGTATATAAAAAAGAACCCATGATTACAATAACAACAATGGCTAACATTTATCTAATACTTTAAAGCTCTTTACATATATACACTATGTTATTTGATCTTCATAACAATCTGGATAGGTAGGTTTTATTATTATTATCCCAATTTATAAGTGAAGAAACTGAGGCAGACAGAGATTAAATATCTTGTCAAGGTATCTAAAGCAGTATTCAAAAACAGGTCCTGACTTCTACACTCTTTCTACTATGGCACTTAGTGACAATAGTCAGGAAACATTGTGGAATAGATGTTGATATAATAGAATATGACATTTAAGTTATTTGTCTATATTTTATTGAGTTTTGTAACATAGAATTTTATGTTCTCAAATCTCTAGAGATTTTAATTTATAAGTTATCAGATTTATATGATAAAAATTATTCTAAAAATGAGATACATTTCATTTCATAGTCTTTTAAAAATTTTAGTCAGAGATTGTTACATTTATAGTACTATATGATGTGAGATATAAATTTATTTTCTAGCATATCATTTTTACCTTTATTAAATAATAAATCTTTCCCAGGTTTTTATTTTTATAGGTTTATCAGATACCAAGTTTGTGTATATATTTCATTCTCCTTCTTGCTTCCTTAGTCTGTTTTATTGATGTAATTTTTTTATTTTCTGCCCAATAATACCATATGGTTTTGGCCAGACCTTCTTTGGACATAAATATTCAAATTTAGCAGCTTTGTTTTCTTTTTTCAAAAGTAATCTTTGATATATGTCCCCATATGAATTTTGATAAGATTGTATACAGTTCTACAAAGAAATACTTTGATTAACATCATATTAGATTGCAGCTAACAAGAATTTATTAAGCCCCTTTTTATGGTCCAGGCACTTTGCTAAGGCCTGAGAATGCAAAAATGAACCAAAACAAAAACTGGCTTCTGCTCTCAAGGAATCAGTGTACCTCCTAATGAACAAGAAAGGTTGAAAATAACTAGGTATGTAAAAACATTTATGGAATAAATGAAGGTAGTCCTAACAACAAACACACAGAGAGAGAGAGAGAGAGAGAGAGAGAGATAGAGAGAGAGAGAGAGAGATCTCTTGAAATCCTTCAGAGCCAACCCAGGTGCCACTTCATCAGTGAAACACTTTTTCTGATCCCCCAATTGGAAATAATCTTTCCCTCATGGAATTCTCATAGCAATTTTTACCACTTCTCTGCAATTTTTTTTAATACTTTTTTTTTGTTTTTGCAAGACAGTAGGGTTAATTGACTTGCCCAAGGTCACACAACTAGGTAATTATTAAGTTTTTGAGGTAGGATGTGAACTCAGATCCTCCTGACTCCAGTTCTAGCTACTGTACCACCTAGCTGCACCCTCTGAAAACCTTTGTATGCTAATTTGTATCTTATCTGTGTCCCTAACTAATCTTCCCTTTCCAGTTTTAATGTCCTTATATCATATTTATATACAGTTGTATTTGTTAAATTGATTTGAAACCCAGGTTCTCCCCATAAATAAAAACTCAGCTTAACTTAAGTCTCCTTTGCTTTGTTTAACTCTATTTCATCTAAATTCTCTTAAGTGGTATGAAATTGTTTGGCTAAAGATGAAAGCTAGCTGCTTCTTCTCTCTGACTCCTACCACATGTGGGTAGATCCCATATTCCAGCTTCTCCTTTCAGGAGTCTCTGGACTTGTTTTTCTTAAATTCTGGAAGGGGAAACATGATGCTATTTATCTTTCTTCAGACAAGAGAACTATGGGAAAGAGTTGCTTGAGAGTTTCTCCTGCCCCTGCCCCCCCCCCCCCCCCAGCTCTTCTCTATACACTTTTGGGTCATTTGTGCTCAATGGAGTATTGATCTGAATTTATAGTGTTCTCTGCTTTGAAGAAACTTAATAACACACCAATAAAATCTTCTTTGGTTTGTTTACTTTTCTTTGTATCCCCAGTGGCCCAGCATAGTGCCTGGCACTTCATAAAGGCTTAATAGATGCTTTTTGATTAGTTGATCAAGCCCCAGAGTGATTGAAATCCTTGCCTTTAGAGAGTTTCCTTTTCTTTCTCTTGGTAGCTAAATTTAATCTCCCTTTTAGCAAATTAAATTCAGAGCAGTTATGCACAGTCTTAACAGCTAAACTTAAAAGCTTAAGAGCTTTTATAAACTAGGTGAAAAGATATACAAAATAGATTTTTAAAAAAAGCAGAAATAAGCTTTAATTTGAGCATCTCTTTAGAAGGAGAGGTAGAGAAGAAATGTCACCTTTGTTGCTCTCCACTAACAGAAGAGCCACAGTTTTTCTCTTTTCCTTGCCCTTTTTCCAACACTTCGGCTGCTCTGAGCTGTGAATGGCAGTTGCTAGAGTACTTCAGTTCTTATCCTCTCTCCTTTCAACTGCCTTCCTTATTACATGGCTCACAGTTTTTCTCTCCTCCCCATCTCTCTTCATATTAGAGAATTTCAACACACATATTGACTTTTCCTCAAATACCCTACCCACTCAGTTTCTCAACCTACTCACTTACCATGAGCTACTCCTCCATCATCCCTCAGCCACACGCAAAGGTAGTCTTGATCTTTTTATTGCTGTCAGATATACTACCTCTGTTCAAAAATTCTGAAATTTCCCCAACTGACCAAAATGTATTAGCTTTTAACTTCTCCCACTATTTTCCCTTAAAATTCCTAGTTTTTGTCTGCATTATACCCTTTAATCTCTTGACCCTCTCAATTCACTCTCAGGCCATTTCCCTTATACTAATCACCCTTTCTTCTTATTCCCATATTGATCCCTCGGTAAACCAATTCAACTCTACACCGTCCTCTCTTTAAATCCCTAATTCCTTTATATTGCCAGATACGTTCAGCTAAGCCCCAATCTTGAATCACTCCTATCTCTCACTTTCATTCCTACACTCATGCTGCTGAATAAAGATGGAGAAAATCCTGCAACTGTTCCAAGTCTGCTACACATTTTTCTTCCACAACTTCAACTAGGCCCTCCTACAACTGGTCAATTTTAATATACATATTCCCTTATCAACTCACTATCTTAGTCTCTCCATGTCTTCTGGCTCCTTCCCTATTGCCTACAAACATGTGTACATCTCCCTCATTCTCAAAAAAAAGTCAGTCTCTTCCTTCAAATCTATTGGCCTCTATAACTTATCTACCCTTTGAAACTAAAACTCTCAAAAAGGTCATCTTCAGTAGATGCCTCCACTATCTCTCCTAACATTCTCTTCTTAACCCCTTCAGTTGGCTTATCATTTCTACCAAAACTACTCTTTCCAAAGTCTTTAATGATCTTTTAGTTACCAAACACAGTGATCTTTTCTTGGTCCTGTTTGTACCACAAGACATGCAATACAAACATGCTATTTGCACATTAAAAATAAATATGAATAAAATTCACTTTTTCCATTTATGTAATACAAAAAGTTACATACCTCTAAGAAATAAAATTCTCTTCTTCAAACCAAATTGAAAATGTTTCTGATTTAGTTTCAATAATTAATGGAATAATAGTGAGGTCCCTCAAATAGTTCTATCAGTACCTAGTTAAATCTTACATTGTTTTGAAACATTTAAGAACTTTATTTCATACAAGAATATTCACACATGAATATATCTAGTAAAAGGCAGATGACTAGGCTAGATATTCATTTACTACATTATTTAACATATAAATAGCTATTATTTTAGACTGAATAGCTCAGATCTTAAACACCTGCATTTTATTATAGTAGCTCAGCTGTATCCCAGGCTTAGTCCAAAGGATAATGCTAAAGTACCATGTTTTAGGTTTTTTGCAAGGCAATGGGGTTAAGTGGCTTGCTCAAGGCCACACAGTTAGGTAATTATTAAGTGTCTGAGACCGGATTTGAACCCAGGTACTCCTGACTCTAGGGCCGGTGCTCTATCCACTGCGCCACCTAGCCGCTCCGTTTGAATCTTTCTTTCACAAACTATTTTTTTCTTTGTCTAATCCCACATTTTTTTCAGAAAGAATAAACTATTAGGACATCCAGGTGGTGGAGTGGATAGAGCACCAACCCTGAAGTCAGGAGTACCTGAGTTCAAATCCAGCCTTATACTCTTAATAATTACTTAGCTGTGTGGCCTTGGGCAAGCCACTTAAGCCCATTGCCTTAAATAAAAATTTTAAAAAATTGGGGAAAAAAAGAAAGAATAGACCATTTCAGGGATTTAATCTTACATATGACTTTGTAAACATTAGCAGACAGATGACAAGCCAGAGTACTAATTTACCTAATTGTTTGGAATATGGACTGACTATATATTCAGATTTGAAAACAGCATGGGGCAGCTAGGTGGCGCAGTGGATAGAGCACCGGCCCTGGAGTCAGGAGTACCTGGGTTCAAATCCAGCCTTAGACACTTTAATAATTGTCTAGTTGTGTGGCCTTGGGCCAAGCCACTTAACCCCATTGCCTTGCAAAAACTTTAAAAAAACTAACAGATTGAAAATAGCAAAATATTATATATTTCCATTATGTCTGTGTCTAATATTGACCACTTGCACAAATTATAGAAATTTTCTATCAAAGGAAAAAGCAAGGACATAATTAGAACAGTACCAAACTGTTGATACTCTTGATGACTCAAAACCCTTAGCTCGGTTTGACTTGAGAAAAGAGTCACAGTTGATAGCCAGCCATGCAGTAACAATTCTATCTCATAGCCAAACTCAGGACTAGCCAAGTAGGAAAATTTTCTGTTTAAAGGAACACAATGGGGAAATTGAACCAGAAAGTTCCTATCTTAGGCTAGGCCAGCATTGTCCTCTTTATCTCAGATATAAACCTCTGCCTGTGACAAATCAAGGTTACATCCCCTCTTTGTAGCTTGTGGCATTTCTCTTGAATGGTGGATTACTGACTTCATAATTCACAATTATACCTGAATTCAAAACTCAAAACAAAATCAGTTATATAGCCCCAAGAGCTTTTGCCTCAAATACCAAGTTTCACCAGGTCACACTTTAAGGTTGAATATAGAATTTTTCTCTCATGGAGTTGAAATGAGCAATTAAAGTTTATCAGGACATACATTAGAGATTTCCATTTAACATTCTTAAGATGTTTTTCTTCCCAAGTTTAAATTTGTCCTGGTATAAAGACCAATCATTAGAAATCATTTCTATATTATACATAAGCTTGCAAATCCTCAGTAAGCTGAGGTTATAACCAAACTAGCATGTTTCCCAGACATTGCCCACATTTGGTTTCCAGGAACCTGACAAGTTTATGAAATAAAGGGAATGGAGGAGGACCCCAGAGAAGGGCCTGAGCCTGCTGTCCCCACCTATCCTTAGAGCTGCTTTCATAGAAAGACCCACACTTTCATTCTCACCTTAAAATTTTTCCCTTATGCTATCCATTACTCTGATCACTCCTTAAAAACTAATGAACTATTGAAAAGTTTTATTTTTAATATTTAATATTGGTTATTAAATTGCCTATAATATTTAAATTGATGAATTATTACCATTTCTGTTATTTGTTAAGAAATGGAAACAACAAAAAATTTTTAAGGTGCTTTTAGCTTACAAAACGTTATCTATTCAGCTAATAGTCAACTTTTGGTATGAAGGAAAAGAATAGTGTAAATAGTGTACAAGACACAGAGCTAGAAGCACAGATAGGAGAAACTGCAGACCCACAGCATGGTAGCTTGGAAAATTCCTTGCTAGCTTTAATGGAGCTGAAAGCATGTCTTTGCTAGTCGCCTCAATGCTTGTAGGTTTCAGGGCCACACAGCTGGAACTGTGACCCCTGACAGTCTTCTCAGAGGGAACAGAGTCACCTGGCAACACGTTACTACCCATGAGAATCAGACACAAAAACACAAACAACAAAAAATAACCCTATACTTTTGTATTTCCTATTTTTACACATATGTCCATATATCTTTAGTCTTCCAGCTAGGAATAATTAAATCCAATTCTATCCTAGCTAGGATAACATTTATCTTACATCCAGCTCACTGTCCAAATAAGATCCTCAGGTCCTCATTGGCTACCCAGTTTCCTCTTCTTTTTTTTTGTTTTAATTTAAGTTTATTTTTATTAAAGATATTATTTGAGTTTTACATTTTTCCCCCAATCTTGCTTCCCTCCCCCCACCCCCCCACAGAAAGTACTCTGTCAGTCTTTACTTTGTTTCCATGTTGTACCTTGATCCAAATTGGGTGTGATGAGAGAGAAATCATATCCTTAAAGAGAAGTCTAAGAGGTAACAAGATCAGACAATAAGCTATCTGTTTTTTTTTTTTTTTTCTAAATTAAAGGGAATAGTCCTTGCACTTTGTTCAAACTCCACAGCTCCTTATCTGGATACAAATGGTACTTTCCTTTGCAGACAGCCCAAAATTGTTCCCGATTGTTGCACTGATGGAATGAGCAAGTCCTTCAAGGTTGAACATCACCCCCATGTTACTGTTAGGGTGTACAGTGTTTTTCTGGTTCTGCTCATCTCACTCAGCATCAGTTCATGCAAATCCCTCCAGGTTTCCCTGAAATCCCGTCCCTCCTGGTTTCTAATAGAACAATAGTGTTCCATGACATACATATACCACAGTTTGCTAAGCCATTCCCCAATTGAAGGACATTTACTGGATTTCCAATTCTTTGCCACCACAAATAGGGCTGCTATAGATATTTTTGTACAAGTGATGTTTTTACCCTTTTTCCTCATCTCTTCAGGGTATAGACCCAGTAGTGGTATTGCTGGGTCAAAGGGTATGCACATTTTTGTTGCCCTTTGGGCATAGTTCCAAATAGCTCTCCAGAAGGGTTGGATGAGTTCACAGCTCCACCAACAGTGTAATAGTGTCCCAGATTTCCCACATCCCTTCCAACACTGATCATTATCCTTCCTGGTCATACTGGCCAATCTAGGAGGTGTGAGGTGGTACCTCAGCGAAGCTTTAATTTGCATTTCTCTAATAATTAATGATTTAGAGCATTTTTTCATATGGCTATAGATTACTTTGATCTCCTCATCTGTAAATTGCCTTTGCATATCCTTTGACCATTTGTCAACTGGGGCCAGTTTCTCTTCTAATGGGGCACTTAATCCAAAGAGAGGGAGAAGTCAAACTTGCCCAACCAGATATTGGTGCCTATCCTGCATCTGAACCCTCTGACTGGTTTAAGTCACTTTCCTTCATCATAGTCACCATTCCCAGTTTATCAACAGGCACTCACAATGTCATGAAACTTATGTGAAAAGGTTTATTGCAAAAGAAATGAACATCTATGTGGAACCCAAAGAATTCTTGGTCCTTGCAGAAATTTGTATAATGGCAATATAACAGAAGGAGTGGGACTTGGGAGAACAAAGGTGTCATACCCCTTCCAAAGGGGAAAAGCAAAGCAATGGTTTCCCTTGTGAACCACTTGACTATGAAGATAAGAGAGTCTGCTTATCTGCAAACAACCCATGTTACAGAAGCATTATCCCAGCCTGGCACAAATTGGCTGTTGCCTGTCTTGCCTTCCTAGGACACACAAGGAGTTCAGCTTAGGGTACAGCAACAAATTATGTCAGTGCAAGGAGAGCTTTGTCCTTAACATATTTAGGGTCTCCTGCATGCTGTGGATCCAGTGCTTCTGAAAAATATGGCAACTCAAAAAGACAAGTCCAAGAGACCACTTAACAGTCCTCATTCTCCTTGACTTTTCTGCCACCTTTGACGCTGCTAATCACTTTCCCTCCTTGACACTCTTCTCTCTAGATTTTAAGGACACCACACTTTCCTGGTTTTCCTCCAGAACCTAGCTAACTGCTCCTCTTGTCTCCTTTGCTGCATCCTACTCCAGATCACATCCTCTAACTATAGGTGTACCTCTGTCCTGGGCACTACCCCCTTCATTTAGTGATCTCATCATCTTAATTGCCATCTCTATGGTGAGGATTCTCAAATCTCCCTTTTGTGCCCCTCATCTGTCTGCTGACTCCAATCTCATATCTCCAACTGAGCTCTTTAACTGGATATGCAGTACATTTCTTAAATTCAAATTGTATAAAACAGAATTCATTATTTTCCCCCCCTTAGGTTCCCCCATCCCCATTTTTTTAATTAATTTATTACAATTTTTTCCCTAATCTCAACTTCCCTTTCCCCATTCCCCACCCCCCACAGAAGGCAGTCTGTTAGTCTTTTCATTGGTATACATTGATCTGTGTTGAATATCCCAATCCCTATTTTTGATGAGGGCAATTCTGTCTTCCCAGTTCCTCAGGCTTACACTGTAGAAGTCATGCTGGACTCCATGTCCCCCATATACAAGCTATTGACAAGGCCTTTCAATTTCACCTTTGCAGAATCTCTCTAATATGCCGCCTTCTCTCCTCCAGCACCCCCATTCCTTTAGAGTAGACCTCTTCCCCTCAGGCCTGGATTATTACCGTAATCAGTATTCTAAAAAAATTCTAATGACTCCCTGTCAACTCCAGGATCAATGCAGAATTCTCTGTTTGATATTCAGAGCCCTTTATAACAAAACCTCTTCCTGTCTTTCTAGTCTTCTTATACCTTTCTCCCTAAGACACACTCTTTGATTGAGTAACACTGACTTCTGTTCCATGAACAAGATATAAGTAACATGTGGGATTTTACCCCAGGTTCTCTAACAGTAATCTTTCCTATTATTCTAAATTTTCAACAAATACGTCAAATGCAGATACATATCCTCTCTCAAGGAGGTCAATAGTAGCATTTTAATACTATCAATTCTGATTTATCCAAAGAGGTGATTTAAATATTTTCTAAAATAGTTCATAACTTTTAGATCCTGTTTCAACAAACACTAGATACTATATTTTTAAAATACCAAGTATAATCTGAAAAATTAATTATATATTTTTGAAACATTATTGCTATAGATGCCTTAAAAAGTTCATATCACTGATGTTATTAAAATCCTTTAGCAAAAATATCCCAATAGCAATAAATTATTTTTTTTTGCAAGGCCAATGGAATTAACTGGCTTGCCCAAGGCCACACGGCTAGGTAATTATTAAGCGTCTGAGACCGGATTTGAACCCAGGTACTCCTGACTCCAGGGCCGGTGCTTTATCCACTGTGCCACCTAGAGCCGCCCCAATAAATTATATTTTAACCTGGAATAATTTATTGGCATAAAATGATTATTGGATCATAGATTTACTGAAAAACGATTGTGTTGTTGTGGCTTTTCAGGCATATTATAAACATGTGAAATTTAGGAAAATGCATTTTATCTTACAGGAAGCATTTCGGTCCTCCCTACTATTCTATACCTTATAATTGGGGTCCTGCGAGAAACTGCTGTGAAGTTACCTGGAGGCCAGCTTTCTTTTACTGTTGCAGCTGCTCTACAAGCCTTGAAAGCAATATTGTCTTCTCCCTTGGCTCGAGCAGAAAAAAGTCACACTGCTTGGACTGGCCTTCTTCGACGGGCTTTAACAACAATCCTAGACTGCTGGGATCCAGGTAATTAAGGCTTTGTTTGTAAACAAAACTTGCCCAGTTTTGTTTTTAGGGCAATCAGGTTTTTGCATAATTCACTGTGACTTTTAAATTTAAATAAAATTATAGCAAACTCTGAAATCTTTCATTTGATAAAACTGTCAATACTCATTGGATATTTGTTCCGTAGGTGCATGTAGGTAGAGAACTAAAGACACAATTGCATTTTTAGTTTAACCATTAACCTTTATAGGAGCTAAATGTCCTGCAGTCTTGTGTTGAGGAGTGAGACAGTATGTTTAATAAAAAATAGAAGCGTGACTGATTAATCACTACCCATCAGGGTTCAGTTTCCTTTTTTCTTTGGCAGTTGTCATTTGGAGCTATTGAAATATTTTTAAAAGCTCTTAGGCATATTAAAAAATTGTCCCTGCCTCCACTGCACTACCTTTATAAAATTCAAAATCCATCCAATCCCATTATCATCTAATACAGCATTTTCTTGAAGCTAACTCCCTTCCATTGAAGTCAGGTTGCATTATTGTTCCATTCTTCCATCTACTTAAAGTATCCTACTCTGCATTCTGCAGTTAATGGAATGACGTTAGGTAAAGCTTTCTACCCAAATGATAACTTTTGCTTTCTTTTAAAAATGAAAATTCCTGGTAGAAATAACTTATTGACTGGTTTAATTAACTTGATGTTTGAGTTTGCTAAACCGGTTACTTTTCTTAACTTGTTTCTAGTATTATTTGATACCATGAAGACTATGTTACTTAGTCTACTCTAGTTATATGATATTTTATTTTCCTATGAACTGTTAAAGTATTTAAAAACACTGCTATAAAGAAGTGATTTTTCTAACCATTCATGAGTGTTTTAAATATCTTAAATCTAGTACTGAAATCCAGTACTGAAATTCAGTTCTCTTAGCTTTATTTAAATTTATATTAACCTCTTGTTTTTATTTAAATTAAAAGATTAATATAGTTTAAAACAGAAAAACTCCATGATTATACAATGCTGCACAACCATATTTTTAAACTCATTAAGGGATGAAAAATCACATTTTATTTTTAATAAAGATTTCAAATGGAAAAAGAATGTATGAGTAGGCATAAAAGCCCATGAGTAAATAATTCAACAGCAACATTAAAAAAACTATTCCTTAATTGTACCCAGGCTAAAAAGTTCTAAGCTGAATGCTAGATTTTATAAAATGTAAAAAATGTTAAAGGTTTTTTAAAAACTTTTTATTGAAAGTCAGTAGGTAGGTAGGGGAAAAAAAACTAGAATTATTTAAGGAAGACTGACTGACAGTAAGTTTTTGATTTTCTTAGATTGATGGAAATGAAAACCACAAAGTGGGTTTTACTCCTACTTTGACATCAGGTTCTCCAAAAACAGTAAAAAAGGCAACTTCTTTGACTAGAATCAATGTATATCATCTTTGAATTCACTCAAGAAAGGATTTCTCCTAACACGGTATTTACTCAGTCATGTGTCTTTTTGTCCCTGATAATAGCTTTTGGTAGCATAATTAGTTACATCTAAGTCTCATTTTGATATGAGACATGTTTCTCTTTTGCACAGTATATTCTGTACTTTATTCACATACCTAAAAATCCTGTGTTAGGGGGTTTCATGTCTTACCTTTTCCTCTTAAGCTTAATTGCATTTTCTTTAGATATTTTTATCATGTCAGAGTATAGATAATAGAAATATTACCTTTTTTTCCAGTATCTAGGAACTATAGAAGACAGATAAGTTGCTTTTATGGCCGTACTTACAATCTCAAAATACCGAATGTTTCCAGTTTTGTAATTTATTTGTCATGATGGGTAAAATGCTTTGTCAAGACCACAAAATTATTCTAGAAATGTGGGCTAAAAATCTTTTAGAATGTACTTGTTCGTTTGTCTTTAAAAAAATCAGACTGTTGCAACATATACTTCGGATTTTTAAAATGTCATGCAAATTCTAACTAACTCACATACTCTAAAAAGGTCTACTATTGTTACCATTGCTGACCCAATAAAGGTACTGTGCCTTAAAGGAATTTTGCACCCATTTCAAAAGGAGATGGAAATAGTGAAGGGCACAAGAATTTTAGGAAAGGGATACTAGGATAGAACTCTGTCTGTTTTAGATGTGAAAAAACATAGGCCAGTTGACTAGGATATAATCAGTCATAGAATTAAAAATTATAAGGTACCTTATAAAACCTTCAGTTCAAACTGTATCCAAAGTATAAAGCTTCTCTCTACATTTTCTGTATGTCTCTTTTCTCTAAGTCATGTGAAGGTCTTTTATTTTGTGGGTTCAGTTGATTGTTTTTGCTGTATATTGAACCAAAATATGATTCTCTCTTATCTCCATTAACTGATCCTAATTCTATCTGGGGACAAGCAGAATAAGATTATTCTCCCAATATGGTAGTTCTTTACATATTATAGACAGCCTAACATGGTCTTCCTAAAGTATTCTCTTTAAGTACTCTGTATATCCTGCTTTCTTTTGTTTGCACATGTACCCATCTGTCAATTTCCCTATCTGTATATGGCATATAGAATGGAATACTCCCAGTGTGATTCGGCCAAGGCAGAATACAGGAGGACTATCACCTTTTTTAAGTCATCAAAAATCTACCTTCTCTCCCTACAATCCCTAAAATCAAATCCCTGTTATAAATACATATATAATTAAGTAAAACAAATTTCTGCATTTGTCCATGACCAAAAAAGATATTTATTATTCTGTGCTATTAATCCTTCACTTCAAAAAAGATTGGCAGCATTTTTTATCATTAGTTCTCTGAAATCCTGGTTGGCCATTATGACTAGATCAAAGTTCCTGTCCTTTTTGTATGTCTTTACCATGTTGTATGTTATTGTGGAAATTGTTCTCCTAGTTCTATTCACTTAAGTAACAGTTCATATAGGTCTTCATAAATTTTTCTGAAACCATTTCCAACATTACTTACAGCAGAATATTATTTCTTCACTTTTATATGCCATATTTTTCTCAAAATCTGCTCATCTGTTTCCAATTGATGGGCATCCCCTTCAAGTTCTATTTTTTTTTTTTGCCAACATAAAAGGAACTATAACTATTTTTTGTATATCCTTATTTAGACTTTAGGACTATTAGGACTAATCCCTGCCTTAATCTTCTTTTGCTCTAATTGTCCTTCTTCCCTTCCCACTGTTTTCTTGTTGAATGAAAGATATTTCTGTACTCAGCTGTTTGTCCATATGTGTTTGTGTATTCTTCTTTCCTTTGGCTAGTTCAGATTAGACTCCAATTCAAGTATCTGCCACTCCCCCCCCCCCCTCCTTTCCCCTTTGCTTGTATAGATTATACTTACACTCTCATTACATTAGAAAAAACTTTTGTGTATAATATCACTCTATATGTATAATTCATGTACCCATTTTGACCTTTTCTTGGTATACAGTGTAAGATGTTAATTTCTACCTAGTTTCTATTCAGTTATTAGCCCAGTTATTTTTAAATTATTTCTCCTTGATCTTTTTTTGGTTTGGGGATTGGTTGGGTTTTTTTGGTTTGTTTGTTTTGGTATGAGATACTTTATATTCTTTTTTTCCAATCTTTTGATTTTGTCTTATTTCTTGCTGCTAATAAAATCATTAGCTCCTCTTTGGTCCATTCTAATTTTCATGAAGTTTATTGCTTGGATAAGGTTGACTATGTGCCCAAGGTGTTTGTAGATGTTTTTGGAGTCATTTTCTTCTGGTTTGTGTCTTGAGTATTCTAGCACCTTAATAGCTTTTTATGGGGGGGATTCTTTTTTTTTTTTGATTGCACATACTTCCAGCCTACTTCCTAATTTAAGACTTGATGATTGGATTAATCAGTCTTATCACTGCTTAGGATATTGAGTATTATGTTAATTCCAGTAATCTCTAGTGCTCTAGTAATTGTGTTATTCCAGTAATCTCTAATCTGATCCAGAGTAAAATCTGATTGTTGCCCTTCTAATTTGAAGCTCCTGACCTGGCCTTGGGCCTGAGCAACAGTGCTCTCTGCCCACCCCATTTGGAGTTTCAGTATTCCACTGCTAGACTCAACCTCTGTCAGCCAACTGAAAAGCTTAACTGATTCAGTGACAGAAATATAGGCTTCCCTTTGTTCTGAGACACCTGCCTTTGTTATTCCTCTTCAGACTTGAGGCTCGAAGCTAGAACAGACCATGTTGTACTCCCCTGGGTCCATGCCATACACTTGCTGCTTGTGTTTTAACTCACTTGTTGTTTTGTTCATGGGGAGTGTTTCTTGCCCTAGAATACCACTCCAAAGCATGGGTTCATTTCTCAGTCCTTTCTAGATCTGTATTCCAGAACTGGGCATTGAACAACAGAACTATTAGTTGGCACCATCTCTGCATCCTACACACCTCTGTGCACCTCATGGCCAGCTGCTCAGACTGTCCTGCACTTGATCCATCCCCAGTGTTCACTCTTTTCTTTGTCTCCCAACGTCAGACTGGGCTAGAAAATGATTTCATTGTGTTTTTGTCTTGAATTTCCCAGTCAGGATTTAGTCTGGTGTATTTTTTAGATCTCTTTAGATGGCATAGAGAGATATTGGTTTTCAGTGGAAGTGTCCTTTTTTCCTGCTACTCTGTTATTTTTTTGAAGTAGGCCTTTGTAAGGCCTCTTCTCTGAGACAATAATTCTTAATATAACCAGGAGAGTATTTTATTAATATGGCACCTAAAGTAAGGGAAAGTGCTCCATAAATACAGAGAACACTTCAACCAAAACAAAATATTCTTGTAGCTCTTTACCTTTCTATCTTTACAGAAAGATTTCACACTTAGTTTACACATACCTGTTGATTGACTATAACAGAAGCACAAATAGTATGCAGTTTCTGTAGATCCCTAGAGCAAATTCCTTAATTCTCCTTTCCTGGTGGAATTGCAGTCCTCTATTGATTTTGTCCCCACCTAACTATTCTTGCTCACTACTGCATTTTTATAGCATCTGCACCCTGAAAAGTTTAGGAGTACCAGCTGTTTAGATCACCAGAAACCTTTTGTCTTTCCTCCTGATCTGTCATCTCTCAGGTATAAACAATCTAAATTATAGATGCCAGGACTTTAATTGCCACAAATCAACCAGAAGGCTTATTTAATTACCTTGTGGCTTTCTAGGCCTCTGCTTCTTCTGAGAGGGCTGGACTAGATGACATCAGAGGTCCCTTCCAGGTTCCTAAGTCCTATATTCATAACAACCTTACCAGAAAAATTTCAAGTTCCTCTTTCACTGCCTGCTCACTAGATTTCAGTAAAAACAACTTAAAATGAGCTTTATTTTTTATAATTCTAAAAGGGGGTACATGTATTTCTAAAGGAACTAATAATAACCAGAGATCACTGAGATTAAGACTTATTAAAGGAAGCATTTAAGTCACTGGACTTGGAATCAGGAAAATCCAAGTTCAAGTTCACCCATAAGTACAAACTAGCTGAGTGACCCTAGAAAAGTTACCCTCTGTCTGCTTCAGTTTCCTTATTGTAAAATGGGGATGATAATAATAGCATCTATCTCACAGGATTGTTGTGGGGACAAAATGACATAATGCTGTATAGTACTTTGTAAACCTTAAATTGCTAAATAAATGTTATTAAAATAGCATCTTTTTATCCATAGGATTTTATTTTGATTTTGTATGTGCTGTTATAGAATATTAATAGAACTAGCATAATTTATCTGTGGTTAACATTCCTGCTTAATGTTACTTTATAATAAAATAGGCCTAATAGTTTGCTAGAATATGAAAATTAAAGTGTGAAATAAATTGAAATGCAAAAAGTTCTGTTTTTGTTTCTCTTCTCAGATAAAAGTTAAGGAAAGAGACCCAAATGATTCATAAGTACAAATGCTGCTTTTTTTTTATTTGCTAATGAGATATGTTATGGATCAATTTTAAATTTTAAGGGTTGTTCACTTGTTTCAGTTGTGTTGGACTCTGTATTGACCCATTTGGGGTTGAGTTCTTGGTTGTGGTTGTGGTAGTTGTTGTTGTGGTTGTGGTGGTTGTTGTGATTGTTGTTGTTGGGGGGGTGGATTTGGTCAAAAATTTTGGAACAATTTGACAGTTTCTTCACTGGCTCATTTTTCAGATGAAGAAACAGGCAACCAGAGTTAAGTTGCCCAGGGTCTCATATAACTAAAAGTATTTAAGGCCAGATTTGAATTCATGAAGCTGAGTCTTCCATTGTATCCACTGTTCCACCTAATTACTTAGATTTTACCTTTCATTACCATGTATCCAGTAGAAGTTTTATTTTAAAAAATGTCCCAACTATAGAATACATATTCCAGTGGGGTTTGAATTTCTTGGTTTTTCTCCATTTGGAAAATTAAATATGAACCTAACAGTTCTTTTATTTTTTTAGTTTTCATATTTTTCCCATTAGAAGTAATAAAAAAATTTTAACTTTTATTCTTTTTAATTTTTTATTTTTCCCCCAATTACTTGTGAATGCAGTTTTTTGCATATTTTTTTTCAGCTTTTTGCAAGGCTTGCCCAAGGCCACACAGCTAGGTAATTATTAAGTGTTTGAGACCAGATTTGAGCTCAGGTATTCCTGACTCCAGGGCCGGTGCTCTTTCCACTGCACCACCTAGCCAGCCACCCCAGTTTTTTATATTTCTAAAAAAAATTTTAAGTTCCATTCTATCCCTCCTCTTCCCTTCATTGAAAAAGCAAGCAGTTTGGTAAAGATCATACATGTGCAATTATGCAAAACTTAATTCCATATTAGCCATTTTGCAAAAGAAAACACAGCAAAAAAACTAACAAGAAAAATAAAGTTTAAAAACATGCTTCATCTGTATTCAGATTCCATGTGTTCTTTCTCAGTGGATAAGATTTTTCATCATAATTCCTTTGGAATTGTCTTGGATCATTGCTGAGAACAGACAAGTCATTTAAGTTGATCATAATGATATATTGCTGTTAACTGCCAGTAATACATTTAAAGAAAACTATTGACACTAGAATAGCTCAGAAGGTACATCTTAAAATCTGCAGCATGGCAAATATTTTTGATTGTCCACCACCCCCACCCATCCACCCCCAAACATAAAGATGGCTCTATGGCCTCATGTCTTTGCTAGGCCATGTGCATAGGCAAACAACATGTGAATTCTTAGGTTCTGGTCCTGTCCTTAACAGCCATTGATTAATTACTGATGGTATTTCAGACAGGAGGAATATTTTATGCTAGTAAAATAGAGTTGTTATGACGGGTGAATCTTGAAACTTGGATGTCATTGGTTCATTTTGAAGCACCTGATAAGGTAGAATGTTGGAGAGAGAGGACAGGAGGAGAGGAATGTGAGATTTAGAACAAGAGGACTAATTTAAGTCCAAACTCTACCACTTCCTGCTCCTTAGTGACCTTAGACAAGTCACTACATTTCTCTGGACTTTGGTTTCCTAATGTGTAAAAGATGAAGGGTTTGAACAGGGTGATCTCTATGACCCTTGTGCTCCTTAGTCTGGGATTCTGTGTTCAGAGCCTTGTCTCTAATGAATCATTTCTCTTTAGTAGATGGAGCACAGCAAGAACTTGATGAAATCAGCCTACTTACTGCCATAACAGTATTTATCTTGTCTTCAAGTCCAGAAGTGACCACTCTCCAGTGCCTGCAAGAGCGTTGTATAGAGAAGTTTAAAGTTTCACTTGAGTTAAAAGACTCAGTAGTAAGTGAACTTGATCTTTTCCAGTTTACTACCTTTCTGCCTCCCTTCTCTTAAGAGACCATATTTTTCATTAATCTACATATTCCTACCAACAGTGCATACCACACTCACCTGCCAATTAATATTCCAATTCTCATTTGTGCCCTCCCTTGAGTGCTACCTGACCCACCATACTCCTTTCCCCATGACAATTCCACAACTACTCAGAGACTTTGCAATCTAGTAAAATCTGCCATAGATCATGCACCTCACTTCAAGAACCCAAAGCAAAGTTCATGCTTTTTGAAAGATGATGTGATACAATAGAAAAAATATTAATTGTAGTCAGAAGACCTGGAACTTTTATTTATTTATTTTTAAATGATGAGAACAAATAGTTTCAATTAATAATTGAAAAGGGCTTATGGCTCAGTTTTTAAAATGTTATTGTTAAAACATTCTCTAGTGCTGAAGTTCACCCATCTTTTAAATGTGAACAAGAAACACCAAGTAACTTGAAATAAATTTGTTTAGAAATATTTACAAGTGATCATTTGTGACTTTTTACGTTGAATCTAAGGAAGAATCAGTCTGTTCCTTCAATCATACCTCACTTGAGGTGGACTATAAAATAATGAAATTGATTTCACAAACTATACAAAAGTCATTATCATTATAGACTTACTAAGCTTAAACTCCTCATATAGAACTAATCAATTCCATTTCTAAGACAGAGGAATCATGGATAGAGTACTGGCCCTTAAGTCAGAAGGACCTGAATTCAATCCAGCCTTAGACACTTATGAACTGTGTGACCCTGGGCAAGTCACTTAATCCAGTTGCCTCCAAAAAAAAAATTAGGAACCAATTTCTGATTCTTAAGAAGAAATGTAAATTACACATCCCACCATTAGAAGATATTCAGATATATTTTTAAAAAAACTAATTTTATTTTTTAATCCCATATCCTCCTTTTACAATGAATCATAAAACTATATAATACTACACTTCCATGTAGTTTGGCACAGCCAGTCAAGTACAGACCTTAATCATAAGGGAGCTATGTTATATAAAGGTATGTAACTTGTGCAGTCTGACCACAATTTGATCACATATTCCTCAAACCATAACTTTATTTTTTTATTTAATTTAGTTCATTTTTCTTATATTTTTAAGTGCTAAGCTATCTCCCTTGCTTTTTTATCACCCTGCACTAGAGAAAGCCACCATTTCACCCATGTGTGTATATGTGTGTGTGTGTGTGTGTGTGTGTGTGTGTGTGTGTGTGTGTGTGTATATATATATATGCATATATATATGTAAAACTATAGTCTGCATACTGTGGAGGTCCATCTTTCTTTGTAGGTCCTTTGTTAGTTGAACTGAATATTCATAGTACTCAGAATAGCTTGATTATTAATTTACTCTGCAAACAATATTGTTTTCACTGTATTCAACATTCTTTTTGTTCTGCAAAGGATATATATATATATAGTTTCCTAACTATTTGAGTATGATTCATGATTGTTCCCCAAAATGGTGGAATTGTTTCTGATTAATTAAAGGTATAGAGATTGAAGATAGAAGATGTAAGGCCACTGAAAAAGGAATTCACAGTTCTCTGGGATGTTAAAACTGGTCCGGATTTTATTATGGCAAAATATTGTTTCAAATTATATTGGCCAAAATTAGTAAGAAAAGCAATAAACATCATGAGACAGGCCAGGTGAAGTCTGAGAAAGAAAGAGAAAAGGGCAGGCAGCCATGGGGCTTAGTTTAACCAGGCCACATGGGGAGACCCACATGCTCCACCTGGATTAAGGAAGAGCCAGAGAAACCCCCATCCTTCTGAATGGAAGACTGGAAGAAGCAAGAAGGTTGAAGGGGCAGCACTTCCTCTTAAATGCCCTTCTGGGGTAGGTTAGACAGGACCCACACCTTGGAGCTAGGCATCCCCCAGTGGCAGGTCATGTACTGGTCCCTCCTGTCCCAAGGTGCCCAATCTCCAAGTTCAACATGTCATATCCTGCTGCACCAGCATCCAAGACTAGATTAAGTGAAAGGAAAAATAGGGACAAGATACAAATAACTGTGTCCAAGGGAGGCAGGATCTCAAGAGTGGGGAACCTCCACCCATTTAACAGATTTTATTTCTGCCACATTCATAATTCTCTACATCAGAATCTCAAACTGATTTCAAGGCTGAAATGTCATATGTATAAACTTGACCTTAAGTGGTTTTCCTATATCTCCCAAATATTTCTAGAATCATCTTAATTGAGAAAGGAAGATTACCTTCTATAAGATAGTTTAAATATGTGCTAGAGCTCAGACTTTACTATAAATAAATTGAGAAAAGATTTCAAGATAAATAACATTGTGTTTTGCTATGTCCTCATCACATTTTCATGGTGAATTTGTTTCAACTACTAAAGTTCTTAGAGTTCTCTCCAGTTTGTAATTTCTATTTTCTTTTCATATTGTAATCGTCCATATGTTTTGCCCATTTAGGTACAAATCAAGTGCTATCAGCTGCTACTTTCCATTTTTCAGTATCCAAACCCAGCAGTATCCTACCCTTATATTCATTCATTAGCATCACCCATTGTGAGAAAACTGCAGGAGACAGATCAAATAAAACCTGAAGATGCTACTGAACTTCAGGCAATTCAAGAAGGTATCAAAGTCTTAAAAGCTCTTGTGCCAGTTGCTGAAGAACAGCACCGTAAGTCCATTTCCCCCCATCCCCACTTCTATGCATTGCAGCTAAGTTGTGGTGAAAAGTTTGTTAGTATAAACAATTATAAATTTTCATTTTGATGTACTTTGAAACAAAAATGGAAATCAGACATTTGTGTTATATTATGCCCTATTCTTGTAATGTCATGTTCAATTTAGAAAATGTTGAGTATATGCTCTGTTCAAAGCCATGTGCTAGGGGCTGAAGGAAACACAAAGAAAGCACTTGAGCCTCATAGGAGAGATTGGAGATTCAGTGACATAAGAAAAGATATTCAGGGGTGGATAAGTAAATTTGTTGGTCTGTAGGGGAGAATGTAGAAAAAGAGAAGAGCAGGATAAAGGACAGAGCCATCAGATGAACTAACATTTTAAAGATCAGGAAGATGAAAAGAGGAGGCAGAAGTTCTTTTTATGAAGTTAAGAGAAAACTAGCAGCTGGTAGGAAAGCCATGGATTAAAACAGTGGGAAAGAACCTGGTAACAATAACAATAACAGCTAACATAGAACCTTGAAGTTTACAAAGCATCATGCAAATTCTACACAGAGCCTGACTTCCAACTCCAACTCAATGCCTGCAGTTACTATAGACAAGCCACTTAGGTCCTGGTCCTCAGTTTTCTCATTGTAAAGTGGCGGGGGCGGGGGGTGAAATGTTAGTTATTAGATGGGATCTAATATACCATTTTCCAGACTTATTTCTATGATTCTGTGACCCATAAAAAGATAGGAAAGCCCAAGGAAGAAAAGAGGTTCAGTAAGTAAGAGTTAGATTTTGCAGAGGTTAATGAAAATTAGGAATAAGAAAAAAAGCATTAGTTTTTATTTAGGAAATTACTGGTGACCTTTGAGGGACCCTTCTGAGGAGAATGTGGATAGAGAAACTACATTTTTGAGAGTGAAGAGGGCTGGTGGTGAGAAATTCAAAGTGCCAATTATAGATCACTCTTTCTGGATATTTGGCAGCAAAAGGGAAAGAGAACTAGGTAGCTGGAGGCTAGAAGTTGAAATGAGTAATTGTGATATCAGATATTAGGAAAGTCATCCTGCTATCTGTTCAAGTTGTAGAAATTAGCTGAGGACAGAGTGAAAGGAAGTGTGATTTTGGAACAAAAAAAATCATTAAGAAAAGGGAAAGAATTCTCTTGCAATTTAGAAAAACTGTAGTATCATCAGACTTGTTTGCTTCCAATGAGGAAAAGTGACAGTGATAGTAACAAGTGATAGTGAGTCATGGTGGCAGAGAAACAGCTGTAGTCTGGAATCAGCAGTGGGAAGGAAAGATGATGCCAAACTTAGCCTCCTCCTCTTCTGTTAGTAGGGGTAGAAGGAACAACTTCTCTTGGAGAGATTTTCAAAGGAAGAGATGAGGTCAGGAAACTGAACTCTTGTGGTAAAGGACAAGGACTTAAAGGAAGTTTACTTACCATAGAGTATCTTGGGAACAGAAATTAAAGAAATTTTGTTTTTCCCCCCCAGGAGTAAAAATGTATCCTCAAAGAAGATGAATTTTATGTAATATCATATCATAAATATATGAACTGGTTCATGTTGTGTGTTCAAATTTTACAGGATCTCAGCTGGTGGCTGGCATTCTCCCTATTCTTGTTTCCTTTCTTCTGGATGAAAATACTCTGAGCTCAGCATCTACCATACTGAGAAACTTACATGACTTTGCTTTGCAAAATCTGATGCAGATTGGGCCCCAGTATTCTTCAGTTTTTAAAAATATTATGGCTTCTTCTCCCACAATGAAAGCCCGTCTTGAGGCAGCTATAAAAGGCAATCAGGAAAGTATCAAAATCAAGACAACCCCCAAACATATCAAGAACCCTGGAAAAAATTCAAGTATTCAATTGAAGACCAATTTTCTTTGATTTTATCTTATTTGAATTGCAAGCATCTTAATCAAATACTTTGGATGGAAAGTTGGTACCTTTTCATTTCCACTTGAGGACTAGTAAGGTTTTAGGCACAAATACATTTCGAAGTCTGATTCATTCTTAAAGAAAATTGATGAAGGACTTTTTTGTGTTATATGATATTGACATCTTAACTCAAGAAATTGTCAAAAATGAAAGATTGATCCAGACAGGAGCTCTGTCAGAATCCTTACCAAGAATTTCAGGAAGAGATCATGAATATAAATTTATTGAGAATCTGTGACTTTTTTTTCCTAGAAAATGAAATGGATTTCTTCTGACAGTCCAAGCACATGTGCTATTTAATACCATAGTAGATAAAAGACTTAACTGTAGTACATATATCTACAGTTTATAATTTGTCACAAATGCTAACTTGAATTCCTGCCCCATCAAATAAATATGTTAAATGTTACTGGTTTCCTCAAACATCATAAATTACGGTAAAGTTCCTTAAACCAGATGATTAAGGTAATATTGATAGTTTTAATTAAATTCTAATAAAGTCTAAAATTACCCAATTATTTTAGAATACACTATATATTTTAGTTCATTAAGGCTCTATAGCAGTAAGTGTCTAAAAAATGGTATTTTTATCAGAATGAATTTTTGTTTTAGTTTTGTATTAATCAGTTCAGATGGAAATTTGCTAAGCCTATATGAAGTTAGTAGTTGTCTGATGCAAGTATGTCTTAAATGAGTTTGTTTAAGCCTAATTATTTGGTTCATTTTAATATGTTGCATATATTCATATTAATAAGCTTAATATACATGTAAACTCATGTCCATCTATTGAGATTGGAATGGATTTACAAAACTGTCAAATTTACTAATAACTTTTACATCATTAAAGGAACATAAATTTTAATGAGGAACATATTTTATTATAGACATAAAATGACATTAAGAACATATTGGCTACTCCAAAGTATTTTCTAACTGTTGGTGGTCCTTGCCTTTCCCCTTCCATGCCAGTATTATTCTGCACAAACCAAGCACTGTGTCAAAATAAGCACAGCCTTTCCTTGCTAATAACTAAAAATTGAAGTGATAGAGGAACCTTCAAACACATTGGGGCTCAGAATATGTGATGTACTGTATTTTTATTATAAGTTTTGTATATATTTACTATTGTAAATTGTACAGAATTAAACATTTGATCAAAATTCTAACATTGAAACCAATTTTTCTAATTTGCATAAATAAAGCTAATTTTCTTTATCATAGTTGTATTGAAGTTATTTAGCCATAAGAGAATGGACAAAGACTCATTTGCTTCAAGAATTATAGTTTCCAGTTGTTTGGAGTAATATCCTCAATATTTGGTGTTCTGATGAGTTCAAACTGATCACTTGGAGCTATATACTTCAGAGACACTTGTACTTTTGAGGTTCTCCTTATAAGGGTTTAAATAAGACATGTTTTTCCTTTCAAAATTTATAGATTCATTCAGCGTAATGAATAGATGAACCCCAAGGTAGGTTGTTTGGAAGTAATCAGGCCTATATATATTATCTTTTTTGTTGTTGTCCCGCATCTTTGGATTATAAAACAATTATTTGCAAGTGATATTGAATATAGCTTAGGAATATTTAAATGGAAGGTGTCATGTCTATCAGGAATGGTAAGGGATCATCTCTGAAATGTAAAGAATTTAATCTTGGAAAGCTTGTCTTGGATTTTTTTTCTAGAAATTACATAAAAATTTCAGTGTTGATTTTATTCTTTTGGTATTATTAAGTATAATACACTTGGCCCTAAAAATGACCTTCAAACTTTACCCAATACCAAAGAAAAGTTAGAACTGTACTTAATCATTTAAGAGAAGATGCTAGCCAAAACCTAGAAAAAAAATCCCCTTCCATCTCTTGCATCTGTGTTTCTTGCCTGCAGGAAACTTACCATCTAAAAAAGAAAAGACATGTATACCACATTATTTGGGTGTCCTGTAGTAACTGAAGGGAATACTGGAATCAGTGACCCTCTGTATGTAGGTACCAAGAAAGAGCAATCCAGTATGAATTAAGTATGGCACTGAAGAGATAAGCAATATATGGGAATCTTTTCTTTGTAGTTATCTTGTATTGTTGCATGAGACTCTAAAGATCACCTGACTACTGAATATATGTCAGAAGAATATTTTAAACTGGAAATAGATTTTTTAATTGTGCTAAAGTATTCAAGGGGATCCATGAGAACCTGAGAGAGTCACCTTCAGTAGCTACCAAGCCACAGTTAGAAGCCAGGAACTTTGCCAAATCCTACACAATGGCTTTAACATAGCCTGAAAGAACAAAGACCAACAACAGCTACTATCATTGAGAGAAGAAACACTTTGCCCTTCTCCAACCATCCTCATTGCCCTACTACCAAGTTGACAGCAGACAAAGGATATAATTATATACTGATCTCTGATCCCTACTTCTACTGAAGATTTCCCAGAGTCTCTCCTCTTTAGCTCTTAATCTCACTATCCTCTTGATAAAGGACCAACCATTTTTGGTTTTAGAGCTTTTGAACCTTACTAGATACCTTGCTACTTCTCTGGTCTAAGTACTAGGTTTTTCCTTTCTATCTACCATAAATTGAACATAAACAAGAGCCCTCTTTTATATTTTATCTTCCCAGTTACTTCTAGTTCCCTGAGAATCTGAGAACAATGACTGTTTTCCTTTTGAATAGTGGTGTTTAACCCAGTAGTTGGCTCAAGAAGAGGAAGGGTCCAGATAGCAAAGAGCTCTAAAAGACAAGCCATATTTTATGTTTGAGAAAGGATAAGGAATTTATGGGGGTGGGGTAAGAGGAGTTAACATGGTCAGACTTGTGGTTCAGAAAGATAGATTTCACAGCTGAGTTGAGTGGGGAGACCAGCCAGCAGGCTACTGCAATAGTCCAAGCTTGAGGGTGGAGAGTAGAGAAAGGGACAAAATACAGTATTATTAAAGAAGGTAGATATGCCAAGGTTTTTCAATTAATTAGATAATGGGAGTGAGGGGGAATGAAGAGTTAAGGGTGACATGACATCAAGTTTGTTAGAAGGATAGTGGTACCCATGACAGTAACTGGGAAGTTAGGAAGAGGGAATCGCTTAAATAGAGGCCAGGGGTACTGGGGAGAACATGGTAAGTTCAGTTTGGGACATGTTGAGTTTAAATTTTAAAAACAATTCAAGATGTCCAATAAGCATTTGGAGATGTGAGTTAGCAGGAAGACTGGACTGAATTAATAGATATGAGAATGATATGCATAGAGATGATAGTTGAAAGAGTTAATGAGATTGCCAAATGAGGGGCGGCTAGGTGGCACAATGGATAGAGCACTGGCCCTGGAGTCAGGAGTACCTGAGTTCAAATCCAGCCTCAGACACTTAATAACTACCTAGCTGTGTGGCCTTGGGCAAGCCACTTAATCCCATTGCCTTAGAAATACCTAAAAAAAAAAAATCTAAAGATATTGCCAAGTGAAATGGTGTGGAAGAAGAAAAGGCTCAGGACAAATCTTGGGGTGGGAGAAACCTGCCATTATTGGGCATGACCTGGATAAAGATCCAGCAAAGGAAACTGAGGAGTGTTAAGAGAGATAGGGGAAAACCAGGAAAACAGTATCAAGAAGTCCTTCAGGGACCATGAAAGAGAAGATGTTGAGTGATGTTTAGTGGTCCATTACCACTGTACAGCTTACTGAAAAATTACAGCATTACAGAGAGGTCAAAGAGTATGAGATCACACAACTGGAGAGGGAGATTCAGGAGATTCAGGAGAATCGCTGAGCTGTGATCATACTTGGATTGTCTGGTAAATCTTTTCTATTAGTTACTGCTATTAGTTATAGCTCTTGGAAATTAAGAATTAAAATCTGTATTAACCAAACTTAAAAACTATATTTCTTTTTTAAATATTTAATATTTATTCTCATTTTGTACAAATAATTTTTTATACATTAATTAAATATTCTTGTTTAAGAGTAAACAAAATACCCCCTCCCCCAAAAAATAAAGACTCGCTTGAGCGATAAAGTAAAGGGGAGAGAAAAAATTAAAATAAAAAAATAACAGTAATAATTGTAGGTATGGCCAGGGAGCACAGTGCACAGAGCATCAGCCCTGGAGCCAGGAGCACCCGAGCCCATATCTGGCCCCATACACCCAACAATCACCCAGCTGTGTGACATGCAAGCCACCCCAACCCCACTGCCCTGCAAAAACCAAAAAAAAAAAAAAAAAAAAAAAAGAAAAAAAAGACCCAAAATAAAATAGTAATAATAGTAGGGATGGCTGGGTGGCAGAGAGAACATCGGCCCTTGAGCCAGGAGCACCCGGGTCCAAATCCAGCCTCAGACACCCAACGATCACCCTGCTACGCGGCCCCAAGCAGGCCACCCAGCCTCATTTGCCCTGCACCCCCCCCCAAAAAAAATAATAAAAAATGTGCTTCAGTTTTTGTTCCAACACCACCAACTCTGGGTGGATCACATTCTTTAAGTCCATCACAAAAGTTACTTCCTTATTTTTCCACCATTGCCATTGTTTTTTATTTTATTAATTTCTCCTTTAATTTTTAGAATTTCTAATTTAGTGTTCAATTGGGGATTTTTGATTTGTTCTTTCTCTAATTTTTTTATTTGCATGTTTAGTTCATCAACTTCCTCTTTCTCCAATTTATTCATGTAAGCATTTAAGTGCTATAATATATCCCCTGAGAGTCGCTTTGAATGAATCCCATAGGTTTTGTTATGTTTTTTCATTATTATCATTATCTAGGATAAAATGGTTAATTCTTTCTATAATTTGTTTTTTGGCCCACTCATTTTTTAAAATGAGGTTATTCAGTTTCCAATTTGTTCTGGGTCTATATCTCCTTGGCCCAGTATTGCATATGACTTTTATTGCATTGTGATTTGAGAAAGATGTTTTCACTATTTCTGCCTTTCTGCAGTTGATCATTAGGTTTTTATGTCCTAGTACATGGTCAATTTTTGTATAAGTTCCATGTACTGCAGAGAAAAAGGTATATTCCTCTCTATCCCCATTCAGTTTCCTCCATAAGTCTACCATATCTAATTTTTCTAACAATCTACCTCCTTAACTTCTTTCTTGTTTATTTTATGATTCGATTTATCTAGATCTGATAGTGGGAGGTTGAGGTCTCCCACTAGTAGAGTTTTGCTGTCTCTGTCTTCCTGTAGTTCTTTCAGCTTCTCCTCTAAGAATTTGGTTGCTGTCCCACTGGGTGCATATATATTCAATATTGAAATGACTTTATTGTCTATGGTACCTTTTAGGAGGATAAAGTTTTCCTTATCTCTTTTAACGCTATCTATTTTTGCTGCTGCTTTGTCTGAGCTAAGGATTGCTACCCCTGCTTTTTTTACTTCAGCTGAAGCAAAATATATTTTGCTCCAACCTTTTACCTTTACTTTATATGTATCTCTCTGCTTCAAATAAATTTCTTGTAAGCAGCATATTGTAGGATTCTGGTTTTTAATCCACTCTGCTATTTGCTTACATTTTAAGGGAAAGTTCATCCCATTCACATTCAAGGTTATGATTATTAATTCTTTATTGCCCTCTGTGCTATCTTCCCTCTGTGTTTTCCCCCTTTCTCCCCCCTTTATCCATATTCCCCAGTATTTTGTTTCTGAATACCACCCCCTTCAGTGTGTTTGCCCTCCTATATCACCCCTTCCCCTTTCTTTCCCCTTTCCCTTTTTCCCTTTTCCCTTCCTTTTGTTATTTTCCCTTTTCCCCCCCCCCTCCCATGCCCTTTCTCCATTCCCCCCTCCCCTTTCCCCCCTTTCAATACTTGAAAGGTTAGATGTTTTATAAGTTAACTGAGTATGTGTAGGTTGACTTTAAGCCAAGTCTGATGAGAAGAAGATTCAGGTGTTTCTCCTCTGCTCCCTTCTTTCCCTCTATTACCATAGGGTTTTTTGTACCTCTTAGTGTAATGAGATTTACCCCATTCAATCCCCTCCCTCCTCCCATCTCTTTCCTGTCCCCCTTTTTAAGGAGGCAGTGTTTTTTAGATCATTCTATCTAAGTCATAGAAAATTCTGAGTGTATGTCCCTTCTAGTTCAGTATATTCTATCGAATAGCGTCAATAGAGTCAAAATTCCTGAGTTATTACAGTCTTTCTCCTAAGTGGGGTTAAAGGCAGTTACATCTCTTTAGATAGCAGTCTCATGGATAGGTCATAAATGTCCATCATCTCTGGCTAAGTATACTCTCTCTGTTGGAGTTGCAATTCTAAAGATTCATGAGAATCTTTTTTCCCCCATGCTGGGATATAGCCAGTTTCAACTTACTGGATTGCATTTTTTTTTCCCCTTTTACCACCCCTTTTTTTTTTTTTTTGGCCTTTTCATATGTCTCTTGAACCTCCTGTTTGATGTCCAAATTTTCTGTTTAGCTTTGGTCTTTTCATCAGAAATTTTTGGAATTCTAACATGTCATTAAATGTCCATCTTTTTCCCTGGAAGAGAAGGCTCAGCTTTGCGGGAAAGTAGATTCTTGGCTGCATTCCAAGCTCCCTTGCTCTTTGAAATATCTCATTCCAGGCCCTTCGATCCCTTAATGTTGATGCAGCCAGGTCCTGTGTGATCCTTACTGTGGCTCCTTGATATTTAAATTGTTTCTTTCTGGCAGCTTGCAGGATTTTCTCTTTTATCTGATAGTTCTGGAGTTTGGCCACAACATTCCTTGGAGTTTTCATTTCAGGATTTTTTCTGGTGGGGATCGATGTACGCTTTCAATAACTACTTTGCCCTCCGATTCCATGATATCAGGGCAGTTTTCCATCACTAGATCCTGTAATATTAAGTCCAGGCTTTTTTTCTCCTTTCAATGTTTTCAGGAAGTCCTATAATTTTCAGGTTGCCCCTCCTCACTCTATTCTCAAGGTCAGTGGTTTTGTTGATGAGGTATTTTACATTTGCTTCTATTTTTTTCTGTTTTTTGATTTTGTTTAACTGACTTGCTGTCTCATGGAGTCATTAGTTTCTGTAGACTCCATTCTTTTTTGGGGGGAGGAGTTCTCTTCATTAACCTTTTGCAACTCCTTTTCCAATTGGTCAGTTCTACTTTTGAAAGAGCTTTCCATTTGACCAACTGAGGTTTTGAGAGAATTATTCTCATTTTGTATTTGTCCAATTGAGGATCTGAGAGATTTATTCTCATTTTGTAATTGTCCAATTGATGATCTGAGAGATTTATTCTCCTTTTGTATTTGTCCAATTGTACTTTCTAAGGTTTTGTTTTCTTCTTGCAAGGTATTGTCTCTCCCAAATTTTTAAGCTCCTTCCTTATTTCTTCAAGGAAGTCTTTCTGTGCTGAAGACCAGATTGTATTCTCCTCAGAGGTTCCAGGTCTCTCTGAGTTAGGGTATTTCCCTTCCAAGAATTTTTCTATGGATCCACCTTTCTGCTGACCCTTCTTCATTTTGCTAAGACCTGAGTTGGGGGGGGGGCTGGTTCACAGGGGCTTGGGATCGCTAAAAGCTTTACTCACTGAGTGCAGTTCCTCTGGCTGGCCAGTAGGAGGTGCTGGTTGCTTTCTCTGGAGTGTCTGTGACCTTGATTGAGGCCTTCTCCCTTTCCTTGAAGGGAGGATTTGGAGCTATTGAATTCTTTTTGCCTTCAATCAATGTTGGGCTTTACCCTGGCCTGAGGTCATTCCTTGCTGGGCTGGTTCTTCTGCTCACACACCTGGGCCTGAGGCAGAAGTATTTTGCACTTGTTTGTTAGTGAAGAGATCTGAGTTGTAATGGGACTCTTGAATTTCTCAGACCAGAGGAGCCCAGGGATGGTGTCCACCACTTGCCTGCACCAGAACTCCCCCCCCCCCCAGCCCTGTCCGCAAGCTCCCGGAGGACAGCACCAGCACCTCTGCTCCCTAGTTGACTCAAACCCCTGCCATCTAGCCCCACCACTGATCCAGCAGGTCCGGCTCTCAGGTCCTCAGACTCCTGGCTCCAATTCAGCTGTTAATCTGGTTGATCCAGGGGCTGATCCTCCCTCTGAGCCCAAACTCACCCGCCCTAATTTGTCCTTGCTGCTGGGGAAGACAAATCCTGAGATAGATGTTCTTTCTCCTGGCTTTTCTTTCTGGGTTTTGTGGGTCAGATTTCTTTGAAGAGGTTTGTTTCATATGATAGATGGAGAAAGATCAGGAGACTTTAGAACTGTGCCTGTCTTCTCTCTGCCATCTTGGCCACCATCATCAGCATGCTATTTTCTTCAGCATTTTTTTTTAGATTTTTCAAGGCAATGGGGTTAAGTGGCTTGCCCAATGCCACACGGCTAGGTAATTAAGTTTCTGAGGTCGGATTTGAACCCAAGGCCGGTGCTCTATCCACTGTACCACCTAGCCACCCCTTTTCTTCAGCATTTTTTTGGATTTCCTTGACTAAACTGCTGACTTCATTTTCATGTTTTTCCTGCATCTCTCTCATTTATTTTCCCAGTTTTTTTTCTAACTACCTCATTTGATTTTCAAAGTCTTTTCTGAGCTCTGTCATAGCCTGATCCCAGTTTCTGTTTTTCTTGGAGTCTTTAGACGCAAGGAGCTTGTGTTTCCTCATCTTCAGACTGAGTATATTGATCCTTCGGATCATAGATAATGTGTTTCTCAATGGTGTTCCTCTTTTCTCTCTGCTTGCTCATTTTCCCAGCCTAAGCCTGTTTTTGGTGTGCTCCCTGAGCTTTTGGGACACTCCCACAATGGTCTCAGTGTGTGAGGCTCTGTCTTCCCTCCTCGTCTGTGAATGAGCATATGTGCCCCCCCTCTGCCATGGGGCCGAGGTGGGGGGCCCCTGCTGTTCTATGGGGGGGGGCTTAGACTACAATCAGGATCTGAATGTGGTCAGAACCCCAGAGTCCTGTTCTAGGGGCAGAGGACAGAGTTAGGCAGTCTCTCTCTCTTCACTCCCCTCCCTAGGCTCAATGGGTTCATGCCCTGGGAGCTCCTGCTTACCAGCCCACCTGCTTCTGTTTCCTGGATCTGGACTGCCTTGGCCAAGCTGCTTGCTGTGTGCCCTGGGGCCTGGCAGAGGTCCCTTGCTGTTCTGCCCAGTTGTGCCTGGTGCTCCCTGGGGCGTAGCTCAGGAAACTCCCCCGCTGCTGTGAGCCGGGGCTCCCAGCACCCTGGGGCTGCCTCCAGGAGGCTGAAGTTTTCTCTCTGGCAGGCCATCCCTCTGGCACGCTGCCCCTCCAAACCTGGGGAGCAGAGCCTTTCTGCTCTTTTTCCTGGTTACCTTGAATAGGAGAACTGCCTCACTGGGTCCCTCTGTGGGTTCTGTCTCTCGAAAATTTAGAGTCCTTAGTTTTGAAGATTTATGAGAAAGCATCTAAGACACCATCTACTCTTGTGGCCATCTTGGCTCTGCCCCTAAAAACTATATTTCAATAGATGTTCATCACTGTCGAAATGCTTTTAAAATTAAAGAAATTAAAAAAAGGGTAGATAGGTGGCATAGCAGATAGAGCACTAATTTTGGCATCAAGAGGACCTGAGTTCAAATCTATCCTCAGATATTAATAATTACCTAGTTGTGTGACCTTGGGCAAGTCAACACAACCCCATTGCCTTGAAAAAAAAAACAAAGGAAAAAAGAAAAAAAATGCTTTTAGAATGAATTAAAATGTCTTGATGCATGAAAATCAAAATAATTAGTCAATAGCCCCTTAATGAGCTTCCCCCCCATTACTGTTTTCTTTTGACTTCTTACTAATATTTCATTTAATATTGCTTTATAAAAAATTTTTACCTGCTTTTCCAGACTCATTACCCATCTCCAAGCATAATATAATCTGGCCTTTGTTTTACTCATATACAGCACTTCATCTCCCTGGCTGTACCCTATGAGATTGAAGTGCTCTCCCTCCCTCATCTCTTGAGGTTTCTCAGAATCCTTATTTTTTTCCAGATTCTGCCCAAGAACCACCTTTGTGAATATTTTCCTGTCCTCCTCCCCAATTGCTACTGTCTTCACCCCAAAATTAACATGTATCAATATTGTACCCACTTGTTTCCTTTCCCAAATAAACTCTAAACTTCTTGAGGGCAGGGACTATTTCTGTTTTATTTTTTATATCCCCAGCACCTACTACATATTCTTAATTGTATACTGGCAAATGTTAGACAGTCTGATCTTAGGAAAATAATTGTGCAGGTGACACTTAAGGGCAGCTAGGTGGTAAAGTAAATAGAGTGCTGGGCATGGAATTGGCAGATTTACTTTTCTGAATTCAGATGTGGCCTCAGACAATAGCTGTGAGACCCCAAGCAAAGTCACAACTCTATTGGTCTAATTTTCCTCATCTCTAAAATGAGTTGAAGAAGGCATGGCAAACCATTCCAAACCACTTGGCCAACTATCTTTGCCAAGAAAATCTCAAAGTCACAAAGGGTCAGACATAACAACATGCTTTTAAGTTTAATTTTCTTAAATCTGGATAATCAACAAAACAATAAATCAATATCTGATTTGTAGCATTTACTCGACTCCAGGATAAACTGGTTCAAGCATGATCTACCCTGCCCCTCTTAAAAATGCTTGCTGGTTGATTACATAGGGAGAAGGGTACATTTAGGTTATATTACTTCATTGAAAATCTTTTTATATCATATTATATCAACCGGAAGGAATTTTAAAGTAGTCATCTAGACTACATCCCTCTGGACAATACCACACTTATAGTGTCCTGGATAGTTTTAATTTCCATCATAAAATCATAAATTTAGACTGGGAGGCTCCTGGTTGTTTAGTCGTTTTTAGTCTCCTCTGACTCTTTGTGACCTCATTTGGAGTTTTCTTGGCAAAGATACTAGAATGGTTTGCCTTTCCTTCTCCAGCTCTTTTGACAGATGAGGAAACTGAGGCAAACAGACTTAATGAATTGCCCAGGGTCACCCAGGTAGTAAATGTCTGAGATTGGATTTGAATTTATGAAGATGAAGTCTTCCTAATTCCAAACCCAGCACTTTTCACCACAACTGCTCTGGAATACCCTTTAGAATTCATCAAATCCAAGACCTTCATTTTACAGATGAGGAGACTGTTCCCAGAGAAGTTACACGACTTTCCATAAATTGCATAGCTAATAAGTATTTCAGGTAGACAGAATTGGAACTCATAGTTCAGTGATTTTTATTAGCTCTGTAACCTGGGACATGTCACTTCATCTCTCACCCTGATCCTCAGTTTCCTCATCTATAAAATGAGAGTTATAATAACCTACCTCACAGGGTCATGGCAAAGAAGCTAGGTGGCACAGTGATAGAGCACTACAACTGGCCTCAGACACTTCCCAGCTGTGTGACCCTGAGCAAGTTATTTAACCTCTGTTCACCTCAATTTCCTCAACTGTATAATGGGTCTCATAAGAGCACCTAGCTCACAGTAGATTGTTGTGAGGGTTAAATGAGAAAATTTGTAATGCACTTAGCACAGTCCTAAGGGATTTAAAAAAATATTTGTTCCTCCCCATTCCCCTTTTCTGACTCAGTACATGTTATCCACAGTATGATTTTTTTTGTTGTTGTTTTTAAATCTTCCAAGTTAGAAAATTCCACACTGGTCACCTTTCCCCATATCCTTATGTTTCTCTTTCATCTAAGCTATGACTTTACCCTGATCCTAAATTTTCTATGATAATATAAAGGTGATTAGTTCAGTTTGAAATGAGGCTCTTATGAAGGTGACAAATCTAAATTTGAGGGATAACACAACACAGTTTCTCCCCATCTGTGTCATCTGTCTGCCCACTTGCTTATCGAGATGCAAACAGAACAGCAAATTACAAATTAAGAGGTCACCCAAGGAATGAAACTTGCACTGAATTCAACTTCTGAGAGAAAAACCATGTTATATAGTATAATATTACATTAATAATACTTCAGTGATTGATGTTTTCATCAGTGTGTTTACTCCCTCTGTCTCATGTGAATTGCCATGTCTTGCAGACCATCTCTGTAAGTTATACTTTGGATGGCCAAAAATTGTTATCACATGAGTCACTGAGCCTTTCCAAACTTAGCTGGGTTTTTCCTCAGAAAATAGTCATATGAGCAATCCCTGTCATGAAGTCCAATCCAAAGTTTCTTCTTAAAAATCTGCTTTTGTCTTGGAGTCAGGAAGACCTGAGTTCAAATGTGACCTCAGACATTTAATAATTGCCTGGCTGTGTGACCTTGGGCAAGTCACTTAACCCCACTGCCTTGCAAAAACAAAACAAAACCAAAAAAAATCTGCTATTGTTACCTTTTAAACTTTCCTTATATTTCCTTATAGAGTAGGGGTTGTAAGAAAGTTCTGGAACATCAAGTGCATATTAAACAACACCTTCTCCTGCCTTTTGCCTTTTCCCATCTCTACTAGAAAGTAGAGAGTGGGGGCAGCTAGGTGGAGCAGTGGATAAAGCACCGGCCCTGGAGTCAGGAGTACCTGGGTTCAAATCTTGTCTCAGACACTTAATAATTACCTAGCTGTATGGCCTTGGGCAAGCCTCTTAACCCCATTGCCTTGAAAAAACAAAAACAAAAAAAAAAGTAGAGAGTGAAAAAAGGAGAGTAAAGCAATACTTATCTCTTACTAGTCATTCCTAGCTTTGGTAAGTAGTTTGGGGCCATAGATGGTAAAAGAAATTGGTTAAACTTCTGGCCAAAATGGCAGAAAGAATACAAGCACTGTGCTAAGATCTCCTGATTTTCTCTCATATATAATATGAAACAAACCTCTTGATAAAAATCCAGTCGACAAAACCCAGAAAGAGAAGCTAGGAGAAGAACATTTTCTTCAAGATTTGTCTTCCAGGATCGTGGGTGAGCCAGTGCAGAAAGCAGAAACTCTGCCAGGAGCACAGGATGGGGTGAGAGACTGAGAGCAGGACTAGCCTGATTAGCTGCAGAGGCATGAGCTGTGGGGCTTACCAGCAGGGCTAGAGGGCAAGTTTCAGTGCAGAGAGTTGCAGACATCCTTGGGCTCCTCTGGTCTGGAGGAACTCAGAGTCTATACCTTCATTTGAGGGGAAGCCTCTTCCCAAAACAAACACTATTACAGCCCATCTTCCCCACCCCACCCCCAGGCTCAGGTGTGAGCAGTAGAGCTCCCTCAATTGTGAATAGGGATAGTAATTATCTTGATACAGGAAAAGGTAAAAAATAAAGGGGGCAAAAAAAAAAAAAAGAAAGAAAAAACTGCTATCCAAAAAGAAGAAACTGGCTATATCCCTTATCTGGGAGAAAGACTTTAATAACTCTAAAGAATTATAGCTCTATTAGAGAGAATATATTTAGCCAGAAGACATGGACACTCATGACTTATTCATGAAACTACTATCCAATAAGATGGAACTGGCTATATCCCTACCTGAGAGAAAGACTCTAATAACTCTCAATAACTGTAATTCTATTAGAGAGAATGTACTTAGCCAGAAGTGATGAACACTCATGACTTTTCTGTGACTCAGTATCATTTAGAAACAATGCCTCCTTAAAAGGGGACAGTAAAGAGATGGGAGGATGGAGGAGACTGAATGGAGTAAATCTCATTACATTAAGAGGTACAAAGGACCTATTGTAGTAGAGGGGAAGAAGAGAGGAGGTAAGAACCACCTGAATCTTACTCTCATCAGATTTGGCTTAAAGTTAACATTCATACACTCAGTTAAGTTAAGAACTTATCTTACCTTTCAAGTATTAAAAGGGGGAAAGGGGAGGGGGAGGAAAAGAGGAACCAACAGAAGGAAGGGAAGGAAGAAGGAGCAAAGAGAAAGGGGGAAAAAATGGGAGGGGGTGGATATAGGAGGGCAAACACACTGAAGGTGGTGGTAGTCGGAAACTAAATACTGGGTAATATGGATAAAGGGGGGAAAAGGGAAAATACAAACAGAGAAGATAACATGAAGGGCAATAAAGAATTAGTAATTATAACTTTGAATTTGAACAGGATGAACTCTCCCTTAAAACGCATGAGAATAGCAGAGTGAATTAAAAACAAGAATCCTACAATATGATGCTTACAAGAAACTCATTTGAAGCAGAGAGATACATATAGAATAAAGGTAAAAGTTTGGAGCAATATATATTTTCCTTCAGCTGAAGTGAAAAAAGCAGGGGTAGCAATCCTTATTTCAGACAAAACAGCTGCAAAAAAATTAAGAGAGATAAGGAAGGAAACTATATACTATATACTCCTAAAAGGTACCATAGCCAATAAAGTGATTTCAAAACTAAATATGAATATACCCAATGGTATAGCATCCAGTTACAGGAAGACATAGACAGCAAGACTCTACTACTGGGATACCGCAACCTCCTGCTCTCAGATTTAGATAAATCTAACTATAAAATAACAAGAAGGAAGTTGATGTAAATAGATTGTTAGAAAATCTAGGCATGATAGACCTATAGAGGAAGTTGAATGGGGATAGAAAGGAATATACTTTCTTTTCTGCAGTACATGGCACTTACACAAAAATTGACCATGTACTAGGGCATAAAAACCTAATAATCGCAGAAAAGCAAAAATAGTGAATACATCTTTCTCAGATCATAATGCAATAAAAATCACATACAATATTAGGTCAGGGGAAATATAGACCCAAAACTAATTGGAAATTAAATAAACCCATTTTAAAGAATGAGTGGATCAAACAACAAATTATAGAAAGAATTAATTATTTCATCCTAGATAATGAAAATAATGAAACAACATACCAAAACCTATGGGATACACTCAAGGCATCTGTCAGGGGATATATCTTTAAATGCTTACATGAATAAATTAGAGAAAGAAGAAATCAATGAACTAAATATGTAACTAAAAAAAATTAGAGAAAGAACAAATTACAACCCCCCAATTAAATACCAAATTAGAAATTCAAAAAATTAAAGGAGAAATTAATAAAATTGAAAGCAAGAAAACTATTGAACTAATAAAACCAAGAGTTGGTTTTATGAAAAAAAATAAAATTGATAAATCTCTGGTCTATTTGATTAAAAAAAGAAGAAAACCAAGTTGCTAGTATCATCAATGAAAAAAGGGAACTCACCACCAATGAGGAGGAAATTAAAGTAATAATTCAGAACTATTTTGCCCAACTATGCCAATAAATCTAATCTAAATGAAATGAATGAATATTTACAAAAATATAAGTTGCCCAGGTTAAATGAAGAGGAAATTGAATACCTAAATAACCCTATCTCAGAAAAAGAAATTCAACAAGCCATATTGAACTCCCTAAGAAAAAAATCTGCAGGATCAGATGGATTCACAAGTGAATTCTATCAAACATTTAAGGAACAATTGGTTATAATTCTATATAAACTCTTTGGAAAAATAGGTGAAGACAGAACTCTGCCTAACTCTATGACACTAATATGGTGCTGATAGCTAAACCAGGAAGAGTTAAAAACAAAAAGAAAAATTATAGACCTATCTCCCTGATGAATATAGATGCAAAAATCTTAAATAAAATCTTAGCAAAACCACTACAACAAGTTATCACTATAATAATACATTATGACCAAGTAGGATTTATCCCAGGTTCAATATTAGTAAATATTAAATTAGTAAATAGTAAATATTAAAAATATTAGTAAAACTGTCAATATAATTAATTATATCAATAACAGGTTTATCAGAAATAATGATTATATCAACAGATAGTGGAAAAGCTTTTGACAAAATACAGTACCCATTCCTACTAAAAACACTAGAGAGCATAGGAATAAATAAATAAATAAATTCCTTAGAATAATAAGCAGTATCTATCTGAAACCATCAACAATCATTATATTCAATGGGAATAGGCTAGAAGTATTCCCAATAACATCAGGGGTGAAACAAGGATGCCTACTATCACCACTACTCTTCAATATTGTATTAGAAATGTTAGTTTCAGCAATAAGAGAAGAAAAAGAAATTGAGGGAATTAGAATTGGGAAGGAGACAAAACTCTCACTCTTTGCAGATGACATGATGGTAAAATCCCAAGAAATCATCTAAAAAACTACTAGAAATAATTAGCAACTTTAGCAAAGTTGCATGATATAAAATAAATCCTCATATGTCCTCAACATTTCTATATATGACCAGCAAGATGCAGCAGAAAGAACTAGGAAGAGAAATCCCATTCAAAGTAACTTCATACAATATAAAATACCTGGCAGTCTACCTGCCAAGGCAGACTCAGAAACTTATTGAAAACAATTACAAAACAGTTCTCATACAAATAAAAGCAGATTTAAATAACTGGGCAAATATCAACTGCTCATGGATAGGCCGAGCTAATACAATAAAAATGACAATTCTACTAAAATTAAACTATTTGTTTAGTGCCCTACCAATCAAAATTCCAATAAATTAATTAGTTAGAAAAATTGTAAGTAAATTCATATGAATAAATAAAAAGTCGAGAATCTACAGGGATTTAATGAAAAAGGTGTAAAAGAAGATGGCTTAGCCCTACCAGATCTAAAATTATATTATAAACCATCAGTTATAAAAACTGTCTGATATTGGCTAAGAAATAGAATGGTGGATCAGTGGAATAGACTAGGTACAATAGCAGGAATTGATTATAGTAATCTTCTATTTGATAAACCCATAGAGTCCAGCTATTGGGATAAAAAATGTTGGGAAAATTGAAAGTTAGTATGGCAGAAACTTGGATTAGACCAACACCTCACACCCTATACCAAGATAAGATCAAAATGGATACAGGATTTAGACATAAAAAACAATATTATAAGCAAACTAGGAGATCAAGGAATGGTTTACCTATCAGATCTATGGAAAGGGAAGCAGTTTATGACCAAGGAAGAGATGGAGAACATTAAAAATAAACTAGACGATTTTGACTACATTAAATTAAAAAGATTTTGTACAGACAAAACTACTATAACCAAGATCAAAGAAATATAGTAAATTGGGAAACAATTTTTACAACTAGTATTTCTGACAAAGGATTCATTTCTAAAATATGCAGAGAACTGATCAAATTTTTAAAGAGACAAGCCATTCCCCAATAGACAAATCATCTAAGGATATGCAAGGGCAATTTACAGATGAGGAAATCAAAGCAATCCATAGTCATATGAAAAATTGCTCTAAATCACTAATTATTAGAGAAATGCAAATTAAAGCTTCTCTGAGGTACCACCTCACACCTCTCAGACTGGCCAATATTATCAAAAAAGGATAATGATCAATGTTGGAAGGGATGTGGGAAATCTGGGACACTAATACATTGTTGGTGAAGCTCTGAACTCATCCAACTTTTCTGGAGAGCAATTTGGAATTATACCGAAAGGGCAACAAAAATGTGCATTCCCTTTGATCCAGAAATATCACTGTGTCTATACGCTGAAGAAATGATGAAAAAGGGTAAAAATGTCACTTGTACAAAAATATTCATAGCAGCCCTGTTTGTGGTGATAAAGAAGTGGAAATTAAATGAATGTCCTTCAGTTGGAGAATGGCTTAACAAACTGTGGTATATGTATGTCATGGAACACTATTGTTCTATTAGAAATCAAGAGGGACGGGATTTCAGGGAAGCCTGGAGGGATTTGCATGAACTGATGCTGATGAGTGAGATGAGCAGAACCAGAAAAACACTGTACACCCTAACAGCAACCTGGAGGTGATGATAAACCTTTTTTTTATTTTTATTAAAGATATTATTTGAATTTTACAATTTCCGCCCAATCTTACTTCCCTCCCCCCACCCCCACCCCCACCCCCACAGAAGGCAATCTGTCAGTCTTTACTTTGTTTCCATGTTGTACCTTGATCCAAATTGAGTGTGATGAGAGAGAAATCATATCCTTAGAGAAGAGACAAGAAGTCTAAGAGGTAACAAAATCAGACAATAAGATATCTGTTTTTTTCTAAATTAAAGAGAATAGTCTTTGAACTTTGTTCAAACTCCACAGCTCCTTATCTGGATACAGATGGTACTCTCCTTTGCAGACAGCCCAAAATTGTTCCGGATTGTTGCACTGATGGAATGAGTGAGTCCTTCAAGGTTGAACATCACCCCCATGTTGCTGTTAGGGTATACAGTGTTTTTCTGGTTCTGCTCATCTCAGCATCAGTTTATGCAAATCCCTCCAGGCTTCCCTGAAATCCCGTCCCTCCTGGTTTCTAATAGAACAATAGTGTTCCATGACATACATATACCACAGTTTGCGAAGCCATTCCCAAATTGAAGGACATTTACTTGATTTCCAATTCTTTGCCACCACAAACAGGGCTGCTATAAATATTTTTGTACAAGTTATGTTTTTACCCTTTTTCAGGTGATGATCAACCTAAATGGACTTGCTCATACCATCAGTGCTACAATCAGGCACAATTTGGGTGTATCTGCAATGGAGAATACCATCTGTATCCCAAGAAAGAACCAGGGAATTTGAACAAAGACCTAATTTAAGAAAGAAAAAAACCCGTTATCTTATTATGTAATTTTGCTATCTTTTATACTTTACTGTTCTTCCTTAAGGATATGATTTCTCTCTCATCACATTCAACTTAGATCATTGTTTACCATGGAGACAATGTAAAGACTAACAGACTGTCTTCTGAGGGGGTTGGCGGAGGGACCAAGATTAGGGGAAAAAATGTAAAATTCAAAATAAATAAAATCTTTCTTTAAAAAAAAAGAAATTGGTTAAAATGACCCTTCGGAATTCTAGCAATCCCTTCTCATTCTTTTTCCCCCCCTTACCAAGACCAGCAAGGATAATTGCTAATCAAAGGGTCTCACAGAACACCCCTTCTGGAATGAGGTGTCTCAAAATAAAAGACTTCCCTAAGGTCAACTCCAAGTCTAAGGTCAGTTCTAAGTCCGAGATTCCAGAGAGGGCAGCAAAAGAGTAAAGACAGCAATGGGGACCAGATGCTTGCTGCTTCTCTTAGTTGCTAATTGATACTATAAAAAACTTTTCTAAAATAGGTTGACCCATTCCTTAGGCACATGCCTTCTTACAAGTTAGGCTAGAGGAACAGAAAAACATCCCCTGGGTCAAGCCTTTGCAGGTGGAAAAGGTGTGGTAAGATGGCGAAGTAGGTCTCTTGCTCTTACCCTAAGGAGTAACACCTACCTTAATGAGTGTCAAAACACTTGAGTCATCTTCATTTTATCTGCACTACTCTTAAGTCACTACTTCCTTGAACTTTATTATAGGTAGTTGGGGATAAGATGAAGTATTTCCTCTATAATTAATGTAGCCCTGGTGAGCCCCAATAACCTTGATCCTTGATGCATTTCCCCTTGCTTCTTCTAAGTGACTTTCCACTGTCTAATTCTTGTTGCAAACCTCTTATTTCATTAACCCAGAGTGCATTCCTCCTGTAAGAAAAGAAAAACAGCTGCATTGAATTTGAACCATTCTGGTAATCATGTGGGGGGAACTGCCTGTGTAATTAAGACCCCATCTGTAGAATGCTAGTGGTGTTGGTGATGTGTGCAACTTTATGAAAATTATCGACATCCACACAGAAGAGAGCACAAACAGAAAAATAAGAAGTTTTCTAAAATATTAGAAGCCTTTTGGAGATCCTGGAAAACATTATCATTTTTCAACTTCTTGTCTGTTGATGGCTAGTTTTTAAATTACAAGTGACCATCACATTAGGCTTAACCACATGGTTATTATTGACCACATATGTATATATAGACGTTTTTCCCACATAATTACAACTATGTACCAGGAAAACAGATCAATGTTGTTTTCCTCTCTACAACTAGTTCTTTCTCTGTTCCAAGGAAAAATCCCTTCTTTGTTGCTTATGCTCTGAAACATTTTCTTTAAGCCCCCATTTCAGTTCTATTCAGTCAACCTTCACACGCTAGACTCCATTAGTCTTTACATAGTCTCTCTGTTTTCTTCCTTTGTGATCCCTGACTCGCCTCCTATTTTTTTTTTTTATATAGTTCTGCCCAGGACATAGAAAAAGAAACCTTGTTTTTTCATTACAAGGTGATCTTGAGCAAATCACTTGGCACCTTTAGGCTTCTGATTCTTCCCCTATAAAACAAAAATTTTTAATTTCCCCTATCTGAAATAAAGTTATTGGAATAAATTAGTTCTAAAGTCACTTCTGAGTCTATGATTCTATGACAACTATGTATAGAAAAAAATTGATTAGAGAAAGTTGAAGAAGCACATTTGTTTTTATTTTCTCATTTCTTCTCTTATTTTCCTAGAGTATTTTTGTGTATGGATCTTGACTTTCTTCCTACTATTGTACCTTGTAGCTCCTAAGCCTTGACTATTATGTATCCCAATTATCCATACATTCAAGGTGAACAGTATCACTTCAGAGATCAGAAATATTCCACTCACCATTCTGAGACCCACTAGCCTACAAATACCCACAGGTGTGAGTGGCACAAACTTAGAAAACTTACCAGACCAGGTACATATTATTGATAACCCATTGGTCAGCCAGCCGCTCCACTTAGGTCTCTCCATTTCTGGTTTTTCTGAAGTAATATCTTGTACTTTTAGCAAAAGTGAAAACTCTAAGCCTGGGACCTTCAGAGCTTAATCAGTTCTATTCTCTTAGTTGGGCTCTGGTAGATTTCCACCTTTCAAGGAAAAAACAGTGAAAAAGGTAAAACCTTTTCATTTCTTCTCATCTCTTTCCAGCAGGTGGCAGTGTAAACTCTGAGACCTCTCTTTACACCAGATGCCAGGTCTCTCCAAATATTTCTATTAAATGATAAATCAAAATCTATATTTTTACTATTGATAACATAATCAGGCAATATGCATTTTTCCCATAGTTACCAAACACTTTTAGGACTAAGATTGCCCAATTATTACTTTCAAAATCCTCATGACAGTCATAATGTAAATTATGCAATGTACACTCTGTCCATCTTTACCCTGAATAACTACTTTCGGGGGGGGGGGGTGTGCTACTTTTAGTGTTTCTTTCATAACTATCCTTTCTTCTGTCCTGTTCCATAGCTAACACTACGCATGCTTGGAAGGGATACCTATGTATACAGTCATACCATCTTTGCATCACCATTTTGTCTTGTATATAATAGATATTTAACAAATATTTGTTGGTTACAGGAACAGATGTAATAGGAAATGTGCCTTAGATAAAGTAACAACAATGGTGCAGGATGAGCAGCTGTGAATGACCTACCTTTCTCAGCAATGTTGTGACCCAAGAGAACTCTGAAGTAATTAGATGAAGAATCCTATCCATCCAAAGACAGAGTGATGGTGTCTGAATAAAGAGTGAAGCATACTTTTTTTCCCCCACTTTATATTTCTTGAGGTTTCTCTTTGTGTGTGTGTTTGGGGGGGGTATTATGTTTACTTTTACAACATGACTATTATAGTAATGTTTTCATGACTACACATTTTTTAACCTGTACCAAGTAACTTGCTTTCTCAAAGAGGGGGAGTAGGGTGGGAAGAAGGGGGAGAATTTGGAACTTCAAGTTTTGGAAATAAATGTTGAAACTTGTTTTTGTGTGTTGCTGGAGGAAAAATTAAAAATAAATCTCAAAAACAAATATTTGTTGAATTGAGTATCTTCCCAGAGCATTGTGGAAAATACAGAGAAGACTCAAAAGATGTGGTTGCTTGGTCAAGACACTTACAATCTAGTTAGGTGGTGCTGATTAGGTTACTTCATTGCAATTGATGAGTAGGTGTCAGATCTGTCCTTAAAGAAAATCATTTTGGCAGCAATGTGTAGGATGAACTGGAATGGTGAGAGACTTGATTCAGGAAGACCAATTAAGAAGCTATTGCAATAATCTAATTGAGAGATGTAAGGGCCGAAACACAGGTGGTAGCTTGACATTCTAGAGGAGTCATATGAGACATATTAAGAAAGTTAGAAATGGTAATGTTTGTCAACTGATTGAAAATGTGGGATAAAAGAGGGTGAGGAATTGAGGATAATGCCGAAGTTACAAACTTGAGAAACTGAAAGGAAATAGAGAGATCTGAAAGATGAGTGGATAACAGGGAAAAGATAATGAATTGAGGTTTGGACACAAGCTTGAGATGTATCCAGGGCATTCATTTTGAAATGACCAATAGATAATTGGTGATGTAGGACTGGCATTCAAAGTCTGGAGCTGAACATATGTATAAAGATCAGAACCTTGGAAAACACTCACAGGGGATATGAGAAAAATCAGCAAGGAAAAAGGAGAGGGAATAGTCAGAAAATGAGAAAGAGAAGAGAGTAATCAACCATGCCAGAAGCATCAGTTTCTTTAAGAAGAATAAGCACTGAGAAAAGATTATCTGATTTCACAATTATAATAATAGATTATTGGTAACTTTGAAGAGAGCAGTTTCAGTACATTGATAAAGTTAGAAGCCAGGTTGCTTCTAGGGGGACAAAGCAAATGAGAAATGAAGAAGTAGAAGCAATAAGAAGCAATAAGAAAGGAAGAAAAGATAGAGGACAATATAGGACAATGCCTTGGTGGCTTTTTATTTGTTTTTTTTTAAAGAATGGAAGATATTTAGTCATTTTTGAAAGGAAAAAAACAGAAGATGGAAGGGGGAGAGGGAAGGGATGGTTGAGTATGCAGGTCTCAAAATTTAACCCTATCACATGCTCTTCTGTGATCAAAAGAGAACTTTCCTTACTCCTCCATTTTAAAATGTTTTTATGTTTGTTTTTGGTTTTTACATCACCATAATTTTCCCTAGAATCACTTCCCTACTGTTCCTTTCCAGAGAGACATTCCATATCATAAATAGTATTTTTAAGACAAAAAAAGAAGAAAACATTAGCATAACCAAACAGCACATTGAAAACGGTAAAAACTAACAAATGTAAGGATTTAAACTTTTTTTGTGATAAGAATACACTATCTGGTAAAAATTGCTGGGAAAACTGGAAAGTAATTTAGCAGAAATTGGGTTGAGAACTTTATCTTACACCATTTGCCAAGATAAGATCAAAATGATTACATGAACTAGACATAAAGGAAGATGTCATAAGAAAATTATATGAAATACAATAACTATCAGATTTCTACTTAGAAGAAGAATTTATAATTAATCAAGAGACAGAGAGTATTGTGAAATCTAAAATGGATAATTTTGATTCTATCAAATTAAAAAAGGTTTTTTACAAATAAAACCAACGTAGCCAATATTAGAGGAAAGCAGAAAATTGGGAAACAATTTCTAGACAGTTTCTCAGATAAAGGATTCATATCTCAAATATACAAAGAATTTTGTCAAATTTATAGGAATTCTTCCGAATTGATGAATAATCAAAGGCAGTTTTTTAATAAAGAAATCATGCATGCATATATGTAGATATATTGTCATGAAAAATGTTCTAAATCATTATTGATCAAATGAATGCAAATTAAAACAACTTTGAGATTGAATAAATGATGGATGGGAAAATGACAAATATTGGAGAGGGATGTGGAAAAATTGAAACACATTCACTATTGGTGGAACTGTGAACTGAACCTACCATTCTGCAGAACAATCTGGAATTATGTCAAAGAGTTATAAAATTATATATTCTCTTTGACCCAGCAATACCATTATCTTCCAAGGAGATCAGGGGAAAAAGGCAAAGAATTTACATGTTCTAAAATATTTATAACAGTTCTCTTTTGTGGTGCCAAAGAACTGGAAATTAAGGGAATGCCTATCAATTGGAGAATAGCTAAACAAGTTGTGGTATATGATTATGATGAACTATTACTGTGTTGTAAGAAATAGTGATCAGACTGATTTTAGAAAAATGTGGAAAGATTTGCATGCAATAATGAAAAGTGAAATGAGCAGAACCATGAGAAGGTTGAATATAGGAATAGCAATATTGTTTGAAGACTAAGTGTGAATGACCATGTATTCTGAATATTATTAATACTCAAATCAACTATGAAGGCTCTATGAAGGAAAATACTATCTATCTGCAAAGAAATAACTGATAAATAGACCTTCTATAGCGAGGAGTAGGGATAGGGAAGTGGAGAGGGAGACAATTTGAAATTTAAAATATAATAAAACTCGATTAAATTCATTTTTAAAAATAAAATATTCAATTTCATGTGTAATAAACACCTTTGCACCTCTCACCTCAAAGAAGGGGCAAGTTAGAGTTGTCCTCTTATTTTTTTTCCTTCAAGTCATACTTGACGTTTAAAATTTTGCTTCATTCCTTTTTGATTTGTCCATGTGAGTTTATTTTTTCCATTTATATTATTGTAGTCATTGTTTATGTTATTTTTTGACTCTGGTTGCTTTTTCTACATCAATTACACCCATTGTCAACAATTTTCCACAATATGTTCCATTTAATTATTGCTGAGTCTCTAATTATGTTGAGTCCCCTTCTGGACTCCTTCAATCTTCCATTGGAGGAGCAGGAGACAAGGAAGACAAGTTTCTCCCTATACACCAAGATCTACAAGGTCTCCATCTATTGAACCAAATACCAGTGCTTAAATACCCATCCCAGTCTCTAATTCACTCCCACTCTCGTGGCACTTAGTAAAATAAGACTCTGGCGCTCAAGGATACCAGGTGAAGATAATTTACAGTGCTCCCACACACAACAGTTCCTAACATATCCCCCTTCTTGTCTTTTTTTGAAACAAAATTATTACATAATGAATGCCACATAAATTGTAAACAAAAAATCAAACAAAAATCACAAATAAAATATCAATGGTAAAAACCAATATTCCTAAATTCCTTGAAATACATTTTATCCCCAACTTTCAAATACATAAAGATTATGAAGTTTTTTTCTTTTACCAACAAAAAACCTTTCAAACTAAAAGGAGTGTAACATTTAACTTTACCTATTTCAGAGTTTAGACACTAACACACTCTCAACACAGAAAACAATTCTTTTTGTATTTCAACCTTATCAAAGTGAGATTGTTGCACACCCTGGCTGGCACCAAAATCTCAAAATATAGAAACATTTTCCCACCTCTTCAGGCCAGTGGAGAGATGTAAAAACATCCTATTGATGATTAAATACACATAAACACACATATCAAAATATTAGCCACAAGCACAGGCTTCCTTCAAAAGACAAAATCTAAATTTGCCAATCCCAGAAAAAAAAATCTTCTGCCTCTTTTTTCTTAACTAATTAACCACGAAGCTTCCTAAGCAATAACCTAATGAAAAAAAACATAGTCATTGCCCAATCCTCCTCTCCTCCCCAAACCAGAAAGAAGGCATTGGGGTCCCTTGATTTCTTTTTTTTTATTTGCAAGGCAAATGAGGTTAAGTGGCTTGCCCAAGGCCACACAGCTAGGTAATTATTAAGTGTCTGAGACTGGATTTGAACCCAGGTGCTCCTGACTCCAGGGCCAGTGCTTTATCCACTGCCCCACCTAGCCACCCCTTGATTTCTAAATTAAGTTTTGAGACATAAGGTCCAAAAAGAAAGATTTCCCTTCTCCCCTCCCCTCTCCCTCTGCAGAGAATTAGAGAGAGCCTTTGAAGTGACTTGAGTTGTTGACAACAGTACAATTTGGAGTTGTTGCATTTTCTAAACAGTAGCGATCACCATTACAAACTGTCCAATAGCATGTGACACCTTCCCTCTCAACACAGCCATCTGCTACCAGAACAAGCCCACTGTAGCCTGGAAAGTAAAACTCGTTGTTGCTTCTGGAGTGAAATTCATTGTTGGTGTCAGGATCTGTGTCAAAGTGTGCATCAGAGTCTGTGTCAAGGTCTGCAGCAACAGCAAGATGTTTCTGAAGGTGACCGTAGATTAAAGGGCTTGGGTCCTTCAATCAGACCAGCAGCCTCGGCCAAAAGAAACAGCAGGCAGGGTCTCCACATCCTGCTCATGGCACTGGCTCAGCAGCAGACTGCTGCTTGAGGAAGATTGCCTCCGAGATTCCACTTCCCACTGGCTCCTCAATGCTAAACTTAATTGTTTCTTCTCACTTTCTCTTTCCTTAATGTTAACTTATTTTTGCTGGTTCCTTAATGCTGAATAGTGTCTTCTCACTTTTGCTTTACACCTCTTTGTTCCGACTTAAAATCAGCCCCTGGTAACATCAACCTGTTACCTTCTCCGGAGTCCTCTGCTCCAAGATGTCAGCTTGTTCCCTCTTGCTTATCCGCTGTGTCCTTATTTCAGACTTCACTCAGATAGCTCCACCTTCTTGTCTCTGTATTCGTGCCATTATATTGAGTCCCTGTTCGGGTGCCAATATGTTGTGTCCCTTTTCCCAGATTCTTATGTTGAGTCCCCTTCTGAGCTCCCTCAATCTTCCCCAGGTGAGCATTGGAGGGCTGGGAGACCAAGGGAGACCAAGGGAGACAAGTTTCTCCCTATACACCAAGGTCTACAAGGTCTCTATTTATTGAACCAAATACTAGTGCTTAAATACCCCTCCCAGTCTCTAATCTACTCCCACTCCCATGGCACTTAGTAAAACAAGACTCTGATGCTCACAGAAGGTGAAGATAATTTACAGTGCTTCTACACACAACAGTTCCTAACAAATTATCAATAACCAAGCCACAAATATAAACAAAACCAAGAATGTGAAACCCATGAAAGTCAAAAGGATAACTTATATAGTGTTGATCTAAGACTAATTTCTCCTAGACTTTCTAGTTTTCCAAGTAGTTTTTTTACCAAATATTAATTTCTTTCCTAAGTAATTTATGTTTTTCACTTTATCAAATGCTAGGTTACCAAGTTCCACTGTTTCTGATTCTGTTTTCCTCTTTACTCCATTTATTTACTCTATTTTTTATCAATGTCTGATGATTTTAATGATGCCTGATTTATAATATAGTTCGAGGAATGAAATTGCTATTCCCCTTTCATCTATTTGAAGCAGCTATATAGCCTCAGACCCTTACTAGCTGGCTGACTTGGATAAGGTACTTAACTCTGTTTGCCTCAGTTTCCTCATCTGTAAAATGAGCTGGAGAAGGAAATAAAACCACTACAGTATCTTTGCCAAGAAAACCTCAAATGGAGTCAGGAAAGAGTCAGAAATAACTGAACAAGCTTCCTCCATAACATTTTTCATTATTTCCCTTGGGTATAGATGGTATAGATTTGTTTGTTTTTTAATGCTCCCTGGCTTTTTCCCCACTGTCCTGCAACATGATCAGGCCTTCCTTATCCATAGATCTAGTTACAACACTCTTCAGCTCCTTTTTGCCTTCTGAGTGAAGTTCAAATTCTTTTGCCTGGCATTTAAAGCTCTCTACAATCTATTTCATTGTGCTCTTATTTGCTATAATTCCCTTTCAAATAGTCTATACTCTATCCAAACTGGATTATGCTGTCCCTCAAAGACAAAAGACATCTTGAATTTTTCCCTTTACTGTATTTTTTGATCATACAGTTCCTATACCAGAAATCTCCTCCCTCTAGCCCTTTTCCAGTTGATTTGCTATACTCTTCAAAGTCTAACTTAAATGTTACTTCCCCCATGAAACCTTTTCTGAACCTCCCAGTTAGTAACTGACCTCTGCTCAAGCTTCTCCTAGCACTTCATTCTACAGCTCTTTGATGTATTTGAAAAAGCATGGAGTGGCTAGGGGGTCAACCTTACAGTCAGGGTCAAGTTCTGCCTCAGAAACAAGTTACTGGGGTAAGGGGGAGGTGGTAGGCAGCTAGGTGACACAGTGGATGGAGACCAGCTGAGTTCAAATCAAGCCTCAGACACTTACTAGCTGTGTGATCCTAGGCAAGTCACTTAACTACCATTACAGTGAGACAAAACAAACTAACAAAGACACAGAGAGAAAAAATAAGAAACCTGTTATCTGCTTGCTCCTGGACAAGTTACTCTACTTCTCCATGGCTCTAGGCAATTATAAATTGCACCAAGTGAAAGGAGTTTGATGGAAATAATTTTCATACTGATAGCCCATCATACTCTCCCCCTCCCTCTTCCTCCTTCAAAAAATCCATTTAAAGTTGTAAGTGATGGGCCTGGATAAATTTCAGCTAAGGTCGGAGGGACTAAGAAGTTATGATGTAAATGGAAGGCCTTCCAAATACAAAAGAAATATTCCAGATTTTAAACTAAACTCAAAGGCTTGAAGAGCTTAATTGCATTCAAAATTGTGGTGATAGTGAACCTGCTCCTGGGCACAGAGACCTTTAATATTTTTGTACAATACCTAATATCCCCCACTCTCACCCCTAGCCACCCTGTGTCTAGAATGTATAACTGGGCAGAATATCCTCAGTAGAGAGGCAGAGCCAAGATGTTGGAATAAAGGCAGAATATCATAAGTGTGATGGAAAGGGTTATGTGCTGTTCAGACTTTTAATCAGTCCAAATCTGTCCCACGATGACATGTTCTCTCTCTTTTAAGTCTTTAAATCAGAATTTTAATGATTAATATACTTATAGCCCAAGAGTATACACACTTACATGTATGTAAAACATCAGCATAGGCAAAGTAGAGATGAGAGATAAAAGAGAGAGAATAGTCACCCAACCCAGGAGGTTCCAACAAACCTGGAAATCTGTCTAGGAAAGTTCCCAAATGTCATGACACAGTCTCCAGGGTCTCACTTGGTAAAGTCCCCTCAGCAGAGCATCCTCTCCAAAGGAATGGACTTCTAAAGCCCACTATGCCAAGTAACACCTTCAAAGTGCTCACACAAAAATGGCACAGGTCCAAGAGTTTACAGGACTGAACTTAATGATCAATGGACTCAATGATCCTCAAGTTTCAGCCAAAACACCTTCAGATCCTGAAGACAATCACTTTCTCCAGTTGTCTTAAGGTAAACACCCAGGGATGGGCCAAGTCTCCAGGTGTGGACCCCAAAACATGTTTTCTAGGACTGTCTGCCCCCCCAAAATGTCTTGATCAGTCATGCCTCCGTTCAATGTACTGGGGAAATTCCTTCTCCTTGGACCATGATGGCTGATTGGAAAGATCTCAATTAACCCTTTAGCCTTCAATGAGTCAAGAGTATTCTTCATGGAAGAAACCTCCTCTGAACCAAGAAAGATTATAGAAAAGGAGAGATTAAATTTACTTAAAAGCTGGGACTCTGATGAAGTCAAGAGTAGAAGTGTTGGGGGATCCAAGGCTGATAAAAGGATTGTAATGCCCAATTGAACATGAGTCTCATTGTACAGCTGCCCATCAAAAGTAAACCAGAGACCCAGTGGATCTACCTGTTCAGCAGAGATGCTGAACTCTGGGAAGAGCCCAGCTGCCCAGAGACTTCCCAGACTTAGTCTGGCAGTCACTGTCCAGAGTCAGAGAAACCTGCCCAGGCCAGCAGCCACCAAACCTGCTGAGGAGGTCCCTCAGCAGCCAAGGAACCTGCCCTGACTTGATGCATCAAAGGCAAGCTTCAGTATCCTATGAGGATCTGGTGCATCTGAACTGGGAGGGAATTCATCTGTCATCCACACCACATCCCAAAACAAACTTCATGAGGATCCCAGCAAGGCAGGAGAGGAGGAAGGACAATAAACTCTGAAGTTTGTATTGGCCTTGGTTATGTGTTTCCCATATGATTATAGTTTCCTATTATTAAAGTGTAAGCTCCTTGAGAACAGAGACTATATTTGTTTCTATATTTGTATCCCCAAGACTTAGTCTCAAAATAAGTACTTCAAAGATGTTTTTTCATTAATTTATTACTTTATTCATGTCACTTGAATAAATTTTTTTTGCTCATAGCTGAGTCTACAAGTTGGTTAATTTTATTTTATTTTATTCCCCCCTCCCAGGTTACATGCAAAAACAATTTTCAACATTTACTTTTAAAACCTTGAGTTCTGAATTCTCTCCATTCCTCGCACCCTAATCCCCCTCATTGAGAAAACAAGTTATTTGATAATGGATAGAAATATATAGTCATGAAAAACATTACTGCAGTAGTCATGTTGTAAAAGTAAACATAACTCCCCTTCTCCAAGAAAAGAGAAACCTCAAGAGAAAAAAAAAGTTTACTTCAATCTGTATTCAGATACTATCAGCTCTGTCTTTGGGATAGATAGTATTCTTTATCAAAAGCCCTCTAGAATTGTCTTGGATCACAGCATCAAAAAGGTAATACTGCTGCTTTGTATATAGTACATTTCCCATAGTATTTGCTCATATAAATTTTTACTGAGAGCATCCTGTTCATCATTTCTTATAATAGAGTAGCATTTCATTATAATCACATACCACAATTCATTCAGTCATTCCTCAAACTATGGGGGATCTCTCTCAATCCCCAATTCCTTGACACCAGAAAAGAGCTGCTATAAATATCCTTATACAGATATACCTTTCTTCCTGTTTTTTCATCTCTTCTAGAATATGGATCTAGTAGTGGCACTGATAGGTTAAGGGGTAGGCATGATTTTATAGTCCTTTGAGTATTGGTTTGTTATTTTATTAATCATACCAGTGAGGGCCTCATGAGCCATTTAAATTAGCCATTCACCGTGTCATCCCCTAATAGACTGTGAGGTCCTGGAGAACAGGGATTGTCTTTTGCCTTCCTTTGTATTCCCAGAGTTTACCATGTTGCTTGCTACACAGTAAGTATTTAATATAAGCTTATTGAACAAATGACCCCTTTTAAAACCCTAGACATAGTCATAGCTGCCCCTCTGAGCACCTAGCTTGTCTATACCAGTTAAATTTGGAAGAGTGAATCTAGAGGAGCTGCCTCATAATATTGTATATTTTATTTATCTAATCTATATTTATATCTCCCTAATAACCTGTTTGTGAGTTAGACTGTGATCCATAAGGTAAATTTTGCATCTTTTCAGGCAGTACATCCTTTAAGCTATTAGTATTTGTTGAATGCTAAATAAAATCTCAAATTTAAAACCAACCTAGGAATCCCAATTAATTTTGATTGTCCAAGACCTTTTAAGTTATGTTCCTTTTTATTTGTTTGTTTGTTTGTTTGTTTATTTATTTTTATTTATTTATGCATTGCTAAAAGAGTCTTGCTGTAAGAATAAGCATAATTTTCTCTTTTCCCACAAAAATAGAAAAACCTCACAAAAAAAATAAAGTGAGAGAAAAAGAAAAAAATTTGTGCTTCAGTCTATGTTCAGATTCCATCAGCTCTGTCTCTGGGATGGATTGCATTATTCATCATAAGTTCATCAGAGAAGTTACTTCCATAATTTTTCCCCCACAATAACTAATGCTAGTTTTATTTCCCTCCATCTATTCCTCCCCACTCCCAATTATTCTTTTCTCTCTCTCTCTCTCCTTTCACTCGGTCCCACCTCAAAAGTGTGTTATTGGGCAACCAAGTGGCACAGAGGACTTAGCTTAGCCCTGGGGCCAGGAGGATACAAGCCCAAGTGCTTCCCCAGACACCCGTGGTGCCAGGCAGGCCACCCAACCCCACCACCCTGCAAAAATATAAAAAGTGTGTTGTATCTGAATACCCCCCACCACAATCTTCCCTCTCCTCTCTTACCTACCGCCCCTCACCTAAACCCCACCTCTCTTTCCCCTGTCCCTTTTTCTCCATCCCCTTCCTCTCCTTTTACCTCTAGGGTAAGATGGATTTCTAAACCCTGTTAAGTGTGTATGTTGTTTCCTCTCCTTATGTTTCTTTGTTGTAAAAACACAGATACTTCTTTAGTCATGTTTTGTAGGTACTGAAATAGAGTGAACTGAGTCATGGGAGGTGGGCCATGGTTGAATATACAGGATGTCCTTGAGAGCATTCTGTACCTTCTTCCCTTTGTGACTCACCTAAGTATGAAACTGGACATCTCAATGTGTAGGTGTAGAAGAAATTAACTGAGACTGGCATTCACAGGCAGGTAACACCCAAATATCCCTGACTTTAACAGAAAATGGAAAACAAAACAAAAGCCAGTAAGTAACAAGTCAGTGGAATTTGGAGCCCATGGAAGAGATGCATCACATTCTTGTGAATGATCCAGTGACCCTTGAAGTTACATCAACAAACTGACTTGTCTCTTGGCCACCATCCCAATAAGGGCTCCTTTCTCAATTTAGATCACAGGGTAAAAATCAACTTGGCAGAAATGGTTTCATGGCCTCAGATGCAGTTTTGTTCCAGGATGAAATCACAAGACCAGCTTTCTAATAAAAGCCTTTCAAGACACAAGTTTACAACATGAGCTTCCTTATTCTTGTAATTCAAGAAGAAAAATTTAAAAAGATCTTTGGATAGCTTGACCCAAGGAGGAAAAGCAAGACCTTAGTTAGATTCCCTGCCCCTCCAGTCCGTCTCAGAAGTCAGTGAGAAGAAGCACCTGATTCTTGTTTTATATTTCACAAATCATTTGGACCCAGACTGCTTGATCATTGTGTACCTTCTCTTGCAGATGTTTTAGTCTGAAGACATTACACCAGGAATCTGAGCCTACACTGTCCTCACTTCTTTCAGAACGAAGTTGGAACAGTTTTTGTGGCTATAAGCCAAAGCCTATCAGATCCAGATCACAGGTCCAAATGATCAGAGAGTGGGGAAAAGAAAATGGCAGATTAAACACAAGCTATTTAAGGAGCTAAGTAACTATTCATGGTTGACAAATTGAGCTCCTCCTCTGGTTCAGAAAAGTAAGACAACAATTACTTAAAGAAAATAAATGTATGTAGTAAAATCAAATTGAACTTTTTTCTTCTAAGGAGTGGATTTAAGCAGTATTCTCTGTCCATTGGCTGCTCTTCCCTTCTCTCTGGGCTCTCTTTTACTAGAAGCAACAACACTGTAGGAACTTTTTTTTTTTAGCCACAAGTTTATAGTTCAATTATCGGGAGACTAATTATGACTCAAATAAATATTCTCGTTTACACAGAACTAAGAAAGAAGTAATGGGTTTGGCTACAGGAACCTCTGCAGGAAATATTCTCAGTGATGCATGGTAAACATAGGAGAGATCAGGTAAATAAGAAGGATCCAGGAATGTGAATCATGTGACTTTAAATACCTTCAGTTGAGGAGTATTGTATGTTGCCTAATGGACTGTGGAGAAATGAAAAATCATGTGCTAGGTTGCTTGTAGACCTAGGCAGTCTGCCAGAGCTTTCTCATAATGCCAGTGTTGGGCCTATCCCTGACTATTGGTTTTTGATGTATTTTCCACTTAAGTAACATGTATATCTAGGGAGCCAAAAAGGGCTTTTAGTCTCTTTAAGTTATGCCAGGGAAGGAGTGCCTGGGTAAAGGATCAAATGTCTACCAACAAGGCAAGTGCAAAACAGAAATCAGCCAGACGTTCTAGTTAACACTAGAATCCCCAGGGATGTTCTGGAGCCGGCTCAACTGGCCTGTAAGAGTTTACTGTTAAATTTCAGAGAAGCATTTGCCGTTCACAATTCCATCATTGTTTTGTTGATTATCTAAATATAAGAAAGTATTGGAGAAAATGTTAAAAATACAGATAAAACTTAAAAGTGTGCCCTGCTTTTTCAGAGCTAGTTGTTAAATATTTACTAGCATACACTGCCTGGTATATTAACCCTAGTAAGGAGCCCATTCAGTGACCAAAGAGCTGCCATAGCTTGATGCACCCAAGTAAGACAAAGCATCCTATGAAGAGCTGGCTCATCTGAAGAGGGAAGAAATTCATCTGTCATTCACAAACCAGTTCACAGTTCCACTAAAAGTAGACACTAAATAATGGGCATTAATATGCCCATTTCCAACATTTACTAGATGACCATTACAACAAGAAAGGCAGATTGAGAGGTCAAACTCACCAATGAACGTGGCAGGAAGAAATTGCCTTAGTGGGGCGGCTAGGTGGTGCAGTGGATAAAGCACTGGCCTTGGAGTCAGGAGTACCTGGGTTCAAATCTGGTCTCAGACACTTAATAATCACCTAGCTGTGTGGCCTTGGGCAAGCCACTTAACCCCACTTGCCTCACACAAAAAAAACAAAACTTAAAAAAAAAAGAAATTGCCTTAGTGTGTAAACAGTGCAATGGTGCCAGTTTGTCCCAATAATGCATAGAACAGCCTGTTATTTCTATTTCTGTGAGTTGGGAATGTCTGTGTATGAGGACAGTTCATGAGGAAGGCTTGTGTTGGCAAGAACCCACATGTGCTTTCATTAGTGAAAAATGTAGATTCAATCTTCCCTAAAATTCACATGTAGTGGGGTTCTGTTTTCTACTTTACCAGATATCCTTCAGAAGGAGAGTTTCTCTTTTTTTCCCACCTTTGAAGTTATCCATGTCACAAAAAAATATTTAGGAAGTTAACACTTATTTCCCACTCATCACTTGCCATTGAAAAAGTATCCTTATTCATCTAAATGGATAAATCTGTCATTTGGCTTATGAAGCACTTCCTTTTAGCAGGAAAAAAAATGAAAAGAACTGGTATCCTAGTTATAGTAACATCGCTTGTAATGTAGAACCTGCACTCAACCTGTCATGTCTGATAACAGTCATAGCTAATAGGTTGGTTGAGGCAACTAGGAAATGTTGAGAGATTTGTGGAAATGTTGGGAATGCATTTTTTTATACTAAAAGGTAGCATGACTTGGTGGATATAATTAAGAAGAGTTAAGTTCAGCTCCTTCCTCTGACAAATACTAGTCATATGATTTCTTTTCTTTTTTTTTTTTGAGGCAATTAAGTGACTTACCCAGGATCACACAGCTAGTTGAGTATCCAAAGTCTGATTTGAACTCAGATCCTCCTCACTCTAGCACCAGTGCTCCATCTACTGTATGATTCTTAGCAAGTTGCTTAAATTTTCAGAACCCCAGATAACTCATTAAGATAAAAAATAAGTTATCAATAAGTTGCCTGTTTCCTCAGTGGAAAGTATTTCCACACTATGAATTCCCTATATATACTTAAAGTTTCAGATCTAGACCTAAAAAATTGTTTTTTGGTACTTCATATTCACCATATAACTGTCCTGGGGCTTATAAGAGAAAAGACTAGGATAAAACGTATGGCCTCCATGCTGTTTGATTAGGCCTTGCTTTTATAAGAATTAATCAATTTCTTTCATGCACTAAACAAAACATATCTTATAATGAGTGTCTAAACTTCCAAGAAGAAATTAGGAATTTTATATCTTTTTGATAAAATAATCTAATTGGCCAGTTTGGATTGAAAATTTAAGTATGTTTGGTAAAACTCAGAACCCAATAATATACTAAATACCTCCTAGCCTTAGAAGCTAGAGGCCTTTTGGCCTATGGAGAATAAAAAATTAATCCCAATCCTTTCATCTTTCAATTCAGAACAAATATAAGTGAAAGACAGCTTAAATGATATTTCTGTTCTTCAACAACAATAATAATAATAACATATTCTGATCATGTTTTTAGATTTGTGAAGTTTTTTTTTAGGTGTTTTTTTTGCAAGGCAAACAGGGTTAAGTGACTTGCCCAAGGCCACACAGCTAGGTGATTATTAAGTGTCTGAGACCGAATTTGACCCCAGGTACTCCTGACTCCAGGGCCGGTGCTTTATCCACTGCGCCACCTAGCTACCCCAAGTTTTTTTGAAGTAGATAGTGTCAAAAACTATTTTTCCCATTGTACCAAGATGAGCATGGGGCTACATTTTCTAAGAGGCAGTTTGAGGGCTAGAAGAGGAATGCTTATTGGTAGAATAAAGAGTACATTTCTGATGAGGTCACATGCCTATATCACAGCTTAGGAATTTGTACTCTAAGACTTCTTTGAAGGAAATCTGTCAGAGGAACAGAAGAAAAAAAGTATTAATAGCGTACTCTCCTTTTTAGGCATGAGTCTGCTGGAAACAAGTTTGCAAATTTAACATTATTCTAAATCCACACTTTTCCAGTCTAGAAAGAAATGTCCAAAATAACATAGTTTCCCACAACCACCACCATGCCCTTGATGCAGGGAACTATGAATATAGGAGATTTGTAATTAGAAACAAATTTTGTAATCCTTTATACTGTTCCTATTTGGTACTGTCCCGGGACTTATAAGAGAAAAGACTAGGATAAAACATATGGCCTCCATGCTATTTGATTAGATTTTTATGAGAATAAGACAATCTGTTTCTTGCATTAAACAAAACATATCTTATTTTTTTAAATTTATTTTTTAGTAAAGATATTATTTGTGGGCGGCTAGGTGGCGCAGTGGATAAAGCACTGGCCCTGGAGTCAGGAGTACCTGGGTTCAAATCCAGTCTCAGACACTTAATAATCACCTAGCTGTGTGGCCTTGTGCAAGCCACTTAACCCTGTTTGCCTTGCAAAAACCTAAAAAAAAAAAAAAAGATATTATTTGAGTTTTACAATTCCCCCCCAATCTTACTTCCCTCCCCCCACCCCCCACCCCCACAGAGAGCAATCTGTCAGTCTTTACTTTAAAATGTATCTTATAATGAGTGCCTAAACCCCCACTGTTAAATGTAAAATTTGTACCATCTCCTCGTTCCCAGCTCCCAACTTCAGGTTTCCAGTTACCTGACCTTGCCCATTGATGCTGGCATGACAGGAATTGACATGTTGAACTTAGAAGTCATGCACCTTGGGATGGAAAAAACCAGTACATTGCTTGTCCATTGGAGAATACCTGAACAAAGTGCTAGACCACACCTCAAGTGCCACTCCTCCTCTTCCTCCTTCTCCTCTTCCTCCTCCTCCTCCTCCTCCTCCTCCTCCTCCTTCTTCTTCTTCTTCTTCTCTCTCTCTCTCATTTGCTTTTGGTTTTTTTTTTAGGTTTTTGCAAGGCAAGATAGTTAAGTGACTTGCCCAAGGTCACACAGCTAGGTAATTATTAAGTGTCTGAAGTTGGATTTAAATTCAAGTCCTCCTGACTCCAGGGCTAGTGCTCTATCTACCTGGCTGCCTCTCTCTCTCTTTCTCTCTCTCTAACTCTCCGAACTCTCTCTCTCTCTCTCTCTTTCTCCGAACTCTTCCTGCAATGATGTGTGCATCTCTCCCTCCCTTCTTCCTAGGCCCTACTGGAACCACGTGCCCCCATGCCATGTGGCCAGTCCAAGCCAACCCTCATGGCTGTCTATCCTTTCTCTCCTTTTCTCTCTCTCTCTCTCTCTCTCTCTCTCTCTCTCTCTCTTTCACTCTTACTCAAACTTCACCTAGCCTATCCTCAAAAGGTTTACTGCTTTTCTAGTTTTAATCTATGTATTTTGTAAGTCTTCTATAATAAATCCTGAGCAGTTTAAAATCCCAGGATTGTATGTGAATTCATTCACTGTTCATAGAAACTCTCAATCGTCATCTCTCTTTCTCTATTGGAGACCCCAATTCTCATTCACAGCACCCTTGAAAGTCTCTCTGTACATCACAATAATCCGAGGTCATATTTGTAGGAATCTTGAAGGGGGGGGGGGGAGTGAGGAAAAGAATCACTAGATATCAAAACACAGTTTGGAGATAATATTCCAAAACAATAGTTACTAACTTCAGTTAAGCCTCAGCTAGAATACTAAATACCTTAATTCTTCCTGAATGGAGAACAATGAGTGATAGTACAATTCATTCAGGAGAAAGGGAAAACAATAATCTTGAGGAAACTATTGAAGAAACTTCCCAAAATTTAAGAGTTGTGAGGTTTAAGAAGAGCAACACTGAAATAGGATAAAGGCACATTTATGGATAGTTTGCTAAATTGAAACCTAGCCTAGTTTGAAGGCTGGACCTCCCTTGATGGTCGTTTATTCAGATTAAATATCACTATCCATTCACCTCTGGTCCCTCCCACCAAAGAAGGGTGCAGCCTCCTCATAGGATGGGATGGGGGAGGCAAGATGGAGAAGAGGATAGAGGAACCCCAGGAAAAATAAGAGGGGAGTAGTCATTATAGTAAAGACAGAGGGCCTATATTGCTGGCATTAGAAGGTGAGCTTTTTGTTTTGAGAGTAGTCTCTCAGTAACTTTTCAAATACTAATAAGCTTATTTACCCAGGGACTTGAATGCACCTCACCAATTCTTCTCTGTTCCCTAATTTGATCAAAAGGAGGTTAATATGAAATAGGGAAATTTCTAGTGACCTGTTACTAAAATTTAAGTTTAAAACTCATTCATTTTTTCCCAATCTCAATTATATAAGAAATATTTCTCTTTTTACCTTAGCCTTTGTTCTTGATCTCTTATGCATTTTCCCAAGGGGTCTGGAAAAGATTTTTAAACTGGAGGAAATATTGTTTCTTAATATTTTCAGTTGAACCAAAAAGGAGATTTTTAACATGCTTCTCCAGAGGACTCTGCCAAAGTTCTTGAGCTTGAAGGAGAGACAGCTGGAAGTGATAGGCTAGGCAAGTCAACTTGGAGTTACAAGGCAAAGGATGAGCACTAGTCAGATGCTATCAAGAACAATTTTTGAGTAGTAAAATCAAAGTTCTCCTCACTGATGTTTCCAATCTGAAGTGAAACTACAGCTGCAAAAGATCATTGCCTAAATCTTCCCCTAAACTATGAACCTTTTAGAGAAGTCTGATTTCCCAGACTGCTTTAGGGAGAAGGGAACTCAATTTGGGGTATTGTGATGAGGTTCAAATGAATGATCATAGAAGAACATTTAGCAAACCTTAAAGTTCTATTTAAGTACCAGTTGTTCTATGTGTATATCCCAAAAAGATCATAAAAAATTGGAAAAGTCTAACGTGTTAAAAAATATTTATAAAAAACCCATTTCTTATTATATAATTTTGCTATGTCTTATAATTTATTTTTCTTCCTTAAAGATATGATTTCTTTCTTATCACATTCAACTGAGATCAATGTATACCATGGAAACAATGTAAAGACTAACAGACTGCCTTCTGTGTGTGTGGGGGGGGAAGGGAGATTAGGGGGGAAATTGTAAAATTCAAAATAAATAAATAAATAACTTTAAAAAATATTTATACCAGTTCTTTTTATAGTGGCAAAGAATTGGAAATTGAGGGAATATCCATGAATTGAGGAATGACCAGACTAATTAAGGCATATAAATATTTTATTGATATTTTATTTTTCCAAATACACACTATGAAAGTTTTTCACATTCATCCATATGCATATGTATATTTTTAAGTTGCAAAATTTCCTTCCACCCTCCATTCCCCCTTCCCTCCCAGTCAGGATGATATTGTATATACACATTTTTGTTAAACATGTTTACAGATTATTCATTTTCAGTATGAGAAATTAGGATTAAGGGAAAAAGCCATAAGAGATATTTTTAAAAAGTGAATGTAGTGTTTACCAGATTCTGAAGGGTTTTTTTGTTTTGTTTTGTTTTCTTTTTCTTCCTCTGGATAGGGATAGCATTGTCCATAGTTGGTCCTAGCTCTCTGAACTGCTGAGGGCAGCTGCATCCATCAGGGCTGATCATCTCACAATGTTGTTAATATATACATTGTTCTCTTGGTTCTACTCCCTTCACCTGTAATTCATTCCATGCTTCTCTAGAGTCTGACCATTTACGATTTCTTATAAAACAATAATATTCCATAGTATTTATGTACCATAACTTGTTTAACCGTTTCCCAATTGATGGGCATCCCCTGATTAGTATAGGTTCAAAAGAAACAGCAATAAATGACTACAGTAATCTACTGTTTGACAAACCCAAAGACATTACTTTTGGAATAAGAACTCATTATTTGACAAAAAAATTGTTGGGAAAACTGGAAAACAGTATGGCAAAAACTAGGCATAGACCCACATTTCACATGCTATACCAAAATGAAACCAAAATGGATACAGGATTTAGACATAAGGGGTGACACCATAGACTAAGAAATAGTCTATCAATCAGATCTATGGAAAGGGGACAAATTTATGACCAAACAAAAAATAGAATATATTATAAAATGCAAAATGAATGATTTTGACTATATAAATTAAAAAGGTTTTGTGTTTTATAAAATCAATGCTGCCAAAATTAGAAGGAAAGCAGAAAGCTGGGAAACAATCTTCACAACTAGGAGTTCTGATAAAGGTCTCATTTCTAAAATATATAGAGAACTTCATCAAATTTATAAGGTTACAAGTCATTCCCCAGTTTCTAAATGGTCAAAGGATATGACTAGACAGTTTTCAAATGAAGACATTAAAGCTATATATAATCATATGAAAAAATACTTCAAATCATTATTGATGAGAGAAATATAAATTAAAACAACTATGATGTGTCACTTCATGCCTATCGGAATGACTAAGGTGATAAAAAGGGAAAATGATCAGTGTTGGAAAGGTTATGGAAGGATTGGGACATCAGTGTATTGCTGGTAGAGTTGTGAACTGATTCAACCATTCTGGAAAGCAATATGTAACTATATCCAGAAGAAATCATAAAAAATCCCACATTTTCCAAAATATTCATATCAGTCCTTTTTGTAGGTATATGAAGGTTATGGAGTATTATTGTTCTGTAAGAAATCATGAGTGAGGGGTGGCTAGGTGGTGCAGTGGATAAAGCACTGGCCCTGGAGTCAGGAGTACCTGGGTTCAAATCTGGTCTCAGACACTTAATAATTACCTAGCTGTGTGGCCTTGGGCAAGCCACTTAACCCCATTTGCCTTGCAAAAAACCTAATAAAAGAAACAAACAAACAAAAAGAAATCATGAGTGATTAGATTTCAGAAAAGTCTGGAAAAATTTGCATGAACTGATGATGAGTGAAGTGAACAGAACCAAGAGAACATTGTACATAATAACAACATTATGGGACGATCAATTATAATGGATGCAGCAATTCCCAGCAGTTCAGTGACAAAAGACAATCCTGAGAGTCTTGTTATGGAAAATGCCATCCACATCCAGGGGAAAAGCTATGGAGTTTTAGTGCAAAGCAAAACTGTTCTAATGACCCATAATTATAAAAACTTAGTCTGGAGTGGTTAAATGTCTTTTATTAGCTTTTCTACAGGAAAGGGCTTTCCCCCAGCGAGGAAAAGCCCCGAATTGTGACAATGTTCAGTTTTATATACAATCTGAGAGGCTTTCTTCTCCTTCTCTGACTCAGTCATTGATATGATGTCCACTCCATACCACCCTTTAATATGTTTTCCCTGCCCTGGTCATACAAGGCATATTATACTGATGCATCTCAACACCACAGGGGGTATATATAGCAATATGCATGGACCTCATTAAGCAAGTGCACTTACAGAGAGGCCAGAGATCCCTAGCTCAAACCAGGACTAGTTGGAGCAGGTCGTGGTGTAATCTCAGGTCTGCTATCTTTAAGTCAAGTTGAAAGACCTCTCCCGTTCAGACCTCCCCCAGGTCAAGGTCAATTCCTTCATCTCCCTTTTTGTTTTACTCTTACATTCCTACGTGTAGGCTGATATCTTTTCAGTCTAATCAAAAGTCATAAACAGATCCCAGTCTTTGTAATATATATCTTTAACTAACAGCCTCTACATACACTCTGTGGAACATCCTGTAACTCCTCACAAAAGCATACTTTATTCACTTTTCAAAGCTTCTTTTATGTTTTATCTTTCTGTCTCACATTTTTTCTTCTGCTTAGTTCTAATTCTTCTTTCACAACATGACTAATATGGAAATATGTTAAACATGATTATACATGTCCAACCTATATAAGGCTAATTGAGGAAGGCAGGCTAGTAGGAAAATGTGGAACTCATAAACTTTCAAATAGATGAAATGCTGAAAACTACCTTTGCATGTAACTGGAAAAATAAAATTACAAATTACAAATAAATAAATAGATGCCATAGCTGACTTCATTCCCTAAACCTTCAACTACATTTCTGTTAAACTCAAGCAATAAAGTAATATAGGAGTATGTTGGCAAATGTTTAAAGTATGGTGGAGTCCACTAGGTCTTCTGTATGCCTCCGCAGCCAATCAAAGAGTTTCTCATTCCCCAAGTCATTAGCAGACCAGAACCAGTTACAGAATGTCTGCATGATCTGTAGTCTCTTTACTTTACAAATCAATCATCAGCACATTCTGGGAAGGGAGTTCTACAAAAATCTTCCTTGAAGACTTTCTGGCCCTCATTGTACATATAAATGAAGAAAATACTAAATCTAAGCCAAATGCTATATAACTGAAAAGAACTCCAAAAGAAAGTGGTAATGAGTATATCCTTATAACTGGGGTATTCCAAGAGGTGGAGGAGAGAATGGAAAGTTCTAAGGATGAGGAACTATCAGTGCAAGATTTTGGAAACAGGAAATGGAATGTCATTTTGGAGGAACAGCAAAGGAGACAAACATGGCTAGATCAAAGATGAGTGGTAATGGAAACAATTGTAAGGGGACAAGTTGAAGAATTTCAAATACCCAATAGAAGACTATATTTAATCATACCGCTAAGAAAGAGCCATTAGAGTTTACCAAGTCATATGACAGGCAGCTATGTATTGGAGCAGGAAAAGAGTTGAGGCAGGACGCCTTCCTTTTAAAAGACCATTGCAATTAGTCCAGGTGAGAGATGATGGTTTGAACTAGGATGGTGATTATATAAGGAGAGAGTAGGGCCATATTGTGGTACCTGGGTGGTATACTGGATAAAGTGCCAGGCCTGGAGTTAGGAAAACTCTTCCTGACTTCAAATTTGGTCTAAGACACTTATAGCATAGACTAAACAAGTCACTTAACCCTGTTTGCCTCAATTTCCTCATCTGTAAAATGAGCTGAAAAAGGAAATGGCAAACCACTCTGGTATTTATGCCAAGAAAACCTCAAATGGGGTCATGAAAAGTCTGACATGACTGAAACAACCAAACAACAACAACATTCTCAAAGATATGTCTAATATTGTGATAAGACTAACTTATTTATATAGTATTATCAGATCTTCAAACATCTACATTATCTCATCTGAGCATCAAAAAAAATAATCCTTTCAGGTAGATACTACAGACATTATCTGTCCATGAATGGATTTATAACCCTTTTTTTCTCCTTCCTTTTTTGGAGGAAGGAACTACAGTGGCATTAAGTGAAAAGACTCTTCCCTTTTCCCCCCCTGTTTAGGGAGAAGAGGCTGATCCATGCAACCTAGGAAGGACTAACTTATATTTTATAGGGTTTTAAGATTTACAAAACATGTCATGTACAGATAAACAAATTAAGTTAAGGAGGATGATGGAGCCTACAAAATTCTCATAATCTTGTTCTCATCTTCCAGGAGGCATTATAAGTGTTTTCATATCCTCAGACAATATAACTATCAGAATGGTTCAGTATATTAATGCTTCCAGTTTTGGTCTCAATACTTTGAATCACAGTTGAGGGATTAAAACACAACCAACAGAAAGCAGAATCTAAGTATGATTCTGTTGTTGTAATTTTCCAAGTTAGGGCCATAAAAAAGATTTTTAAAACCTTTCTATAGATAAATAAATTCTCATTTTATAGATGAGAATCAAAGACTAAAGTAGGATTCTTTTTTAAATTTTCTTTTGTTTACATTATTGTAGCAGTGTCTGAGAAGATTTGTTTATATATGGTGAAAAAATTTGTGGCTGCATTGCTGCAGAAGATTAAGAGTGAGTATCTTCTTCTCTCTCCTCTGGTCCCTACCTTTGGAACATAGTTGTCATTCATCTTTTCCAGTCCCTTCCTGACTCCTCTTATGGGGTGTGATTTACTCTCTAGTCACAGGTCTTGGTTCTATCCTTTCACCTCCAGAAGTCTCCATAAGCATTCCTAGAGTAAGGTAATGGGTCAAATGACTCTCAGCAGCAGCAGGTAAGTATGATCAAGCAAAATAAATCAACATATTGACTTTTTTTGAGAAAATTTCTATTTTCTTGAAAAAGGGTAAAAATTCCACATGTACAAAAATATTCATAGTGGCTCTTTTAGTAGTGGTAAAGAATTGAAAACTGAAGGGATGCCCAACAAATGGGGAATGGCTGAACAAACTGAGGTATATGTATGTGATGGAATACTATTGTTCTATAAGAAATCATGAGAGATGGGATTTCAGAAAAGCCTAGAAAGACTTACATGAACTGATGCTGAGTGAAATGAGCAGAACCATAAGAACATTATACACATGAACAACAGCAAGAGGTGATAATCAACCATGATGGACTTGTTCATTTCAGCAGTACAATAATCAAAGACTATTTTAAAAGACTTGTGTTGGAAAATACCATTCATATCCAGAGAAGGAACTGTGAGGTTTAAATGAATATCATTGAAGATCTTCAATTTTTAAAAGTTATCTTATGTATTATGTAATTTTTTTCTCCCTAATGTTTTCTTTCTTCCATTTAGATCTGATTATTCTCTCATAGCATATTCAATATAGGTCTATATTTATTTTAGTGTGGTTATGAACATAGAACTTATATCAGATTGCTTCTTTCAGGGGGAGGGAGAAGAGAAGGGAGGGAGAGGGGAAAATTTAAAACTCAAAACCTTGTGGGGGAAAATGGTTGGTAAAAATTACTATTGTATGTAATTTGAAAAAGAAAATAAACAAAATATTTAAATTTTTTTAAAAAAAGAAAATTTCTATCTTATTCTGTATCTCTAAACCATTAATTCTCTGCAAAGATATTAGAAGCATGCTTTATTACTAGTCTTCTGAAGTCATGGTTGGTCCCTTTGTTGACCACAGTTCTAAAACCTTTTAGAGTTAAAATTCCTTTACATTATTTTTGTCATAGTATGAATTGTTCTCTATTTTTATTTTATGCTCTCAGTTCATACTAGTCTTCCCAGAGTTCTCTGAGTCTATCATATTCATTTTATCTTATAACACAATAATATTTCATAATAGTCACATATCATTACTAGTTCAGGCATTCTTCAATTGATAGGCACTCATTTTGTTTCTAGTAGTTTGCTGCAATAAAAAGTGCTGCTATTTTTGTAATATAGTTCCTTATTCTAAGGTAACCTTCTTTTTAAACTTTAATTTATTTGTTTTAATTACAAAAACATATTTTCTCTCTCTTCCACCTTCCTCCCATTAAAAGAAAAAAAGAAAGGAAAAAATCCCTTATAAAAATATACATAGTTGAAATAAATCGGACGTGGCTAATTATTAAATAATTAAATAATTGTTAAAAAAAATTTTCAGTGAACAAAAATCAATCTGTCTCCCATCTCCCCCCACATTAAAACAAAGGAATAAAAAGAAAACCCTTATAATAAATATACAGAGTAAATCAAAACAAATTTACAAATTGGTCAGGTCCAAAAATATCTATCTAATTGTACCCTGAATATATCACCTCTCTGTCAGAAGGTGGGTATGCATGTTTCATGAATGTTAGGATTTGAACCCAGATCTTTCTGCCTCCAAATCCAGAGCTTTTCCCATTGGGTCATGAGGCTTAATTACTCTGAAAATGAAGTGTGAATGAGGCATTCCAACTGCAAGATTGTGGATTGTAATAGAGGGTGGAATTTGGAATCAGGAAATATCTGGCTTTAACTCCTTTCTCAGGCAATTATTTATTGTGTAATCTTACAAATCTCTTACTTATCTTTGCCTCAGTTTTCTCATTCCTAAAAATGAGACTGGTGGACTTGATGACCATTAAGGTCTCTTCTACTTTTATGTGATCCATTGATGGACTAGTAGTAGAGTTGGAAGGCACAGAAGAACTAAGGACCACGAATGAGCTTGTAATACTTGTGTATCTTACAATTCACTGCATTATTTGCGGGCATTGTATAGAAATCACCCTGGGATATTTTATTTGGCTGATATATGGAAACCTTTACTCAATAAAACAATACAAATGATTTGCCTTTATATAGGTTTTTCTTTGCTGGAGAGTATCTACATTCATTTGTATTCACCATCCCCCCACAGACATGTATGTGTGTGTATATATATATATATATATATATATATATATATATATATATATACATACAACCTAAACTCTTTGTACTTAGACACTACACTACAGATTCTTCATCCATAGGCCTGGATAATGTGCTGGAACTCTGTTCTCTAGGTCTTTAGCTCTTCAGAGGGAGAGTCTTGCCAATACATGTTAGGCAGTGGGGACTAGCAAAAGCAACATAGGCAGGAAGCACATTCAGATCCAGGATGGTCCCAGAATAGCATATTTTCATCCTAGAGGGAAGTTTCAGGCTTAGAAAGGCAGCTGCAGCTGACCCTTCTTCCAAAGACACCATGGGTGAGGAGACACAGAGCTGCATGATATTAAGAATCCACACAGTGGCTTGTATCGCCAGAGGAGTCATCCTGGTGAGTCAGGACCCTGGTGCTCAGAGAGTGAGTTCAGGCCCCAGGCCAACCCCTGGCCCATCAGTCCTGTTTTCCAAGTTTCTCTCTTTATAATCATCGGAGGAGACTACAAGGGCAGGTATCACAGCCTGAATCTTGTTTCTGACTAGAGTTGTTAGTTCAGGTAACAGGGAAAGCAGCAGGGGTCCCCCCCCACCAATCTTTAGGTTTCACATTTCGGCCTTTATTATTTAAGTCAGGATATCCTGTTCTTGCTAAAGTATACATGAGGTACTGAGCATTATAATCACACTAGAGAATCAACTCTTTCCTCCTATAATTAGAAGGAGGAAGTTTACTAACCTAAATTACTAACCTAAATAGTCTCCCCCAGAGGGTGTCTCCCTCACTTCTTCAGGACATTTTTTTCTAGAAGCAGGCTACTTTTGAACTGCACACACACACACACACACACACACACACACACATATATACACACATACCATACAAATCATACAGACAGAGGCACTATCTCTCCTCCCCAAAGAGTTTGTAAATGTAAAATGTTGACCTAAGGTTTCTGTAAGGGTCATACAATTTAGGAGTCATCTTTTTCATAAAATAAATTCTTCCCACTGTGCTTGGGGTAAAATTATCTCTGTGTTCTGAGTTCTTGGCACAGTGTATGTCATATAGTAGATACCTCATCCTACTAGAAGAATGTAAGCTCCTTGTGAATAGGGACTATTTTGTTTTTGTCTTTGGATCCTTAAGATTTAAGCTAAAATGTGAAAAGTACCCTGGATTTGGAGTCAGAGAACCTGTGTTTAACTATTGCTGTCATTTCTCCTCTATGACCCCCCCAGGCAAGTCAATTAGCTTCCTGTTCTCAATTTCTTCATCTGTAAAATGAAAAGATTATACTAGATCATGGTTCTTGTGGTTCATAAGCATTTTCCCCCCCAGGAATTTAAGGTTAAGTGATTTGTCCAGAGTCACATAGCTAATAAGTATCTCAGGTGGAATTTGAATTCAGGTTTCCCTGATTTCAGGGCTGGTGCTCTACCCACTATGCCACCTAGCTGCCCCTATACCCAGACACCCTTATGAAACATGAACACCTTTCTCTAAACATATGGAAAGGGACAATTCCATTGACTGATGGAAGACAAGCATTATCCATCTTTAATAGACAGTTTTTTAGTTCAAGAGCACTTAGTAGAGGAGACCATATTGCAGGGGTGAGAGGGTATGGGGGGGATAGGAGGAAAAAATCTCTCTATCTCCCCTCATTGATCATGACATCTGGAAAAGATTTGACCAGAAAGAATCACCTCAATCAACAAGAAGTTCACAAGCCTAAAAAAGTCTGAAACAACTGAAAGAACACACTGGAAATAGCTACAAATAAAGAAAAGAAGTCACTTGAAGGAAGAAGCAATCATTTTAGTTGCTTATCCTTCATTCTCAAAAGAGTACCTGTGATATTAGGAGGTTAGTTGTTAATCCTTCATTCTCAAAAAAGTACCTGTGATATTAGGAGGATGATGTCCTGACTTGCAAGTAAATTGGATTTAAATGAGGCAGAGCTGTACAAAGACCCCAGACCCCACTTTACTCCTCCAGACTCATTGGAGGGTAGTGATAAGACATAGGTCTGGATGACTGGTGATAACCCCAAAAGAAGAAACATGTTTTAAAAGCAAAATCCCTGACAGCAGAGAAGAAGGAAAGCCATGTACTCAAGAAAGGGATAATCCTGGAAACTGGGAGTTGGAACTGTGGAGAAGTGACATACCCAGCAGATGTATTGCCCAAGAGGAGATGGTTGAGAATTCTATGAAAAGAGGAAAGGATTTCTAGATCCTATATAGTAACAGGGTTTGTCATTTATCTTTGACACACATATTGTACATATGCAACTCAATACCATTGTATTCTAAGTCTGGACCTTCTTTCTTTATTGATTCTGTGTGCATTTATAGGAAAATATGTCTATAATTATGGGAGGGAAATATCCAATAATTATTTACCATGCCAGGAGATTGTGAGCTCCTTGAGGGCTTTTGACTCCTTTTTGGATCTCTAACACTTAGCACAGTTTAACTAACTGCTATTGTGCTGAAAGTTGATTGTGTTTCCTTGCTCAGAAGTATAAAACAGGAGGCAACAGCAGCAACTTTCCTGACATATATAACATTGTATTTTAAAACTTAAGTGAAAATGTGACTGATGGGAATACTTATGTATCAATTAATGGTCCCCTTTTCTATTGAGCTGACACAACTGTTCTAACTGATTGATCATAGAAAACAAACTGTGGCTCAGGAGCTCTAGTAACAGTTTTAGTAGTGGATACCCCCTAGAATTCTAGGGGCAGAAACTGTGATCTGGACATCCCACCTGTTAATTTGAGTGCAACCTGGGGAAAGGAAGAATAGCCCAGAGATTTGGCAATAGATTAAATATGTAGGATAAATAAGAGGGAGGAGTTGAGGGTGGCCTTGAGATTTCAGAAATGAGTGATTGGGAGGATAATAGTACCTTTGTCAATAATAGAGAAATTAGGAAGGGAAGAAGAGATTAGAGAAAGATAATCAGTTCAAGACACCTGAAGGATATCCAATTCAACATGTCCAAAAGGAATTTGGTGATGTGGGGCTAGAGCTCAAGAAAGAGACTATGGCTAGATGTCTATTTTTTGTGCATAAACTCCATAAAGATTATAATTGACTCCATGGGAAATGAAGAGTTCTCCTTTAAGTGAGTATATAGGGAAAAGAAAAGAGGGCTTTGGGTAGACTTATATAGAAATAGGAGGAGAATCAGATGAGAGCAGCAGATGGAAAACCTGTCAAGGAAAGAAAACCAAGAAGTAAAATGAAGCCAAATGTGGCAATTGGCTTATTATGTATTAAGTTCCAGGGATACAAAAACAAAACTATCTTTGTCCTTTGCCCTAATGTAAGGAGTTTACATTATAACAGGGAAGACAAAAATGTGCAAATATAGGAATGTAAAGAGCAGATACACTACATATGCAGAACAGACACAATGTGACCTTGGAGAGGACCATTCTAGAAGCTGAAGGGACTAGAAAAGATCTCAGACAGAAGGTGGTATTGGGCTGCAATTTGAAGGAAATTCACTTGCAGAAAACTTGATGACTGATTCACAAAAGAACAGTAACAATTCCCCCTCCATGCTCTCCTTTAGAGAAAGAAGCTAAGAGTAGTACTTAATAGATGTGAAGATGGAAAGAATGGCAACAGCAAGGAGAGCTCCCTGGCCATACCAAGAGAATTATGAGGGGTACAAATACCAAACAGGAAGGCATAGATGTATGTCAGCAGATTGATCTGTAGGAGTTATTCTAGACAAAATACAACCCTTCCTCACCTTGGACCATGTATCCAGAAAGTGCTGTCCACCCCACTAACTGGTAGTATGTGGGGAAAGTGCATCTGTTTTATGTACAGCAAAAATTATCCTCTTGCTTCATTTCTCCCTTTGTTATTTATGTTTATAATATATCCCAGTTAAATGTCTTGCTATTTAACTTGCTGCAGCTTTCTGGAAGAAAATGAAGCCCCTTGAAATAAACTAAAAGATTGATTCAAAGTCATACAATAAATAATAAATTTAAAAAAGGCCAGAACCCAAGTTCTTTCTGTCCACTATTGAGCACCACAGATTTTAGTATCATTATTCTCCATGTTTTAGTATATGATGCATTCATGTTTCAGAACACTATGATTCATGACCTAGGACAGATATGAAAAACATAACTTACCATAATGACAGTACAGGAGTGAAAAGACCCAGGATCATACACTTTTATAACACTATGCTTCAAATCTATAACAAGTTTCTCCTCTTAATTCATTCTGACTGCCTTGTATTCTTTCTTTCTAACCTACATATTTTCAGCCTGATTACATTATCTGGCTCTTTTTAAATACCAGGGCAGAAGAAGTTCTATATATAATAGCAAAAAGTTGGGAATAAATGTTATATCCTGCAATTAGGGAAAGTCTGAGTCAATTATATTATCTGAACAAAATGGAATATTATTAATTTATAAGGAATGAAAAATATGAAGAATACAAAGAAATAAAGGCAGACTTGTATGAAACGTCACAAAGAAAGAACTGAGAGAACACAATGACTATAATTATGTATAAGAAAAATTAAAATTAATAAAATTTAAGGTCAAATACAAAAGGCAATGTTTGTACTGAGTTTTGCAGTTGAAGTCCAGTCCTCTTTTCAAACTATTATACCTATAAAAATAAGGTTAACCATATTATCACATGAGTAGGTTGCATTAAGTAACTACTTTCGGAGAATATATTTTGTGGGAGGTTTGTCTTTCATTATATTTGTTTACCGTATAAGAGCAAATCTAGCAATTAAAAACAAAATTCTAGGGCAGAAGTAATGATATATTTAGCTCAATTCAGATCTAGCATGTTAGGAAAGTTTTCAGTGGATGACCTGAGCCAATAACACCAATATTCAGTGGATTGCCTGAACCAATAACACCAATATTCTATCTCTACTGTCTCCCTGTCTCTGTGTGTCCCTACCATGCTGGATTCTCCTTGCAATATTGGCACTTGATAGATTTTTTTTTTTACAAAAAATATCTTTTAAAAAGCAGACATGGTTTCCTCTAGGTTCATCTCCTCTTCCCTATTTCTGTTTATGATTCTCTTCACTCATTGGTAACTCTTAGAGCTGTTCCAGTTCAGCCCTTCTTCTTTCTCTTTCTGTTTGTGTTGTCACTATGATCTATGATTTCCTTTTCCTCTTTCTTCTTCTATTGTCCTCTTATATTCCTTTTTCCCATTACTGTCATCATAGATGAAAGATACAACTAGAGCTGGTGAAAGCTGGGCCCGTATCAGGTCATAAACCTCATCACTTTTCCCCATTGCTTCCCTTCTCATTATGGATCTGCTTAGGACTGGTTCAGCTTTGGCCTCACCTTAAGACAGCCTCCTGTGGTTAACATACCACACTCTTGGACAGCAAACAGTAAAAGACCAAGCAAAAGTGGCAGGAGCCCTCAGGACATGTGGGTACTGGAGACCTTGGAGACCCAGAGAATCTCCCAAGAGCCTGGGTCCAGTTCTCGGTTTCTACCACAGGGACTTAACAATAGCATCAATAATGAAAACAACAACAAAGGGGGATAAGAGTATGGAGTGGTAAAAAAATGTGCTGGGTTTGGACAAAGAAGACCAGGATATTAATCCTGACTCCTCCAATTCTTTAAGCCTCTTTGAGACTCAGTTTCCTATTCTATAAAAATGGGAATGATAAAATATGCAACCTATATCTCATAGGACTATTATGAGAAAAGTATTTTGAAAATCTCTATAGAAACATGAGTGATCACAATAAATAGTTTTATTAATTAATGTATTATGTGCAGACTGTAAGGACCTAGTACCTGACACTAACACAATTAGATAAATAATAATATAATAGCTAGCATTTACATTGTGCTTATTATGTCTCAGGAATTATTCTAAGTGTTTTACAAATACTATAACATTTAATCCTCAAAAAAACTCTGGGAAGGAGGTGCTATTATTATCCTCATTTTATGGTTGAGGAAACTGAGGCAGGTAGAAGTTAATTGACTTGCCCAAGTCACCTAGCTTTTAGCAAATTTCAAGGCTAGATTTGAACTCAGTTTGACTTTAGTCCCAGGGCTTTCTTATCTAGCTGCTCCAGGGCCTTCTAGTTCTAACTCTATGAGATCTATCTCGGTCCTCTAAATTCAGATTGGGAATAAGAATATAGTATTAATTGCATCAGTAATAGGGTAAAGTAAGGGAAAGCAGATATATAATTCCCTTACTCTCTATGCCAACCACCAAGTTCCATAGCTTCAGAGGAAAACAGATATCATTTGTATGACCCTGGCCAAGTCATTTAACCTTTGTTTGCCTCAAACTCCCTCCACTGTAAAATGGAAATGACAATAGTACCTCCCTAGCTGGGGTTGTTATAAGGATTAAACAAGATAATATTTATATAAAATGATTATGTCTATAAACGCTTCATATTTATTTAATGTTTATATTTATACTAGTTCAGTGCTTGACCATATAAATGCTTATTCTTTTCCCTTTCTCTTCCCCAACTTCCTCTTATCTTAGAGGCAATAAATAGGAAGTATTTGGAGATGGTTGAATAGGGAAGTCACACAATCAGATCTGTGCTTACAGATAATTGCATTGGCAGCAGTGTGTAGGATAGATTGTAGTGGAGAGGGAGTGTAGGCAGAAAGATTAATTAAGAGGCTGGTGCAGGGGAGGCTAGGTGGCGTAGTGGATAAAGCACTGGCCTTGGAGTCAGGAGTACCTGGGTTCAAATCTGGTCTCAGACACTTAATAATGACCTAGCTGTGTGGCCTTGGGGCAAGCCACTTTAACCCCCTTTGCCTTGCAAAAACCTAAAAAAAAAAAAAAAAAAGAGGCTGTCATAATAATCTAAGTAAGAGGTGATGAATTTAGGTGGCAGTTTGATAAGTGGAGAGGAGTCAGATGGAAAAGATGCTGAGGAATTACCAAAAGACATTTGTCAAGGGATTTTTCCTTGTTGGAAGTCCTCTGGAACAATGTAATCAATCACAAGGCTTGTCCAAACCCCACTTCCTCCCCCCTTCCACCCCAGAGCCTATGGATTACATTCATAGAATCACAGAATTACAGAAATGAAGGGAAATTCAAAGGTCACTTAGTTCAATCATGAGCAGAAATTCTTTATTCAGCATCCCTGTTGAAAAGTTCCTACAGTGAAGGGAAGCTACCGAAGGAGCCCATTCCACCTTGCCTTAAGGATTGCTTCCATTCACTGTTTCTGAAAATCAGGAGATACTTGTACAAATTAGGAAAACATTTTGACTTCATTCTGAAAGATCTTCACCTTTGGTCCCTGGGTCATTTCTTCACCTTAATGCACTGTATCTGATTTCCATCCTATCTGGAACTATTTAGTCTTAGTCCCCCATATCATTGATTATGGCTTTCATCTCAGATGTATGGGACTCAAATATCAGACAGAAATGCTACACACCACCTGTGTCCCCTTCTTCATTTTGATCTCTTGGTTTCATTACAACCTAAAGCTCCTTTGGAGCCTCCAATAGGAAGCAGGAATAAAGTTATTGCATTGTTTGTCCCACCCTTGTACATGGTCAGCACAATTCCTAGGCAGAACGAGTTGACCAAACTTTTACCTCTCTGGTCCCTGCCAGATAAGAGTGCAGAATGGCAGTGGAAATGAAATCATAGGGAATCAGTCTTCACAAAACATCAATAATCTAGTCCTATCCGTTATTCTCATCTTATGATTATATATGACCATATTTTTTTGTTTCTGACTTCTTGTGGAAAAGATTACTTTCAATTTCTCTCTTTGTCTGTCTCTGTCTCTCTCTCTGTCTCTGTCTCTCTGTCTCTCTCTCTCTGTCTCTCTCTCTCTCAGTCTCTCTCTCTCTCTCTCCCTCTTTTCCTTTTTGGTGAAGCAATAGGGTTAAATGACTTGTCTAAGGTCACAATGCTGTGACCTTAGTATCAAGAGTCTGAGGCTGGATTTCAATTAGGTCTTCCTTACTCCTTAATCTTAATTTTAATGTTTGTCCTTCATTTTGGAAGAAGATCACCACATCTGGGAGGTAATGCCATGACAAGCACATGAATTGAATTTGAGAGCAGGAAAGTTCTGGGCCACTCAGCTACCCATCAAATGTTTCTTGAGGGGGCGGCTAGGTGGAGCAGTGGATAAAGCACCAGCCCTGGAGTCAGGAGTACTTGAGTCCAAATCCGACCTCAGACACTTAATAATGACCTAGCTGTGTGGCCTTGGGCAAGCCACTTAACCCCATTTGCCTTGCAAAAAAAAAATCGAAATGTTTCTTGAGTTCAAATCTCCCACTTCTCAAAATTTAAAACTGTCACTTTCTTACCATATAAATCCATGTTAGAAAACAAATTCAACTCATAAAAATATCATTTAATTTCAACATTTATTAAATACTTTCTATGCTAAGGACTGGGGTTACAAAGGCAAAAATTAAACTGTGTTTGACCTTAAGGAGATTATAGTCTATTTGAGGGAATATGACATGCACAATTATAAGCAAATATGAAAACATGGAAGGTGAGTGAATAGTGGTACACCTGGTAGAAATGATGACATCAATGTCCTATTGACAAGTTGGTAATGTTGGTAACTTCCTGTGGTAATTTCCTAATTGAGATGAAGTCTGGATAGTAAGGGTATAATTGAATGTCATCTTCCATCTTCCTGCTCCATATCTGGTCACTGGACCTAGGTGATTCGGGATAGAAAGTTGAGACTGGTGACTTTGCACAGCAACCCTCATTTAAATCCAATTTACTTGCATATCATATTGCTGGCAAGTTGGGCTACACAACTGCTTCCTTCCTTCCTTCCTTCCTTCCTTCCTTCCTTCCTTCCTTCCTTCCTTCCTTCCTTCCTCCTTTTCTTCCTCCCATCCTTCCTTCTCCTTCCTTCCTCCCTCCTCCTTCCTTCCTTCCTTCCTTCTTTCCCTCTCTTCCTCCTTCCGTCCTTTTTCTTTTCTTTCTTCCTGTACCCGTGGTGCTCTGCCTAAAAGCCTGGTAAGATTTCTTGGAATTTGGAAATGATTCTTTCATCAGAAATGCAAATTAAAACAACTCCAAGGTAGCACATCACACTTATCAGATTGGTCAATATGACAAAAAAAAAAAAGAAAATTATTAATGTTGGAGGGGATTTGGGAAAGCTATTGCACTATTTATAGAGTTGTGAACTGATCCAACTTTTCTGGAGAGTAATTTGAAGCTATGTTCAAAGGGCAATAATACTATGCATTCCCTTTGATCCAGAAGACTACTAGGTCTGTATCCCAAAAAGATCATAAAAAAGGGAAAAGACCCACATATACAAAAATATTTATAGTGGCTCTTTTTGTGGTAGCAAAGAATTGGAAATTTAGAGGATTCCCATTAAGTAGGGAATGACTGAACAAATTATGTTATATGATGATGAAATACTATTGTTCTTTAAGAAATCATGAGTGGGCAGACTTCAGAAAAGCCTGGAGAGATTTGCATGAACTGATACTGAGTGAAGTGAGCAGAACTAGGAAAACATAGTTTACATTAACAGCTACATTATGTGATGATCAACTATGATAAACTTAATTCTTCTCAGCAGTACAATGCAAAGAAAATTCTGAAAGACTTGTGATGGAAATGCCATCCACATCCAGAGAAAGAACTATGGAGTCTGAATGCAGATCAAAGCATACTATTTTCAATTTTAAAAAATTTGTTGTTTTTTATTTTTCTTTTTCATATTTTTCTCTTTTCTGCTTTTTTTCTTTCACAACATGACTGATATGGAAATATATTTAACATAGTTGTACATACCTATTGCTCACTGTCAAGGGGAGGGGGGGAGGGAAGAAAGGGAGGAACTCAAAACCTTACAAAAAATTGAATGTTGAAAACTACCTTTGCACATAATTGGAAAAAATAAAAAATAAAGAAAAAAGATTTCATTTTCAGAATCACTCTGGTTCTCCTGGATTTGCTAACAATGGGTCTTAGGCTAAATCCTCTTGGACATTTGGGTTCTGATTAGTTCAAAAATGAATGTAAATTGCAATCATTTCTGTTTTGGGCCAGAAATACTGAGTCTTACTCTGATAGATTGATTTTTTTCCTCTTCCTTTGGACTAGGCAAAAGAGGGTTTCTTTTCTTTCATACCTGCCTTAATCACTGAGAAAGTCTGCCAGTCTTACCCCTTCAACTTCATTTTGGGGGTAGGATGGGTGGGGAGGAGCAGTCATTCTTGGTCTCTTTTCCTCAACTCTATCTTGCTTAACCTTAGTCACCGGAAGGGTCTCATCTCAATCAAGCTGTGACCTGGGAAAGAGTAGCCTTAAAATGCCAAGGTCTGCCATTACATCCAGGCCATCTTCAGTCATCCTAATCCTTACATAGCTACTGGACCCAGATGGCCTGGAGGAGAAAGTGAGGCTGATGACTACATAGCACCCCTTCTTTTAAATCCAACTCCCTTGCATGTCATGGCATCACCTCCCTGATGTCATGGTTTTCTTTGAGAACTAAAGACAAACATCAAAGAAGGATCAACACAGGAAAAATCTATTTTGTTTAGTTATTCGGTAGTTATGAGTAGATTTTAATTGAATATTTGTTGTAAAATGGTTGGGACCATTTTGCTGATCAAAATGGTCAAATCATTGAAGGCACACCTATTATAAGGTCATATACATCTTTTATTTTTTATTTTTTAATTTCTTTTTTCTTTTTTTCATACATATCTTTTAAGGTAGAGTTAACATCAGATAATTAAAAGAAATTATATACATATTAATCATTTATATAATATCTTCTCTTTTGTTAATTGATTTCCCTTTATTTTTAACATTTTTTTCATGTTCTTTATCATATATTTGAAAACCTATACTTGAAAAAGGAAGTGAAAATAAAACATCCGTAAGAAAAACATACAGATGAAATAATATTTTGGCATTTTTGTTGACATATTGGTCTTATAACTATGAATTTGTTTAGCATAAATCAATTATTTAGAACTTGATAATGTCCAAATGAACTATAAATTTTCCATTGTTGTTTTTAATATTGTGTACATCGTATACAATTTACAATGTCCAATGTGTACAATGTCCAATGTGTACATTATTCTTAGCTTCTGCTTTCTTTGCTGTTTATCACATTAAATAAGTTTTCCTGTTTCTTTGAATGTGTCATATCAATCATTCTTATCTTAAATAATATTCCATTGTATTCATATTTCATTATTTCTAGTTATTCTGAAACAATATCTGCCTGTTTCTAGTTTTTTGTTATTATAAATAGTACTACTAAGAATATTTTTGTATAGATAGGTATTTTTCCTCAGTTCATATCATCCTTGTGGTATTATAGTTCTAGTAGTGAGATCACTGAATATATACATTTTTGTATTTTTTCATTGCATAATTCAACATTTCTTTTTCAAAAAGGTTAGATAAATTCATAATTCCACTAGCAATATAACAACATATCTGGTTTTTGTTGTTATTATTTTTACCACATTTACATCAGCATTAAATTTTATCATCTTTAATTTGATGAGGGTTGAGTAGAATTACAAATGTTTTAATTTTCATTTTTTTATTATTAAAGATCTTGAGCATTTTTGGCTGAGCTCTTGATTATTTATTTCTTCTGAGAATTTCCTTTGGCCCTCCCTAATGGATCACCCCTTTCTTATGGAAGAGGAGATTGTATAGCTCAATGAAACTATGAGACATCTCATTGTGCAGAATTTTGACAAAAGGAAGAAGGAAATGGCAAACTATGCTAGTATCTTTGCCAAGAAAACCCCGGTGTATCAACAGATACTATACTGGGAGATAATGGAGGACAGAAGGGCCTGGCCTGCCAGTGATCATTAAGAAACTGAATAACTGAACAACAACATCATTTGATCATTTGTCAATTGGAGAAATACTTTATTCTGATAAAATTGTATCAGTTTCACTGTATGTCAGATTTGATCCAGAAGTTTCTGATGCAAGGATATTTCTCCTAATTTGTTTTCTTCTTCTTATTCTAGATGTTCTTTTTGTGTGTGTGTGTGGTTCAAGAGGAGTTGGGTTTTATATAATTATATTCAACTAATTTTTCCTTTATAATTTCCCATTACATTTGATAAGAATTTATTCCCTCATAAAGCAAACTATCCAACTCCTGCTAGAGAAGGGATCATCATGGAAAATGAAGCAAACATTTCAGGACATGGCTAATATGGAAATTTGGAAATTTGCTTTACTTGACTATACCTATGTGTTACAAGGGTTTGAAATTTGCTTTACTTGACTATTCACTTGGGGAAAGAAGGGAAAATAAGATAGTTGCTCCCTGTTGTTTTGTTGTTGGTCCTTTGTTCTCGAGGAAGACCATGACATCAGGGAGGTGATGCCACGACAAGCACATGAATTGGATTTGAGTGAGGAGGTGCTGTGCTAAGTCACCAGCCTCACTTTCTCCTCCAGAGACATCTGGGTCCAGTGGCCAGATATGAATCAGGACAACTGGAGATGGTTCTAGATGAAAGGAAATCAGGGTCAAATGACTTGTCCAAGATCACACAGCTAGTAAGTCTCAAGTGTCTGAGTTTGGATTTGAATTCAAGTCCTAGTACTCTTTCCATTCCACCACCCAGTTGCCCCTATTAACTTAAGGACAAAATACCTCTTTGCCAGCTTTTATATCCCTTCACAGTCTGACTCCAATAGATCTTTCCAGGTGATGACATGTTCCCTTTCCCTCTCCCTCTCTACCTCTCTGCCCCTCTGTCTAGTTTTTTTTTTAGGTTTTTGCAAGGCAAATGGGGTTAAATGACTTGCCCAAGGCCACACAGCTAATTATTAAGTATCTGAGGCAGGATTTGAACTCAGGGACTCCTGACTCCAAGACTGGTACTCTATCCACTGTGCCACCTAACTGTCCCACTTCTGTGTGCTTTTTAACCAAATCAGCCTGTCTGATGCCTCTTATATAAAATGTTCCACCTGTCTCCAAAACTTTGTATAGGTTGTACCCCTTGACTGTACTATAATCATTTCACCTTTTTGTCAGTCCTTCAAGACTGAGTTTAAATACAATTTCTACAAGAGGTCTTTTCCCCTGTTATTAAACTCTCCACAATAATTATATGTTATTTTATATATTTTAATCATCTGATACATAGTAGGTCCTTAATAAATTAGTTGAATCAATCACCTACAGACACTGCAGTGAGAAAGCAATTGGTCAGTCTGCCTCTATTTGTTTCATCAGTTTCCCCAAGGACACAACTGTTTTAAAATCAAACAAGACTAAGATCTTTCTTTGTGGATCTAACTTTTGGGAAGGGAAATATCTTCCTGACCTCACCTATCCCAGATAATTAAATTGCTACTTGTGCCTTCTATATGTTTTTTAAAAATAATCATAGTTTCAGTGAGCAAAATCCAAGAGCATTAGCTATATACATGTTAATCTAGGTAGTGTAGTCTGGTTAAGCAATAGAATTGAGTTGGGTAAATATTCTATTGACCATAAAGTTAGGCTTCTAACTTAATGGGCTGAAGATTTGGGCAAGCATTCTCTAATTTTAATATGTAAATATGTATTATATTTATAAGTAATATATGTAAACATATTTAATACATACATAAACATAACTATACCCATATACACACATACATGCATATGTAAATGTGTGTGTGCCTTCCTTGAAGCTAAATTTCCTAATCTGGGTCAAAGACAAAAGATTTAGGCAATAATTTGGATGAGTTCTTTACAATTAAGTTAATTTTTGTTGTTATTAGTCAACTCTTGTTTTTTAACTTTTCATGTATTTACCTACTAAATTATAAGCTCATTGAAGCAATGATCTATTATATGCTTTTCAACAGAAAAAGTATGGATGTTTCTTTTTTCTTGATTTCTTGAAACCACCTTATAGCAAGTATTGTCCAACTCAAATATTTATTCTTTGTGTTCTTATCTTCTTAAAACGTTTTGAGGATCCAGATGTACCAGCGATTACCTGACTCCCAACTCCTATGCCTGAAGGCCAGATGCATTACATTTCACTTCTCCCCTAGGATTTTTCAGTCCCTTAAAGTACTAGGTAGTAGGTACTCTTAGGATGGATGTTTCTTCTCTCTGCCATTGACTCAAGTACCCATCAATTGTGTTTCCTCAGTTTTAGGGATCCCAGCATCCTAGTTCCATTTGACTTAACAGACAATAACTTTTATAAAGCACTATTTATTACAAAGTGAGATAAATGCTTAACATACAATCCTTTTCCTCAAAACTTCAGAACCTTATACCAACTTGGACATTTTACGTCAATTACTACATACTGTTAGTTCCACTAAATTTCAAGGTCAATGTCTGGGCTCAAGGACTCTAATTTTTCAATGCTTCTCTGCTGGGTGGGTGGCTGCATTTATTCTGGAATCTCTAGCTTCATGATCCCTGTGGTTCAAACTCTCAGATCAATAACCTTAGTCCCTGGTCCTGAAACCTAAAAGGAAAAATGAAATAACCCCCCAAGCTCCAAGTCTGTTTCTCAGGGTCACAGGATAAGAGGGAGGGGACTGTCCCTGATGTGAATGAATGAGACCTTCACCCCTGGATACTATTAGAAATAGAGAGCAACTGTGCCTCAGTGGGTGAACTTAAAGATTTAGTCAGTTCTGTCTATACAGACAATTAAAAAAAGGCTGTTCCCACTCACACAGTAGGATGATGCAGAATGCCTTTTTCCAGAAGGCATCTGACATCTTTTGTGTGGATGCTTCCATCTTAGGTGGTCTGGACATAAACCAAAGCTCTCTTAAACAGAAGTTCCAACTCATAGTTCACAGCACCATGTCTACACATAGCAGGCATTTAAGAACTCTTAGTTGACATCAACTGTATTATGTCCCAATGAATGGAGTGCTAGTCTTGTAGTGGGAAGATTTAAGTTCAAACCCTGCTTCAGATACTGGTTATGTGACCCTGGGCAAGTCACTTAACTTCTGTCTGCCTCAGTTTCAACATCTGTAAAATGAAGATAACAATAGCACTTACTTTCCAGTGCTACTACAAAGATGAAAGTAAAAGTAAAGTGCTTTGCTAACCTTAAAACACTTTATAAGTGCTGGTTTTTGTTATTTGTTGATTGATGGAGGGTATAAAGTAAAGGGAATCTCTGTATGGGTTCTTACTATAGTTAACTAATAGACTTGAGAATACAAATACTGTGTATTATTTTGTCCTGATTATTTTCTGATTTTTATTATTACAAAAGGGCAGTCCTTGATATATACCATTAAAAGGATAAGATGTTTTGCTGCCTCTGTTATCTCCAAGAGACAGAATGAACTGTATGCTTTCCCATTTTTATTTTCCATGAGATGAATTTTATTTTTTAAAATTTTCTAAAATTTTTTGTATGTTAATTTTTAGACTTTCCCATGTTGTCCCTAAGTAACTATTAGCACTAATACTTTTGAATTTTGACAAGTCTATAGAAAACAATGGGGATGACCTGTGATTTCCTAGATAAGGAAATGGCTTTTCCTAAAGCAGGTTGGTATATAATCATAGATTGGTGTTTAGAGCCCTGGGACATTAAATGACTTGCTCCTGGTCACATAGTCAGTTATATATCAGAAGCAGGATCTGAACCCAGTTCTTCCTGGCTTCCAGAATGACTTCTAACCATTCTGGCATACTGTTTCTCATAATACAGTATCTATAGAGGGAAAAAAATAGGGAACAAGAATAGAAACCTTGATATTCTCATGAGCATGGAGCTGGATCAAGTTAAAGAAAGGAATTCCTTCACACATTTAGAGTTATTTTCAATTTCAATCTAGTTCAGTTTCCAGGAGGGTAGTTCTGCTATTAACTGATGGCGAACTTAAAGAATATTTTTTTTTCCCTGTCTCTTTCAAAATAATTCTGATAAATTTCTTCTAATCCTACTTCACCTTCTCATTTTCAACCTTTAATATCATATAATTTTTTCCTTGTCTTGAGTAAGATTTCTATTATTGACCTTCCCTATCCCCCTCTCCCCAACTCTTACTAAGGTGAGACTGGTCAGTTTGGTGGGAACCCTTGTTTCTCATCTGAATAGTGGTAAACTTCTAAAATATAGACATCTATGGCAGTTGGCAATATATACCAGAGAGGACAAAGATAGCTGGAAAAATGTATGGTAAGCATTGCACTTTGTGCTCCTTTCCCTATCATCTTTTTTCATGACCATTTTGGATTTGAAGTGTTAGAAAACAAGGTCAGATTGTACCTCTATTACTTAGAATTGGTGTCCCTTTGGACGAGTCACTTAAAACCTCCTGATCTTCTGTTTTCTCATCTGTAAAATGAGGTGGTTGGGCTAAATGGTCCCTGAGATCCTTTCCATTTCTAATTCCATGGTCCCATTTATTCCTTCCCTATCTTCTTTACACATCCCTTCTATAGAATGAGAGTCTTGTCATATGCTGGAGCAAGAATAGGGACTGGAGCTGTGACTTCTTTAGTGTAGAATCTCATTGGCAACTCACAATTCTTAAGAATTGTCGAGAGCATTGAGAAATTAAGTGACCACAGGGGTAACTAGGTGGCACAGTGGACAGTGCACTGGTTTTGGAGTCAGGAAGATTTGAGTTCAAAGCAGACACTTAATATTTACTAAGCTATGTGACCTTGGGCAAGTCACTTTACTCCACCGTCTTGCAAAAATCCAAAAAAAAAATAAAAATAATAAGTAAAAAAAATAAATTAAGTGGCCACAATAATTCAGCCAGCATGTTTCAGAAATGGAACTTGCATCTAGGTCTTTCTGTCTCCTGAGGCCAATATTCTAACCAAAATACCCAGGGCTGCCTTTCATACATAGCAGGAAGTAACTAAATTAAGACTTATTATTCCAGCTTTGGGAGATTGCCAGTCTTTCATCTAAAAGGCTTTATTGACCTGCATACCATTCTTTTATTATGGCTTCCTTCATTGACACATCATGAACTAAGTTTTTAAATGTCTTAGTGTCTTCATCTGCAAAATGGGATGATTAATTCTGAACTAATTGATTCCTTGGGGTGTGATAAGGCTGAATGAAGGTCAGTCTTCTGGTGACATCTCAATAAAACACTAGGAAAGAAAGAAATGTCAATACTTTTAGTGAAAATAAATGTATTTTCTTGAGTGAAGGAGCAAAATCCATTAAACAGGGCTACTATATTGGGGTTGAGGATGGAAAATGAATTCTCTTAGAAAGAGAAGCAAAATTATTCCTTTGGTTGTCCTTATAACCTTCTCCTTTCACATAAGACATGGTTCAGTGGATAGAGTGAAGGATTGAGTCAGGAAAAACTAAATTCATAGCCTTTCCTAGAGGTTTTGTTTGCTGTAAGATCCCAGACAAGTCACCTCTTTGTGTTTGTTTCCTCATTTGTAAAACAAGGAATAATAATAATAGCAACTTTTTTTTAACTTAAATATTATTTTCTTTCTTTCATTTTTTTTTTTGCAAGGCAATGGGATTGTGACTTGCCCAAGATCACACATCTAGGTAATTATTAAGTGTCTGAGGCTGGATTGGAACTCAGATCCTCCTGACTCCAGGGCCAGTGCTCTATACATTCTGTCATCTAGCTGCCCCTTATTATTTTCTTTATTTACAAGTTAGAATCAATCAACACAGGGAAAAGGAAGAGGACTCAGCTCAAAACAATCTCTTGGAGAGACAGAGAAGGTATGACCCCAAGGGACCCAACAGAGTTGGATATAGGGATAGTTAGAAAAAAAGAGTCAGTTAAAAAAAAAAATCTCCCCTTCCCCCCTCCCAAGTCTAGGGAGACTCTCCACCTCCCTTACCCTATACCATTTTTTTTTAGGTTTTTGCAAGGCAAATGGGGTTAAGTGGCTTGCCCAAGGCCACACAGCTAGTTTATTATTAAGTGTCTGAGACTGGATTTGAACCCAGGTACTCCTGACTCCAGGACCAGCGCTTTATCCACTGGGCCACCTAGCCATTCCATCTATAGTTATTGTAAATGGAATTTCTCTTTCTATCTCTTGCTTTTGGGATTTATTGCACATATACAAAAATGTTAATGATTTATGTGGGTTTATTTTATATCCTGTTATTTGCTGAATTTGTTAATTGTTTCAAGGAAATTTTTAGATGATTTTCTTGAGTTCTCTAGGTATACCATCATGCCATCTGCAACGAAAATCAATTTGGCAGTTGTGTGAAAGAATCAGGAAGAGAAGAAATTAGAAGTAAACTGTCCAAAGGAAGGTGACTATTTTGGCAAGGAAGCAATGACACAAGGAGACATTAATTTGTTCTGTGAAAAGAAATGCCAATTTTTTAGTGAGGGAAAGGGTTTTTCCTCTTTTCCATCACCAATGGGTTAAGGACAAAGATGCAAAGGTACATTTATAATTGAGGGGATCAGGTAAAATAACAGTGGGAGTTTCATATTGGCCTTTTGATAAAATATGGGGAAGGAAGAGGGGGATGATAGGATCTTTTCTAAGCAATCCATGGAGGCTTTGTGGAGAAAGTCACTCCAAGCACTAAGGTCTTCAATTCCATATATAGAAATATATATTACTTGAGAATTGAGTCAATTGTTCTTATTCATTTCTCTTTCAATCATAGGATAAGACAAAACTTAGGGTTTCCTTAGTCTAGGGAACTTTCAATTGAGGTAACTCCTGTTATCAGGGTACAGCTGGTACTTTCCCTGAAATTTAAATCTCATATAGCTGGCTAGAATACTTGGAAGTTAAGTGACTTGCCCAGGGCCATGCAATCAGTCTAAATCTAAGATGGGATTAAATCCATTTTCTGACTTTGAAGATAGCTCTCCAGTCACTCTTCTCTTTCAAAACTTGTTTTTTAGTGAAATCTTTCCTGATCTTTTTGATATTAGTACACTTTCTCTCCTTCTCCAGCAATTAAATATTTCCTTATTTGTTTGCATATTGTATCTTCCCAGAAATAATATGCTATTTTTCTTTTGGTCCTTCAATCCTTAGAGCAAAGCATGTTGCCTTATTCATAGTGGTACTAAATGAACTAGGTGAGTGTAACTACTATAACCTTGTCAATCACATCAGCATGCATTTATTAAGCATTTATTTTGCCATGCACAAGGGCAAAGAAAAGTTTAGGCCCTGAAAGCCTACATCTTAATGTGGAAGACAATTTGTTAACAATTAAATATGTATACATATATATATATATATATATATATATATATATATAGAGAGAGAGAGAGAGAGAGAGAGAGAGAGAGAGAGAGCATGTATGTATGTCTATATGTTTGTGGTGCAACAGATAGAGCAACAGCCCTGGAGTCAGGAGGACCTGAGTTCAAATCCAGACACTTGCTGCTTACTAGCTGTGTGACCTTGGGCAAGTCACTTAACCCCAGCTGCCTTGACTTCATGGCCATTCCCAGTAGACCTGGGCCACTAGACCCAGATGATTCTGAAGGGTAAAGTAAGGCAGATAACTTAGCACAGCTTCTTCCCCCTCACTCAAATCCAATTCCTGAGCTTGTCATGGCATCACCTCCCTGAGGTTGCAGTCTTCTCCAAGAACGAAGCACAAACATCATCATCATCATCATCATCATCATCATCATCATCATCATCACCACCATGCTTAAGCAGGACTGAATATGGTGATAGGGAGGAGTGGTGAACCCTCATACAAGTTAGACTAGATGGCAACAAGAAAGGATCGTGTCTTAGGCGCTCTCTCATAAAACTCATAAGCTAAGGACTCTAACTAAACTTTCAAGAGACAGAACCCACAAAGGGACCCAGGGAGGCAGTTCTCCTACTCAAGGTAACCTGGAAAAGAGCAGAAAAGCTCTGCTCCCCGGCAGAGAGAAAGAACTTCAGCCTCCTGGAGGCAGCCCCAGGGAGCTAGGAGCCACGGCTCACAGCAGCGGGGGAGCCTCCTGAGTTACACCCCGGGGAGCACTGGGCACAAAGTGGGGGAACAGCTCGGGGACCTCTGCCAGAGTGAGCACGTGGAGCCCAGCCCTCAGGGCACACAGGGAGCAGGAACAGAAGCAGGTAAGAACAGAGCCAGTAAGCAGGAGCCCCCAGGGCATGAGCCCATTGAACCTAGGGAGGGGAGTGAAGAGAGAGACTGCAGAGCTCTGTCCTCTGCCCCTGGAACAGGACTCTGGGGCTCTGAACACATTCAGACACTGATCGCAGTCTAGGCCCCCCCCCCCCAATAGAACAGCAGGCCCCCCCACACCTCAGCCCTGTGACAGAGAGGGGTGCATATGGTCATCCACAGACCAGGAGGGAGGACAGAGCCTCACACACTGAGACCCTTGTGGGAGTGTCCCAAAAGCTCAGGAAGCACCCCAAAACCAGGTCCAGGCTGGGAAAATGAGCAAGCAAAGAAATAAGAGGAACATCATTGAGAAATATTTTGCAAATGAGCCCAAGAAGGATCAAAATACTCTGTCTGAAGATGAGGAAGCACAAACTCCTGCATCTAAAGACTCCAAGAAAAACAGAAATTGGGCTCAGGCTATGACAGAGCTCAAAAAAGACTTTGAAAATCAAATGAGTGAGTTAGAAGAAAAACTGGGAAAAGAAAGGAGAGAGATGCAGGAAAAACATGAAAATGAAGTCAGCAGCTTAGTCAAGGAAATCCAAAAAAATGCTGAAGAAAATAGCATGCTAAAAACCAGCTTAGGTCAAATGGATAAAACAGTTCAAAAAGTTATTGAGGAGAAGAATGCTTTAAAAAGCAAAATTGGCCAGATGGAAAAAGAGATAAGAAAACTCTTTGAGGAGAACAAATCCTTCAGACAAAGAATAGAATTCAGGGAGATTGATGAATTTACCAGAAATCAGGAATCAATACTTCAAAACCAAAAAAATGAAAAATTAGAAGAAAATGTGAAATATCTCATTGAAAAAACAACTGATATGGAAAACAGACTTAGGAAAGATAATTTAAAAATTACTGGAATACCTGAAAGTCATGATCAGGAAAAGAGCCTTGACATCATTTTCAAAGAATTACTACAGGAAAATTGCCCTGATATCCTAGAAGCAGAAGGCAAAATAGAAATGGAGAGAATCCACTGATCCCCCCAAGAAAGAGATCCCAAAAAACCAACCCCTAGGAATATTATAGCCAAGTTCCAGAACTCCCAAGTCAAAGAGAAAATATTACAAGCAGCCAGAAGGACACAGTCAGGACTTAGCAGCAACTACATTGGAAGCTTGTAGGGCTTGGAATACAATATACTGGAAGGCAAAAGAGCTTAGAATGCAGCCAAGAATCAACTACCCAGCAAGGCTGAATGTCCTCTTCCAGGGAAAAAGATGGACTTTCAGTGAACCAGGGGAATTTCAAAGGTCCATGCACTGGGCTTGCCCAGGGAAAACTTGTGGTCCACCACAGACCAGAGCACATGCAGGAGAGGAATCAGAGTCTCTCCTAAGACAGGGATTCACATCATCAAACATAGATGAGGATGAGTTAATGGATGGGAGTTTTTTTTTAGGTTTTTTCAAGGCAATGGAGTTAAGTGGCTTGCTCAAGGCCACACAGCTAGATAATTATTAAGTGTTTGAGGATGGATTTGAACTCAGGTACTCCTGACTCCAAGGCCTGTGCTCTATCCACTGCGCCACCCAGCCACCCCTAAATGGGAGTTTGGACAGTGATGAGTTGTATGAATTTTATGATGAATAAAACTAGTGCAATCACTTTATGTAATACATTTTCTTTCAAATTTTGGGCCCCCAAATTAAGGTGCATCTTATACTTGGGAACATCAGATATATGGGGAAATACGATAATTGCTGAGGGGGTACGATTTAAGTTTTATTTGTATTGTGAATTGACAACAAAAAAGAATACAATATACAAAGACAGAAAACGTTTCTATAATAAAATTTGAAGTTGTTACATATTTTTGAGGTGATTTTTAAAAATTGATATGCTAGTAACAAAATAGCCCATATTGTTTATGTTCCTTTTTGAACTTTGATGAAAGTTTTTCCCTAATTTCTCCGGTTGTTATGCAGGCAGAGTAGTAGAAATAGCAAAGTATTTGAAATCAGGGGAGATTTATGCTCAAATTCTACTTTTGACACTTACCAATTATGTGATCTGTGCATGCCACTCATTCACCTCTCTAGGCCTCAGTTTCCTTGTCTGTAAAAAAGGAGATAATAGTAGCACCTTCCTTTCAGAAATGTGAGGCGCAAATATTACACACACTACACATATTTATTTATTTATACACATACATATGCACATGCATCTACACATATGTCTCTCTAAGTTTATATACATATGTGTGTGAAAGGTGATTGGTAAAACTTTGAGGAAATTTTTTTCTAATTAGTGTGTTCTCCCTTTTCAAATTTTCTTATATTTATGTAATTGTGTAGCTAATTGTATCCTGCAAGAAGGACCTAAGCTCTTTGAGGGCAAAAATCATTTCTTCCCTATCTTTGAATGGCCAAATCTCAGGATACCTCAACAGAGCAGATGCTTAATGTACGGTAAATTGAACCAAATCCAGCCAGCAAGTTAAATACTGAGAGCCTCCCTGGTGATCATTTTTCCCCAGAACAAGGCAACAACAGTTAATTTTGTTTTACCTATGTTATTGCAAATAACCTAATAAGAAATCAAACTGCCTTGTAATTTCTAATGGAATGTTTCTTAGTGGAAAAGTTTCATGGCAAATACTAAAACATCAAGAAATCACATTTTACTTTCAGAAGTCCCTCAGTCATCTTGTCTTGCTGCCAGAGTTCCTCAAAGAGAGTTTTGTGGTGGTACCTAACTGTTTGCCAACAGTTTTCGGTGGGTTTTCCCTGTTTTTGGCTGTTGTCCTTGAGCAGCTTGCACTTTGATTCTCAACGACCTACAGTATCTCCGTCATATTGAGTCAGTAAGATGAGTAATCATAACATCAGGGTTATGTGTGTTAGGCAACCTTTCACACATTGCCCAATGAAACATATTGCACAACATATTTGCCAGGGAATGAGCAACACCAGGTTTTACATTTGACTCCGGCCTTCCTCTCTATTTCGGTAGCCAAGAGTGTAAACACTACTCCTTACTTTTAGAAACATCAGTAGTTGACATTGTGTTCCTGGCCTCCTTGTGTTGTATAACCTGGCCAAGAGTGGGGGTGGGACAGAGGATCTCTGTGAAAGGAGTGAAGAACAAATGGGGGTCCAAATCCATATTTTAATCTCTATTGTGGAGAAACTGAAAACATGGAAACCAATTAATTGGGGAAAATAAACCTATTCCTTTAAAGACTTTTTTTTTCACTAGAGAAAATACTTAAGAACTAGGATAGACAAAATAATCAGCACTTCAATAAACTTAATGAAAAAAAGTTTAATAAACTGTATTCCATTAATAACAAGTGAATCTCTATCCTGGGAAAATTTTCCCCACCATCTCTAAAGTGAAGTGCCATGTGAAGTCAGTCATGGAAAAAGAGATCTTCCCATAAATGAACATTCTATTACAATCTCATAAATGTTATAATAAAGCATATGCTTGGCCAAAAGAAACTAACCCATAAAGAAAGGTTCTGTGTTTTTTTTTTCCTGGAGGAACTGAGATCCCAATTTTTTTTAAGAAAAAAAATATTTTTGGCCAGTTTTTTTAAAAAGCCTTTGGGAGGGATGGCTAGGTGGCACAGTGGATAAAGCACGGGCCCTGGAGTCAGGAGTACCTGAGTTCAAATCTGGTCTCAGACACTTAATAATTACCTAGCTGTGTGGCCTTGGCCAAGCCACTTAACTCCATTTGCCTTGCAACCCCCCCGCCAAAAAAAAAGCCTTTGGGATATTTCACATATACTATTAAATTTGTTATTCGAAAATTCCCCTTCTTCATTAAGGACACAGGATTATAAGACTATTAATGTGAAAACTATAGGTAATTAAGGAACCTAGATTATTAAATTAAAGGAAAGGGAGGTGCTGTAAGGAAAACATAAAACATTCACTTGGAATCAGGTTCCTGTAGACAAAAGAGAAAAACATGGAAAAAATGTTATACCTTCCTGTGGTTATTATCAGGTGCTTTGGGTCCAGTGAGAATTTGTTTTTCAAATAAAAGGAAAACTAGCAAAGGCAGTTCATACTTTGCAGGGCAAAAGGAAGATGAGTGAGATAAGCAATGGTTACTGAAGTTATAATCCAGCAATTCTATTCATTTTTTTTTAAGTTAAAGGAAAAAAGAGCAAATGAAGTTCCCTAGAATGAGGCCTTTAGATTCAAGACTGAATTAAACCTCACAGGTGACCTTCCTTGCTGCTCACCAACTTCCTACAGTTCTTCCAATGACAAATCCAGAATCACTTGCAAAACCTGAATGTGGTTGAGTGTCATTCACTTTGAGGGAGGAGTGAAGGGCCAAAGTTCATCCTCTGATTGATTAATGAATCATCAGTGCCCTGAGCTGAATTGTATTATTAGGAATAACAGTTCTTTAAGCTACAATCTTAAATCATGAAGCAAGTGGACCATGATGACAATTTATTTCGTTGGCCTCTAGGTCATTTTCCTAGGTGAGGTTAAGAGAGGCCCTTTCTCCCTACTTTGTTACTTCATGTTTTTCAAAAGAATTAGGGGCAGGGGAAATAACCTAAATGGTTGTTAAAGAGGGCTGAGTATTGAAAACTGGGGTGTCTGTTCTTTTAAAACCAATATTAGACTTCATGTTACCTCTAAAATGATTGTTTTCTTGGTCAGAAAACACAAGAAGAAAGGTTTCACAAGTAGGGAAATAAGAAATTGGAGACAGAATGTTAGTTCTACTCTGAATACACCTCAGTATTCTTTCTGATCTCCATATTGAGTTAGATTCCTAAAAGCACCTAATGATAAACCATTTGAATGAATAAATGAAAAAAAACACTTATTAAGAACTCACTATATGATGAAATTTGTTTTATACTATGGAAAAATGAAGATGAATCTGTGAAATTTTCTGAAAATAGGAAGGCAGTAGCATTTTATTGCTTGTAGTGAGAACTACAACTCAAATTTCTATAGAAATGTGGGGTATATGTTCTTCTTTTTCTCCAAGGGATGCATTCAATTGAATTCAACAAACTTTGGTAAGGGAATTCTAAGTGGGAGGTCAGGATGAGTGGGAGATTTTTGTGTTTGATGTTAGGGAGTCTAATTTATGTGACCATAATGGTTATATTTGCCTTTCTTCTGGAAATTGGCTTATTGGCTGCAGTTACAGCAGAAGAAATCATTTGTGACAAGCATATCCAATGGAAGTGTTAATATTTGAGTCTTTCAGCCAAAGATTGTTTTTGGGGAAGCGACACTTCTGTGGTGAATGCTTTCATCTTGTTTGTTTCATGGACGGGGCAATTGAAGCCTAGAGTTCTAAATCTTAATTTAGAACATACAAATGAGTGAGTGGGCAAAAAGCCATGAATAGAAACTTAATTTTTTTTTTTGACTGGAATCAAAAGTCTCTCTCTTAGACCAATTGCCCAGGATAATAGCATGGGGGAAAAAAAACCCAAGGCAGTAGCAGATGAAAATTCCACAGTTTTGGATTTGTGCTAAACTGGGATTTTAAAGCAAAGGCTATGAGGTTCAAATCAGGAATTTGAATATGAACAGAAAGAAATGTTATGATCTTCACCTGTCTCTGGTTGGAAGGATTCTGGGTTTGATTGATAGACATTTGTGATAAAAATAGCTAGTATATAAAAGCTATTATATTTTTAAGGTTAAGATTTGCAAAGCACTTTATATATGTTATCTCATTGATCTTTACAACAACCCTCTGAGGTAGATGATATTTTTATCTCCATTTTACAAAGGAGGGAACTGGGGCTGGAATCGATTAAATGACTTGCTGAGGATGTACAACTTGTGAGTTTTTGAGGTAGAATTTGAACTCAGGTCTTTCTGACCCAAAGTGAAGCCTGTCTGTTACTCTTTGTAACTGCCACTGATCCTCCTATTCTAGGACAAATGGTCTCTTCTAGAGTAATACAGATCTCTGAGAGCTGAACTGGGAAGAGGGAATATGAATTTAGCTTTTATTACATTTATTACAGGACATTACAATTATCACAATACATTCTTGGTTTGTTGAAAAAGCCTATGATTTCCCAAGTTAGCCTATGATTTTCTAAGTCAGTCAAACAGGTTGATTTGTACTATTTTCAGTTCCTGATAAAAATAATAATATCTAGCATTTATATAGCACATATTCTGTAGCAGGAAACTGTTGTCGTTGTTTGTCCTTCCTTCTCCAAGAGGACCATGACATCAGGAAGGTGATGTCATGACATGCAAGAAAACTGATTTAAGTGAGGGGGTGCTGTGCAAAGTCACCATAATCACCCACTTCTTTGGAGTCATCTAGGTCTAGTGGCCAAATATGAATCAGGATGATTTAGAGATGGCCTCCCATGCTGTGGAGACCTTGGCCTTTCTAAACTAAGCTCTTTAACAAATCTCAGTTTGATTGGGGCAATAACCATTCAGTGATTAAGGTTAGGTTAGAGATGAGGCAAAAAATGGCCTCTTTAACCTAGTCAAAAAACAAACAAATAAATAAATAAATCTGGAAGGGAAAGACCCTTAGGATTTCTGGCCAAAAGAAGAATCAGCTGCTATTTACAATCAATCTGATCCAATCAGGACCCAAACAATGACCAGGTGGAGCTTGACTTGGGTCCTATTGTTATTGTTTGAGTTTAACTGGCCAGGAATTATGCTAAATGTTTAATATATATTATCCCATTTTGATCCTCACAACAATCAGGGAAGTAGCTACTATTAAGAGATGATAAAGATCCCTTACAGTTTAGAGAAAAGAGTGTCTGTCTAGATTATTTATTAACCATAAAACTAGCATATTGAAGATAATTTAAAAAAAAATTTATCCACAAGGAATAATAGAAGAAATTTAGGTACTGACTTGTCTCCTAGTTCTGTGGCATTTCAGGCAAAAAAAATTTGGAAGAGAAATTCTAGAAGGGATCTCTGAAACTCTATAAGGCCCACTTACGATTCTTTCATCCTCTCATTCCAGGTATACTTTTTAAATAGAGGGTGATGTGGTATTAAACACTTTGCTAGGTGATGATGCCCAATCCTCAATTCTTTCCTTTTTCACATTATCTTTCAGATGCTGCATTACTGAAACTGTATAAAAATAGCCTAATAGTTGTGGTTTTGTATACCTTTCTTATGCCTACCTATATCAGTGGTATCTTAGGTTATAAGCTCACAGACACCATCAATTTAAATTCCAAATACTGAGAACTAGCACCTTTCCATCCTTCATGAAAGTCCTACTTTGATGCCTCATTAGTGGCATGTGGTGATGCTGGGTTCCACCCCTGTCAGTAAAGTGTGAATTCTGGCAGGAATTGGTTAAGTACAGTCTTGCATTCTGCTAAAAATAGTGAAAGACCATTTACTGATCCAAGGACTAGTCTAGGTAAATCTGGAGAAGCTCATTGTCAAAAAGTTGGCCACTGTGCAATAACTTTCTTTTTCCTAGTGGTAGAACCTTAAGAATAATTTCTATGAGATATGAAGTTATTACAATCTGCTTTGGTGGAGAGAGTGTGTCCTTGATAACCAAAATATCAGATCCTTGAGTACATAAGTATTTTCTTTTGTGTTTGTTTTTTTTAGGTTTTTGCAAAGCAAATAGGTTTAAGTGGCTTGCCCAAGGCCACACAGCTAGGTAATTATTAAGTGTCTGAGAACAGATTTGAACCCAGGTACTCCTAACTCCAAGGCCGGTGCTTTATCCACTCCACCACCTAGCTGCCCCTAGTACGGAAGTATTTTCAATTCAATTCATAAAACATTTATAAAGCATTTATTGTGTACAAAATACCGTTAGGAATTGTGGCAAAAAAAAAAAAAAAGAAAATGAAAAGATAATCCTTGCCTCCAAGAAGCTTACATTCTACTGAGGAAATAACAACATCTACATAGAAAACTAAACACCAAATATATTCAAAGTAGATAACATGAGACATTATACATATAATTAAGTGAAACATAATTATGTCTCTCTATTGAGAAAAATGTAAGATTGGGATTTCCATATAATGACAGAAACTGAGACTTATCTGAGTTGGTATTTTCCCACAAAAGGGTATCTTTTTTTAATTAGTACTAAATAAATGTTTGCTACTGGCAGTTCTTATGTTAGACAAGTGCTGCCAAGGAGTTAAAACTTATCCTTTCACTTGTTTTCCCTTTCCTTCTTTCCCTTTTCCTATAAAAAGCTGTACATTTTTTGAAAAAGTATATTCTGACAGATGTTTTTGCAGTTCAATTTTTCTTGGTCGACACCCATCTTGCTAAATAATATTTCCTTTTCCTCACACCAATTTTAAGGCTTTTGCTTTGAGGCATCACAGGATTATATTAACACCCCCCCCACTGGATTCTTTTTTGAAATTGCTTTATTCTGTAACTTTTAGAGTTAATCTCTATGCAAGGATATTTCTTCTTAATCTCTTCCATTACTAAAGGTCCATAGAAGGATGTTTAGTGACAGAAGGAATCCACTAGTTTGAAAGTAAAACATTTCACTGTCTTTATTATATAAAGTTTTAGGGGAAAACCTACAATGGGTTTTTCTCATGTAATATGGGATATCCTAGAGGAAAAATCAAATGTGCTGATTAGCCCAGGGATTATTAGCTGAGCTTGAGAAATCCAATATAGAAAACTGACTCCAGGTCAGTACTAGTACTAATGTATTAAATCATGGATGCAAAACTGTTTCTGACAGTTTGGATAGAACAACACATTTCATTCAATGGTGGTGTTTAGTAGTTTTCCTCAGATACTTAAAAAGTAAACTTGCTTAGGCTATTTAGATGAGTGCTTAAATGAGTGATTCCAGAGGGCCAAAAAAAAAAGATCAGTTTAGCAACTATAATTTTCTGTAAAACCTCCAGCATTTATGCAATGATTATATAAACTTCCTTTTCTAATTTTTCTTTTTTTTTCCTGTTAAATGCTTCATTCATTCTCCCACACTCAACCTGAAATAATATTTGATTTCTAACTGTTTCACCCACATATTCAATTCTCCTCTCCACTACCTGTTATCTCCCATTATCTTATTGGAGTATTCTTTTCAACAGATCATTAGTTGATGTCTGTCCAAATTGTTTCTTTATCTTGTCCCTCTGTGTTGAAGATCCTAATGTTCTGTCCTATTAACTCCTTCAAGTTTGAATACTTCTATTCGGCTTTTAAGTCCCTTAACCCAGTTTTACTCTTACCTTACATCTCAGGATTCTCTAATATGTTAGATTTATCTTATTACTGTAATCTCCCATTGTTAAAAAAAATCCCATTGTTAAATTGTGTGTATAGGTATTTCTACCTCAGAAATCAGTGATTGTTCCAAATCTGGACTTGATTTGCTGCTTTGTTGATTGTTAAACTTAAAGTGCATATATAGAGTTTTAAATTTTTATATTTATATATAGTTATATATTTTATATATGTATATATGTACATATAGAGTTTATAAATATCTATGGTGTTTGCATATAGTGTGTATGTGTTTCACTGTCCTCCTTTGTTAAATATTAGCCAGCATACCAGTGTATTTCCATATAAGCATTGCTTGAACTCAGCAGGAACGTAGTAGAAAGCTCAGGGAGTGAAGTCATCACCAGCCTGGATGTCTGGGGAAATAATAATAATAATAATTAATAATAATAATAGACATTTTATATAACTCTTTTGCAAGTGCTTTGCATCTATTATGTCACTTGAGTCTCCCAACCTCCCTGTAACATCCCAAGATAACTCCTATTTTCATGTCTTCAAGTTTTTCCCATAGTCTATTAAAATTCTAGCCATCCTTCAAGGCCTATCTCATCCATGAAGCCTTTCTGGGTATTGGACAGTGGATGCTAATCTAATTTTTAAAAAAATTTATTACAATTTCCACCCATTCTCACTTCCCTCCTCCCACCCCCCACAGAAGGCAGTCTGTGAGTCTTTACATTGTTTCCATGGTATACAACTAATCTCATTCTAATGATAATCTGCTTGTATTATGGTTGTTACTATGGTTGAATCTAATCCCTTTCACTTGATCTCCTGGGTGCCATCCTAATTAGTCAAGGAAATGTTATATCTTTTTTGGGAAAGGTATCTATGTAGCTATCATAAATTAGGATCTTTGACTGTTGACTCTGTTGGACTGTTGACTTTGGCTGTTTCCTCATTTAAAAGTTGGTAAACAGTTGCAGCAATCTAAGAAGCAGAGAGCAGAGGGATTAGCGCTTAATTTCAAACTCAGTGAATTATACTGGATGTGAAAGGCATTGTGATAAGTGCTAGGGTTAGGAAGGGAAAAAAAATGAAATCATTCTACCTTGGAGCTTCACTTCAGTTGGATGGGTCTGGATCAGGAGCTCCTACAGACCTAAGATCCCATGGGGGGGGGGGGGGAATGTAAATCACATTTTTTTTTCCTTTAAGATTTTGAGTTTTACAATTCCCTCCCAATCTTACTCCCCCCCCCCCCCCCCACAGAAGGCAATTTGCCAGTCTTTAGATTGTTTCCATGGTATACATTGATCCAAATTGAATGTGTAAATCACATTTTATTCTGTCCTTTAAATTAAAGGGGGTGGCTAGGTGGCACAGTGGATAGAGTACTGGCCTTGGAGTCAGGAGTCCTTGAGTTCAAATCTGACCTCAGACACTTAATAATTACCTAGCTGTGTGGCCTTGGGCAAGCCACTTAACCCCATTTCCTTGCAAAATCTAAATTAAAGGAAGGCATCTTTACACAACCTGGATTGGAATGTCCCAAAGTACATCAAATTCCTTTTGAGTAGGTAGCTCTTCTTTTATTCTTTTTATGAGAATAAAGCAAAAAGCTTCTGAAAAACATAATTCCTTTATTCCCATAATTTGGACTTGGATCTCCTTTGCTGCTCAAGGCTGGGAGGAGGAGGAGGGCTGGCCAGGACACAGGGACTGCAGATCCAGTTGGGTGAGATTTTCGGGCTTGATCCGGACTGTGTGTGTGTGTGTGTGTGTCTGTGTGTTTATATGTATGTGTGTGTATGTGTGTGTGTGTGTGTGTCTGTGTGTGTGTGTACACAGGAGCAAGGAGGAAAACGCGGAGCGGCTTCTCTTTCCCCTTTGCCATTCAGAAAAACAGGTTCTGGCCCAGACAGGGGACCGCTTTTTGGGAGGAAAATACGCTGGGGGGAAAAAACTGTCGGCTTCTAAGGAGGGAAAAAGAGCTGAGCTTTCTGTGAGGGAAAGGGAGAGGACCAGGCGTGGGGAAGCGGCTGAGGGAGGCTTCCCATTTTTGTTTCTCGTTAAAAAAACACCAAAATCAACGGACTTTTCCATGTACACGTGTACACCCATCGATAAAGGAGAAAAAAGGGGATTCGTTTTGCAACCGAAGGAATCAGTCATGTAAAGTTTGCTTTTTCTAGTATTTGCAAGGCAATGGGGTCATTATTAAGCGTCTGAGACGGATTTGAACTCGGGTCCTCCCGAGTCCGGCGCTCTACCCGCCTGGCCGCCCCTAAAGTTTGCTTTCTTAAATGTCTGAATAGCACTTTTCGAGGCTGCCTGGCTGGTTTCTTTTTCAAAGCCACTTTCGGTTCTGGCCGCGGAGGCCGGCCATTTGTGTCCGGAGAAGAGCGAGCCCGGGGGCAAGGGCCGGCGGGGGCTCCGGGGGCGGCAGGGGAGCGCGGACACGGACACGGGAGCGGGCACGGACACGGACACGGGAGCGGGCACCGACGCGGGCGCACACGGGAGCGGACACGGACACGGGCGCGGACACCGACGCGGGCGCGGGCGCGGACACGGACACGGACGCGGGCGCGGACACGGGCGCGGGCGCGGGCGCGGACACCGACACCGACACCGACACGGGCGCGGGGGCGGACACGGACACCGACACGGACACGGACACCGACGCGGGCACGGACACGGGCGCGGGCGCGGACACGGGCGCGGGCGCGGACACCGACACGAACACGGACGCGGGCGCGGACACCGACACGGACACGGGCGCGGACACGGGCGCCGCCGCCGGCCGCGGCCGCTCGCGGCTCTGCTTGGCGGAAGCCGCGGCGCGCGGCGGGCGCGCTCCGCTCCGGAGCGCCCCAGGTGGCCGCCCGCGGGAGTCGCCGCCGCCCGGCCGCCTCCGAGGCGGCTCCGCCTCCGCTGGGTCGGCGCGTCCGGCCGTCGCTCGCCGCTCGCTCTCCGGCGGCTTCCTGGCCCGGCGCCCCCGCCCCCGCCCCTCGGCGCCCCCCAGCATGGACGCGGGCCCCCCCCGCCGCCGCCGCCGCCGCCGCCCCTGCGCGGGCCTGTGAGCCGAGGAGCCGCGTGCCGCGGGCACGGACCCGCCGGGCTGCGCCGCCGCTTCCGCCGTCACCGAGCCCCCTCCGGAGGAAGCGAGGCGCGGAGGGCGGGGCCTTTCCTGCGGCGCCTGCCCGGCCCGACCTGCGCGGCCTGCGGCTGCCCGCCAACTCGAGGACCGCCGCCCGGCCTGGCTCCGCCCGCGGCCTGGTACGGGGCGGCCGGGAGCGGGAGCCGGGGAGGCCCGGGCCGCGCCGGGCGGGGGCCGCAGCCCCGGGGCGGCCGGGGGCCCGGGGCCGACGAGCGCCCTCGCCTCCGCCCTTTGTTCCGCGGCCGGGCCCCGGGCGGGGGGGGGGGGGCCCGCTGGCCCTGGCACAGGCTCGGCTCCCCCCCCCGCCCGTGCCAGGGGGCGTGTGCCCTCCCGGGGTGCCGCTCCCCTCCCAGAGGACCGGGGACCCCGCTTAAAAGCGGGGAGCCGCAGGCGGAGGAGCCGAGGGGGTGGGGGCGGGGAGGGCGGGCGACCCAGGCCGGAGCGGAGGGTCGGATGTGGGGGGGCCCTTGACCCCCCGCCCCGCCCCCGGGGGCGCGCACAGGCACATGTCGTTGCCCCCCGGCCTACGCGGGCAGGAGGGCCCCGCTGTGCCCGCCACCGCACATCGGCGCGGGCCGCCTCGCCGCCCTGCCCTCCACCCTCCCTGCCAGCCCCTGCCCGCCCCTGCCCCTTCTTCCCCTTGGCCGCGTCGGAGGGGGCGGACGGATCAATTCTGTGAATGGTTTCACCTGCCTTTATCCATCCCCGTATTTTGGTGACTTTCCTTTGTACTTTTTTTAACTCTTGAAAACTTCTCCAGAGTCCCTGTTAGTCTTTAAATCTTGCTGTAAGTGAGGGAAGGCACTTGTACACTTAAATACCAACATTTTCTGAAATGTGAGGTGATTACAGGAAATAGAATCCGATGATCTTTTATGGATCATTTAAAAAAAAACTGAGTGTGCCAGGGGGGGAAAAAGGAAAGTTGTTTTGCCTTTTTTTGGCCTGGAGTCCCTGGTGATAGCAATTTGTAGCATCTGAAGCTTGTTTTACTGTCTCTTGACAAAAGAAGCTTTCTGGTTAGGCAGCAACTTAATCAGCTTATGTTCTCTGGTACAACTGGTTTTTATTTAGTGTAGTAAGGAATACTGAATGTGAATGAAAAGGAAAACAGTATTAGAAAAAAAATGGTTTATTGTATATAACACTGATGGTTTTTTTTTTAATTTCTAGGACAAGACGTCAAAAATTTGATTGTAGCTGTTTATTTTTGATGCTCCCTGATCTGGCTTGGGCATTTTAAGGACTTTTTTTTCCCCTTTACTTTTTAATTTAAGCAAAGAGGCTTTTAAAAACCATGGCAGATGTGGACCCGGATACATTGTTGGAATGGCTACAGATGGGGCAGGGAGATGAAAGGGACATGCAACTAATAGCCCTTGAACAGCTATGTATGCTGCTTTTGATGTCTGACAACGTGGATCGTTGTTTTGAAACGTAAGTAAAGCCCTTCATCATCTTCCACTGGGGTTTCTGAAATGACATCTGTTTTCATGTACTGACTTTGGGTTTTTAGAAATCTGGCCTTGGGTTTTCAAAATAATTCTTTCCCACGTTAAAAAGTACCTCCAGAATTGTACAAATGCGTTTTTCTGAGTAACTGAAAATCATTCAGTGAAATAATAGCAGGGATGATGATTATCGTGATGACACAACTGCTTAATAGAAAATGATCTTTTTTAATTGATCCATTTCCAGAATATGCCATATATCAAAGGGGAGCATAGAAACACTTGTTTTCTTTTATGAGGTTATTTCTATACCATGAAATTGGCCAAAACTGCTTTAGAGAATAATGAGTGAATGTTTGAGCTTTTGACCCCTTTTGGAATGTAAAAATTGAATGGATGGCATTTACCATTGATTTAATTTTTGAAATGATAATGACAAATTAGAAATTTGTAAGCGAAATAAAGTTTTTATACATTGTACCAGTATTCTAGCTTTTTTCCCTAGGACATGAATATATACCAACATTTTGAAAATAAAATTGTGCTAAAATGCATGGTTCATGGCAACCAGGTTACCTCTTGTATTGAATTTTTGAGTGTATTTTAAGAATGAAATTCTTACTGATCTATTGCTCAGAAAAGAGGGATTTTTGGAACCCTTTGAATTTAAGTTTCTTTATATAAGTTTCAAGTGAGGACTAGAAAATAGTTGAGATGTTGACTGAGATTTGTTGTGTTTACCTTTTAATTTCTGTGTTGCTATAGGAATATATGTAGTATTATACTTGTAATAAAAGTATTTTGTTTGTCTTGATCTTTTGTTAGCTTAAAAATGCCATCAGCAATGCCATTATTGTGAAAAACTTTTTAAACAGAAAAGGTTTCCAAATCTCTTCAAGAGACACGCTCATTTGAAGCAGAACTGAATATGAGAAACTAATAGTAAAATAAAAAAAGATAAGATACTTTCCTGGAGTTTATTTTATTTGGTTTGCATTAATATGAACACTTTACAGATTTTTTTTTGTAGAAAAATGAGAAATTTAGGTTTTTCATGTGACTAAATATCTAATACTTTTTTGTGTGTGTGAAACGTTTGGCAGACCCTGGGCAAATTGTTTTATCAGTATAGGCACCATATATTCTATTAGTTGAATATTCTAATAGTAACATATATCTTATCATATAGTCTAATAGTAGCATAGCATTAATTTATATAGCCTTAAAACCTAGGCACAGGTTAGTTGAAAAAAATCTGGAATAAAGTGGGCCACAGAATCCTAAACAGAAAATTAGCTTTATTTTGTGCTGTATAGTGGATTTCAAACTTTCATTAAATACCCAAGATACCTGTCATTTAATTAAATTTATGAACTTCTATGTTTAAAAATCTAAAGTCCTATTGTTTTTACTTGACAGTGAATATTTATTAAAATAATTCTTTGGGATCCTGCCATCTTCCTCCTTGGAAATAGCTGTGGTCCTTACTTTTTAAAGTTTGAAATTAAATTCAACAAACATTAAATGCCTACTGTTTGCAAGGTATATAGTTGTCACTGAAATTATCTAAAAATAATTTCATATACATAAATGAGTACGCTAAAACCAAACAACATGACTATAGTTAAAAATAATTCTCCTTCTACAGTCCTTAATAGTTTGTCCCTGACATCTAAATTCTATTCTATTTGCTCTTCATTCACCTTTTATGCGCATAAATCTTTGTTTTTATATAGTTGGAGTTGGTATATATAGTTTTTGTTGTTTATATTACTTTATATAATTTTGATTCTTTGGTTTTACAAACTTTAAAGGCACTGTTGTTAATGACATTATATTCCATTAAGGTGATTTGTTTTTTGGGGGGGGAGGGGAGGCTATGTCCAGACCTATGGTTTCATTTTGTAGGGATGTGGTGTCAAACTTAAATAGGAATGGATACCTGCAGGCTACATATTGACTTAGTAAACCATAAATTGGTATTACTTGGTATTGAATTTTATTTTGCTGAACATTTTGCATTTTAATCTGATTTGGGCCTCATTTGGGATAGTGTGATACCTCTGGTGTAGGAAAGCTTTGATGGGGAAATCTCCCTTTCTCTACCAAGGTATATTGGCTCCCATTTGGTTTTTTTTTTAACAAGGTAATGGGGTTAAGTGACTTGCCCAAGGTCACACAACTAGGTAATTATTAAATGTCTGAGGTCACATTTGAACTCTGGTCCTCATGACTCCAGGGTGTGTACTCTATCCATTGTGCCACCAAGCTGCCCTCCGCATTCTGTTTTTAAGAGTTACTTGGGTCAGTGACTTAAATGCTTCTTTTGCCTTCATAGCATTAGGAATGTGTTAGAGGCAGGGTCTGAACTCAGATCTTTTTTGCAAGGCAAATGGGGTTAAGTGGCTTGCCCAAGGCCACACAGCTAGGTAATTATTAAGTGTTTGAGACCGGATTTGAACCCAGGTACTCCTGACTCCAGGGCAGGTGCTTTTATCCACTACACCACCTAGCTGCCCCTGATCTTTCTTATTTTGACAAAGGCTCTGTTGAACATTTAACTTATTTCTTGTATTTTGAAATGAAATATATATATGTATATATACATATTTATAAATACACATATATGTATATACATATATATGTTGTGTTTTGACAGTTGATTTTCTGTTTTATGAAAACATACTTAGGATATATTTCTAGTTGTTGAGCCAAAGGTTTTATACATGTTTTTTTTTAAAAATTTAAAATTTAAGACAATGGGGTTAAGTGACTTGCCTAAGGTCACACAGTGAGGAGGCAGCTAGCTAGCTCAGTAGATAGAACACATACCCTGGAGGCAGGAGGACCTGAGTTCAAATACGGCCTCAGACACTAATAATTGTCTAGCTGTGTGACCTTGGGCAAGTCAACCCCATTGCCTTAAATAAAATTAAAAAAAACCCCACAATTTAACTTCCAGATAAACATTAGCCCCATGTTTCAGTGGTGTTTTAAAAAAATATATCTGGTATGTAATTCCTGTACTTTTACCTTTTCTAAATTTCTCTGTCCTATCTTTCAGTCTTGGGTCTTTGACAAATTATTCTGAATTTTTGTTTCTAAAAGGGAAAATAAAAGATAAGAAGCAAACTCTAGTTCTGAGTAAAAGAAAAATCCCTTGAGAAATGAAAGTGTCAAGTGATCTGAATTGTTTACAAACATGAAGCTATAGAGAATAATTTTTAATGAAAACAAATAAGTGTTACTGTTGATTTTTGGAGGATGTTCCTGAATTCTTTTCTTTCTTCTTTTTTTTTTTTTGCATTTAAAAGTGAACATGATCAAAATCTGTTTTTGTTTTGGATGAGGGCAGTTTTCTATTTTTGTCTGGATGTTGTTTACTGTGGGGATGGCAAAAGAGAAGTCAAGTTAGCCAAGTGAGATTTTAAAATTTCTTTATTAATTTGAATGGATTTGTGATCTCATCAGAATGAGCCTTTTTAATGCTTTGAATACCATCCACTTAAACCTCCTCTCTGGTAACTTTTGACCAAGTCTTTTTAATAATCCTCCACAGGAGGTATACTTATTCCTTACTTGATATTAATAATCAGAAGGGTAAAGTTTGAGTAAAGTTATTTCTGTTAACTGCTTGTAGCAAGTAATCTTGTGTGATAATCATATAGTAGAAACCTATAGTAGATACTTATTTATATACCTATAGTAGAGTTGTAGGCTTTCAGACTGTGTACAGTATTGTTCCCCCACAGCAGGCAATTTGTCAGTTTTTACATTGTTTCCATGGTATACATTGATCCAAATTGAGCATGATGATAGAGAGATCATATCCTTAAGGAAGCAACAAAGTAGAAGAGATGCCTGCTTATTTAATTATTTAATTAATTTATTTATTAAGTTTTTGCAAGGCAAATGGGGTTAAGTGGCTTGCCCAAGGCCACACAACTAGGTAATTATTAAGTGTCTGAGACCATATTTGAACCCAGGTACTCCTGACTCCAGGGCCAGTGCTTTATCCACTGTGCCACCTAGCCGCCCCCTTATTTCTTAATAGAAATGAAAAGTTAATATGTTTCATTTTCTTTTGGGTAGAATATTTCATTTTGCTTACTTACTAAGTGTGACCAGTCCCTTTGTTAATTGTCAAAGCCAAAAAGTGTGATTTCAGATATTTCTCTGCCTATTTATTTGATGTTAGTCAATGAGCATTTATTAACTACTTTTTTTATATCCTTATAGTGCTTCACAGTTTATAAAACATGGTCACCTCTTCTTAATTACTCTTTACAACCTTCTGAATTGAATAGGATTTAGTGTCATCCTTATTTTATAGATCTTGAGATGGAGAGGTACAGTGATTTTCTTTAGATGAAGGTCTTGCTACCTCTTAGGAATTGTGGTTTAGATTACTTTTCTCTATGCTGTGTTACCTACTTTTATATCTAGACTAGCTTTAATACTGTTTTCTGAAGAATTTACATATGGAAAGTGCTATCACTGTATAATGCTTCATGAACTTTGAACAATTTTTTTTTAGAAAGTAGCTCATTTTCTTGTGTTTCAAGTATAACTTCTGCAGATCCTTAAATCCCATAAAGGTAGTTGTACAACCTTATGAAAATATTGGCATGTTTAATAGTATAATTAGATAAAGCCTGTTGGGTTAATATAAATGAAGAAATGGAGTTTTCAGATTTTAAAAAGTTGTATTATTGGAGAAATATGAAGTGTTTAATTATTCCCATGGTAATGCTTGATTAGAAGAAAACTCAAATTCTGTTATTGTTGGAAATTAGTGTTAAAGATTATTTTTAATTTTGTCTAATAGATATAAATTTCTAAAATAATGAGATTTCTTAATACTGATTAAAATTGCCTCTTTTGGATAAAAAATTAAAGTGAACTCTTTTGTTTGTGAGGGTCACAAATCTTTAATCTTTCTAGATCATGGTTTAGGTAAGCTGAAGAATCATAGATCCTATTCTTTCATGAATAAATTAGATTAATTTATTTGATGAAAAAATAAGTTTGGGAGATGTGAGTTGCCATCTTTTTTTGCTTCCTTGTATCTGTTCTTTTTTGCCCTCTGAGGTTTTCAGAAGGAAGTTTATGATTCAGATTGTGAGCCATTCTTGTTCTATAACAAAAAGGGTGTTTTTTTCATTTGGGTGTTAGTAGGAATATAGTTGATATGTATAATAAACTACTATTTAGATACTCAGTTTAAAATAGCTTGACTCTCCTATGCTTCTTTGAATAGCCATTAAAATTTAAAAACTTTATGTATTTCTCATTTAGGACAAACTTGAATAGAGATGTGCTTTTTGTAAGTAAAAAAAAATACACCCGTGTGTGTGTGTGTGTGTGTGTGTGTATGTATATGTATCTTTTTCCCCCACATATCGCTTTTATTTCCAAATACCTTTTTTTGTACCCCTATCAATAAGTCCTTAAGTTCGGACAGTTGGAAGAATTTTTATTAAAATCATTCCATTTAAGAATATCAAAGTTCCAAGAGATACTAAGTTAGGAATTGTATTATATTTTAGTCAAAATTTAGTCAAAATATTCTTCTGTAGCATGACTTATCCTTGTAAAACATTTTTATTTTGGATTAGGAAACTGAAATTCTTATAGTTTACTTGGGTAATAGTCTGACAGAATGATTTTGAAATGTTTAAGTTTGGGAATAATTTAAATAAATTTGCTAAATTTAAATTGTGCAAGTTACGATTTTAGAACACTAATAATTATTGTTTTACTTTGAAGGTTTTAGAAGTCTTGAGATGTAGTTATACTATATTATGCATATTTGAACATAAATTAGAATTTTTGCCCTTTTAAACCAGTCATTTTAGATCAAAACAAAGCAAAATTTGTACTTGAAATCAGTTTCACAAAGATTGAGTTTTAGATTACATACCCACTAAGATTTTAAAGCTGATAATTTAGATTTGTCTATTTGATGGTATATTTAAAGAATAGACATGGATATCTTACTGGGGACCAATAAGATGAGAAAGGGCCAGAATCTGTGCTGCTATAGATAGTGTGCTGATCATATAATACTAATTTTAAAAACAAACTCACACGTTGAACTTGTTTTTTTATTTTTATTTATTTATTATTTATTATTATTATTAAGATTTTTCAAGGCAATGGGGTTAAGTGGCTTGCCCAAGGCCACATGGCTAGGTAATTATTAAGTGTCTGAGGCCAGATTTGAACTCAGGTACTCCTGACTCCAGGGCCAGTGCTCTTATCCACTGTGCCACCTAGCCGCCCCGACACATTGAACTTGTAAGGACATATCTTTCCCATATATTGAGAGGGCTCTGTTGTGGTTTAGTGGAATGGGATGCAGAAGAGCATCAGGATGTTTAATTTTTTAAAAACCGGGATCAGGTACAACAGTTTGGATACCTTACTATTGATAACTATTATTGGATATTTTAGAGATGATGTAGTTGGGTAAAGTGTAATGTATGTATTTATGTCTGCCAGAGATTGTAGCATTGGACTTAGAATTGGCATTTTCCTGGCATGGAATAATTTGATATTTGTTTTGAAAACTTATTTTACAGTGATACTGTGTATAATTTAAGATATAGGTAGGTTTTTGTTGATAGATTTAACTGTTATAATCCTGATTAATTAGCTATGGACTTAAAAATCTCTTAAGTAGGATCTATTTTCCCATTGATGCCAGTAATAATTAGGTATATATTCTTTTCATTATTTTTTAAAAGTTTTTTTTGCAAGGCAGATGGGGTTTAAGTGGCTTGCCCAAGGCCACACAGCTAGGTAATTATTAAGTGTCTGAGGCCGGATTTGAACTCAAGTACTCCTGACTCCAGGGCTGGTGCTCTATCTACTGGGCCGCCTAGCTGCCCCTGGGTATATATTCTTGTAGAAAATAGTTTTTGAAAAAATAAGAGCAGATTGAAATGAGTGTGTAGAGCTTGGAAATTTGAAGTTTTCTGTACCTAAGTAATGTAAATTTAGGGGTATTTTTAAAAGGTGTTCTTGTTCAAATTATCACCCATCCTACTGATTAACAGTTGGAAAGGATTTCAGCAATCATAAACAGGAAACCCCCTCATCAGCATCCCTGGGAAGTGATCATTCACAGCCTCTTCTGGATGACTTCCAAGGAAAGAGAAACCACTACTTCTAAATGTAGTCCAATCTATTGACAGTTCTGATCATCAGGATTTTTTTTTAATAGAGTAACTTCTCTGAAGTTGCCATGTGTTGCTGGGTTTTTTTTTTTTTTTGGAGTGGGGGGTGGTGGTTAAGAAGGGGGGAAACGTGTTTAATCCTTTTTCTGTTATGGCAGACCTTCAGATATTTTAAGGCAGTTATTTTATTTTCCCAAATCTTCTTTAGATTAAACATATCTAGTTTCTTTATCTGATGCTTATATGGTATGATCTTCAGTGTCCTGTCATGCTTTTCATTTTCTTCTGGATGCAACTAGCTTGTTATTGTCCTCCCTAAAATATTGTTTCCCTAACTCAACACAGTACTCCAAGGGTGGTCTAACCAAAGTTATCACTTCCTCATTCTAAATATTAATTCTCTGTTAATGCAGTTTAAGATTAGGCTATATAGTAAGAGAGCTATTCAGTTCCCACTTTCACTATAATGCCATATTAATTATTGAAAAAAATGTTAAACTTCCAGGGACTACAGATTCTTGTGGCATAGTATGGAGTGTTAAAAAAAAAAAATTTAAAAAGAAAAGCATAAGTAGAATAGAGGGTACTGTGTTTTTTTACTTTTGGTAGGGGCAACAGCAGCAACAACATTAGTTATGACCTTTCCTTTTCTTTAACTTACTGCTCCCTCTGGAACTGATATCTTTACCTTTTATCTTTTTTTTTTTATCTTTTGCAAGGCAATGGGGTTAAGTGACTTGCCCAAGACCATACAGGTAATTATTAAGTGTCTGAGGGCAGATTTGAACTCAGGTACTCCTGACTCCAAGGCCGGTGCTCTATCCACTGCCCCATCTAGCCGCCCCTTTACCTTTTATCTTAACAGTGCTTTTTTTCTGTCTCTTTTCTAACCAGTGGAATTTTTTAAAAGAAGTGATGCCTTCTCCTCCATCTATCTCTTTCTCTCCTGAACTCTCTCACACTCTTTGCAACAGATATCTCAGTATAGGAAATGGATATGTTTCTGAAAAGTTCATTGATTGAAGTTATTAGGCATTTTATGACTTAATCTTAGTGAACTCACGTGACATTAAACACATGCTGGATTATAGGTTTAGAGGTAATGTTACTATAGTGTCTTAATTTAATAGATGAGGAGTCTTTAAGATTAGAGAGATTTTGACTTATTTCAAGCTTATACTGTTGTTGAGAGGCAAATTGATCTCAGGACCTTTAGCTCCAAATCTTGGCATTTTACTCACTGGACTAGTCTGCTTATCTGTTGTCTTTTCAATAAAGTGTGTTTTATGTGTACCCAAATACATGTACATATACACACAGATTTCATAAGTAAATACACACACATACTTTATTATATGTATATGGAAAAGCCTGGAGTTTTATCCATAGCTTTTTTTTTAATTTATGTGCTGTAGTTAGAAAGAGTTATGTACACCAGGATCCAGTTCAGGAATTATTTATATCTCACCATTGCTAACATGAACCAGTGTAGAAGCAGGAAGAGTGCTGGAGAAGGAATTATGTTATAAATGTACTAAAGTTATTGTCTATTTTAGAGTGAATGCTTGCTAGAATTTTCATATATTGGAATATATAGGGACTATCTTCTGAGGTTTGTTATTATTTAAGCTGCTTTTCATTGTTTTCATGCAGTTAGCTTCCTAAGATTTTTAATGGATTGAGTAACTTTTTTTTTCTTCCTTTTAAAAAACTTTTTTCACTCATGACATAATTACAGTAGTACTTAAAAAAAAAGTAAGGTAGCCAAGATATGGAATTTTCATACAGAATTGTCATATTTATTTGAAGTAAATCATACAGTTTTACTTTATTCTGATGCTTGAGTTGAATGTATGTATATATGAATTAGTGAATTCAGAGGTCCAAACCTTAAGAGATAGGAATGAAAAGTTACTTAACAAATATATTAAGATAGATTTGTAGGTTGGACTAGTTACTTTTGAAGGAAAGTAAGTATATTTATTTTCTAACTATTTGTAGAACACCTCTACTTTTTTTTTCAGTGTTTAGGAGGATCAGATTTTTATTTTTTAAAACTTTTACTTTAAAATGAATCCAGATCTTCAGTTCATCCAAAACACAGTCAGAAGTGTGTGACTTTGAGGAAAGTTTATATACATTTGACTCTGAAAAGTTTAAAGTTGATTATGAATGCTTTTTTGACATGTAGTTTTAAAAACCATGCCCACAGAAATATTAATAGAATTTATACATTCTAATCAATGTTTTTTACCTTAGAAACCTATAAACTATTCAATGATGTTAATTTTGTAATTGTCTTAAAAAATTGTGTGGCATTATTTTTGGCAGATTCCAGATATTCAGCTTTGAAAGCTAGGCTTGGGCGGCTAGGTGGTGCAGTGGATAGAGCACCGGCCCTGGAGTCAGGAGTACCTGAGTTCAAATCTGGCCTCAGACACTTAATAATTACCTAGTGGTGTGGCCTTGGGCGAGCCACTTAATCCTATTTGCCTTACAAAAAAAACAAACAAAAAAAAAGCTAGGCTTTCTGAACTTTTTTGATCTGTATCAGTAAAAAAAAATTAAGTATACACACCCTGTATGTTTTTTATAGATTATATCTTTATACTATTGTACTAACAATTATGTGAATTTCAAAGTAAAATAGAAATTTGAAATGATAAAGTAATTTTGATCCTAGATAATAGAAAGTCATTGGAGTTTATTAAGAGAGTGATGAGGCTTAGATCCATGTAATAAAAAAAGTTTCTTTGACACTTCTATGGAGAATGAATTAAAGAAGCTCAAGACTTGAGCCAGGGAGACTAATAAGGAGTCTTTTACTATGATACAGGAATGGGGAAAAGAGCCTGAACTATAGTCATAACTGTCTGAGTGGAGAGAAGGGGCCAGATGCAAGAGGGGAATGGAGAGGTAAAATCAGCTAGTCCTGGCAACTGATTAGATATGTGGGGTGAGGAACAATGAATAGTTAAAGATGAGCCTGAGGTAATGAATCTTGGTGACTGATTATGTTAAAGATAATTCCCTCCCTGATGATTGATTGATCAAGAGGAATTAAATCATATCCTGCACTTTTGGAGATCTGTACATTAAAAAATGGTAAACTTGTTAGGCAGTGCTTTATAGAATGGGGTTATTTATTAGACACAACCTTTAAATAGAAAGACCGAGTTTCAAGACCTGCCTCTGACATTTATAGGCTATATGACCTTAGACAAGCCAAATAACCTCTTTAGTGTATTGTGTGTGTGTGTGTGTGTGTGGGGGGTGTTTGATAGTTGGACCCAGACTTAAGATAGGGTTTCTACTCATCAGTAGAATTTTAATATAATCTATGAGGTGATAAAAACCTGAACTACAGTGGTAGCAGTGTCAGAGGAGAGAAGGCATGTATTTGAGAGATGTTGCAAAGATGAAATCTAGGCCTTGACAACAGATTGGAAATGGAGAATGAGAGATACTAAGAATTTCAGAATAACTGCTAGGTTGAAAGTCTGAAGGATTGGGTGAGAATATGGTATTGTCTTCTATGAAGGCAAAGATGCTGAGTTTCATTTTGGATGTATTTAGCTTAAGATGGCTATATTTAAGATGTCTGCTGAGCATCCAGTTCGAGGTGTTTAAAAGGCAGTTGGAAATTCCAGATTAGAAGTCAACTGATGAGTTCAGCAAGTGAAGTAATATAGAGGGAGAAGAGAAAAGGGCTTAGGGCACAAGGCAAGGATCCCATAAAAGAGATAGAGAAGCAATGGTTAGATAGGCAAGAGGAGAACTAGGAGTCAGTGATGTCTCAAAACCTCAGGAAGAGAGAGTGATCAACAGTGTCAAGAGTTCCATGGAGAATAATTATTGAAGGAAAAAGCCATTGGACTTGGCCACTAAGAAATTGATCATTAGTAACTCTGGAGAGAGCAGTTTTGGTGGAATGATAAAGTCAAAAGCTAGATTGTAACAGATTAAGGAGAGTGAGAGGACAGAAAGTATCTATCGACTATATTTCTGTTTTTATATATAATTCTTATTTAACTCTGTTGGAATGGAAGCTCCTTATGAGCACAGAACTCTTAATTTTTTCTATTTGTGTTCCCATGCCTGGCACATAGGAGTGCTATATGCTTATAACAGTATTATTAATTGATTGCCCTAGATCACACTACCATTACTGGGGCAAGAATCCAGGACTTAAGTCTGGGACCATAACATTCTTTCTCTTACTTCCATTATAATTTAGATAATTACAACTTAAAAGATACTTAAAGTTTGTTTTGCTCAGTTTGTTTTATCCAATAAAGAATGAGTTGGATATCTTCGATAAGATTAAATAAATGACAGGTGCTTAATATCATGAAAAGAATGTGGAATTTAAAGTTTAAATTTGGGCTTTAATCTTGGTTTTTAATAGTACCTATGGGATTAAACCAAGAGAAATATGAATAAGTTTTCTGGTACCTCATTTATAAACCTCAGTTTAATTGTACTTCAGATAATGTTGAAAGCTTGGTTAACATTAAGTTTACTGTGAGCCTTATCCTTTAAAAGTTCTAAAACAATGAAACTTTTTTTGGCTAAAATGGCAGAGAAATAGTTTCTAGAAATAAATAAAATAATATTGCCATAGTTGAATTAATAATGTACAAAAACACTTTCTAAAAGACCTACAGGTTTTCAGGCTATATTTTTAAGATCATTCTATTTGTGATTAAAGTGCTGAATTTACTGCTAAAAGAATTTGCCATTTGCTATCTCTATAGAGAGTAGACTTTAATGGCACTTTTAAATGTCTTTTGGTTTTCTGTGTTACAATGATTTCCCAATATTGTCCGCCAAATCCATTGAATTCTTCCCTTTGAAGAAAATAAGCAAAATCCAAATAATAAGCAAAAAACCAAAATCGCAGCTGATATTTTAAACATTCATTCACATTTTTGTTTTCCTTATCTATTTTGAAGCAAATGTTTTATTATCTACTGACCACTGAGAACAGAAATGATCATTGCAATTAATCTGTTTTATAGTTTGTTTTAGTGTTGTCTTTATTTACATTACTGTAGTCATCATGCATATTAGTCAGACTGCCTGGTACAAATGGAAAGAATTGTGAATTTAGAGTTGTTCTATTTGCTTACAAGTGTGACTTGGGGATGTCATTTATTGTGTCTGAGCCTTGGTTTCCTTGACTTTAAAATGAGAGATTTAAACTAGATATAAAACCCCTAAGGTCCCTTCCAGCTCTAGATCTATTTTTTTACTTTTTTTCATTCAGTTATGTCAAATGAGTCTTCCTTTATTTCTTTGAATTCCTCATATATCTAATTTCTTGTAACTCAGATGTTCCATTATATTCATATACCACAGTTTGTTCAGTTATTCCCCAAGATCAGTATCTATTTTTTTTCTAATCTTTTGCTACCAGAAAGATCGATTGTTTTATATGCTACCCTTTGCCTGGGTCACATTTTGAATGTGAATGTTTACTGATTTTTTTTTTTTGTATAATTACAAATAGGTTTCTAGAATGGTTGAACAAATTCACAGCTCTTGTACCTTTCCTCCAACACTACTTTCTTCAGCTTTACCAATTTGCTGGTTGTGAGGTCAAACAGTCATTAAAAATGAATAAGTAATGAGTGAATTTATTACATCTTAAAATAAGTTTGTCGGTATCTTTTTATATCCTCCAAATTTTTACCTGCATGCTACCTCTCCTAAATACCCATCCTTTATGATGATGATGTTTATTTTTAATGAAAAAAGAAAAAGAATCAGCAAAGTTGACCAATAATGTTGAAGAAGTTTGAAAATAAATGCACTATTCCATATCCTGGAACCTCTTTCCTCCCCTTTAAAGAAATGGAGGGAGGGGGAATTTGTATTTCCATATCTCTTCTTTGGGGTCAATCCTGTTATTTGTATTTTGCAACTTTTATTTATATTATATTTGTGGTGGTTCTTTTCGTGTACGTTATCATTACTTTGTGTATTATTTTTTGGCTGTTTATTTTTTATCAATTCTTAAGAATCTTTTCATATGTGTCTGTATTCATCATTTTTATTTTGTATCTCCAGTGTTTAGCATAGGACTAGGCTCATAATAGTCAATAAATGCTTATTGACTAACATTTCTTTTTTGGGGGGCCATGCTTATTTTCTTTTTTTTTAGGTTTTTTTTTTTTTTTGCAAGGCAGTGTGGGGTTAAGTGGCTTGCCCAAGGTCACACAGCTAGTCAATTATTAAGTGTCTGAGGCCAGATTTGAACTCTGGTCCTCCTGACTCCAGGGCTGGTGCTCTATCTGCTGCGCCACCTAGCCACCCCAGCTATGCTTATTTTTTAAAAATTTTACAACATTCATTTCATTGGTGATGATTTTGGCTCTCCTTCATTCTGCATCAGTTCATGTAAGTCTTTACAAAAAAGCTTCTTTATACTCATTGTATTCATTGTTTCTTACAGCCTGGTAACATTTCATTACATTTATGTGGCACTAGTTTATTTTTAACCCTTTCCTAATCAGTATCCATCTACTTGGTTCCTAGTGGCACAAAATACATGCTATAAATGTTTTGATATTATGGGCCTTTTAAAAAATAACTGACCTCCTTGGTGTATATGCAGTTGTGCAATATCTGGGTCAAAGGATAGAGACAGTTTAGCTACTTTGTTTGCATACTTCCAAATTACTTTCCACAATGGTTATACTAATTTGTGACTCTCTCAGAAATGAATGTATGCCTGTCTTTGTACAGTTGCCCTAGCAAGTGAATATTCCCATCTTTTTTTCATCTTTGCCAATGTATTAATTGTAGGTAAGTCATCAGAATAGTTTTAATTTATATTTTTTGTATTAGTGATTTGAGGTTTGTTGTTTTTCTCATATTTGGTTAGCATTTCTTTAGGGCCTGACAAGGAAACAATCACCTATATACTCTCCAAGTTACTATAATTACTGGAGTCGGGTGTGTTTTAATCTTTTTCTGCATCCTTCCTCAACTCTATATCCCATCCTGTGACCTCTCAGTTTCAGAGGCAATCTGAACTCTTACTTTTTCTCCAAAGATGGACACTACTCAGTAATTATATGAGTAATCTGCTTTTCTTTAGAATGGCTAATGCTGAATTTTTAAACTTAGAAATTCTCAGATTTGGTGAGGCAACCTCTAGGGTGTTGCTTAGGCTAAAAGACCAGTTTCCCTCACAGAACCTAAGGGCTAGTGAACACAAGTAGGGTTTTTTTTTGTTTTTTTTTTTTTAACTACAGACCCTTTTGACTTTCTGAAAAAGCCTATGGACCCTTTTTCAGAATAACCTGTTTTAAATGTCTATCATAGAATGCACTGGATCATAAAGGAAGCCATTTATATTGAAGTAGCTATCAACAGATTAAAAACAAATAATTTATAACAGTCTGTCCTCTTGGGCCAAGTGTGCAAGCATTTGTCTGCTTTTGTCACATACTTTTGTAGGAATTTAAGGTGCTTTATAAAAGCTGTCAAAATATTCTACAGGTTCCCAACCCTAAAAAAAAGAACATGTTAGAATTGAGAAAGCCTACTGTCATGATACTGACCAGTGTCCAGAAAGCTGTCTTGGAGTGTTCAAGCACTTAATTTTCAGATGTTCCTTCCTCAAGCACCCATTTTGGAGGTGGTTTGAGGAAAGAGGTTATACAAGTGACAGTGTAATAATGCACACTTATTCCCTTCCTCTTTAAAAGATGTAAATCTATTCTGTTACTGTATTGTTCTCCCTTGTGAACAACAAAAGAGTTTTTCTGATTCCTTTGTATAGAGTATGGAGGGAGGAAAAAATGAGTTTGGAGGGAGGAAGAGATAATCATCCTGGAGGCAGATTCAGTCAGTGAAGTTTTTTCTTAGAAGTTATTTGGACCTGATGCTGAGTGAGATGAGCAGAATCAGAAAAACACTGTACACCCTAACAGCAACATGGGGGCAGTGATCAATCTTGATAGTCTTGCTCATTCCATTAGTGTAACAATCAGGGAAAATTTGGGACTGTGTGCAATGGAGAATACTATCTGTATCCAGAGAAAGAACTGTGGGGTTTGAACAAAGACCAAGGACTGTTACCTTAAATTTAGAAAAAAAAAAGCTGATATCTTATTATCTGATCTTGTTATCTCTTAAACTTTATGTTTCTTCCTTAAGGATATGATTTTTCTCTCTCATCACACTCATTTTAGATCAAAGTATATACCATGGAAACAATGTAAAGACTTACAAATTGCCTTCTCTGGGGGGTGGGGGGAGGGAAGTAAGATTAGAGGAAAAACTATAAAACTCAACATAAATAAAATCTTTAAAAAAAGGAAGAAGGTATTTGAGTATGGTTCTATTCTCTTCATGGGGAGATGTCCCTTAGGTGCCAAGACTAAAAGACTCTTAATGAGTAAAAGCTTTTCTAATTCATAAAAGGTCTTCCTTGATTAATTCTAATTGTTCTAATTAATTCTGTTTGTGTAAATAATTTGCTTTGAATTTCTTACTTTTGTTCACAATTCTGTATGGTACTTTTTATAATACTTTTTCTTTTACTCTTCATTGACTTTATCTTATTCACTTTTAATTTCTCTCTTTAATCACCTAAATGACTCAGTGGATAGATGAAGCACTGGCCTTGGAGTCAGGAGGACAGAAGACATTTGCTAGCTGTGTGACCTTGGGCAAGTCATTTAACCCTGATTACCTCTCATCCAGGACCATCTCCAGTTGTCCTGAGTCATATCTGGTCACTGGACCTTAGATGGATTCTGGAGGACAAAATGAGATTGATGACTTAGCACACCCTCAACTCAAATTCAGTTCATATGCTTGTCATGGCATCATCTCCCCTGTTGTCATGATATTTTTTGAGAATGAAGGACAGACATCATCATCATCATCATCTTTTAATCAGTTTAGTTAATAGTTGATTACTTTTGTCTGACAACTAGGTAGCTTAGTGGAGAGAATGCCTAGTCTTGAGTCAAGGAGATCTGAGTTAAAATCTGACCTCAGACACTTACTATCCTTGTGCCCCTCAGCAGATCACTAAAATTCTGCCTTAAACCACTGGAGAAGGGAAAGGCAAACCACTCCAGTAGCCTTGTCAAGAAAATCTTTTGATGTCATGAAGGGTCAGCCACAAATTGATGATGATGTTTGCCCTTTGTTCTTGAAGAAGACTATGACATCAGGGGAGGTGATGCCATGACAAGCACATGAATTGGGTTTGAGTTGAGGGGGTGCTGGGCTAAGTCTTCAGTCTCACTTCTCTTCTAGAATAATTGAGTTCAATGGCCAGATATGAATCAGGGTGACTGAAGATGACCCTGAATATGAGGCAATCAGGATTAAGTGCCCAAGGTCATTCAGCTAGTAAGAGTCAAGTTGTCTGCAACTGGATTCAAACTCCTAGCCTCTTGACTCCAAGGCCAGTGCTCTATCCACTGAGACACTTAGCTGCCCTCAGACTCAATTTAACAACAACAACTTTTGTTAGTTTTTTAAAACAACTTAGTTTTAACATTTACTTTGTCCTTATTTTGAGATTAACTTGTGATTTTTCTAATTGTTTTTGATTACTTACCTATTTCATTCTTAAAGGCTGGAAATATATCTTTTCAGATTTATAAAATTTCCTGAGCACTACTTGAGATTTAACCCATAAATTTTGATGTATTTTTCATTATTTTCTGTAGAACATTTATCATCAATATACTGTGATCCATTTTTATTTGAATCCATATACTTATTGTTTATATTGTCATTACTTAGTTTCTATTCAGATCTTTATCCTTTGTCCTTGGCTGATATTTCCTTTATTTATTACTGTTTTTAATTACCTAGGCTTTTTCTATCCTTCCCTTTCCCAGTCCAGATGATAGCATAATATATAATTTCCCCTCTTTCCATTGCATATTTCACATATCTTATTCCTTCTAAGATATTCTAGAATCTAGCCTTCTTATGCTTTCTTTTCCTGGACTATATTTTTATTCTGTAATGTCCTTCTTTGTTTTTTCTTTTCGTGTCACACAGTGTGTTGTTAGACTACTCCATCTTAACTTCTTCAACCTGCCTATTTCTTCACTTCTGGGTCTCTGTCCTTTTACCATTTTCTTTTAGCCAGTTGTCCTTAGTGGCCAAGACAACCCATCCTTTGGAATGGAAAGTAGGAACAGAACAGGATCATAGCTTCAGACCTGGAAGGGATCTTACAGGTCTTCTGGACATGTGGATACCACTGGACCAGTGGTATCAAACTCAAATAGAAATAGGACCACTAAACTGTTCATGTAAAGAACCTGGACTGTATGTTAACTTTGTTTTATCTATGTATGGTCAGCATTCTCTTCCATGATATCTCCTGTCTTGATTCAGGCAACAAACATATACCAAGTGCTGAGAATACCATGGGAAAAAAAATCAAACTGTCTTTTCCCTTCAATGACCTTCTGATCCATCCAGGTAACAACGTGTACATATATAAGTATATTTACAAAGTAAGTATTCTTGGCCATATAGTGACATATCTCTTGATTTGTGAGCCTTCCCATTTTTCCTTGCTTATCACTCTATCCTCTTCAGTGGCCTTCCCTAGAATATAAATTTATTAGTGAAGGAATAAGGTTTTTAGTGTTTGGTAACATTTAATTCTCCTCTTGATTATTTGGACCCTCACTTAGAGCCTTTGATTCTCAAGTTTTTTGTCCTTGGTATTTATTTTCTATAGACTAAATTTTTTTATTATTTTTTATTTTTTTAAGAAAGATTTTATTTATTTTGAGTTTTACAAAATTTCCCCATTCTTGCTTCCCTCCCTGATCCCCCATAGAAGGCATTCTGTTAGTCTTTACATTGGTTCCATGTTATACATTGATCTCAGTTGAATGTGATGACAGAGAAATCATATCCTTAAGGAAGAAAAATAAAGTATGAGTTAGTAAAGTTACATAATAACATAGTGTTTCTTTTTTCTAATTTGACGTTAATAGTCTTTGGTCTTTGTTCAAAGTCCATAATTCTTTCTCTGGATACAGATGGTATTCTCCATTGCAGATAGCCTAAAATTCCCCTGGTTGTTGCACTGAAGGGATGAGCAAGTCCATCAAGATTGATCATCACCCCCATGTTGCTGTTAGGGTGTACAATGTTCTTCTGGTTCTGCTCATCTTGCTCAGCATCAGTTCATGCAAGTCCTTCCAGGCTTCCCTGAATTCCCTTCCCTCCTGCTTTCTAATGGAACAGTAGTGTTCCATGACATACATATACCACAGTTTGTTAAGCTATTCCCCAATTGAAGGACATTCACTTAATTTCCAATTTTTTTCTACCACAAACAGGGCTGCTATAAATATTTTTGTACAAGTGATGTTTTTACCCTTTTTCATCATCTCTTCAGGGTATAGACCCAGTAGTGGTATTGCTGGGTCAAAGGGTATGCACATTTTTGTTGCCCTTTGGGCATACCTAAATTTCTCTCCAGAAAGCTTGGATGAGTTCACAACTCCACCAACAATGTATTAGTATCCCAGATTTTCTGTATCCCTTCCAATATTGATCATTGTTTAGACTTCATTTTAAATAACTTTTAAAAATTATTTTTAAAAGTTTGTTTAAACGTTTCAGGTTCATATTCCTTTGTGCTAGTTTGATTCTATAGAAGGAAGGTAGTTACTAGGAAAAAAAAATGTACAATTTTTGTTAATTCTTCCTTATAGTGGTATTGCTTACTAAATTCCCTATTTAATATCATGATGTTTTGGCAGAATTTTAGGCAATGGGAAACCTAAAAGTAATTTCTCTTGTGTGTAAAATACCAAATACTGTACATTCACATAATATGAATTAGGATTTTTAAAACATTACTACTTCTAGCAGGCATTTGGTGTTTTGGTTTGGTTTGTTTTTGTGTGTGACAAATTGGGGTTAAATGATTTGTCCAAGGTCACATAGTAAGTGTCAAGTATTTGAGTTCAGATTTGAACTTAGGTCCTCCTGACTCCAGAGCTGTTGCTCTATCCACTGCTCCTAGCTGCTCTCAGTACTTGTTTTTGTTGAGATATAGTGATAGTGGGGTTTTTTTTTGGAAAATTTTGGGAATTTGATGTCCAATTTATGAGCAATTTTCCTTTAATCTTTTTACCTTTGACAGTAGCTCATAGTTAGTGGTTCAGATATGTAGGACTAGATCCTCTATTTCCTGAATCCTGATGTGGTATTTTAGTTGCTATCTTATATAGCTTCTTTGTTACTGTTTTTAACAAGAGGTTACAAAACCAGCCAACCAAACAACCAGCAAACAAAAATAAATGAAATGCTATTGTGTTTTAGGAAAAGATCAGTGATGAATAGTAGTGACCAATGACTAACCACAGTTCCAGAGGTTTCATGATGGTAAACTGGTTACCCATGTTCTCACAGAGAGATGAATAGACTTACCATGGATTGAGAAATAGTTTTTGGAAACAGAATTATTGGGAGACTGGGTTTTGTTTATTTGTTTCATAGTAGTTTCTCAATAGGGGAGAGGAGTAGGGGAGAGAAAAGGCAGATTTTTGTTAGAATAAAATTTTTTTTAAAAACCAAAAAATTCAGTAGATAAGTAGTATTTTTGAGTATAAAGAATATATATGTACATAAATGTAGATTCTATTTCTAAAGGACTAAATTGTACTAGAAGTTAAATATTTCTATATTATGGTTTTTTAAATTATTTTCCATGGATCCCTTTTGTGTATAGATTTCAGTAGGTTTATGACCTTGGATGGTAAAAAAGTTATAATTTTATTTCATATTTAGTTTTCCTTGTAAATATGTGTATTTTGTTAAATGCATTTGAAAATCATAGTCTTTTAAGGTCTGCCAAATAGGGTTCCATGAGTTTCAAAGACAGACTAGGAAAGAGGTCCATGAAACAAAAGAGGTTTATTATCTTCTTTTTAGGGACTTTGTTTATTTTATTCCTTTGTTAAGGATATTTATTGATATCCACTTAAATGTCCCCAAATTACCAAATTTATGACACTTCAAAAATCCAGGCTTCTGGTTCCTTGGATTTTTTTTTTAAACCACAGAAGTTAGTAAACTTTTAGCACATAACATTCAGGGCTATAATTACAAATATAAATGAAAAGAAAGAATCTGCCCTCGTTGAATAAAAGGCAAAAGAAAGAAAATTCAGGTGAGAGAGGAATAAGACATGACTTTCTTAGGTTCTTTTTTAAAATGGGTTCTAAGAGGAACCATCCAGTCAGAGGGAGAAGTTGGAGGGACTGTGGGTACTTCCAGTGTGTGAATTCCAATTCCAGAGTTAGGTTTCAACATGAAGAAGTGGGCCATGATGAGATTTCAGGACAGTAGAGAAAGTCCTGAGTGAAGCCTGGACAGATTTTGACTTATTACTCATAAGTGTGACAGTACTTTGGCATTTACCTTTATGTGAAACTTCTTTATCTGCAGTCTTGAAACATGAAATTATTCTCTTTGATGATCTCCTATTCTGTCTTTTCCACTGCTTCATTTCTCTTGAACCTAGTTCATTATGATCTTGGCATGTTTCTAATTTTTCCAGTTCATTCTCAAGTTCTTGGTGATATTATCGATTCTGATGGATTTAACTATGTTGAGAATTCTCAGATCTCTGTATCCTACCCTATCTTCTCTGTTGACCTCCAGTTTTGCATCTCTAATGACTTTTCAGTTTTCTAGAACTGAGTATCTCTAGTAAACATCTTAAAGTCAACATGTTCAAAGCTTAACTCATTATCTTGCCCTCTAAACTCTCCCCTCCTTCAAACTTCCCTATTACTGTTGACACTATCATCATCCCAATCCCCAGATTTTACAACCTAAGTGACATCTTAGATCATTCTCTATCTTTTATTCCCCACATGCACTCTGTTGCCAGAGGCCTGGCAGTTCTGGCTTATCATCTCGGATATGTCCCCCTTCTCTCTTCTGATAACTGTCACATACTGGTGTGGGTCTTCATTGCCTCATTCTTATTAATAGCTTTTTTAGTGGTAATAGCTTTCTGGTGGTTCTGCCTCCCTCAAGCTTCTGCTCATTCCAATCCATCTTCCATTCAGCTGCTTTTTTTTCAGTGATTTTCCTATAATGTAGATACTACTACTCATTTCACTTCCCCTTCTCCCTGCTACCCTCTCAAACTCCCCAAACTCCAGTGGTGCCCTCTTGCCTCTGGGATCAAATATAAAATCATTTGTTTGGTATTTCAAATCTTTCATAATCTAGGCTATTTCACCTTTCCAGTTTTTTTTAAAATAGACATTTTATTTTTCCAAATATGTGTTATGAAAGTTTTTCAAAATTCATGCACATGCATGTGTATATTTTTGAGTCACAATTTCCTTCCACCCTCTTCCCACCCTCCCTCCCCCAGTGGCAAAGTCAGGTGAATATTGTTCATAGACATTTGTGTTAAACATGTCATTTTCAGTTTGAGGAGTTAGGATGAAAGGAAAGAGATACTTAAGAGAAATTTTTTAAAAAGCAGATGTAATGTTCATCAGATTTTGAAGGGGTTTTTTTTTTTTTTTGGTTTTGTTTTTCTTCCTCTGGAGGAGGATAGCATTGTCCCAAGTCAGTCTCCTAGGGTTGTCCTAGCTCTCTGAACTGCTGAGAGGATCTGCATTCATCAGGATTGATCAACTCACAATGTTGTTGTTAATGTGTAGAATGTTCTCTTGGTTCTACTCCCTTTGCTCAGCATCACTTTCCAGTTTTTTTTTTTTTACCTTATTGCCCAACATACACTCTTTGATCCAATATCACAGCCTTCCTTGCTGTTCCTTGAACAAAACATTATCTTCTGACTGAGACAATGTTCCTTATGCTGAGAATGCACCCCTATATCTCCTGGTTTCCCTGGTTTCCTTTATTGCTTGTCCTTCATTTTCTTTTTTCTTTTTTGGTTTTTGCAAGACAGTGGGGTTAAGTAACTTGCCCAAGGTCGCACAACTAAGCAAGTATTAAGTATCTGAGCCCAGATTGGAACTCAGGTCCTCCTGACTCCAGGGCTGGTGCTCTATCTACCATGCTACCTTGCTTCCCCTTCATTTTCGAAGAGGACCAGTGACATCATGGGGTGATGTCTTGACTTGCATGTGAATTGGATTTAAGAGAGGCTTAATTGCACAAAGTCATCAACTTCACTCTCTTCCTGAATCATAAAAGTGCAGTGGCAGGATAAAATTAGTCTGTACAATTGGTGATGGCTTGGGATGCAGTATATGACCTTGACATCTTTGATGTATGAACAAACTCTAAGCTTTCCACAGTGTCTACTTCAGTTACCTTCATTGTCATTGCAGCAAATTATTCTCCTGCATCCATTCAGCTGAATAAAGTCTTCACATGCTTGGGATAGCTATCCCTCTAACTCATCAATAAGAGAGGTTTGCAGCCTGTTAGGTACCTTCAACCTGATTTGGCTCATCAGCTAGGGCACTTTAAGGGGTGTGGCTGCTGGGCATGCTACAGGTGAGAACTGGCAGGTGAACATAAAAGGTGGATGAGTAACCCTGAGTGCTAATCCTCCTGAAAACTCATATATCCCTTGGTTTCCTTTGAATTTCAACTAAAATCCCATTTTCTATAGGAAGCTTTCTCTAACCTCTCAATTTTTAATGTCTTATTTTTAATTATTTCACTTATATGTTGTATATATGCTTGTTGGTTGGTTGGTTCTTGTCCTTTTTTGAAGTGGATCAAAATGATATCATTATGTTATGGACAAGTTTCATACAGTGTGTCAGACTGTGGCTGATTAGACCAGCACAATTTTGGAATTCTAGAGAATAGTCTACCTGGGGTGGATTCTCTAAACTTGTGCATCTCACATTTTCTTTAAGCTACTTTATTCTGTTTTGTTCATAGAGCCCAGCACTGTCTCTGAAGAGGGCATACTACACTGGGTGGTCCTGTGTCAATGCCTCCCTTGCTGCACAAGTAATTCCAGAGTTCTTATGAGAGATCTTGAGAGTGTCCTTGTATTGCTTTTTTTCTGATACCTTCCCACCCACAAAAGCACTTGCCCTCTGTGAGTTCTCTGTAAAAGTCTTTTTGGCAGTTGTATACTTTGACATTTGAAGAATGTGACCAGCCCATCATAGATGTACTTTCTCTAGTAACATTTCAAAGCTTGACAGTATACTTGAGAAAGAACCTAAGAGTCTGGCCCTATTTTGAGCTAAACTGACATGGTTGTTTTTGTATTTTCATTTACTTGGAAGTATGACCTCTTTGAACTCAAAGAAAAACTTTTTTTTTTGACTAAATGATATGTAAACTCTGAAGTTTATCCTTTTAGCTACTGTTCAGAAAAGTGCTGAGAAAATATTAAATATCACCTAACAATAAACATTAAATCCAATATTAATTGGCCTATTCACCAAACAAGGTTAACTATTTCTGGATACATAAGACTAGAAGATTTAAATACTGAGGAATGCATGTTTTTCATATTTATGAACTCTACTAGAGCTGCCTGGTTTCTTCATATAGTTAAAAATATGATTTTAATATGTTAGTTAATTCTTGAATCTCTTGAATCTCTTCTCACAGAGCTAGGACAACCCTAGTGTCTGGAATAGCAGTAGGCTTATTAAATGCTTGTTAATATATTTATTTCTAACTTCATTCTTTCCCTAAAAGCCCCTGGACAACCGATTTTGGTGTTATAGCTACTACTGTAATCCTGTGCTCACTTTACCTTCTGTTGTTTCAATTTCTTTATTCCCATATTTTTTTCCTTCCTTTTCATTCTTCCCTTTTTGACTATCACATATTTTTGAGGAAAGTTATAAAATTGTTGATTGAGTTTACTAAGGACTGATACTATATTTTTTTTTACTATTTTAAACCTTTTATACTTTAAGCTCCTACGTCCCCTCCCTCTTATTTAATTTTTACATGTGATCCTTTTGCATATTAGATAACTTGAAGTCATCTAATACCTCATTTACCTACTTTTCTATTTAAAATATCTCTTATTCAGCATAATTGGCCCATGTAGGCTCCCAAATAAGTAGTCTTTGAACTTGAGTCTTAACAAGGGTGAGTTATAATTCCATTATAAATATATTATTAGTTAATAAAAATTTACTAAATGTGAAGTAAAAAGCATTTTTGAAGGTTTATGGTGGTTTATTGTGTAGTGCTTCAAAAGCATGTATGGTAAAGCTTTAGTGTTAACTCTGAAATGTGAAGAATTGGATTCTCTCAATTATATAAAAGCCTAGAAGAGATACATATGATATCCTGAAGCTGAATCAATGAGGAAAAATTACCTGACAAAGAGGAGACTGTAATTTGTGATAAATTTGAGTTATAGAATCTTGGAAAGCAGAGAGATTCAAAAGTTATCTTACATATTAAAATCTTATTTTTAGCTATATGAAGAAACTAGTAGACAACTCTAGTAGAGATCATAAATATAAAATGCATGCATTCTTCATTATTTAAATCTTCTATATAGTCTTTATGTATCCAGAAATAGTTAACTTTGTTTCATGAGTTGGCCAATTAATATTGGATTTAATGTTTATTGTTAGGTGATATTTAATATTTTCTCAGCACTTTTCTGAACAGTAGCTAAAAGGATAAACTTCGAAGTTTACATACCATATAGCTAATTGATTCCAGAGGCTTTTTGTAGACAACAAAGCTTACTGTTTCTTTAATGCTATAGAGTAATGCAAAGTAATAAAGTGTTTCAGGTTAGGACAAAAATGCAAAAATGTAAGGTTCAGTTTAATTAGATTTTCATGTTTGACTTCAGATTGCTCTGGTAGAAAGTAAATTCCTCGGGTTAAGGCAATTTTTTTTGTTTTATATTTAGTTCCTTGTTCCTAGCAACAAGGCCATGGTTGTCACCTTGCCTCCCTCACCTCACCTCTGACTCTTTATTTCTCCAAAGTCACCTTTGATAGGAAGGCCTTTCCTGGGCTCCCTTTTAGATTACTTCCAAATACTGCCTAATGTTCTTAATTATTTATATATTATCTCCTTTACTAGAAATATGTAGTTTGAGAGTTAGGTTGTGTTTTTTGATTTTTGGGTTTTTTTGCAAGGCAATGAGTGTAAGTGGCTTGCCCAAGCTAGGTAATTATAGTCTGAGGCTGGATTTGAACTCAGGTACTCCTGACTTGAAGGCCAGTGCTCTATCCACTGTGCCACCTAGTTGCCCCTAGGTCTGTGTTTTTAATCTGACTTTATGATATTTGGGTGCAATACCCAGAGCATAGTAAATATTTGATAAATGCTGTTTAATAATAATCTGTTTATTGATTAACTTACTATAGTTGTATTCACATATGATGTGCATATAAAGAACTTAAATCTTCAGCACCATATAAATGTTAGCTGTTCAGAAATTCCTATGTGTATTTTGGTAGACAAATTCTATAACTAGTTTCTTTAAATATTTGAATATTGCTTTATTTTTCATAATCCAACAATGGGATCTATAGGGTTTATAGTCTGCCATGGGAAAGAGTGTTGGGTGGGAGTGGGGGTCCTGGATCTTATTTCATTGGTATAGGAATTTTTCCCCAGGAGAGGAGACTGTACCAGCTTCTAGCCTTAGTGAGTTGTCAAGAGCACTAAGAAATTAAGCGATTTGTTTATGTCAGTGGTGGAACTTAAACACAGGTCTTTATGTCTTGGAGATTAATTCTCCATTCACTATTACTATTCTGTTATGTTTTACTAATTTCCTCTAACATTTGAACCAACATTGCATTTTTGGTATAAATACAAACTATACAAATAATTTTTAAAGTATATTTCTGTTACTTCTTTTGTAGAGGCAGCTAGATAGATTGATGGAATGTTGGGCCTAGAGTGAGGAAGACCCGAGTTCAAATTTAACCTTAGAAACTTAGTAGCTGTGTGACCCTGGGCAAGTCATTTAATCTATTTGCTCTAAAGTACTCAAAAAACAAATGATAAACCATTCCAGTATCATTGCCAAAAAAAACCCCTCATGAGTAATAGGGTCTAAAAGCTCTTGAAATGTTGAACATAACTGAATAAGAAGAAATTTCTTTTGCAAAAATTTATTCAGCATTTTTATATTGACATTTATTAGAAATATGGTCTGTAATTTTTGTTTTTTGGTTATTTTTCCTTTATTTAGGAATCTGGACCATATTTGTCCAGAAGGAATTTGGTAAAATATTTTCTTCCCCTCTGTTTTTTATAAGAAACTCATGTTATTTGGAATTTTTTTTAATGTTTTCTAGAATTCATTTGAGGTTTTTTTATTTAACAGTTCCTTTATATTCAGAGAATTTTTTTCTGAGATTAGGTTATATAAATTCTTGGGCAAATATCCAATTTACTTAAGGTATCAATTATGCTGGTATATAAGTGGACAAAATAGTTTAATAATTAATAATTAATTTTCTATTTACCTTTTCATTTTTTGAAATTTAAAGTTTGACTTTTCCTCTTTTTACCATTTTAGTTATTTTTATTATTTAAAAATGCTATTATTTATTTTACCATTTTAGTTATTTTTCCAGCTAGTTTTGTTTATTATATTTACTTATTCAGTGGTGGTTTTGGTTCTAATTTTCTTGGTATGTTCTCTTATTTTTCAGAATTTCTTTATTATTTAATTGGGAATTTTTTGATGTGTTGCTTTGCTTATTTTAAAAATTTTAAATTTTATTCCCAGTTTTTTTCTTCTTGCTTTTGTTGATGAATTTTCTTCCAAGTGAAGTTTTGTTAGTTCTCATGAAATTATCTAATGTTTTTGTAATTTGTTCTTGGAACCTACCAGTTCTTGAGAATTAAATTTTTCAGTTGTGCTTGACTTTTTTGTGACCCTATTTGGGTTTTTTTTTGGCAAAAATACTGGAGTGATTTGCCATTTCTTTCTCCAGTTCAGTTTACAGATGAGAAACTCAGGAAAATAGGGTTAAATGACTTGCTCAGGATTACCCAGATACTATACTATGTATCAGAAACCATATTTTAATTCAGCAGGATGAGTCTTTCTGACTTCATGCTCCATATTTGCCCTAGCATCAGGTAATATTCAATTAATTTAAATTTATTTAATTTATTTTTATCCAAGGCAGTAGGGCTAAATGACTTGCCCAAGGCCACACAGCTAGGTAATTAAGTGTCTAAGGCTGGATTTGAACTCAGGTCCTCCTGACTCCAGGACCAGTATTCTATTCATTGTACCACCTAGCTGTCACAAATATTCAATTAATTTAAAAAGATGTTTTGTTTTAATCCACCTGCTGCCTTCTCATTCTCCATCCCCCCCCCCCTCCATTTTGCCCTGTAGTTCTGAGCAATCTGGGTAGTTTTCTTTGATTAGTTCTTGAAATATGTTTAGATTTGGGGGGGGGGTTCATGGTATTAGAGGCAGTGCAATGATTGTTAGATATTTTTCCTACTCAATCTACTTTTCAGATAAGATTTTACTATAAGATACCTTTGTCTTTTATTTCATTTTATATTCTCTAATTCTTGTTTTTCCTCTTGGAATCATTAGTTTTTTCTGTTTAATCCATCTGCATTTTTCAGGGACTTTGTTGCTTGGGCAAGGTTTTATAATTTTATTCCATGCTGTTAATTTCCTTTCCAGTTCTTACTTCCCATAGCTTTTAATTCTTTTCCAATTTTTTTCCTTAAGTGCTCTCATTTCATTTATTTTTTAACTTAAAAAAACCTCTTCCTTTATCACTTGTAGAATTCCTGTTGGATTTTTTTGCTTGGTCTGATTTTCTGTGAGGCATTTGCTTAAATGGTTTGGAGTAAAATTTTGAGTTTGTGATTTGAGTTTCCTGGCCACCATATTAATAGCTCTTTTTAGTGGGCTTCTTTTTATGTGGGATCATTCTTCCAGCTTTCTTTCAACTTCAGACTTAATGTTTGGATTGAGCTTTGCAGCATTTTGGGGGTAAGATCTGGCCCAGTCCTGTTGCTTCTTTTTAGTGATGTTTTTGAGTATTATGCTTATTTAGACAATATTCATTTAAAATGTTTATGTACAAACACATGATACAGGAGAACTACATCATCAGACAAGAAAGAGTATTTGAATGAAGAGGGACTGGGAAAAGTGCCTTGTAGAAGGGACCAGGAGAGGTGCAGATGAAGAGGGAAATCACTCCAGGTATGCTGGATAGCCTGGAGTGTCTTGTTTAAGAAACAGTAGTCAGGCCAGCTATCAAAGAGTGGGTGAGGGGGATGTGGGAGGGAAAGGTATAAGAAGACTGGAAAGGAAGGAGAGGGCAAAGTTATAAAGGGTTTTGACAAACAGAAAATTTTATCCTTAAGATGAGAAGGAGCTGTTGGAGTTTTTTGAATCATAGCTCAGCATGTTCTTTACGAGGATCATTTTGACAGCTGAGTGATGAAGGGACTGAGGTGGGGAGAACCTGGAGACAGGCTGACCATCCAACTGGCTGTTTGAATAGTTCAGATGTGTAAGAGAGACTGGTTAATCGATGGATGGGTTGGTGAGAGAGAAAATGTGAAGTTGAGAATGACATTTTGGTATGGGGCTTTGGGACTGCCTTTAGGGAAGTTTGGAAAGGGACAAGTTTTTCAGAGGAAAAATAATGAATTCAGTTTTGGACATGTTGAGTTTAAGATAAAGAACACCCCCCCAGTTTGAGGTGTCCAATAGGTACTTGAAGATGTGAAACTTAAGGTTCGGGATGGAAAAACAGATCTAAGTATAATCTACATAGAGATAATAATTGAATCCTTGGGAGCTGATGAAATTGTCAAAGGAAATAATTTAAAAGAAAACTAGAAGGGGGGGGGCTGGACAGAGCCTTGGGTAGTCATCCACAATTGACAGGTGTAACCTGGATGAAGATCCAGCAAAGGAAGAAGAGTAATGTGAATGCCACCAGATTTTTATATTTGATCCTAGAATCAGTAGGGAGACACTGGCAATTGAGTAAGGTAAATACCTATGCTTTTTTAGCAAAATTAATTTTGTAAACTATGTGGGAAACAGATGGGTGTGGGAAGTGATTAAAAACAGAGAAATCTATTACTTGTCCTTGGTAGTAGGGTGAGAGTTATTAACTTACTTTGATTTAAATTTACTGTACTTTGCTTTTTTTTTTTGCTGTTTGCTGTTTTTCACTTATTTTTGGTTAAGTCTATCTTAGAAAATAAAAAAAGTTTAAAAGGATAATGACAATAACATCCTATACTGTATTCAGCTATTCTTCAAATATAGATTGTTAGTTTCTTTGCTTTTGATGTAAAACTGCCATAAATATTTTTATACATATAAGTTCTATTGTTCTTAACAAATGCTTTTATCATCATTTATCATCAATTTATTCATCCATTATGGTAACACTTTAGAAGTAGCATGTTTGGGTCTTCTAATAGTAGTAGATAGATATAACTGGATTTGAAACTAAATGTAAATTGTCAGATTGTTTTTGAAATTTTAACCAATTTGCAGCCCTACCAACATTCTTGTCCTGTATGAGTAGCCACTTTTTGACGAATTTGATAGGGAGTTTTTAAATTTGTGTTTCTTGAATTATTAAACATTTGAACATTTTTTTGCATAATGATTCATAATTTTTTCCTTAGAAACTTTTGATATTCCTTGCCCATAGATTTATTTTAAGTTCCTTATAGATTTATTTTACTTATATTTTTGTCAGATTTCTATAAGATCCTTACTATAAATATATTTATCTGATTTTTTTTTTACTTAGTATAGAGATGTTTCTTTTTGTCCTACAAAAAAATCTGTCATTTATTTATTTCTTTGTTTTTTAGGTTTTTGCGAGGCAAATGGGGTTAAGTGGCTTGCCCAAGGCCACACAGCTAGGTTATTATTAAGTGTCTGAGGCTGGATTTGAACTCAGGTACTCCTGACCCCAGGGCTGGTGCTCTAGCCTGCCCAAAAATATGTTATTTTTGAACCTTGTACTTCATAAATTTTGTGTTTAGTAGTTTCTTCCATTTTTAAGATAGGTGCATTTGTTTTTATCTACAATTTTCAGGTATATTATTCTTTCTCTTTTGTTTTTTATATTTATAGACTTGATCTACTTTGGATTATTAATGTATGTTTTGTATCACATGATGCCATTAATTTATTGCTATACTGTTATCCAATTTTTCTTTTCTTTTTTTTTTAACTTATTAAAGGCAATGGGATTAAGTGACTTGCCCATAGTCACATAGCTAGGTAATTGTTAAGTGTCTGAGGTTGCATTTGAACTCAGGCCCTCCTGACTCCAGGTGACTCCAGGGCTGGTGCTCATCCACTGTACCACCTTGCTTCCCCTATTCAATTTTTCTAACAATTTTTTTTCCCTATTTCTTTCTCAAATGTTTTTTATTTTGAGTTTATCAAGTCAAATCAGCAAGCATTTTCTGCCCCTACTATGTGCCAGGCCCTCCCTCAAATGCTAATCTAATATATAAATTGGGTTCTGTTTTTATATCTTCTATTCTACTGATTGATTTTTCTATCTTTAAATTCATGAAAGTAACAGGGAGGCATCTTAAATAGCGCTTAATAATAAATAATGATAGATCTATAAGAAATTTGTGATATTTCGATGTGTTTACTATTTCTTTGAACTGAATACAAACAAGAAATAATCCTCCAATTGTTTCATTTTGCCTTAATTTGTTTCATAATACTACTGTAAAGTTTTTACTTATCTCATTTTTTGTGTTTATTAATAGCAAAATTATTCTTATTTTGTTAGTACTATATAATGTATTCTTTTTTTCACTATAGGTGCCCTCCTCGTACATTTTTACCAGCACTCTGTAAAATTTTTCTTGATGAAAGTGCACCAGACAATGTATTAGAAGTGACAGCCCGTGCCATAACCTACTACTTAGATGTATCAGCAGAATGTACCCGGAGAATTGTTGGAGTAGATGGAGCCATAAAAGCACTTTGTAATCGTTTGGTGGTAGTTGAACTTAACAACAGAACCAGCAGAGACTTAGCTGAACAATGTGTGAAGGTACTTATCTTTTAAAACTTAAATTTTAAAAAATTGTTTCTTATATTACACATTTGTAAAAGATGCATACCTTAAATTGTTCCCTGTGGAAGGTCATTTTAATAACATTTGTATAAAACTCTAAAATTTAATACTAGCATTTCTCTTCTTTCATTTTTGGAAGACTTATCATAATTGGAGATTTAGGAATGTTACAGTCAGGCTCTTTTTTTTAAAAAAAATTTATTTTTCACAGCAATGGGGTTAAGTGACTTGCCCAAGGTCACACAACTGGGCAATTATTAAGTGTCTGAGGCTGTATTACTCAGGTCCTCCTGACTCCAAGGCCAGTGCTCTATCCACTGTACCACCTAGCTGCCCCTGCCAAGCTATCTTTTAAATATATATATTTATAGGTATATATTTAATATTTTCCCAAATTTCATGTAAAGTAATTTTTAATATTTTGTTTTTTAAATTTTGAGTTCTAAATTCTCCCTCCTCAGTGAGAAGACAAGGACTTTGATAATGGTCTATACATATGCAATTGTGTAAAATATTTTTATATTAGAAATATCATTCCCTTTCTGATTTCTCTCTTATCACATTCAATTTGGATCAATGTATACCATGGAAACAATGTAAAGCAAATTGCCTTCTGTGGGGGGGGGGGAGGGAAGTAAAGATAGGGGAAAAATTGTAAAACTCAAAATAAATAAAATCTTTGTGTACAAAAAAAAATCATTCCCTTTTGACAAACAAAAAAGCTAAGAGACATTTTCCAAGTCAATAAGCATTAAGTTCTCACAGCTTGATGGTGCAGTGGTTAGAATACTGAGCCTGTAGGACCTTAAGCAAGTCATTTGATCCCTTTTGGACTCAGTTTCCCAGTCTTTAAATTGGGGATTGTAACAACACCTCCCTCCCCAGGGTTGTGGGGAGGATCGTGTGAGATCAGAATTGTCAAGTGTTTGCACAGTGCATAGCACAGAGTGAGTAAGCCCTTAAAAGTGTTAGTTGTGGTTACTTGTACTTCCCTCCTTCTCCTCTTACTCCCCCCCCCTTCTCATCTTTTAGGCAACGGGTAGAACTAAGTCTGAAACTCATGTCTTTAGACTCCACTACCAGGATTCTTTGTATTACATTTATATTTAGAATTACTAATAACTAATATTTATAAAGTGCTTCAAAGTTTGTTTTCTTTATGACATCCTTGTGAAATAGGTGAGGGAAATCAGATATTCTGGCATTATGAAAAATTCTTTTCCTCACTTTTAGCTTTCTTTTTTTTTAGAAATGTTAGAGAATAGTAAAAGCTCTATCATTTGTGATTCCAAAGAGTGGTTTCGTAGGACTTAGAAAAAGAAGCCTTAGCTATGGGGAAACATTGGAAGATCCTTTTTCAAGCTTTTTTTCTTACATTGCTTCAGCTTCGTATTTTTTTTTTTTTAGGTCTACTATAACTGGAGAGATAAGGCACTTGATCTCTATTCTCTTATATTTTTAATCATTTGTTAGACTGTGTTTATCTGTCTCTCTATTTCTGTCTATTTATTTATTGTTAGACTGGGTTTTTTATTTTAACCCTGCTTTTTTGGCCTTCCCAAAAGTTTATGACTCTAAGTAGTCAATGATAAGCCAGTAGACTCTATTGCTTTATTTCAGAAGCACCTTTCTAAAGCTCTCCCTCTTTGCTCTCTTCATATTATTAATTCTGTAAAAGTCTTATCCAATATTGTGAAAAGTGTAATTAGTTAGACATCCTGATTAAATAATTAATATCCTTTAATGAAAAAACTTATTGGCTCATTGTCTTGATTTTCCTAGATTTGGGTTGGAAGCTTAAAATTTAAAGCAGTATTGGGAAACCATCTAGAGATTTTTTTTTTTTTTTTTTTTTTTTTTTAAGTTTTTGCAAGGCAATGGCGTTAAGTGGCTTGCCCAGGCCACACAGCTAGGTAGTTATTATGTGTTACTGTATTCAGCTGTATTACTCAGGTACTCCTGACTCCAAGGCCAGTGTTCTGTCTACTGTGCCACCTAGCTGCCCTGCATCTAGAGATTTTTGCTAGATGAGTAGAAATTCTCTTCTCCAATAGACTATGAAGAAAAACAATGGTTTGAGAAGGCACAATGTTTTTTTTGTATTTTAATTATTCATAGGTTTTAGAACTGATCTGTACTCGTGAATCAGGAGCTGTTTTTGAAGCTGGTGGTTTAAACTGTGTGCTGACATTCATTCGTGATAGTGGGCACCTGGTTCATAAAGATACCCTTCATTCTGCAATGGCTGTAGTGTCAAGACTTTGTGGCAAAATGGAACCTCAAGATTCTTCATTAGAAATCTGTGTAGAATCCCTTTCTAGTTTATTAAAACATGAAGATCATCAGGTATGTGGACAAGTTGATGGAAATGAAAAAAATTAATTGGAATAGTCTGTTTTCACAATTAACAATCATGTTCTTTTTGGTGTTTTTTTTTTTTTGTAGTTTGCCAAATGATTTGGACAGTATTAAAAGCAATAGCACTTATGATACCTTTTTATTTGAAATCCTTCCAAAACTCTGATTTGGTACAATTGAATTTGGTGTTAAAAATAGAGAAAATATGAACAAAGACTAGAAATACTGAAATGTGTGAAAGGACTCATATGTTTTAAAGAATTGTATTAAGTTTTTGGACAGACATTTTAAGAATGACATTGATTAGAGAGAATAAAGAGTTCCCAACCAAGATGGCAGAACATTAATCATGGCAAAGTTGCAAAGAGACAAATCTAGACGTATTGATAGGAGTAGTTTTGTAACAATTAAGCTGTCTCAAAGTACGTTGAATTGTGTTGGTAAGTAGAGAAGCATTCCTCTTCCTGTAGGACTTCAAACTGATACTGGATTTCTACCTGTTAAATATGTTATAATAAGGATTCTTCTAGGTTATGGCCACTGAGATCCTTTCCAATTTAAAAATTCTGACAATAAGAGATAATATTGTTATTATATTGAGAATAGGGGTCAGGATATAAATTTGAAAAATGTGGAAGTAGATTTGCATGACTTGGTAATTGGTTATAGATAGACACTGATTACAGAAGGAAATGAATGACAGAACAAAGAATCCACAGGAATTCCTAGGTTATGAATTTGGAAAGTTTTGGGTGAATTGTGAAACTACATCTTATTGAAGATGTCTTCTGGTAGAGATTCATAACTTATTTTGTGTCTTAGACCTGATTGGCAAGGAAATAATAAGTTTCAGTTAAAGAGTAGAGAAAATAAAGATGCATTTTTTCCCTATCCAAGTTTACAGATCCTCTGATATCTATGCACTGGCATCTTGGCGTGGTAGAGATCTGTGGACCCTGGATTATGAATCCCTTCCTTTTAAACAATTGGCAATGTAGATCCAGCCTTCAGAAGAGAGTTCATGAATGGAAAAAGAGAGTTAGTCATCTTCATAGAGAAGTTAATTGAAAATATGGCCATGAATAAGATTACCAAGAAAAAGGTTTATAGATTGCTGAGGGCAGATGCTTATGGGATACCTATATTAAGAGGTTAGATGGAAGACATGGAACCAGAGAAGGAAAGAAAGGAGGAGATATTAAAAATGAAAGAAGCAAGGGAATTCAATTTAGCCATTTGAGGAGAAGAGCACCTAGTTGGAGGGAAGTAGTCAAGAGTTTTGGTAGCTATAGAAGTCAAAGATGATTAAGACTTTAAAATTCCATTTGATTTTGTTATTAGTAACTGTTGAGTGATGATTCAGTTGGGGAAGAGAGAATACAAATTGCAAGGAGTTGAGAGGAGTTGCTACTAAAGTAGGAGCATTAGCTGTAAATAACGTTTTAAAACATTTTAGGAGTGTAAAGTTAACAATGGAGAAGCAGTGAAATGTCAAGGAAACTTTAAAAATTGGTGAAACTTGAACATGTTTGTCAGAGGAATTTTTTGTTAGGGAGAGATGAAAAGTGAATAAGAGATTGGGAATGACTGATAGTTTCTGGAGGAAGTGGGACTAATGTCACAGGTACAGTAATAAGTCTTAGTGAAACAGGGAAACTTGGTGATGCTGAAGATGTTCTGAGGAATAGGAGATGGACCTAGAGCTACGTCATCTACTTGATCAATAATCATTTCCTTGTAAACTTTGAATGGAAGATGCTGAAGAGGAAAGAATAAAAGTTTTGGAATAAGTGCTCTGGGGAAAAAGAGATGACTTAAATAATAAATCTTTAGTCACAGAAGTCATCCATTATAAAAATATTTTCCAAGCAATTAATAATATTTATTTCTTTGATTATGTTAATTAAAATCAAGAATTCTTGTAATGTAGAATAACAAATGAATTTCTTAGATTTATTGAATTGATAGGATTTAGAGAAAAATTATGACATTAATATTATTACCACATATTTTTTCTTTTCTAAGCCCAATGTGATCACCTGTTTAGATTTTTCTTAGGATTATCTTTAGCTTTACTTTCAGTATCTCAGTAATGTCATAATCTTTTAGGTGAGTTTCAAGTTATTCAAGTTGGATAGATTATAATCTCTTTATCTAGAAAACACTTATTTTTTTTCCACATCTAGGTTTCAGATGGAGCTTTGCGATGTTTTGCTTCCCTAGCTGACAGATTTACCCGTCGTGGTGTTGATCCAGCCCCATTAGCCAAACATGGCCTAACTGAAGAGCTATTATCTCGAATGGCAGCAGCTGGTGGTACTGTATCGGGGCCATCATCAGCATGCAAACCAGGGAGAAGCACAACCGGAGCACCATCTACTGCTGCTGATTCCAAATTAAGTAATCAGGTTTCAACTATTGTAAGTTTGCTGTCAACACTTTGCAGAGGCTCTCCAGTAGTAACACACGTAAGAATATTTTTTATTGTTTTTTACTTCAAAGAACAGTATTTTATTGGAACAAAGTCATTAATAAAAAGAGACGTAATTATTTTCATCCCTTTTTCTAGGATCTCCTAAGGTCTGAGCTTCCAGATTCAATTGAAAGTGCTCTACAGGGTGATGAAAGATGTGTATTGGATACCATGCGTTTGGTTGACCTTCTCTTGGTGCTATTATTTGAAGGACGAAAGGCCCTACCAAAGTCCAGCGCTGGATCTACAGGCAGAATTCCAGGGCTTCGTAGATTGGACAGTTCTGGAGAGCGCTCACATCGGCAGCTCATAGACTGCATCCGAAGTAAAGATACTGATGCACTTATAGACGCAATTGACACGGGAGGTATGTAGAATATCTTAAGAAATGAGATCCTGAATAATGGAATTTATAGATCCTGATTATTTTGTTAATATGTTTCTTTAAACTAATTGGAAGCAGTTATCTTTTCCCAATATTGTAGTTATCTTATCATGGTTAGCCTGCAGTTGTCTGTTGTTCCACTAGAGGGTGATGCTGCCTCATAATTAAGATGGGATCTGACAGAAATATGAAACTGAGCAGATTGCTGCTGAATGATGATATACTGGTCTTTAAAAAAAATTTCTTTTGGAGATAGTATAGGACCGGGAAATTGGTACAAGACAAAGTGATGAAAAAATAGAACTGCCTTTATAGTAAATTTTAGTTTGTAATCTAGTCATTTTACAGTTTTTCAATAATTTTATGAGATTTAATATACCTTGGAGGATATTCATATTATGATGATTAATGAAATTATGCAAGGTTTCAGTCTTTTCAGCTATTTCTTTGTTTCTTATCTGCCTGTGAGTTAAATCACAAAAGTATTCTGACTTATAGATTCTCATCTTTGCTGATTTTAGCTGTAGAGGAAATGGTAAATCTTTTAAAAAGAAATTTAGACTTGTGTTTTACTGACTTTACTTTTATTTATAGTTGAATTAGTGAATTTTCAGTGTTGTTATACTCTTTAGCAATTCAAATTTTATCAGAAAATTCATGGTGAGAAATATCTTTAGAATGTATAGTAAGTTAATTCTTTATTGTACTTTTTTAGTTATAAAATACTTTCACATTTTCTTTTGATTCTCAATTGTATTTTAATTATTTTTAATAATTGCAGCATTTGAAGTGAATTTTATGGATGATGTAGGGCAAACCCTTTTAAATTGGGCCTCTGCTTTTGGAACTCAGGAAATGGTAAGCTAATATGAAATAAATCATTTTTCAAAGGCAGAGGAATGAGTAAGACAACTTACGTTTTCTTTTTGAATTCTCACAGGTAGAATTTCTGTGTGAAAGAGGTGCTGATGTAAACAGAGGTCAAAGGTCATCATCATTACATTATGCAGCCTGCTTTGGAAGACCTCAAGTAGCAAAGGTGTGAATTTTAGCTTTAGTAGAATAAATATGTTGAGGATAAAGATTAACATACATTAATATATAATCATAATGTTTTAGCTTTAGCAAAATAAATTGTATATACATATTGAGGGTAAAGATTAATATAAATTAATATATAATCACAATTTTTATTTGTATTATTATTATTATTGCTTTTCATGAATCTTATAATCATAATCAGCGCAAGAGAAATCCTGGTCTATTGTAGATTCTATATAGTATTTCATACTCTTTATTTGTAGGAACTAAGAGGTTGGTAAAGCATTTGAAATGAGTCTTGTCATATCTTAGATGTGTGATCACAACTAAAAGGAAAAAATATGAATAGATTTTCTCATTGGATTGTTGTGAGGAAAGTGGTTTGCAGATCTTAAAATGCTATATATAAATGTGAATTGTGATGACAGTAGTTGTTAGAGAAATTAATAGTAGTAGAACTTTGGATGCTTAATAATATAAACAAGTTAGCAAGAAAGGATTTAGATTCCTTTGAATTTTTGAAATTAGCCTTTTCTTTTTTTAAATAGCATTTTATTTTTTCTAGTTACATCTGAAGGCAATTTTTAGCATTCATTTAACAAAAATTTAGTCCCAAATTTTCTTCCTCTCCCTCTCAACATCCCCACTCTAATTTGATATGTTATATATGTGCAGTCATATAAAATATATTTCCAAATTAATCATGTTGTGAAAGAAGAAACAGGTCAAAAGAAAAGAACCATCAAAATAAAAAAAATAAAGTGAAAAGAATATGCTTTGATCTGCATTTAGACTCACTATAGTTCTTTTCTCTGGATTTAGATAGCATTTTCCTTTGGAATTGTCTTGGGTCATTGTATTGCTAAGAGGAGTTAAGCCATTCATAGTTGATCATCTCAGAGTATTGCTCATATTGTGTACAATATTCTCCTGGTTCTGCTTACTTTACTTTGCACCAGTTCATGTAAGCCTATATAGGTTTTTCTGAAATTAGCCTGCTTGTCATTTTTTATAGCATAACAGTTTTCCATTATATTCATAAACAACTTCTCTTTTCTTTCTACACTTCTTACAGTAATTTTTCTGACCACCCTCAGCTTATTATTTCACTTGAAATTTTTTTGAAATTTGATTTATTTAAGGCAATGGGGTTAAATGATTTGCTCATGGTCACACAGCTGGGCAATTATTAAGTGTCTGAGGTTGGATTTGAGCTCAGATCCTCCTGACTCCAGGGCTGGTGCTCTATCCACTGTGTCACCTAGCTGCCCCTATTTCCCTTGAAATGGAAAATATGCCTCTCTATCTCTCTAAACCCTTTAATCTCATTTCTTATTCCCTCCATTTCTCCAGTTTCTGCGTAAGGGATAACCCTTCTCCTTGCCCCCAGCCTTTCTCTTTATATACTATAACCTTGATTCCATTCCCTTGTGGCTCCTCTGGCAGATTGTTCCTACAGTCATCTTCCTTCTCTCTCTGATCTCCAATTTCTAACTGTCCTCATTGTCTTCCTGTCTTACTGCCTAGAAACATGCTCATCTCTTCTCTTAATCCTTAAAACAATTACAATACAACTCTCACTTTACCTTGCTATCTGCTCAAACTATTCTTTTTTCTTACCTTTCACAACTCTTAGAAAAAGCTGGCTATTTTAATTGCTGTTATCCCTTTTCTTTTGCTTCTTAGCTCTTTGTAGGTGTATTTCAGACCTTATTACTCACCCAAACTATCCTCTCTGAATTACCAGTGACTTTTTAGTCACCAGAACTTCATATCAAGGCTCGATCCTAAATTCCCATTACTTCTTGTTCTGTGCTCTCTCAGTGATCTCATCAGTTCTGGTAAGTTTAGTTATCTCTATGAAAATGATTCCCATACTTATTTATCTATTACTGATCTTTCTTCTAACTTCTAATCTTATTTTGATTAGTCTGTTGGACATTTCACTTGGATGTTCTAGAGGCAAACTATTTTAAAATCAAACTCCACATATTCACTTGCCTTCCAGATGTACTTAATTCTGTCATAGGTGGTGTCATGGTGGTATCATCTTCAAGTCATCCAGATTCTTAACCTCAACTATTGTTGCCAAGTCTTGTCTGATGTAGCCAGTCATTTGCCAAGTTTCAGTTCTGTTTCTACTACATTTATTGTGTATATAGATTCTTTACTTTCCATCCTTCCATTGCCCTATTTCAAGCCCTCACTCCCTTACAAAGACTTGCTGTATCCTTCTAATTGGCTAACCTGCCTCAACTCTACTTTACAGTCACTTCTCTATACAGTTGCAAAGAGATTTTCTGAAAGCAAGGTCTAACTATTTCATTTCTTTACTCAGTAAACTTCCATAGCTCATTCAGCCTATCATTCTAGCCTTATTATATATATTACTCTAAGTCTAATTATGTTTTCATCTTATTAAGCCAGCTTCCTCTTACTATTCCTTATATTTAATGTGAAATCTTCCTTGTTTCTTTGTGCTGGCTGTCCCCTTTTCCTATAATGTATTTCCTTACTTTGCTACCTTTTAGAATCCTTAGTTTCCTGTAAAATTCAGCTTGTGTTAGCTTTTTTGGGGGGGGTTCACCCCACTGAGACCTTTATTCTTCCCAGGTTTTAAGCTCTCTAGCCTGTGCTTTGATATGTAAATGACCCCACAGCATTGCCCTCTGCCCTGGGGCTATAAGGAGAGATCCAGCTTGGTTACTTAGTATGGAAGTCCAAACTGCATTATGTGAGCCCAAACTGCAATAACTGAGTGTAGGCAAACAGCAGGGTCCTACCCCAGGAGAGCAGAGAAATCTCTGCAGACTTCCCTTATTGTCTCTGGGGGTGCAGGCTGCTTTTTCCCAATTCTTGCTTCAGATTCTGCAGCCTGTGCTCGTCACACCACACTCACCCAGGTGTAGCAGAGTTCTCTCACTGCCCCTTCAAGCTGTTGCCTGTGATCTCTGGGCTGGGCTTCTGCCATGGCTTTTTTTTCCCCAATCTCCCCCCCCCCCCATCACGCCTTTCCTGCAGAGCTTCTAAGTTATCTTTAACTGGGAAAATGTATTGCTCAGTCTTTGTGGGTTCTGCCTCTCTAAATTTTGGATAGAGCCATCCTTTGTTTTTTGGGGGTTTGGACAGTAAAAAGTAATCTAGATTAAAATGAAAGAGTCTGGATTCTAATTAATTCTATCATTGGTAGATAATGTTAGGTAAGTTGCACCTTATCTCAATCACTACTTCTTAATTTGTAAAGGGAAAAAAGATTGTTCTTTATAGTACTTAAAATTCAGTGATTCTCAGATGAAGCAACCTATTCTTGAAAGTGTATATGAGTCAGGGTGGCTAGATGGCTCAGTGGATAGAGCACCGGCCTTGGAGTCGGGAGTACCTGAGTTCAAATTGGGCCTCAGACACTTAATAATTACCTAGCTATGTGGCCTTGGGCAAGCCACTTAACCCCAGTGCCTTGAAAAATCTTAAAAAAAAAAGTGTATGTAAGTCTATAGAAGAAAAAAAGAACTTAGTAAGGAATGGAATAGTCTTTGAAGTTTACATAGAAGACTGGTGGAACATTGCAGTATGGGTAGATTTTGAACAGGCAAAAGGATAGGAAGATGATATTTTAGTTAAACAGAACAATGTGGAAGCAAAGAAATGAAAGCGATAAGCTTTCCATGAGAGTAGATTATTAATTGGAGTGTATAATTATTATTACAGAATTGTAAGGAATCAGGTAAAGAATGAGAACTTGATAGTAAACTGTTGAACAGAATTGTGGAATTATCAAAATTATGCTTTAGGAAATATAACCTGGTAACAGTACAGGACTGTTTAATGAAGTAGTTCTTATACTTTTTAGTCTCAGGAACTTTTTTCACTCTTAAAAATTATTGAGGACTCTAAAGAGTTTTTTTAATGTTAATTTCTAAAATATTTATTTATTATCACATAATAACTTGTGAGAAAAGTGAGATTTTTTTGCAGCTCTTTTTAATGTACGACAATAGAAGACAGCTGGATTTTTATATCTATTTCTGCATTGTTGTTTTTTAGTTGAAATATATGAAGAAAGCTTGATCTTATACAGTTATGTGATCGGACAAAAAAAAGCTGTATTTTATGGACAGCTGCAGGGAGCCTGGGCAGGAAGACCTGAGTTCAGATCCAGCTGTGTGACCAGGGGCAATCATTTAACCCCACTGTCTTGCAGACCTCTCCCCCCACAAAAGCTATATTTTAATAAGTGTGCAATATGTTAATATTATTATAAAATTAGTTTTAACCTTGTAGATTCCCTGAATAAATCTCAGGCACCACCAGGGATCTAAGAATTATACTTTGAGAATCACTAGATTAAAAGAAGATGAGGCCTGGAGGCAGGAGAATAGGTTGGACATGTTAGATTAATCCAAGCACAGATAATTAAGACCTCTAATATGGTAATGAGGTTGACAGTGCAAATGAACTGATATGAAAGACATTGAAGGAGGTTCTGATATGACTTCATGTAAGGAATAATAGAATTAAAGTTTTTGTCCCAGGTAATTTGGAAAATGGTGATATAATTGCTGGAGAAAAAGAACTTGAAAGAGTGATTTAAATTTGGATCCTTGGTTCTTTGTTTTTTGTTTTCCTTTTTTTAATTTTTTTTTAGTGTTTTTTTTTTTTTTTTTTGCAAGACAATGGGGTTAAGTGACTTAACCAAGGCCGCACAGCTAGGTAATTATTAAGTGTCTGAGGCTGGATTTACACTAGGCTATTCCTGACTCCAGGGCTAGTGCTCTATCCACTGCACCACCTAGCTGCCCCTGTTTTCCTTTTTTAAAAAACAAACTGTTACCAAGTAGAAAATATAGTTTGAGACCTGGCACTAATGCTTACTCTTTGAAATTTTAATGCAGATCAGATAAACTCAGGGCCTGGAGATTGGGTCACATAATCTTTCAGTTTTTTTAATTATGATTCTGTAAATTTCTAGGAATATAGAACTTAAAATTATTACTCATTAATTTTTTTTTATACTAGACCCTATTAAGACATGGCGCAAACCCTGATTTAAGGGATGAAGATGGGAAAACTCCTTTAGATAAAGCTCGAGAACGAGGTCATAGTGAAGTAGTAGCTATTCTTCAGTCTCCAGGTGAGTTATCACATTTCTTATTTTCAGTTATGTTTCTTAAACTTTCCAGTTAATTTGGCTGTGAATAGTCTAATAAGTCTAATAGTCTAATAAGTGAAAACAACTGAATCAGAATTTCAGTGACAGCATAAACTTTTAAAAGTGAGTGATAATAAATAAATAAATTTTCTTGAGCTCTTAAGCTTTGTTTGTTAGAAAAAATTCCAGAAGTGTATTTTATTGACTATGCCTTCTGATTTAAAGGTGACTGGATGTGTCCGGTCAATAAAGGAGATGAGAAAAAGAAGAAAGATGCAAATAAAGATGAAGAAGAATGTAATGAACCCAAAGGAGATCCAGAAATGGCACCAATATACTTGAAAAGATTATTGCCAGTCTTTGCACAAACGTTTCAACAAACTATGTTACCTTCAATCAGGTAAATGATTCACATGCTCATCATCATTCTGTCATGTTAATGTTAAGTTTGGGCTTATATATTTCTATTTTTGTGACTTTATAAGAAAATCAAATAAAGCTATTATAATTTTGGAACAAACATTATAAGGTAGAAGATAATTTAAGAGAGTTTATTTTCTAGGTACTTAATTATATTCCATTACTTACAAGGTAGCTTGATTATAAAAAATACACATTTGCCCCAGATTTTTAGACATATTTCTCAAAATCCTTTATATGCATTTCATTGTTTTCTTTTGAAATTAACCCCAAGGGTCATCTAGGTGGTGCAGTGGATAGAGTACTGACTGGCCCTGGAGTCAGGAGGACCTGAGTTCAAATGTGGCCTCAGAAATGGTTGCCTAGCTGTGTGACCTTGGGCATGTCACTTAAAATCCCATTGCCTTAAATAAAAATAAAATAAAAAAAGGAATGAAATTAACCCCAAAATGGCAGGTTTTTCCAGTTAGATTATTACATATATAGCTTCCTTTGTAGCATTTCAACCTATGAAGCTTTTAGAAAGGAAATACAAAATCTGTACTAACTGTTATTGTGTGTTTAATACTGTTTAGCAGTCTTCTTGGACATAGTTATCCAATAAATTGTTCTTCTATTTCCCTCTTTAAAAATTTAATTGTTCTGCAATTGCTTACTGAATGCTTATGTACTTTTTTTTTTGCCGTTTTTAATGAAATGAAATACTTTGTAGATTTTATTTTCTATTAGCTTATTATATTCTCCACAAAATATTTTTTCACTTTGATAATGTTTTTATTTTTTAAAAAAATTTATAACTTGGGGCAGCTAGGTGGCGCAGTGGATAGAGCACCGGCCCTGGAGTCAGGAGGACCTGGGTTCAAATGTGACCTCAGACACTTAATTATTAACTAGCTGTATGGCTTTGGGCAAACCACTTAACCCCCCACTGCCTTGCAAAAAAAACCTGAAAAAAAATTCAGAACTTGTTGAACTGTCCCCCCCCACCCCACTTTCTCCTTGGTAAACCAAAAAACAATAAAAACTTTTTGTCAAGCAGAATAGATGAACACATTGATCATGTCTGAAAATGCCTTATTTGTACCTCTAGTTCACAATCACTCTATGGTGAGTTGTGAGATGGGCTTCAACATCGATCTTTTGTAGTTATTATTGATAATGTTCTTAAACCTCATATGTTGTTTTCCTTTTTTACTATTGTGGCTATTGTGTAAATTGACTTAGAGGGATTGTTTTACATTATATTAGTTCATGCAAGTCTTCCCCAGTGTTTCAGACTTCAACTTTGTCCATTTTATAGTATGTATACAAATATTCTATTATGTTCATGAACCATAATTTTTTTCAACTACTCCCAAAATCAAAGGGTATCAACTTTTTTTTCCAGTTCTTTGCTTTTTTTTCCCCAAGGCAAACGGGGTTAAGTGGCTTGGCCAAGGCCACACAGCTAGGTAATTATTAAGTTTCTGAGACCGGATTTGAACCCAGGTACTCCTGATCCAGGGCCGGTGCTCTATCCACTACGCCACCTAGCCGCTCCTCATTTCTTTGATTTAAAAAAATCCTCTCATAAATAATTTGCTTTTAATAAATTCCCTTTCTCCTCTCTATTTTTAAACTCTTTTGGAATGGAGATATGTGTCTAGTACGGAGAGGACTTTTCAGTATAATTCTAATCCACTTCTGGAGCAATAGGACCAATTCAGATCTCTACTCACAATGTACTAACATGCCTTTATTTCACAACCTCTCTGGTTTTTATCAGTTATTTTCACCTTTTGCAATCTTTTCTGTGTTTGACAGATTAGATATGAAACTCAAAGTTTTAATTTTCATATTTTTTATTAGATATTTGGAGCATTCTTTAATATGGATTTTATAATGATAACATTTTCTTTTGATAAATTGCCTGTAGATATCCTTTTATGACATCTTTTAAGTTTATTTCACAATATATAAATCTCATGCCTTTTCCCAGCCTATAAGACAAATATTAAATAAAAGAGTTCAGGGCCAGCTAGGTGGCACAGTGGATAGAGCACCGGCCCTGGAGTCAGGAGGACCTGGGTTCAAATCCGGCCTCAGACACTTAATTACCTAGCTGTGTGGCTTTGGGCAAGCCACTTAACCCCATTGCCTTGCAAAAAAAAAATCTAAATAAAAGAGTTCTATCAATAGGAAATTTTAAGTAAATTCAAATTAATATCTCTGTCTTCAACTGAAAGTTGTCTTTAATTTACATTAGATAGATTTAAAGATAGTTGAATATGAATATTTTTGATAGCACTTCATGCTTGGCTTAAACACTTTTATATTAACAAAATCATTTAAGTAGTAGCATTTCTTATTAAAGTCTTGTATCTTATGACATTTTACATTTTTGATAGTTAAATGATAGTACTTAGAGGAATATTTCAGAAAGTTTTAAAATTAGTCATTGTTGATAATAACAAACTATAATAAGATAACCAAGAATATATTATTGACATCTTTTGTTTTGTGACTTCATAGTACTCTTCGGGAGTGCTAATTTGAGAAATCTTAGTATTTGTTGCTATGTAGTTATTTTTGAATGATTTTTTTTAGTTTTATGAGAATAATTTGTTTTTATTTTAAAGGAAAGCAAGTCTTGCTCTCATTAGAAAAATGATTCATTTTTGTTCTGAAGCACTCCTTAAAGAAGTTTGTGATTCTGATGCTGGTCACAATTTGCCTACAATACTAGTGGAGATAACTGCTACTGTTCTTGATCAAGAGGTAAATTATTTAAAAAGCTTTTTTTACTTTTTTTTTTGCTTACCTACATTTATCATAGAAATTGTGTAAATTTAAGGTAAATTAAATTCTGATTGAAATTATTAGGTTTTTTGTGGCATATAGCAAATTTAGTTAATCGACTAGTGAACTTGTTTTAATCACTTTCTCCTTAATTTTTTTGTAGGATGATGATGATGGCCATTTGTTAGCTTTGCAGATCATAAGGGATTTGGTAGATAAAGGTGGTGATTTGTTTTTGGATCAGCTTGCCAGACTTGGAGTAATTAGTAAAGTATCAACCTTGGCAGGACCTTCTTCTGATGATGAAAATGAAGAGGAATCAAAACCTGAGAAAGTAAGTGGTATTAGAAGCAAAATTTTAAAAGATATTTTCGGGAGGAGGAACACGTTTGTTCATTATTGTATAAGGATGTTCTTAATAAATGATCATAAAACTTGAGAGATTAAGTAACATGTATTTGGACTCACAGCTGTTGAATGGAGGAAATGAGATTAGAACTTGTGTTTTCTGTCACCTTGTCCAGTGCTTATTTTGATTATATCGTTGAACCTTTTCAGAGTCATTGATCTTATATAGTCCTAATTTAATTGTTTTGGTTTGTTCTAAATAATTGTCAAATTAATGGGAAATTATTCCCAATATATGAATACATGGGTTTACCTCTGTATTTGAATGATACTTAGAGGTCCTAAATTTATCGACTGTTGGTCAGATTTTGTAGATTTTTTTTCCCTAAACTGTTATGATTCAGATTATTTTCCTTGTTTCATTTTATTATTTTATTTGTATAGGAAGATGAACCACAGGAAGATGCTAAAGAATTGCAGCAGGGTAAACCATATCATTGGAGAGACTGGTCAATTATTAGAGGAAGGGACTGCTTATATATCTGGAGTGATGCAGCAGCTTTGGAATTATCTAATGGCAGCAATGGGTGGTTCAGATTTATCTTGGATGGGAAACTTGCCACAATGTATTCCAGTGGCAGTCCTGAAGGTGGATCAGATAGTTCAGGTAATAAAATTATTATGATCTTATGGTCTGTTTCTTTTAAATTTGTTATTAATGGTAGTTTATGTATAAAAGTGATTGAAAAAAAATTTGATGCCTTAAATGTTCAAGTTCCATCTTATTAAGCAGAGCTGGCATTCAAACCCAGGTCCTTTGACTCTACAACTTATCTGTCATCCTTTTACACTGATTTCTTTTTACTTGGTTGTAGATTTTCACAATTCATTTTACTTAGCCTTGTTGGTACCCAGCTGTTTGATATCTAGACCTCTACGAGTCCCAGGAGAGTAGTACTCTTATTTGTAGTCTGCCTTACTCTTTTTGTAGCCTAGTTGTGTCGTGGACCTACCCCATGTACTGCAGGCATGGCATCTTGTGTGGCACTCATAGTCCCCTCAAGTCTAATTCACTCAATCCTAATGCATCCACACCTTAATCGTAATCCACAATCAAGGATCCTGCCACAGGCATTACTATGGTATTCTCACTCAAACTTTCTCTAGAATTTTTTTTAATAATTTTTTTCCAATTACATGTAAAAATACTTTTTAATCATTCATTCAAAAAATATTTGAGCTCTAAATTTTCTTCCTCCTTCCCTGAACTACCCCCTCCTTGAATGGTAAACAGTCTGATATAGGTTATAGCTATGTAATTGTGCAAAACATATTTCCATAATCGTATTGCAAAAAAAGACACTGACCAAAGGGGGGGGGACCATGGAAAAAAAAGGAAAAAATACTATCCTTTGATCTACATTTAGACTTCATTAGTTCTTTCTTTGGATGTAGATAGCATTATTTACTGTGAGTTCTTTGGAATTGTCTTGGCTCATTGTATTGCTGAGGATACATATGTACAATTTTGCTTTTACTGTTTATAGTGTTCTCCTATTTCTGCTCACTTCATTTTGCATCAGTTCAGGTAAGTTTTTGCAGGTTTTTCCTGAAATTAGCTTGCTTGTCATTTCTTATAGTACAGTAGTATTCCATCTCAATCATATATTACATATATTGTTCAGCCAATCACCAGTTGATGGACATTCCCCAACTTTCCAGTTTTGCCACCACAAGGATTTGCTATAAATCTTTTTGAAAAAATAGGTTCTTTTCCCTTTTTGTTGGCTCTCTTTGGGATATTGACTTAGTAGTGTATTGCTGAATCAAAGGATATGAACAGTTTATAGTTCTTTAGGCCCTTCTCTCAGTGTTTTAGTGGTAAACAGGAATAATCAAAACTACATAGAAGACAAAGACTAGCAATTAATGTAACATTTAGTAGAAGGCAAAAGCAGGAATAATCAAGTTATAATAATCCACCCATAAACTTGGGTGGACTCAGCAATCACAGAACACAGTGTTTGTGGTGGTTGGGATAGGGAGTGGGTAGGTAGAAGATTTGAAAAGCAAAAAAGGCAGATGAGGAGGAAAATCCTTATATCTGGAGCTGCTCATGGCTCTGGATGTTAGACTTTAATATCCTGGGCCTCTTTATATAACTCTTTGCAGTATATCCATTTTATTTGTTTATTCCCCTTGACAACTCAGGTTTGTGTCTGGGCATTTACTTGAGAGCCAGGTTTGAAGGAGATGTCCCACGAACACTTAGATGTCAAGAAAGCACCAGCACTTAAGGTCATGAAAACAATCCCTCTTAACTTTATTGTTGAATATTCCAACTTTTATAACAAAACTTCTCTCAGATATGACAAGTCAGACATAACCCAGCTGCATAGCTTTATTTATTTGACTTTCGAAGTCTATAGACTTCCTTATCAGAAAGCTTCCCAACACACCTCTAGTTCTGCAGATGTGTAGGTCAGGGTTCATTGGTGAGCCAACCAATCCGTTAATGAGCAAGAATACATGCTTATCCTTGGTTACTTTAGTTCCAGGGACATCTGTGTCCTCACTCCTACGGAAGCTGGCCCTCAACATTTTTTCCTCTTGTGATCCTTACAGCTTTCTTTTTGGGCTTTTTTGCTACCTTTTCCTACTACTCTTGGACTGATCAAGTGATGAGCAACTCTTTTAGTAGACATTCACTCCTCATTAAATGCTGAGAATGTGTTATGTTCTCCATCACATTCATATACCATAAACTGTAAAAGAGCTGCTATTTTTGTATATACAGTTCTTTTTTCCTTTTTCCTTGATCTTTTAGCAAAATTGCTGGGTCAAAGGTCTATCACTTTTGGGTTTAATTCCAAAATGCTTTCCAAGATGACTGGAACAGCTCAGTTCTACCAAGAGTATTTATTTTCCTGTAGTACTTTCAGCATTTTACATTTTTCTTTTTTTTTTTTTTGTTAGTTTTGCCAATCTGTTCTGTGTGGGGTGGTGTCTTGATGTTCTTTTAATTTCCATTTCTCTAATTATTAGTGAATTTTAAACTTTTCTTCTGGCTATTAATAGCTTGAAGTTCTTTCTTTGAAAACTGTGTTTTCATATCCTTTAATTATCACCTGGAGGTTGACCCATATTATAAATTTGATTCAGTCTCATGTAAATATATGTGTACATATACACATGTATATGTATAGTTATACATATCTATTTTAGTATTGAGATCTTTATCACAGAAGCTTACTGCAAATATTTAAAATTTTATTTTTTTCCAATTACATGTAAAGATAATTTTCAGCATTCATTTTTTGTAAGATTTGGAGTTTCATGTTTTTCTCCCTTCTTTCCCTATTCCTCCCCCAGGACAGCAGGTGATCTGAAATAGTTATACATATACAGTCATGTTAAATGTATTTCGATATTGGACATGAGCAAGAAAAGACAAAAATAAATTTTAAGAAGTGAAACTCTTATAGTTTGCTTTGCATTCAGACTCCATAGTTCTTTTTCTGAATGTGGATGGTATTTTTCCGTCACAAGTCGTTTGGATCCAAATTTTTTTCCAATTTACCTGCTTCTCTTAAAATTTTACCTTTCTTATTTTTGTTTTTATATAACAAAAAGAATTTTTTTCTCTCTTTCTCTTTCTCTCTCTCTCTCTCTCTCTCTCTCTCTCTCTCTCTCTCTCTCTCTCTCTCTCTCTCTCTCTCCTGTAAAGAATTCTCCTTTTTGGGGGCAGCTGGGTGGTGTAGTGTATAGAGCACCAGCCCTGGAGTCAGGATAGCTTGAGTTCAAATTTGATCTCAGACACTTAATTAATACCTAGCTTTGTGAACTTGGGCAAGTCAACTAACCCCATTGCCTTGCCAAACCCCTCCCCCAAAATTATCCTTTTTACATTGTGATCCTGTCTTTATCTTTCTTGATTGTAAACTCTTCCCTTATCCATAGATCTTACAGGTATTTTCTTCCTTGATTCTATTTTTTTTGGTGACTTTTTTAGTGTCATACTTTATTTCTAAATCATTTCCCTATTTGGAACTTTTTTCATACATGATGTCTTATTTTTGTCTTTACTTTATTTCTGCCAGACTTATTTGTAGTTTTCCTGTTTTGTGTTGTATAATGAATTCTTGCCATTAGTTGAGATCTTTAGATTTATCTTATACCAGACCTCTGTGTTTCTTTGCTTCAGTATGCTGTGCACCTATGTTCCACTGATCACTGTGATCCACTGTTGATTTCTTGTCTAGTTCCCAATTGTTTTAATAATTACTGACTTCTTTAGAGCTTGAGTATAGTTTGAGATCTGGAACTGCCAGACTCCTTTCCTTGCCACCTTATTTCATGGATTCCCTTGATATCCTTTCTTCGTGTTTTCTTTTGCAAGATGAACTTTTGCTAATTTTTTAAGGACATTGATAATTTGGTGTGGTACTGAATAAATAAATTAATTTAGTCATGTCATTTTTTAGTATGATCTGACCTACCCACAAGCAATTATTATTTCTCTTGTTATACGTCTTTCTGTAAAAAAGTTCTTTGTAATTGTGTTCATGTGATTCCTGTGCATTTCTTGGAAGGGATACTCCAAATATTTTCTACTATCTGTAGTCATTTTATTTTATTTTATTTTTTATTTTTTAGGATTTTTGCAAGGCAAATGGGGTTAAGTGGCTTGCCCAAGGCCACACAGCTAGGTAATTATTAAGTGTCAGAGACCAGATTTGAACCCAGGTATTCCTGACTCCAAGGCTGGTGCTTTATCAACTACGCCACCTAGCTGCCCCTATCTGTAGTCATTTTAAATGGATTTTCTCTTTCTTCCTGCTTGGTTGTTGGTTTTTTTTTTTGTTTGGGTTTTTTTTTTTTCTGGTACAAAATAAAGAAATTCTGATGTATTGTATGAGCTTATTTTATATCGTGCAACTTTGTTGGTTCTTTGAATTGGTTTTTTAATTGACTCTAGAGTGCTCTGTATAAATCATAGTTTTTACAGAAAGTGATAATCTTAATAAGTTTTTTTTTTTTGCAAGGCAAATGGGGTTAAGTGGATTGTCCAAGGTCACATAGCTAGGTAATTATTAAGTGTCTGAGGCCGGATTTGAACTCAGGTACTCCTGATTCCAGGGCTAGTGCTCTATCCATTGTGCCACCTAGCTACCCCCAATGGTATTAACTATTAATAGAAAAATGTTATGGCTTGACCCAGTATCTTATTGGAAAAGCTTTTCTTTAATTTACCTCTGTTATAGGTAGGATTTAGTGAAATACTGCTTATTATATTAAGGAAAATTCCATCATGTTCTCTAGAGTTTTCTTTTTTTTTAATAAGAATATTGTATTTTATCATAGATTTTTATTTTTCTTGTTAATATTATTCAATTATATATATTATTACACTGTTATTTATCAGTTATATAGTTTTCCTAATAATGAATCAGTCCTTCATTCCTTGTATAATCTATACTAATCATAGTGTATAGTTTTTTGTGATATCTTCCTGCAGTTCCCTTGCTAATATTTTATTTATCAATATTGACAAGTGATATTGGTCTATAGTTTTCTTTTTCTGTTTTGATCCTCATTTTAGGTATTTTATTTTATTTTATTTTTTTTAGGTTTTTGCAAGGCAAGTGGGGTTATAAGTGGCTTGCCCAAGGCCACACAGCTAGGTAATTATTAAGTGTCTGAGACTGGATTTGAACCCAGGTACTCCTGACTCCAAGGCTGGTGCTTTATCCACTGCGCCACCTAGCCACCTCCATTTTAGGTATTAAGACATTTTTATAATAGGAAGAATTTGGCAAAACCCTTTCTTTTATGATTTTTTGTTATTGGAATTTTTTGTTCTTTTAATATTTGATGGAATTCTCCTCTAAATCTGTCTGTGCTTGGTGTTTTTTTTTACAGGGAGATTTAAGTGTCTTTTTCTAAGATAGAGTTATTTTATCCTCTATTCCTGTTCTGTTAAATCTGGACATTTTATATTTCTGTAAATATTCATTTCATCTTAATTGCCAGTTTTACTGGCTTATGAATGAGCAAAATAGTTCCTAATTCTTTCTTCTTTTTCTTCCTTATGGATTCATTTTTAAAAGCTGGTAGTTTGGTTTCCTTCTTCTTCTTTCTCTCTTTTTTAAAAGATAACTTAGCTAATGAATTAGATGTATTATTGGTTTTGTCAAAAAAACTACTCCTGGCTTTCTTAATTTAATTGTTTTTATTCTTTCAATTTTGTTAATCTCTTCTTTGATTTTAAGTATTTCTATTTTGATGTTTAATTATGTGTAGGGGTACTTTATTGTTTTTCTGGGTTTTTAGTCACCTTTCCAGTTGTTGATCCATTCTTTAACCCTTTTTTTTATTGGGTGAAATTATTTGGAGAGAGAAAATTTCTCCTGAATTTTGCTTTGAATGTTACTCCCATATTTTGGTATGTTGCCTCAGCATAGTCATTACTTTCTTTTTTCTTTTTTATTTAAATCAATTTATTTATTTTCACATTACTACAATAGTATTGTTGTAAAAGTAATCATAATTTCTCCTCTTCCCACAAAGATGGAAAGACCTAAAGAAAAATGAAATGAGAGAGAAAAAAAATGTATACTTCATTCTGCATTCAGTTACCAGCTCTGTCTGGATGGATTGCATTCTTTATCATAAGTCCATCAGAGAAGTTGTTTCAATATTTTTTTCCCATAGATACTCTTGCTAGCTGCTAGCTGTATTTTCCTCCATCTTATTCCTCTCCACTTCCATTTATTCTAGTCTTTCTCTCCTTTCACCTTGTCCCTTCTCAAAAGTGTATTGTCTACCCTCTCCCACGATCTTCCTTCTCTTCTATCACCTGCCTTCCCTCCCCATCCCCTTTCTACCATTCCTTTCCTCTCCTTTTTCCTCTAGAGTAAGATAGATTCCTATTCCTTATTGAGTGTGTATGCTGTTTCCTCTCTGAGCCACTTCCAATGAGAATGAAGGCTCATTCATTCTCCCCTCACCTTCCCTCCTTCCACTACATTACAAAAGCCTTTTTCTTGCCTCTTTTACATGAAATATCTTAGCCCATTCCACTTCTCCTTTCCCTTTCTACCAGTACATTCCTTTCTCATTATGCATTATACCTTCATATTCAGCTCCCTCCTGTGCCTTATCGATATATGCTCCCTCTACCTGCTCTTATAAATGAGAAGGTTCATATGAGTTATCAGTATCATTTTCATGCAGGAATACATGCAATTCATCATTATTAATCCTTTATCATTTGCCCTTCTGTCCACCCTCTCTGTGCTTCACCTGCATCTGAGTCCTATTGAAGATCACATGTTCTGTTCAGCTCTGGTCATTTCGATAGGAATGTATGAATTTCTCCTGTTTCATTGAATATCCATGATTTTCATGTTTTCCTGCATCTCTCTCATTTCTCTTCCCATTTTCTCCTCCACCTCCCTTACTTGATTTTCAAAATCTTTTTTGAACTCTCCCACAGCCTGAGACAAGTTTCTGTTTTTCTTGGAGGCTTTGGATACAGAGAAGCTTTGACTTTGTCATCTTCTGAGTGTCTGTTTGGATCCTCCATGGACCACAGTAATTGTCTATGGTCAGATTCTTTTTCTTCTGTTGCATGTTCATTTCTCCAGCCTGTGACCTGATTTCAGTACACTTTTCCAAGCTTTGGAGAGATTTTGGGACCTCTCCAAAGACCTCAGTTCTTTTAAGGTCCTATGAGAGCTTCTGACTGCTCTCCTGCCTGTGCTCTGGTCTGTAGATGACCACAAGTGCTCCCTTCTGCCCTGAGCTGTGAGGAGGATTCTTTCTCCACTATTGTAATATGGGGGCCCAGACTGGAACCTGTATCTTTGTTGCTTTGTCCATACTCAAAGCATACTACAAAGCAACAGAGTCCTGTCCCAGGGAGAGCAGAGACATCTGCGATCTCCCCTGATCCCCTTACTGTCCTGTCTGTGGACTGAGCATTCTGGAAGCAGCTACTGTGTGGCTCTACAGACCCGTTTTGGTGAGGAAGGGCTGTGGTAAGGGCTGACTGACTTGAGCTTGCACTCCTCTGGTGCGGCAGAGGTTTCCTGTTGCTCTTCCAAGTTGTCCCTGGAGATTCCAGAGCTGAGAGATCTGGTAAACAACCCCGCTGCTATGGACCCAAGTGCCCCCAGGAACCCAGACACTTCACTGGCTATTCCTAGAAGGTTAGAGCTCATTTCTTGGCCTGTGCTGTGGCCCTTTCCAACCCTGGTAAAACACCCTTTTCCCACGGATCTTCCAGGTTGTCTTTTTTCACGCAATCTTTCTGTGGGTTCTGCTACTCTAGAATTTGATTAGAACCACCATTTGGAGTGAACTGGGGAAGAGCTTCTGGGCATTCCTACCTCTATTCTGCCATCTTGACTCTATTCCCGCCTTTGTCGTTATTTTTAATGAAATTCTTTTTATTTATTTTTTGACATGTCTGTCCTCTAAGATTAAAACTATTTGGTCTCCAGTTAATTTTTAATCATTGTTTCAGGAGTCCATTTTGAATATAGTCTTTATTGAATTATTGTCCATAAAAGATGAGTATAATATTTCTGAGTTTCTACATTTGTTTTTGTTTTTGATTTTGTTTTACTTTTCTTTAAGATTCAGATGTTAAACAGTTTCTTTAAGAATTTTCTTTTAGGAATTCATGTGTGTATATGTTTGGTATATTAATTCAGGACTGTCCAAAATATGACCCGTGGGCCACATTGTGTTTTTATGTGAACTGCCTGGGGATTTTAATTCACAAGTGACAAATGCATATTAGATTTCTTTTTTTTGCAAGGCAAATGGGGTTAAGTGGCTTGCCCAAGGCCACACAGCTAGGTAATTATTAAGTGTCTGAAACCGGATTTGAACCAGGTACTCCTGACTCCAGGGCCAGTGCTTTATCCATTATGCCACCGAGCCGCCCCCTGCATATTAGATTATTAAATTAATCACTAGTAAATAATTTTATTGATGTTAATGTTTTTGGTGTTTTTAAGCAGTATTACAGACAGAAAACATATAAAATGATTTATATTTTATTTTCACATTACTACAATAATTTTGTTGTGAAAGTGGACATAACCCCCCCCCCCCCCCGAATGATAGAGAAACATCAAGAGAAATGAAGTGAGAGGACAAAAAAAATCTGCTTCAGTCTATGTTCAGATACCTTCAGGTCTATCTCTGGGATGGATTGCATTCTTTATCATAAGTCCATCAGAGAAGTTGCTTCAACATTTTTTTCCCCACAGTTGCTGTATTTTCCTCCATTCTATTCCTCCCCATTCCCATTTATTCTGGTCGGTGTCTCTCTCTCTCTCTCTCTCTCTCTCTCCTTTCATCCTTTCCTTCCTCAAAAGTGTGTGTGTGTGTGTCTGACTACTCCCTCCCCTATCTTCCCTCTCTTCTGTTACTTACTCACCCTCTCCCATCCCTTTCCTTTCCTTTTTCATCTAGTAGGTTAGATATCTGTACCCTACTGAGTCACATGGAATTTTCAGTCTGTGAAATGTGTTCCATTTGTATGATGCGGACTAGTCATTATGCACCTACCTTTATACTCTTGTGTTGTTATTTGTTTTGTATTTGTTTCTGTGCTTTGTTGTGTTGATGATGTGCATTCCCTCACTTTCTAAGGCAACCTTTTATATCTAAGAACTTTGGCCCTGGAGTCCTCATGTAGTGCTATGTCTACTGAATTCAGAATGTATTTCTTATTCTGGGTGCAGCCCATAATCAGGATATCTTAAAGCAAAATATAATTTCCCTGTTTATCTCTTTTTAGTTAATTTTTGCTATTACTTTTTCTGAGATCATAGTTGTTAACCTTGTTTTTATGTCAGCTGAAACATAACAAATTCTGCCACAGGCCACCCCCCCAACCAGTTTTTTTTAAAAAACTCTGTCTCTGTCTGTTTCAAATTTACTTGTTTATAACATCATTAGATTATAGTTTCTTTTTCATTTACTATTCACTTCTCTTTTGTGGGTGTTTTCATACCATTTCCATTCACAGTAATAATTGCTAATTCTGTATTTCTCTCCAGTGTGTTCTCTTCTATTTATCCTTCTCTTTAGTTTTTGCTTTCTCCTCAAAAATCTGTTTTGCTTCTGATCAGTACCTCCCTTAATCTGTCCTTTCTCTTATTGCCAGCAAATGTACCATCTTAATAACCCCCTGCATCTGTGACCTATAAATATGTAGTGGGTAGGAATGTTCTAGTAAATATTTACCAACTAGCTCTCCGAAAAAGAAATGTGCTTATGACATTCTTAAGATTAATTATTAACACTTTCTCCCTCATTCTGACAATAAATAAAACAATAAATCAAGCTGTGATTTATAGCATTTGCCTATTTCTGAGGTAGATTTTCACACTTAAAATTTTGAGCTGGCACCCCTGGTAGTGAAGGACAGAGTTGCCAGTTTGGTACCATTCCAGCATCCTGCAATAGTTGGAGTCCCTGTGACCTCTTCCTGCCTTCTCTGCTTCCTGCTCTGGTTCATAGCCTCAATCTATTTTTAGTTTTCTCATGACTTGCTCTTAGCCAGACCTAACACCTCCGTCTGCTGTTTTCTTAGACCTATTTATCCTGGAAAAATGATTCATATATTTTCTTCTTGGATGTCCCCATTAGGATTTGGTCTAGTGTATTTTCTGGATCTCTGTGAATGGGTTATTTTAAGGGAGCTTGATCACCTTGATCCTGCCTCTTTTGTTCTACCTCCACTGTGCCCCCCCCCCCCCCCCACTCCCAACTCTTTAAATAACAGGGGATTCTACTTTGGCCACTCCTAAAAGCAGAATGATCTTCATTTCATTGCAAAGCTGTTGTAAATCCAGTCTCTTTCATACCAGTAAGTGTAGCAGAGGGCAACACAGCCACCCCTCTCTGGATGCTGTTAGAGTTCTGAGCCCAAGAAGTCAACTCTCCCCAAGATTCTTTCAGGATGCTTTCGGCTTCCACAGACCCAGCCTGATGGGGGCCTTCTATCCCGTGCAAGCAGTGTTTCTTGTAGTCTCTGGCATCTTTTTGTGTGTGACTCCTGTGTTCAGTTTTTTCCTCTTCTCCATTTTCATTCTTTTTTATTGGCTTTTAATTCCTTATAAGCAATGACTCATCACTAATTAATGATATGAAATGTATAATTCCAACTGTTTTTATATAATCCTCCCATACTTTGTAAAGTTATTTAATTTCTTTTTTTTAACTTTTGAAAAAATGAAAAGTTTTATGCATATTTGTCCTGTCATTCAGTCATTGCTCTGCCTCCGAAAAAGGCGTCTCAACGTATTCACCTAAAAGGCTGAACTCTTTCTGATCCTTTTAACAGTCTTACACCATCATTTTATCTGAGAGACATTTTCTTCTCGAATTGATTCTATATAATTTTATTACACAGATGTTCTTTTTCTGACAGTTTTGGCAATAAAAATGTTCACATTAAAAAAGGAAATATATTGCTTTCATGGAAATATCTTGAAGTAAACCATAGTTTTAAAAGGAAGGAAGTATTAAAAACAATTACTTTTTTCCTTTACAGAAAGCAGAAGTGAGTTCTTAGAGAAGTTACAAAGAGCTCGAAGCCAAGTAAAGCCATCTACTTCAAGTCAACCCATACTGTCAGTTCCAGGACCCACTAAACTTACTGTAGGCAATTGGTCACTAACATGTTTAAAAGAAGGAGAAATTGCTATTCATAATTCAGATGGACAACAGGCTACAATATTGAAAGAAGATCTACCTGGTTTTGTTTTTGAGTCTAATAGAGGAACCAAACATTCATTTACAGCTGAAACCTCTTTGGGTAAGTCTTACATGGATTTAAATTTTAACAGGTAAGAATTCATGTAATACTTTGAATGTTCTATATATTGATGCTGTATATTTTTTTGTAGGGTCAGAATTTGTCACTGGCTGGACTGGTAAAAGGGGAAGAAAACTGAAATCTAAGTTAGAGAAAACAAAGCAAAAGGTATTTTCCAAGTAATATTTTTTCTCTTGTCTTAAAATTACCCCTAATAAAGTTTTAAAGTGTAAGTTATGAAGGTTTGAACAAATCAAATATTTTAATTCTTGCTGTTTTTCTTTCTACGTTCGTTATTTTCATTTTTCTTATTTTTTAAAACTTATTCACTTATTTTCATAATTTTCTAACTTGTAGCTAAATTTCTCATTTCTTAGTATCCATGGTTCTAATCCCAAATGACATTTTCATTTTATCTCTTGTAGTGATGATAGATAGCCACAATATAGCAAATAGTTATCTCTTTATTTTAAGTGGCTGTATTTTTTTTTAGGTTTTTTTGTTTTGCAAGGCAAGCGGGGTGAAGTGGCTTGCCCAAGGTCACACAGCTAGGTAATTATTAAGTGTATGATACCAGATTTGAACGCAGGTACTCCTGACTCCAGGGCTGGTGCTTTATCCACTACACCACCTAGCTGCCCCTAAGTGGCTGTATTTCAAAAAAAACTTTTTATGATATATAGTTTAACACATATTTTTCTAGGGACTTAAAAATCCTAGCCAAATTAAATGTTTCCATGTGAATGTGTGAATATGCAAACATATTAACAGCTTCATTATTAATTAGCAGTGTGTTTTGTGAAAATGATGATACTTTGAGATAAATTTTTATATAGCATAGCATTTTTTTAATTAAAGATGTTATAATTTGATGTATTTTGAGTTTTACAATTTTTCCCCAATCTTATCCCCCCCCCAAAAGCAATTTGTCAGTCTTTACATTGTTTCCATGTTGTACATTGATCCAAGTTGAGTGTGATGAGAGAGAAATCATATCCTTAAGGAAGAAACATAAAGTATAAGAGATAACAAGATCAGACAATAAGATAACAGTTTTTTTTTCTAAATTAAAGGGAATAGTCCTTGAACTTTGTTCAAACTCCACAGTTCTTTCTCTGGATACAGATGATATTCTCCATTGCAGATAGCCCAAAATTGTCCCTGATTGTTGTGCTGATGGAATGAGCGAGTCCATCAAGGTTATCATCACTCCCATATTGCTGTTAGGGTGTACGGTGTTTTTTTGGTTCTGCTCATCTCACTCAGCATCAGTTCATGCAGATCTCTCCAGGTTTCACATTTGCTTGATTTCCAATTCTTTGTCACCACAAACAGGGCTGCTATGAATATTTTTGTACAAGTGATGGTTTTTACCCTTTTTCATCATCTCTTCAGGGTATAGACCCAGTAGTGGTATTGTAGGATCAGAGTATGCACATTTTTCTTGCCCTTTGGGCATAGTTCCAGATTTCTCTTCAGAAAGGTTGGATGAGTTCACAGCTCCACCAACAATGTAATAGTGTCCCCTTTTTCCCACAACCCTTCCAACAATGATCGTTATCCTTTCTAGTCATAATTGGCTAGTCTGAGAGGTGTGAGGTGGTACCTCAGAGAAGCTTTAATTTGCATTTCTCTAATAAATAATAATTTAGAGCAACTTTTCATATGACTATGGATTGCTTTGATCTCATCTGTAAATTGCCATTTGCATATCCTTTGTCAACTGGGGAATGGCTTTTTTTGTTGTTGTTAAATGTGACTCAGTTCTCTGTATATTTTAGAAATGAGTCCTTTGTCAGAAACATTAGTTGTAAAGATTGTTTGCCAGTTTACCACATTTCTTTTGATCTTGGTTACAGTGGTTTTATCTGTGCAAAAGCTTTTTAATTTATTGTAATTGAAATCATCTAGTTTGTTTTTAGTGATGTTCTCCTCTTCCTTAGTCATAAACTGCTTCCCTTTCCATAGATCTGACAGATAAACTAGTCCTTGATCTTCTAATTTGCTTATAGTATTGTTTTTTTTAATGTCTAAATCCTGTATCCATTTGGATCTTATCTTGATATAGGGTGTTGGTCTAATCTTAAGTTTCTTCCAAATTAACTTCCAATTTTCCCCATCAGTTTTTATCAGAGAGAGAGAGAGTTTTTTAATCCCAAAAAGCTGCACTCTTTGAGTTTATCAACAGTGGATTACTATAATTATTTCCTGCTATTGCACCTAATCTATTCCACTGGTTCACCACTCTCTTTAGCCAATACTAGACAGTTTTGATGACTGATGTTTTATAATATAATTTTTAGATCTGGTAAGGCCACCTTCTTTTGCACTTTTTTCATTTCATTCCCTGGAAATTCTTGATTTTTATCTCTCCATATGAATTTAGTTAACTTTTTCTAACTCATTAAAGTAATTTTTGGAATTTTGATTGGTAGAGCACTAAACAGGTAATTTAGTTTTGGTAGAATTATCATTTTTATTATATTAGCTCTACCTATCCATGAGCAGTTGATATTTTCCCAGTTATTTTAATCTGATTTAATTTGTGTGAGAAGTGTTTTATAATTGTTTTCAAAAAGTTTCTGAGTCTGCCTTGGCAAATAGACTCCCAGGTATTTTATATTGTCTGAGGTTACTTTGAATGGGATTTCTCTTTCTAGCTCTTCCTGCTGTTTCTTGCTAGTCATATATAGAAAACTTGAGGATTTATAGCATAGCATTTTTTTAAAAAATTTGTTTATTTAAGGCAGTGGGGTTTAAGTGACTTGCCCAAGGTTCACATAACTAGGCAATTATTAAGTGTCTGAGGCTGAATTTGATCTCTGGTCCTCCTGATTCCAGGGCCAATGCTCTATCCACTATGCCACCTACTTGCCCCTTTTTAGCATAGTATTTTAATAGTTTTTGTTATTCCATATTTATGATAATGATCCTCTTTGTGATATATTAAATTGTATCTCTTACACAATCTTTTGTTGATGTGGAACAAGATTGTTTAAAAAAATCTTATTAAGTGGTAGTTGGGAGAGAAAAATAGGTACAATTTTTTTCTTCTTAACATTAGAAGTCCTGTGTAAATTATTTTTAGTTATAATTAAAATCAACAACATTGATTCTGCATGGTTCCATGGACTGCAGTCTATGGTTTGCATTTGTAGAACTTTTCTTTATAGGATGATTCTTAGAAAATATGTTTTAGGTTTCCTTTGGGATCTAATGTCTTTTTAGTGAAATTTTTTTCCTCCTCCTTCATATAGCTTTTATATAGTTTGATTGAGAAGTAAGCACATCTTAAAGTTTTAATAGAATAGATATAAATGTTAAGGTTTTATTGATACTTTTGTTTATATTATCTTCCATTTTCTCTCATTCCTTGCTGAGAGCCATTTATTATTTAAAAAAAACCAAGAGAAAAAATTAATGAATACTGAACACATCATCTAAGTCTGACATTCTATAAAGTAGTCTTATGTCCTCCCACCTTTGTTTCAAAGGGAGGGTGATGGATTTTTTAAGCTATTCTTTGAGACCAAGCTTGTTCATTAATAACATTCTTAGCTTTTATTTTCAGTTCTATTGGTGCTGGTGGCAGAATTTCTATTTTCATTGTTGTAATTATTGCATAAATTGCTTTCGTCCTTGTACTTATTTCATTTTGCATCAGTTCATATAAATTTCTATTTTCCTCTGTAGTCTTTGTAAGTATCACGTAGCAATATTCAGTTACATTCATGCACCACAGATTTTTTTGCTTTTCCTTAATAGGCTTTTGTTTTCAGAAGAGCATAGAATCTTAATAACTAAAAAAGTTATGAAGTTAAATTATTATTGTATTATTAAGTTAAATAAGTTAAATAACTCCAACCGTTATTTTGCTTAGTAATATGTTTGATTGCTGCTACTCATTACATTTACAATAGGAATTATGCATGAGTAAATGTGATGGAATATTTTTTAAGCTTTTCTGTGGCTATATTAAGTCTCTAATACTGTATGAAGAGTGAAGGAAAGATGAGGTAAATTTATTAAAGGTGGTTTAAAAATAGTTTATTTGTTTTTTCTTTGGTAGGTACGAACTATGGCCAGAGATTTATATGACGATCACTTTAAAGCTGTTGAAAGCATGCCTCGGGGAGTAGTGGTAACACTTCGAAATATAGCAACTCAATTAGAATCATCCTGGGAACTTCATACAAACAGACAAGTGAGTTTAATAATTAATAAACTTTAATAAAGACTTTGCTTTTTTTCCTCACAAACTTAACAGATTTCAATAAAGGTGAATGTGTTCCCAGATGAAGACCAGGAAAGAAGATTGCATATGAAACTAAGAGTCTTACATTACATAAAAGTTTGGATTTCCCCCCCCCCCCCCAAGTATTACCAGATAAAACATCTTAACAGTATTCTACCTGTCTGTGTTCCCTTCTTAATATGCTTTTGTTCTTCATTGTTTAAAAAAAATGATTGATTCACATTTTTCATTTGGTATCTATTATTACTAATCCACCAAAACGCCTTCCTTATACTCTCCTCCCCCTCACACCTCCTCTCCAAATTAAAAGCTGTGCTTTGTAATGATTTAAGTATTTAAGTAAAACAAATAACTAAAATTGGCGGTCTTAAATTGTCTCGTTCTGTGTATCTAACATCTACTCTCTTGCAAGTGTTAGAAGTCATGATTTGTATCATTCTTAGGGAATTTTCATTGATGAGCATTCTGAAATTTTTCACAATTATTTTCTTTTAAATTGTTTTAGTCATTCTAGAAATTGATTTATTCTATTTATTTCTCTTTGTATTAGTTCTTATAAGTTTCCCCTGAATTTCTCTAAATCTAATAATTTTTATGGTATAATAATTTTTTTAATGTTAACGAACATCATACTGGATATCACCATTATTCATTATTCAAATGAAAATTCATTTATTACAGGGAAGATGAAATATAAATTAAAATAGGAACTTTTTTTTTAAGGTTTTTGCAAGGCAAATGGGGTTAAGTGGCTTGCCCAAGGCCATACAGCTAGGTAATTATTAGGTGTCTGAGGCCGGATTTGAACTCGGGTACTCCTGACTCCACTGCCGGCCGGTGCTCTATCCACTTTGCCACCTAGCCGCCCCAAAATAGGAACTTTTTGACCCTACTTATTTATTCCTTTACTTACTATGTTTTTTTCTTTAGTGCATTGAGAGTGAGAATACTTGGAGAGATTTAATGAAGACTGCTTTGGAAAACCTAATTGTACTCTTGAAGGATGAAAATACTATCTCACCATATGAGATGTGTAGTAGTGGTTTGGTGCAAGCACTTCTTACAGTTTTAAATAATGTAAGTGTATTCCTGAAAATTAGTGGAAAAGCTATAGTAAATTGAATCACTTAATAATACATTTAAATTCTCATTTTCTATATTAAAGATTTTTGCCAGAGCATCCTCAGAAACCAAAATAATAAAAACAGTAAATTTTGTAATATTTGATTTTTAAAAGTTGGGTAAAATAAAAATTCATAAATAAATTTATTGACCTCTATTTTTTCAGTTTTAATGATTTTTATTTGTTTTATTGTTCATTGTTAATAGTTTTTCCTTTTCCTAATAATTGAAATAGTATTTGAAAAGTCATCTTTTAATCTAGTTTGTTCTAATTTGTTTCATTTCATGTAGTGACAAAGGTAAATGAAACCAATCAATCCTAAACTTAGTAAATTTTAAGCACTTAAAAGTGTAGCTGCTGATTTTTCCTTTACCTGTGACACTCAAAATCAGCTTATGAAGTTTCTTTAAAAAAAAATTCACGATGATTTTTGACTCTCACCAAAATCATGTGTTGCTTGTTGATCACTGTTTTGAATTTCTCTAAAATCTAATCATCCCTTAGTTTCTTTATCCTTTCTTTTATAGTTATTGGTTCACTAATGTCAATTTAGTGAGGAGGACTCTCTTATAAGTAATTAAAGAACCTTTAGATTATAGAAAAATTTTGGAGGTTTAAGTATATTGAATTTTTTATCCTGAATAGAATAAATTGTCTATTAAACAAATTTTCTGCAAGTATGAATATGATCACTACCCCAAATGAGGAAAGAATACTGTTTACAATTTGCTATACAATAAGATTGCTTTTCTTTTAGAGCATGGATTTAGAGGTGAAACAAGATTGTAGTCAGCTAGTTGAGAGGATCAATGTTTTCAAGACTGCTTTCAGTGAAAATGAAGATGATGAAAGGTAAAAGCCACTTTTTTTCTTGTTCACACAATAATGCAGCTTCTTAAACAGTTTATATGTATTATTTGCCCTCAATTTATGTGAATAAAATCTATTTTAGGTATCTTGTTCCTGTGACTATGTTAAAAAAAAAAGTCTCCTGTAGAGTAGAAAGAATTTTTGCCTAGAATTGGGTAGTTCCTGTCCTGCTTCTGAAAGGTATTTTCTAGCCACATGAGCAGGTGCAGGCCACTTAGTTGCTGTGAACTTCAATTTCCTTGTGTAAAAGGGAGAGTGATTTTATCTAGAACAACATAGCAGTCTTAGGATAGATAATATTCTTTACTTTTTATCTAGAACAACATAGCAGTCTTAGGTAATATTCTTTACATACTCAAACATGTCTTGTTGTAGGTGCTTAATAAATGTTATACTAAACAAAGTATATGGATTTTTTTAATCTTTTCTTTAATAAAATCAAAACCCTTTTTTGAGTCATATACTTACACAGTGGAAACAGTTGATCCAGATGGATTTTCTTTGACAACAGAAAAATTCAAATTACTAAAGCCTATTCAATATTCTATAAGAAATAAAGTTAAATATTCATAGATGCCTCTGTTTCTTCTAAGTTGTCAAAAATAAAATATGATTTCACATTGTTTAGTAGATAAATAATAAACCAAAATATTTAACTTTTAATCTTTCCTTTATAAATTAATTCTTTTGGTTCAGTTTCTATTACTTTATCCAAGGGTAATCGCTATTAAAAAATCTTTTAATGTAATTATACTTTTTATCATTTTTTCAAATGATACTTTGAAATCCTTATACTCTTTTTTAACAATTACTTTTTCCTTGATAGCCGTCCAGCAGTTGCATTAATTCGGAAGTTAATAGCGGTGCTAGAATCTATTGAACGTCTACCTCTCCATTTGTATGATACTCCAGGATCTACATATAATCTCCAGGTAACCCTAGAGCACAAATGGTGATTGTTTAAAGCTAAACCACCTATACTTTTGTTTAAAGGTTTGTTCTTAATTACATTTGATTGACAGTATTGATTTTGGCAAAGACCTTAAATTATTTCAGGTTCAAATCCTCTTTGTAAATTGCTATAATATTAGTACTTTCATTTCCTCAATAATATTTACAAAGGAATGGTTTTTTAACTACCAAAAAAAGATACAAATAATTAGATTTAGGTTCTTGGATTTAAGAGGTAATTTTTTTTCTCCTCAGCAATCTTTTTATGCAGTAATTACCAGCCATGGCTCAGAGATCATATCTATTGATTCTTTCAGCACATTAGATCATAACTTGTCTGGGCTGAGAGTTGACTTATTTGAAATACATATAGATGTATTTTTATTTGTAAGTTTGTTACACCCTTTTCAGTTTGAAATTGTTTTCCTTTCTGGAGAAAGTTAAGACAAACTATGAATTGAATAGTTTTGACTGTTTCTTACCTATCTCCATTAAACTAATATTTACAAATACTGAACTTTCCACTTTTTTTCCTTTCTTGAATACAAGCATGTAAAAAAAATCCTTTTGTCATTTAGCTGCATTTGTAGTGTTTTTCATGAGTCTCCATTAATCCTAGACTTTTAACAACTTATAATTCATATTTATAAACTATTCTACATTTTACAAAGCACTTTAGTCATAGTAATTCTTAGTGTTCTGCTTATGAGTTTGTATTGTCTCTTTATTCAAGTTCAGTTCCTTTAGGTACATTTACTTCAGTGAATATTTTTTTGTTTGTTTGTTCATTTTTTTGCAAGGCAATGGGGTTAAGTGGCTTTCCCAAGGCCCACAGCTAGGCAATTATTAAGTGTCTGAGACCGGATTTGAACTCAGGTACTCCTGACTCCAGGACTTGTGCTCTTTCTACTGTGCCACCTAGCCGCCCCTCAGTGAATCTTTAATCTCATCTTTGTAATTGGTCCATATCCCTTTTTTATACCTTTCATTGTAGTTCTTTTAAGGGTCTGATACTTAATAGAATTATTTGAAGGAGACTTTAGCAGCCATTCTAATCTAGCCCATAACCAAAAATATAACATACCTGAAAAATGAGTATCTCACCTTTGTTCAAACAGATCTTAAGCAGGAGGAACCCATCACCTCCCAAGATAATGCATTTATTTGGGGTACTCTAATTGTTGGGAAGCTTTTCCTCATATGCAAACTTGACCCTTGTTTTGACACTTGTTCTTTGTTCCTGAGGACTCTAATTTGTCTTTAATTGACAGTCTTTCACATATTTGAAAACAGATATTATATACTCTGGGAGTCTTCTTTTCTCCAGATTTAAATAGCTTTGGTTCCTTCAGCTGCTCTTCACATGAAATGTACTCATATTCCTTGGCCTTATAGAATTTCTTCCTTTGGATCCATTTTGGATCCAATTGTCTTTTCCATAACTAAACAGAATAAATAAAGTGAGGGCATAGAGTAGGGAGGGAGACTATTGAAATTCTGTTCACCTGACAATTTTTAATTGGAGCTTTTCCTGAAACAATTTTCTTATCTTTGTACTACCAGCTCCTAACACTATACCTGAAACATTTAGTTAGGTATTTGATAAAATGATTCTTGATTGCTTGACAGCTTATTTTTGGAAGCTTTGGCAATTCTTAATGCAGCCCACATCACCCTCTTGATTTCCTAAATTTTTGTGATTGTCTCTATTGAATTTCATCTTCTTAAATTGAGCTCAATACTATAGCTTGTCATACATGGTCTTTTGGGATCCTAGATCTGTCATTGAGTGGTTTAGTTATCCCTTTAAACATTGTATCATGAATAGATTTGATATATAGACCTTTTATCTTTATTCAGGAAAGTGTCCTGTATAAGTCCCTAGGACTCTCTCCTAAAAATATCTGCCAAATTGACATTCAGTCATTAATGGCTACTTTTTGAGTCCAGCAACTTAGTTTGTTCTGAATACATTAGTAGTAGTATTGTCTAGTTCATATTTCTATATAGCTGCCACAAGAATAATTTGTGACGTTTTATGAAATTCTTTTAAGATTTGGGTAAACTTACATCTACAACATTCTTTTGATTGTCAGTTTAATAACCCTATCAAAAAAAGGAAATATGATATGGCATAACTTGTTCTTGATGAAACCATGGTAGATCTTTTTTTATCCTTCCTTCCTTTTAAAGTTTAACTATCTCTTTAAAGATCTGTTGTATTAATTTTTCCCATCAGTCAAAGTCAAGGTCATGGGTCTGTATTCTATTGTCTATTCTCTTAACAGTTTTTTTGGTAAAAAAAAAGATTTGTGTACTTTTTGGTTTCTCCACCATCTTTTTGATATTGACAGTGACTGATCATCACATCTGCCATTTTTTTGGTAGAGGAATTAGTTGATAGTTCATCTGATCCAAGTGACTTAAATTCTTTAAAGAGTTTTAGTCTTCTTAATTTATTGACCATTTTCATTCTCTCATTTCTAGTACAAAGTTCATTCTCTTTGTCAGAGAAAACAAGCAAAATAATCATTGAATACTCTATTGTCATTTCATCCCAAGCTGTGATTCTCTTCTGGCTGTGATCCTCTCCCCCCCCCCCCCCATGTAAAAATCTTCTTTTGTCCTAAATTTTTTTTAAGGTTTTTGCAAGGCAAACGGAGTTAAGTGGCTTGCCCAAGCCACACAGCTAATTATTAAGTGTCTGAGACCAGATTTGAACCCAGGTACTCCTGACTCCAGGGCTAGTGCTTTATCCACTACACCACCTAGCCACCCCTGTCCTAAATTTTCTTGACAGCCTGATTTCATTCACTTCTCAATTTCATAGTCACTTTAAATTCCATTACCTACTAATTTGCCTGACCTAGTCACAGAAAGGAACATCATACTGGATATCGCCATTATTCAGTAATATTTTACTAAGCTAATTAAAAAAACTCTGGCATTTCTCTGACTAAATCTTGTATCACATATTCTTATGTTATTACTCACAATTTCTTGGCCCATATTTACAACTGCTAATCCTGTTACCCCTGTCAGTAGACAGGGTTTACAGTAGTAGTCTTTTTAAGAAGTTACTTGTTAAATTGAACTTAAAACACCAAGAATTATTTTTGTCCATGCAGCATGATACAGTATTACATATGTAATTGAATCTCTGTTTCTTATCACTTTTTAAAATTGTATAAAATAAATCTTATACTTTAAAAGTCCTGCTTGTCTATGCTTACTTTAACTTTCCTATTTTTTTTTTTAAAGTAGCATTGCTATCTCTCTACTGCCCAAGCAAGCAAATAATGTTTGGTTTGGAGATATGGTTGATCATTTCATTAATCAGAATTCTTAAATCTACAAGTTATTTCTTTTTAGAATGCTCTTTGTCTTTGTTTAAGCTGGGAGTTTTTTTTTTTGCTTCTATTTAATTAACTTTACACTAGTTCATTCTCTGATTCTCTGCAATCATCTCTTTCGTTCTTTCTTAGTGTATGGTATATTCCATTTTATTACTATGCCATAATTCTTTGTTTATGTAGTTCTCAACTGATGGATACCTCCTTAAATTATAGTTCTTTTCTTTTTTCTTCCCATTGGAATTCCTTTTTTCAAGACTGGAAAATTTATTTTGTTTTGTTTTTAATTATTCTTTTCTTGCTGTTGCAACCTCTTTACTATACTGCTTCAACTCCATTTGTTTCCTTTTTGGGACTGAGGCATTTGTACCAAGCTGCTCCATTTGTGTGTATTCCCCCACACACAGTCAGCCTTCCTTGTTTATTTCAGATAAGAGTATCTCCTCTCCTTTGTAAATTCTTTTTCTGCCTCCAGCTGGCTGTAGCATATACAGCTGCCACACACTCTGGTCAGCTGCTGAACAAGCTTGAGGGTAACAGAGGGGTCTCAAACCCAGTAGTGAGTTAGAGGGGTGACTACCCCTAACATGTGAAGACTTCCCTGGTGGAATGGACAGATGAGAACAATTTGTTTAAGCACCCATAAAGGCAGCTCAAGCACTATGGAGTGCTTAGTGCTTGATGAGACATCAAAGAAGCCAAGATCATCTGCTGCATTTCAAGCTGCCCAATGACTGCAGGAAAAAATGCCAAAAGAGAGAACAGAGGTCTATGTCCCACATTTGTAGATCTGACCCAGGTCTTCGATGCCATCAGTCATGAGGGCTTGTGGAAAATTATGTCAGAATTTGGGTTGTTCAGAGAAATTCATCAGTATTGTACTTTGGTTCCATGGCAGCGTGCTTGCCCTGGCTTCTGGATAGTGCATGATGCTCTTGAGATTTCCCAGTAGTCAGTGGAGTGAAACAAGGATGTGTCCTTTCTCCCATGCTTTCTAACATGGTGTTTTCAGTAATGTTATCAAATGCCTTCACTGAGGAAGAACATGGCATCAAGGTCAGCTACTGCACTGATGGCAAATTCTTCAGCTTGAAAAGGCTTAAAGCCAAGACCAAAGTGGAGGGAGTGTTGGTGCATGATGATCTATTTGCAGATGACTGTGCACTCAATGCAGCCTCTGAAGCTGAGATGCAACAAAGTATGGATCGATTCTCTGCTGCTTGTGCTGATTTTGGTCTAATAATTAATAATTAATTAATAATTAATACCAAGAAAACATCAGCTTCATCAGCCAGCACCATACCATCCATATGTGGAACCATTGATTAATGCAAATGGAGAAGTTTTGAATACTGTGGATAAATTCACTTACCTTGGCAGGGTACTCCCCAGTGAGGTACACATTGATAATGAGGTTTGATTCACATATTGCCAGAGCCAGCTCAGTGTTTGTGAGACTCTAAAGGAAGTGTGAAAAGAAGAGATTTTAGAATAACTTCCAAACTGAAGATCTAGAGAGACATTGTGGTGTGACCTTATTGTTGTATGCCTATGAAATCCAGTTAGTGTACCAGTTCCATTCTACCAGGAAACTGAATTGCTTCCATTTGAATTGTCTTAAGAAGATTCTGAGGATCACTTGGAGGATAAGATACCAGAACTGCCAAGCATAGACTGGCTGGCTGACTGGCTGACTGTGCATCTGTTTGCGTGTGCGTGTGTGTGTATAAAAAAAAAGGAAAATCTTTTGCATTTTGATTATCAGCCTCAAACAGAGGCATGTAACAACCTGAGAGGAGAAAATGGCAATTGCTATTGAAGAGAAAGAAATTTATTAATTTTTCATCGTCATAACCCACACTATGAGCAGCTTAGGATTCAGCATGTCCACAGTAACATTGCTGTTGCTTATGTCCTCCCTCAAAGATTTTTTCTGCCATGTGTTCGTTATTAGATTATTGGTAACCAGCATCATGCCTGGTGACTGAATCACTTTTGTTTGTCTTAGAAAGATTCTCAAGATCACCTGGCAGGAGAAGATACCAGACACTGAGATCCTTTCTTGAGCTATACTGCCAAGCATTCAAACCCTACTACAGAGAACACAAGTCTGATGAACTGGCCACGTTGTTTGAGTGTCAAACTATGGTTGCCAAAAAGCTATTTTACAAGGGGCTCACTTGGTGGTCAGAAAAAGACACTCTCATGGTCTCTTAAGAACTTTGGAGTTGATTGTTTGACATGGGAGACACTGGCACAGGACTTCCCAGTATGTGTGCACTCTGCAGAGAAGACACTTTACTCTGTCAGCAAGGCATAATTGTAGTAGGTTCCAGGAAGCTCAAGATGTGCAAATTTAGAGAATCCAGCCTAATTGTACCCCACCTGTTGAAGAGCATTCTGAGCTTGTATTGATCTAATCAGCCACATAACTTGACTCTAACATAAGTGATATCATTTTGTTCCTCTTTGAGAATGAAGGACAAGTCTGCCAACTTATTTTTGGCTCATAGCCTAATTATGAGAAATAGCAAATTAATTCCCTTTCTTCTTCCTTTCCACACTAGTTTGTTCTTTTTTACTCTTTCACTTTCCCCTTCTTAAAAAACTCTCAGAATAGAACCAATCCATCCTTAGATATTATGTTTTTCTAATTTAATTCCCATTGTATCCTTTGAAATCATTACGGTTTTCAAGGAATAGTGTTTTCTTTTCCCTCTATTACTATATCATCAGGTCTACAAAATCATAGGAAAACATACCCAGTTACATTTATTTTCCTAGCTTACTCTTGACTCTAGTGTTTGCAATTAAGAGTTCCTTCTTAGATAGATCTGGACTATTCTCTATTCAGTTAAAGATCCATTCTCTCCTCTTGAAGGATTATACTTTGAAGAGTATGATATTATTTGTCATAAGCCTATGTTCTTTTACTTTTAAGACTATTATATTCTAAGGTCTTTCCATTGTAGATCTGTGTGACTTGACTCTGGTCCCTTTGTTTTGTAGCTGCTTCTATCTGAATGCTTACAATGGTTTTTGTGGTTTTTTTAAATGTGGGAACTCTGGGTTTTGATTACATGATTCCTGAAATTTTTTCCTTTGGGATTTCTTTCAGAAGGTAATTGAAGTCTTTCTATCTTTGCCCTCTGGTTCTTAAAGGTCTGGGTAGTTTGCATTTATTTCTAAATTTTCTTTCAAATTGTTTTTCCCATCAATTATTTATAAGATTATATATTTTACATTTTCATTTATTTTTCTCAGTCCTGATTTTTTTGTTATAATTTCTGTTTTCTAAGGAAGTGATTGATTTTAAGTGTGATACATTCTGGTTTTCTGAGATTTCCATTTCTTGAGTAAACTTTATTACTCTCCTAGGTTAATTATTCTTTTAGTACTTTCCTACAGAACTTATATATTTTTTATCTCTTGCTTTCTTTTATATATTTATGTGAACCTTGTGGCTAATGCATTTTTTTTCCTTTAAATCACTACTTATAGTTGTTAGGGAGTTTATCTCCTTTGTGGAGATTTATAAACTTACAATTTTGAATTGATATCTTCTTGAATTTTACTTCTCAACTTATTTAGTTCCTGAGTTGAGGCTTTGTGCCCAATCTAAGTTTTATTCCCTTTTATACACGTACTCCCTTTGGAAAGTTTTTTTTCTTCCTACTTTTTAATTTGAGGAGAGGAGAAACACTGTAATTATTTTTGCCTTTTTTGTTATATTCCCCTCATTAGAATCTTAAGATCCTTGAGGGTCAGTGACTTATTTTATGTTTCATTTTTTACATTGGTCTCTAATATAGGTGTATTAATAAATTCTTAGAGAACTGAATAAGTATTTGTGTACCTAACTATTCTTCTTTAGTAGTTTCCCTTTTTTTGGTTCCAAATGATCATTTAGGTACACTTAAAATATCTGTCATTGAATAGAATAGTTTGCCTCTTTGGAGACCCAATGACCAATTCTTAGGTTCTTCATCTGTCCTTTCTTGGTACCTGCTACCTCTCAGTACAATTCTCTGCCAAATATTGCCAGAAAAATGGTAGCAAATTTGCCTCAAAAAAAGAAAAATAATACAAATTCAAGAGTTTAGATGACAGATGTATGCATTATATTACATCAAAAACCAGTTTTTTCCCTTAAAAGCCAGTTATATGTTTGGGTAGAGAGATATCTCCATGCCTTTGGGAGAGATGGCAAGTTTATATTAACTTGTGCCTCCTGAGGAATTTGCAGTTATTGTGTAAGGAAACATTGTGGTGTAATAGAACAAGAGAGAATGTAAGAATAAACTTTACCTCTTTCCTAATTTTGCTATTTGGTGATCCATGAGTTGTTTAACTACTTTGATATTGATTTCCTACCTGCAAATGAGAAACAATATTGTTATGCCTACTTTACAAAAGAATTGTTGGAGGGCAGCTGCATAGTGCAGTGATTAGAGCTCTTGCCCTGGAGTCAAGAGGGTCTGAGTTCAAATCCAGCCTCAGACATTTACTGTCTGTCTGGGCAAGTCATTTTAATACTGATTATCTCCCCACCTCTCCCTGGTAGTTGTCAGAGACAAATGAAATAACAAGTAAAGTGTTTCATGATATCTAAAGTCCTTTAAAAATGAGAGGTTAAAAAAAATATGACAATCGACATACAGTTGAACACTAACACATGCATTTGAAAAAGTAGTCCTGGTTGCAAGTAGTAGAATTTAAGTAAAGAAAGTTTAATCATATGCTTTTCTCTCTTGATGGTAGGCCTTCTCTTTACCTGGTCATGTATTATTTTATTTCACCAAGTTTTTAATGAGCATTCCGTTATGTTCTATTTGCTGAGTCTGAAAAGGGAGCTCTTAAAAATTTATGAAGGTCAGTAAGTAGTACACAGACAATTATGATTTGAAGTGCTATAGAACCTCAAAATTACATTGTTATCATGTTTATACAGCACTTGATATTTTCCAGAATGATTTTTACAGGGTATTCTTATTTCTGGTCCTCAAAAACACTATGACATAGGAAGATTAAGCAATTGATGATTGGAAAATTTAATGACTTGCCCAAGGTATGTCACATGATTAAATTATTAAAATTGAGAATAGAATTCAGATCTTTATCTTCTCAATCTAGTATTTTTTTGTTAAGGGATTGAGAGACAGAGAGACAGAAAGATTTCTACTTGGAAAGATTCATGGAGTCATGACTTCAGTAGGACTTTGGGGATCATTTTTCCAGTCTGTTCATAGGGATCCTTTAGTTTTATTCTCCCATTTTACAGAAGACAAACTGAGGTCTTAGATGAATTGTCCCAAGTCACTTAGGTGAAGAGCTGGAATTTGAACCCAGGTCCTGTAATAATGGAGCTGGGCCTTGAAGGTTAGTTAGTATTGATTGTAAAGGAGATGGGGTTCAGTAGAAAGAAAAAAGCAGAAATAGGAAGAGGTAGGGACCAAAGTTAGGTTGATTCTTTTTAGAGTTGTGACTCAGGTTAAATAAAAAGATCTAGGGGTTTTAGGAGAAATATTATTCTTAGCAGAGAATCAGGTTTTAATGAAGATGAATAGGTGAAAGAAATTCTTGAACAAAGTAGAGAATATTGTATATTTGCTTGTAGAAGAACAAAATTTCCTCATTGTTAAAAGGTGATGGGGCTAAATTGGTTAGCAAAAGAGGGAATTGGAGAAGGAATTTGTCTAGGGAGAAGAGTATGAATAATTTCTAGGGCTTCATTAATGTCCAGTCTAGACACGTGACTTACATGGAAGAAGAATTTGTGTTTATTGTTATATTTTTTGTTACTTTATTTCCTTGTAGGCTATTTCACATAGACTTAGGAATGGGAATGAGAACCTAGTTTTTTGTTAGGGTTTGTTTAAGACTCAGCTCTTCACAATTTTTCTTAGTCTTTTGATCGGGCTCTATGTGAGATCTGTAATCCAGAATAATAGTATGACACAGTACTGGGTCATTGCTTTCCAGGACAGATCCTCTGGTATAGATATTGAAGAAGTTGTCAAAATATATAAAATTTAGAGTTAATGGAACAAAAGGATTATTATTGCCCTTTCAACACAATATAACTTGCAGAGTTAACTGCAGATATGTCATTACTCTCTTGATGCTAAAGATAAATACAATAAGATGAATAAGAGAGTCCTTTCTTTCTAGACACATGCAGTCTTAATAATGAAAGCAAATAAAATTACATAGAGTAACCTAGTTATATAACACACGTGTATTACGGTCGATTTACAAATGTGAGATGGCTTGTAAATACTATCTGTACTTAATATTTTTTTTGGTCAGCTATTGAAGCCTAGTTCTGAAACTAAGTCTGTAATCTTTGTTAACTATGTAGTTTATATTTCTGTTTGAGAACTATATGGAAAACTAACATGCAGTTGCTAATTGTAAAAACACATGGAATGATGTGGAATGATAAGCCAAAATGCACAATTACTCTCATGAAGTTATTATATAAAATGTTAATCCTTTTGAAATTATGTGAAATTTCTGAGCAATTAATATTTTGTGTGAGCTTTACTTTTTTTTGATAGTCCTTGCTAATTTTTCATTCGACTTGTTTCGAGAATTATTAAAAATGATTCTGTTTTACTGCTGATGTGCTTTTCAAAAACTGTCTCCATTAAAGTGATAATATAGTTATATTTCACATTTCTAGACTAGCAAGGCATTTTATGAACTATTTTCCTGTACTTTTTTTTTTAAAGATATTGACAAGAAGATTACGATTTCGTTTGGAACGTGCATCTGGGGAGACATCATTAATAGATCGGACTGGAAGAATGTTGAAAATGGAACCCTTAGCAACAGTTGAATCTTTAGAGCAGTATCTCTTGAAAATGGTGAGAGCTTTATTTTTTTTTTCCACCCGTTTGAGCAAAATGGATTTGAGTTATATGATCTATGTTTCTTGTTTTCAGGTAGCAAAGCAGTGGTATGATTTTGATAGGTCATCTTTTGTTTTTGTTCGGAAACTACGAGAGGGGCAAAATTTTATATTCCGACACCAGCATGATTTTGATGAAAATGGAATTATTTACTGGATTGGCACAAATGCTAAGTAAGTATTTGATATATGCTAATAGTAGATCTTATTTTGAAAGCTCCTTCATAATCGTGTAGATATAGTCTTACACTATCCATGTGTTTCTCTCTCCTTTCATGATGAGCCTATTTACTGTTATGACCATACATATCTTCTCTATATTTGTTACACTAACTTGAACATAAGTAGTCATTGGCAACAAACTAAAGGCATTTATTGTTTGTCTATATTTCAATTTATTTAAGTATTCAACATCTATCCAACAGACACTCAGTGCTAAGTGCTAAAAACATAAGTTCAAAGAATAAAACAATGCCACTCAGAAGGAGTTTATATACAAAGTAGTTAAATGCACGGTAATTTGAAAGGAAAACTTAGAGTTTGGGAATCTGGGTTTTCAGCCTTTATTCAATCAGCCATCTTGGCCAGTATTCTTGGTATTTTATCTTTTTTTTTTATTTTGGTTCAATTATTTTTTAGTTATTTCCAACTTTTTTGTGACCCCATTTGGGATTTTCTTGGCAAAAATTCTATAGTCATTTGCCATTTCCCCAGCTCATTTTACAAAAGAGAAAACTTAAGCAAACAGGATTGCCCAGACTAATACATTAGTAAATGTCTGAGACCATTGGAACTCAGTAGATAAGTCTTCCTTATTCCAGGTCTGGCACTCCATCCACTGCACTATCTAACTGCCAAAATAAAATTTTTATTGTATTTTAAAATGTAAAAACCTCTTTGCTTCAAGCCATGCCAACCCTTGATCTAGGCAGGAGGTGATAAGGGACTAAACTAATAATAAAGTAGTGGCTTCATGAGTAGGGAACGACTTGTATCTAAAAAATGTTGTGAGGATAGATAGGCATTATTTGGCAACTGATCAGATATGTGAGATGAGGAATAGTGGGTGAGTTGAGGGTAATGCCATGGTTATGTCCTTGAGAGAATGGAAGAAAGTGATGCCTTTGACAGAAATTAAGAAGTGTGAAAGGGGGAAAAAAAGTGTGAAAGGGGGAAGGTTTGTGGAGAAAGAGAATTAGTTCTGTTTTAAATGTGTTAAATTTAACATGGGACATGTCCTTGAAATGTCCAAATGAGATTTAATTCTAAGGCCATAGAGATCATGGCTAAATCCCTGGAAATGAGGTTAGTAAGAGTGCAAAGAAGATCACTTGGTTCATGTTCTCATACTCTCACATCTTCTTTGATGTTCTCTTGATAATAGTGAGTCTTAATATTATAAAAGATTGCTTATGGAAGATCATTTCATCTTGTTCTTGGTTGTAAGGATGAGGGCTCATTTTTTTCCCTCAAATACAAATATCATTTCTTAATCAATATAAAACTAAGGTGAGTTTTGTAAAGTATATAGTAAGTTGAGGTGAACTTCAAGGTTCATTTATCATTGGTAACCTTCTGTGGTACCAAGACTTGCTCTCAGTGGGAAGAAATAAATGAAATCATCATGAAAAAAGATTTAATAGTTTTAAATATATTTGAATGCATTTAATAATTGATCATATCCAGAGATGATGAGAAAATGTTAAAATTATTTAATGAGATTGAAAAGTACTAATTAGGAATATTGTTACCTGTAACATTTTTCATTTTAAGTCATAGGTTTACCACTTTCTAGTTGTAAAAAATGAAAGGAATCAATATAAACAACAATAACATTTTCCTGATATCTTTATTTTATATTTGTTTAGAACTGCATATGAGTGGGTAAATCCAGCAGCCTATGGATTGGTGGTTGTAACATCATCAGAAGGAAGAAATCTGCCTTATGGCCGCTTAGAAGACATCCTAAGCCGGGATAGTTCAGCACTTAATTGTCATAGCAATGATGATAAGAATGCTTGGTTTGCCATAGATCTTGGTCTGTGGGTAATTCCTTCAGCATATACATTACGCCATGCTCGTGGTTATGGAAGATCTGCCCTTAGAAACTGGGTTTTCCAAGTATCCAAAGATGGACAGAACTGGACTACTTTGTATACGCATGTTGATGATTGTAGTCTGAATGAACCAGGGTTAGTTGAAGATCATCTTTACCAATTGGGAAGCTTTGTTTCTTTGTAATGTGGTATTTTAGGATTATTTTTTAGGAATATTTTATAAAAGCAGTTATGTTGAGAATTTGAAATTTTTTATTATAATATGTACTCTTAACATATATTAGAAAAACTGGGTGTTTAATACAGAACTCTCAAGTCACAAATCTTTTAAGATTTTATTTATCAGGTATTCTCCTAAGAACTGCTTTGATTTTGGTTTAAAATACAGTCATATAAAATGTTATGTGTTTGCATTTAGCATATCAGATCTGTTATTTTGGGAGGGCTTAAATTTTTTTTTCTGGTTCAGCATTCTTGTACAGAATTTTTATATGTTGGTTTCTTGGGGGATTGTCAAGTATTTAAGTTTTTGACAAAACCAGTAATTCCATATACTGAACTAGTCTGCCCTTTTTTATTTATCAAGCCCATTTTTAATGAGAATTGACAGTATATTAATTAAATAGTACCATTTTGAAGTTCATTTTAAAATACTTTCTTTCACTCTTAAAAAGGTCAACAGCAACATGGCCTCTTGATCCACCAAAGGATGAGAAACAAGGGTGGAGGCATGTGAGAATCAAACAAATGGGAAAGAATGCTAGTGGCCAAACACACTACCTCTCCTTATCTGGATTTGAACTTTATGGCACTGTGAATGGAGTGTGTGAAGATCAGCTAGGTAAAGAAATGACATGTGGTCATTTTTCCAATATTGATAGAAAATTAACTGTTTTCAAATGTGAATTGTTTGTTGACAGTGTTGGAATTGTCATTTTATAGGAAAAGCAGCTAAAGAAGCAGAGGCTAATTTACGAAGGCAGCGACGTCTGGTACGCTCCCAAGTTTTGAAGTACATGGTTCCTGGAGCCCGGGTAATAAGAGGAATTGATTGGAAATGGAGAGATCAGGATGGCAGCCCACAAGGAGAAGGCACTGTCACAGGAGAACTACATAATGGTCAGTAGGTACCTGTGAATTTGAGTTTTGGGTTTTTTTAAAAATACCGTATTGGTATTTTTGTCAAAATTTGGAGTTGATTTGAACTTTTTTCTCTTAATTTTAGAGGCTGAATAGATATTTTCTTTTTCAGGATTGTGACACAACTCTAATGTTTATAATAGCAACCATGGCTTATTTTACAAAGAATTGAAATAGTAACACTTCAGTGATTGTGAGGAAACTTACAGATCCTGTATTATCTCTGAATATAGGGGATTTAAAAAATATATGATTACTATGATATTTTCAGTAAAGGTTCCTGAAATTTTACTATTATTTTGTCATGTACACTACATAAATGTCTTTCTACTTTTGTTTAGCTTCGCAGTTGTGATGTTCTTTTTATTTTCATAAGTTCATTGTTATGTAAACATACTTCATATTTTACTAGAGTGTTGCTGCTGAAGTTAATATCCATGTTTCCTTAAGAGATTGCTGATTTTACTATGGGAAAGCTGTTGGTAGTGGTTTTTGGTTTGATGCCCTCTAATGCTGATCAGAACTATCAGAAATATTAAATTGTATGATCTTTTTCATTAGAAACTTGCCAGAATCAATAAATAGGAATTTTCCATTTTAATAAATGATTATGCATTTAAACTGACTATTTTTTAAAAGCCAAAATATAAACTTTCTTTGTTTTGTGTTTTGGCAAGCATTCTCTATGAATGACAGCGCTATTCTCATAGTTATTCATTAAATGAATTATAGTGCCGAGGAAAGAGCAAAGATAGATTAGTTTATCTTGTATTTTGCAGTAGTCAAGGTGTATGTGCTGCAGCTCTGCAGGGGAAATAGCATTTTATAGAGTGATGAGATTTTTCTGGTTTGAGGCATATAAAAATTAGGATTTTGAATCTCTCAGATTATTGTTACTAATAACAGTCCTGCCCAATAATATCTATTTTATTGAGAGTTTGTGTATGAGATATGTATCATCTTATAAAATAATTATTTACCAAATTGTTACTAGGAAGAGAGGTTGTTACACATCTTACAGGTTAATTTTTGATGAAAACAAACTTAATCCTATTGTAAAGTCAAATATGAAAGACTTTTATATTTTGATAGGACGTTTTGGATCACCTAAAGTGTTCCTTTCCATTTTTGTTTGCCTTTGGTGAAGCACTTCCCCATGAGGAGAACACATTTATTTCCCCACAAATTTTCTATTCTCTCTAAAAGTTTCAGTCCTTGTTCCATCTTGGGACTCATGTTATACCTGCATATTCCTCTTTTATTAATAGTAATAACACATCATATATATTGAGAATCGACTTTTGCGTGTGGAGTTAACTTTTTACAAAAGATCCTAAGGGTGGCTAGGTGGCGCAGTGGATAAAGCACTGGCCCTGGAGTCAGGAGTACCTGGATTCAAATTCCGGTCTCAGACGCTTAATAATTACCTAGCTATGTGGCCTTGGGCAAGCCACTTAACCCCATTTGCCTTGCAAACACCTAAAAAAAAAAAGATCCTAATCTTAACTGTTTTTTGATTTTGATTTTTAAGTAGGATTTAGTTCTTTTTTAGGTTTTTTTTTGGCAAGGCAGTGGGGTTAAGTGGCTTGCCCAAGGCCACAAAGCTAGGTAATTATTAAGCGTCTGAGGTCAGATTTGAACTCAAGTCTTCCTGACTCTGGAACCGGTGTTCTATCCACTGCACCACCTAGCTGCCCCAGCATTTAGTTCAATCAACAAGCATTTTTTTCTTTCCCTTCCCTTTCCAGAAATAAAAATGAAATATAATAGAACCCTTGTAGCAGATAATACACTGAGAAGCAAAACTATTTCCAACATTTACAGTATTAAAAAATACATATCTTTGGGCAGCTAGGTAGTGCAGTGGATAAAGCACCGGCCCCAGAGTCATGAGGACCTGAGTTCATAACCGACCTCAGACATTTAATAATTACCTAGCTGTGTGATCTTGGGCAAGTCACTTAACCCCATTGCCTTGCAAAAACAAAACAAAACAATTTTCTTACTCAATTCCCTAAATTCATAGCCTCTTGGCCAGGAGGGTAGGTAGCATGATTTATCATTCTTACTCTTCCAGAGTTGTTTTTTGTTGTTCTAGTATAAATTTTTCTTTTGTATCCACTTCGCTCTATCCTATAAATTTTCAAAGATTGCACTAGTTAAACCAGAATTTATTCAGTCATTCCCCATTAATTGGCATCTTTTACTTTTTAACTTTTTTGAGCGTTAACTTTGATAAAACACATTAAAGACAGCTGTACAAAAATGGTTTCAATGATTTTGACAGACAATATAATAATATCTACTTTTGGTTATGTTGAGCAAATATAATAAAAATGTTAATTTGTTTCAAAATAAACTAGCAGATTTAATGAAGTACAATAAAAATACCAGTGGGTTATTTCATATAATTAGATGAGTTTATAGTAAAATATATAATATATAGTTTATAGTAAAATTCTTACAGAAAAAATAAGTTGGACAATAATATAGTGAATAACTATGACAATCCAAACCATTGATGGTAAACTAGCACTATCAGATCTCAATATATTATAAAAAACTGTTGAATGTTGGGAAAAGCATAGATCAATAAATGGAATAGAAGAGAATCCAGTCAAATCAGTTATTTTGTACAAGAGAGAATCCAGAAGTCAAATTAGATATTTGTACAAGATAAATTCATGATTAGAAAATCTAAGAAATGGAATCACTGTTAAAAATTGTTGTATAGTCATATATATAGAAGAAAATCAGTTTGGATCCTCCTAAATGTTAAGGTTCTGTTACCCATTCTCCCCGTATTACTTTTAGCAGGTCAAAAGAATTTAGCATGATGACAATAAAATCTAACTAGATAAATAATCTAATTTTTAAAATCTATAGAGAAAGAGGAATAGACATGCTAATTCTTCAGAATTGAGTTGGATTGAAATGGTATTTATGATTAATAAACATTAACATATTATCTTCTATCGAGTTAATATATAATATACTGTGACTGGTGAATTGGATAAGGGTTTGTGGAATAACTTCAGAATCATTTATTATTATGGCTATGAAAAATGTGTTTTTAATTTCAAAAATCAACTTAAAACTGAATTTTTGATAACATAATGGGTTTATAAATTTGGTCTTATATGGGGAGATCTATATGGGGAGGATAGAGAACATATATTTTTCTATAAAGGAAAAGATTAAATTTAAGAAGTCTTAAAATATAAAGAATCATTGTATTTGGTTTAATAATGTTTCTAAAATTCCCCACCTCTTCCATCTATTTTTTTTTTGCAAGGCAATGGGTTTAAGTGGCTTTCCCAGTGCCACACAGCTAGGTAATTATTAAGTGTCTGAGGCTGGATTTGAACTCAGGTATTCCTGACTCCAGGGCTGGTGCTCTATCCACTGCGCCACCTAGCTGCCCCCTATGTTTGTTTCTGTAAGAGAAGAAATGTGTTAATTTTAAAGTCTACTCTGCATATAAAGCAAATTAATATTCTAGCCAATAAAGCAGATTAAATCCAGTTAAGATTTTCTATGAATTTGCTCAAATCCAAATAATCAACCCCATTAGATAATTGAGGGGTCTGTATTTTGTATACAGGTAAGGATATTCTAAAAGGACCAATTATATTTAAAGTGACTGTGCATTTATTTCTAACTATTGCTTATAATGTTCAAACTATTTTAAAGTGGTCTAGAATTATTAAAATACATTCCCACATATAGATTCTTGGTAAAAATTTTGTTTTAATATTAATTACATTTTTTTTTGAATTAGAGATGGATTTAAAAAACCCATGAACCTCTTGGAGATATTTACCACACCAATATTAATAATTAGTATGTTTGTTTGCTTTAACATTTATAAAACACTTTATATATGTCATCTCATTTGATCCTCAAAACTACCTTGTTTGAAAGTGCTATTATTATTATTTTCTTCATCATACAGATAAGAAAATTAATACCAAAAGAGGTTAACTTACTTGTCCAGAATAACATAATGTTTGAGGCAGGATTCAAACTCAGGTCGTCTTCTTTCCAAGTCAAGCACTTTATCCACTGTGCCACTTACCTGCCTCAAATATACTTTTAAATATTAAGTGACCATCACTTTTTTATGTTTAAGAAAAGAAAGTATTTAATACACATTTTCTTCATAAATAAAAGGAGTAGGTTATAAATCTTAAAGATTATTAATTTTCTTAAATCAATTTAATATTTTACTCATGACTTAAATTTAGTTACCATTATTTTATATTAAAATGATTTCTTTTTAAGATACATATTATTACAAATTAAAAACTATAATTGTTTATTATAATTGATTTGCCTTGTCCATTAATAATACAATATATAATTATCACTGAGTTTAAAATTTTCTATGCCTAATTCATCTTATTAAGACTCCACTAAAAAAAAATTTGAACTTCAAAATCTGACCAAAATGATAATTACTTTAAAAATTTAATGTTTTATTTGTAATGTTTCTCCCCATGGCTTGGTAAAAATATCATCAGTATTTTATTTTTACTTTACATGATTTTGTGTTTTTCCAGAAAAAGAGACTGACCACCTGACTGTATAATTTATTTAGCATAGTAAAAAAAGGTTTGTTAATTTCAGAATTTGCTAAAGCTGCAGGATTTTTCCCCCTGTGCTCTTACAAGAATTCACTTAGAAAAATGAAACAGGGAAGCCCCAGTGAATAATAAAATTAACCTTTTCATTTTGTGTGTGTGTGTGTGTGTGTGTGTGTGTGTGTGTGTGTGTGTGTGTGTGTGAAAGATCAAAATATAGAAATAAAGAAGAGAGTGAAGAATTTACCAGGTTTCTCTGAATTGTAGCTTAAGTATCTTGCTTGGATTTTTTTTTTAATTGTTGATTTATGAGAGTTTACAATTTTGTAGTGTTTTATGGTTTTATAAAACACTTTTCTCACAGTAGCCATAAGCTAAGAGAGTTTAAGTTCAGAAAGATCAGTGGTTTGCTTGTAGTCACACAAATAAACCCAGATTTCCCTCCAATTCCAGCATCTGTTACTCTGTTTTGTTGTGAATCATATGACCCAAAGAATACTGGCCTACAGATGGCATTGGTAACCTTTCAGAGACAAAGGGTTTAAATTGATTGAATTTTCAAATCTCCTAATTTAATTTTAGTTGGCAGACAAAAGTTTTTAATGACTTCTAGTAACTCAGAGATACAAAGCTGATCCCATATTGTGGAGCTTCTGTCTAACACGCTCCTGTCTGCTTTGTGCTGGGTCTTACAAACTCCTGTCCCTTTCCAGGCTGGATTGATGTCACCTGGGATGCTGGTGGCTCAAACTCTTACCGTATGGGCGCAGAAGGAAAATTTGACCTCAAGCTTGCACCAGGGTACGACCCTGATACAGCGGCATCACCCAAACCTGTTTCATCCACTGTTTCAGGCACAACACAATCATGGAGCAGCTTGGTGAAAAACAACTGTCCAGACAAGACGTCTGCTGCTGCAGGCTCCTCAAGTAGAAAAGGAAGCAGCAGTTCTGTGTGTAGCGTGGCCAGTAGCAGCGACATCAGCTTGGGTTCGACCAAAATGGAGCGGAGATCAGAGAGTGTAATGGAACAGAGTATAGTTTCAGGAACTGATGTCCATGAACCGATTGTTGTTCTCTCGTCTGCTGAAAGCATGCCTCAAGCTGAAGTAGGGTCATCCTCCAGTGCAAGCACCAGCACCTTAACAGCGGACACAGGAAGTGAAAATGCTGAAAGGAAGTTAGGTCCTGATAGTTCTGTTCGTACCACTGGAGAGTCTAGTGCCATATCCATGGGGATTGTGAGTGTTAGCTCTCCTGATGTTAGTTCAGTGTCTGAATTGACTAACAAAGAAGCAGCTTCACAAAGACCCCTTAGCTCTTCAGCAAGTAACAGACTCTCAGTAAGTTCTTTGTTGGCTGCTGGGGCCCCTATGAGCTCTAGTGCAAGCGTTCCTAACTTATCCTCTAGAGAAACTTCTAGTTTGGAGTCTTTTGTGAGGAGAGTGGCAAACATAGCACGAACCAATGCTACAAACAACATGAATTTGAGTCGAAGCAGCAGTGATAATAACACTAATACTCTGGGGAGGAATGTGATGAGCACTGCAAGTAAGTGAGCTTTTCCTTATGGAAGACAATGCTTTCTCAACTCCCTTATGAGATGTAAAATAGAGCCTTTTAATCAGCCTTTTAATTTGTGTTTTTTAATTTCAAAAATGGATTCTGATTGGTTTCGAATTATAAAAGTTTTCATAATACCAAAATAATAATTGAACAGATTTATTTTTTATGTTGAAGGGCTAAAATTAATTATGTTCTAAAGCAGTGGCTTGCTGACTGTGGCCCAAGGGCCAAATCCATCCCACCTCCTGTTTTTGTACAGCCTACTTTATTTAAAAATGTAAAAAGCACTTTATTTAAAAATGTAAAATCTCATGGCTACTCCTGTTCTAAACTAAAGAAGCTTCAATTCTAAAGTAACTATAGTGAGGTAAGTTTTATAACAGGGAAATGTTAGTAGTTGGGCATGCTTCAGTGTTATTCTAATAAAAATTTTTGCTTAGGTCTTGATTGTTAGTTTTAGCTGGGAAAAATCTTTGATTTCAGTTGAAGTGACTAAATATTCAGAGTAATTTGTTTTGGGAAACATGACTTGAAAAAGTTAATTATTTTAGTTCCTGTTTATAACCAACCATTTTTAGTTACAGTTTGAGAAAATTATGGTACTATGAAATAGTTTGGTGTTAGGTCTTCCAAGTTACTTTTTAATATTCATAAATATGATATTTATTGCTAAGACTGCCTGAAAGTTTTCTTTATTTTTTTTAAAATAATCTGTTGTTGTACATGAGGACATATTTTTTATTTTTAACTTGCCATCTTTTTATCTATAGCTTCTCCTCTTATGGGTGCCCAAAGTTTCCCTAATTTGACTACAACTGGTACTACATCTACAGTGACAATGTCAACATCTAGTGTTACTAGCAGCAGTAATGTAGCCACAGCAACAACAGTTCTATCAGTTGGTCAGTCACTAAGTAATACTTTAACCACCAGCCTCACATCAACATCAAGTGAGAGTGACACAGGTCAGGAAGCTGAATATTCTTTATATGGTAAGTTGTTATTAAATTTTAAGTTGATGACTATTTTATATGTTGATTCTTTTTCTCTCCTGGTAGAACTTAGATCTTTCCAAATAAAAAATATTTAAAGAAGCATTTATTATGTTCTAATTTAAGTGTATTGATTTAAGAAATAAAAAAGTATTTTAATTGGCAAATTTTATAATAAGTAGATATGTAATTTCTTTTATAGGAGGGATTAAAAATGCAAAATAACTTGCTTGGATAAGTATTTGAAGTTGTTATAAGGAAGAGTTTTGGAGAACTACCTTAGCAGATGTTGTATTTAAAATACTTAAACAAAAGAAAAGAAAAGAAAAAGAAAAGTGCAAGTGGATAAGCTATGTTAAAATGATATTTTATAAATTGATTTTTTATAAAATTGATTCTGACTGTATTTTCAACCGTTAACATTTCTGTATAAGGAATTTTTATTGTATTATCTGTTTGTTTTCTTCAAGTAAATATGTTGAGGATTCTTCTCTACATCCCTCAAATCATATTATTTTTTGTTTTTATCAGGCTTTTTTTTTTTGTCCTTTGAAATTAATTTCTAAATTTTGTTATTTTGTGATTTTCCATATTTTGACTCACTTTAATGGGATTTGAACATAAACGTTTATTAAGCACCTGATATATGCAAAGGAGTTTACCTGCTATTTAAAGAGTGGTAATCAGGAAAGAAATTAGAAAAGATGTAACCTACACTTGGCCTTAAAGAGAAGGACTTTTCTTAGACATTAGACCAGATCAAGGGAAGTCTTGTTTCAGGCATGAGAGATCTAGTGCGCCAAAGTAGAGGTAAAAGAAATTGTTCCACTTTGAGCAGAAGTTAGGGGATTGAGAGTTAAGATTAGAAACATAATTTGGAGCTAGATATTTTATATACCTTGAATTCTAAGCAAAATAGTTTATGTTTTATTTAGTGAGCAGTGGAGATCTACTGATATTTATTGAGTAGGGAAATGATTAGGAATCTTGTTCTGGTTTGGGCCTAAATTTAATCCTGGCACTGCCACTTATTATCTCTATCTCTATCTCTATCCATATCCATATCCATATCCATATCCATATCCATATCTAGATAGATATTGATATATAGATGGATATCTATATCTAGCTATATCTCTCTGTGTATACATATATATGTCTATTATAGATATGTATATGTGTGTGTGTATGTGTGTGTAATTTTTTCTATCTTGGTCAAGTAATTTCCTTGATAAAACCTCAATTTCTTCTGTGAAATGAAGGTGTTGGACTAGTCTCTTCTACTTCTGAACCTCCTAAATTTTTTCTGCTATTCTGAAAGAGGATCTGAGGTGAAAGGAACTTTAAAGTCCTAATATAACTCCATAACTGAACAAGAATTGCCCTATATAGCCTGACCAGTCATTTAGACTTTGCTTGAAGATTTCTACTGAGGAGGAATTAACTACAAAGCAGCTAGTTTATTCCATTTTTGCATAACTCTTATTAGAAAAGATCTAGTATGTCATAGTGGATAAAGAATTAACCTTGTAGTTTAGGAAAACCTGTTTTCAAGATCTGCCTGCCTTGTCATTGAAGTATACAAGTCATTTAACTCCTTGGTGTCCTAAGCCTTGTTCATGTATGTGTGTATGTGTGTGTGTGTGTGTGTGTGTGTGTGTGTGTATACATATATATACACATAAAATAAAAGGAGCATGCACATCAAAATGTGAGTGCTTATTTATTTTTATATTATTTATATGTGCATTAATACTACTGTATTAATTTTTGACATTAGAAAACTTATGCAAAAATAGGAATTTAAAAGGGATTAGCTAAAGATAATCCTATTTGAACTTTGGGAATCAGTGTGATATCACTGGAGGTAGGGGATAATGTTCAGAAGAGAAAGTGAGACTGGTGACTTAGCACAGCACCTCCTCACTTAAATCATTTTCTCTTTTTCGAGAAGGAAGGACAAACAACATCAGTTGATATTAAGAGATTTGGCAACTTAATATTTATTTATATTTACATTATGTTATGTTATATTTTAGTTGCCCTGAGGTTGTAGGGATTGTTGAAATCCCAGAAGACTTAAATAAGGGGACAAATCCACAATTGTTTTTGCAAGTGTACAGTCCATCTTTCCATCTTGTCACTTGGTTAATCACACTGCCTTTTGAGTTAAGACCGACCCTAGGTCCCTAGTCCCCACTTTGAAGACTAGTGCTGTAAATAATGAGTAGCTTAATCTACATCAGTGGAGGCAATTTCTGTATGAGCTACTCATAGTGAGAAAATTATAAATATAGATATTTAGTGCCACCACCTCCCAATTGCATCAGGCCTCCATTCATGTTTTGGTAATTTTCATCTTTCAGATTCTTAAAAATAATTATAGTGTACACTGAATTGTTTCATCTTTATGTAAAATATTTCCAGTTCTTTCCTTTATGTCAGATTCTCCATTCTTCTTGTCCTCTAGGTTTTTTCTATTTATCAGTGAACTTTCTATGAAATGCAGTGCTCAGAACTAAACACAATACTTTATAAATTTTTTTAAATGTATTTATTTATTTATTTGTTTTGAATTTTGCAATTTTCCTCCTAATCTTGCTTCCCTCCTCCCACAGAAGGCAAGTCTGCTAGTCTTTACATTGTTTCCGTAGTATACATAGATTTAAGTTGGATGTGATGAGAGAGAAGCAAGATACCAGGTTTTTTTTTTTAATTAAAGGTAATAGTCTTGGTCTTTGTTCAAATTCCATAATTCTTTCTCTGGATACATATGCGATTCTTCATTGCAGATACCCCAAAATTGTGCCTGATTGTTGCACTGATGGAATGAGCGAGTCCATTAAGGTTGATTATCACCCACCATGTTGCTTTTAGGGTATACAGTGTTTTTCTGGTTCTGCTCATCTTGCTCAGCATCAGTTCATGTAAATCCCTCCAGGCTTGCCTGAATTCCCATCCCTCCTGATTTCTAATAGAACAATAGTGTTCTATCACATACCATAGTTTATTAAGCCATTCCCCAATTGATAGACATTCACTCAATTTCTAGTTCTTTGCCACCACAAACAGAGTTGCTTTGAATATTTTTGTACAAGTGATGCTTTTATCCTTTTTCATCATCTCTTTAGGGTATAGACCCTGTAGTGGTATTGCTGGATAAATGGGTTTGCACATTTTTGTTGTCCTTTGGTAAACACAATACTTTTTTAAAAGTTACTCATTTCATTTTTAATTTATGGAATAAAACAAAAATTTTCATAACAGTGTAATATAATTTAAAAAGATTGCACATGAAACTGCAAATTTGTTATGTACAATTTGCCATTCTTTTTAAATACTTAATAAAGTTACATAAATTTCTTTTTTCCTTTCCTTTAATCCCCTCATCCTAAAATTGTTGCCATTAGACGCAAATATGCATATATGTTCATTCTATACATACTTCTATTAATTCTTTCTCTGGATGCATATAGCATCTTCCTTCATATGTTCCTTGTAGTTATTTTGAGTATTTATTTTATAATAAAGTGATTTAGTCACTCAAAGTTGTTCTTAAAACATCACTGTTTACTATATACAGTGTTCTTTTGTTTAATTTTCTCTTCATTATCTTGTTCAAGTTTATCCAAGTTTTTCTAAGTTCATCTAGCTCATCATTTCTTATAGCACAATACATCACAATCTTATACCACATTTTGTTCAATCATTCCACAGTTGATGGACATCCCCACAATTTCTAGTTCTTTGCCATCACAAAGAGAGCTACTATAAATATTTTAGAAATATAGCTTCTTTTCCTTTTTCCCTATGATTGTGATTCGATTAGGTCAAGTATAGTGGTTCTCTCACCTTCTGGAAGTAATGTAGCCCAAGATTGTATCAGCTTTTGGGGGCTCTTGTATCATTACTGTCTAGTCTCTCCAATATAGGTTTCATTATATGGTGCTACTTTTCCACTCCCATCTCACCTTTTTTGGGGTTCATATTCCAATCATAGGGCCTATTTTCCATCATAACTTTGTAATACTTGCAGGTCACCTTTTCCTTTTTGCTTTAGGAGGTCCAGTTCATCTTGCTTATTGTATTACACATTTGAGTTTAGATATCAAGGATTCAATCAGTAAACTTCTCTTAAGTACCTGTAGTATGCTGGGTGAGGGTACAAAGTTGAAGACAGTCCTAATTCTTGGGGAGCTCAAAGGTTAATGGGGGAGAAAATTTGTGAACAATTATGTACAAACATTCTTTATTCATGAGAAAGTGAAAAAAATTAGTAGAGGAAAGACTACCTATTTATTTCTTGGATATAGTATTATTTGAACTCCTGAGTATTCTCATCTTGTGGTGACATTGCAGTAATGTCTTTGGAGTCACATAGACTATTTTCTTGTATATTATCTTAGGCTCTGAACCAGGAACTAACTCCTGTTGTTCTATTGGTTAATAATTGTCTTTCTCTGCTTTTACCTTTTGCATAAAATATATAAGAAAGTTCTTGGCTACTAAATATACAAATACATATTCATAAACATCCATATACATATACATATGGATGAATATATGTGCATATGTATACATAATGTGTGTATACATAAGTATATGCAGCCAAGGGGTGTGTTAATATGCTAATATGGGAAGAATAATGCAAAAGATATTAGGCTATACCTGGTTCTTCCTTTATTAGTTCTCTAAAACATTAAATTTGGGTTAAGCATATCTACTAAATACTCTTATAATGCTAGTATAATAATATTTAGAAGACCTCATTTGATTTTTGAGATACCTAGTTTGAAATTTTTAATGGTATTCTGTTATGTTGATTCCTAGAGTAAAGAAGGAAAAATAAACACTTGTTATACCTATTTGAGTGTCTTCTGGCAGCTTGAAGGAAGTATAGAATCAGTACAATTAGATAATTCCCCTTCCAGTGAACCATGGATAAATGTATATAAAATAATACATTTTTACTACCTCCATTATTTAAATTACATCATTATTTTTTCACAATTGATATTTTATTTTTCTAGTTGCATGTTATGAAAGATTTTGAACATTGCATGTGCATATTTTTAAGTTATACAATTTCCTTCTACCCTACCTTCCTATCCCACTTTCCTGAACAGCAGTCTGGTGACCTGTGTGTGTGTGTGTGTGTGTGTGTGTGTGTGTGTGTGTGTGTGTGTACACACATGCACATTTGTGTTTAACATACAGATAAGTAACTTTCTTTATAAGAAAAAAGAGATAGGAAAGAAAAACATAAAAGAAATTTTTTAAAAGTGAACATAGTGTTCATTCAGATTCTATAGGTTTTTCTTTGTTTTGTTTTGTTTTTCCTTCTTCTGAATGTAAATAGCATTGTCCAGAAGAGGTCTCCCAGGCTTGTCCTAGCTCTGACCTTCTGAGAGGAGTTATATCCATCAAGGTCGATCAGTTCACAATGTTGTTGTTAATGTGATTCTGCCTCCTTCACTCAGATTTAGTTCCTTGTAATTCGTCCCATGCTTCTCTAGAGTCTGACCAGACATTCACGATTTCTTTTTTTTTTTTTTTAACAAGGCAATAGAGTTAAGTAACTTGCCCAAGGTCACACAGCTAGGTAATTATTAAGTGTCTGAGGCTGGATTTGAACTCAGGTCCTCCTGGATTGAGGTGCTCTATCCACTGTACCACCCAGCCACCCTCATTGTTCTTATAGAACAGTAGTACTCCATAACATTCATATACCATCAGTTGCTTCATTATTGACTATTGCATCTTGTCCTTGCTATCTTTTCTTTATTGAAACCCATTTACTCTACAGATTCTCTTGTAATCATATTAGGTCATTTTATCTTTAATATTACAATTTTACATTTTATTCTTTAAATTTTCTTATTTTATTGGACCATAGGTGTGTACGGTATTTCTTGTCAGTTTGTTGATTACTTTGAAAATAAAATTATTTATGTTTTTCTTTAGATTTTCTTGATAGCTGCCGTGCAAGTACATTGTTAGCAGAGTTAGATGATGATGAGGACTTGCCTGAGCCAGATGAAGAAGATGATGAGAATGAAGATGACAATCAGGAAGATCAAGAGTATGAAGAAGTTATGGTATAGGAAATTTCTTTACTTTTTTTTCATTAATATAGGAAAGTGATGACAAAAGAATCATTAAATTAGAAGTATGATATTCGAGGGAAAGTTCTCTTAAATGGGAAACTGGTGATTAAAAATTCTTTCCATGTGTTGTGATGGATGTTTTGACTGATGGGGAAGAAAGGTTAGATCATTTAGAGTGGCACCATGGTATTGGAGTATATCTTAATTATAGTACACTGATGCATCTCTGATGTGTGTTTCTTTTTAGTGGGCTAAATTAGACCATTTCATGGTTATCCAAGTAAGTCCACTACCTGAAAAGTCTCTTTGTAGGAATTTTAATATATTAGATTTCCTTATACATTAACTCTTCTATTTGATAAGACTTACTAAAATGAATTTTTGCTGAAGAAAGATAGTTATTTTTAGTGTATGAAGCTTAGGAAATTCATAATCAACTTCATTACAATTTCATTATCAAGAAAAAGTTTTCCTGAAAGAGCTAAAGTTCCCAATTTTAATATCAATGTGTGTATTGATTGTTTCAGAGCAAAATTGGTTGGGTTAAGGGAAATAACTTCTACTGTAATTCAGAATCTTTTACATTTCTTATTTTGAGATCCTGAGGCGTCCATCCCTTCAGCGTCGAGCAGGTTCCCGCTCTGATGTGACTCACCATGCTGTCACATCGCAGCTACCTCAGGTCCCTGCAGGAGCAGGCAGCCGGCCCCTTGGGGAACAGGTAGACTCCACCTCTTCTTTATACCCTTTACCCAAACCTGTAGTACATTTAAAAATAAAACAGAGCTTAGAAGAATTTATGCTATTGTTTAAGAAAAGGATTAGATAAAAGGAATCTCCACTGAAGACTAGCTGATGATATTTCCTAGTACACAAATTTTACTTCCCTAGACTTGTGAAAAAAGGACTTATTTGGGAAGGGGGGGTGCCTAGGTTACAGCTCTAGTGGAAAAAGCTATGGTAACAGACACAGGGTCTGTCTAGAATTCTTTCGTTTTGTTCATATACTGCTATATGTTTGGTAATTTTGGTTTCAGGTCAGTAACTATAAATAGGTTTAATAATTATACATATAATAACCTGTATCAGATTACTTGCTATCTTGGGGAGGGGGAGAAAGGAACAAAAGAAGGAAGAAAAATTTGGAACTCAAAAGGTTACAGAAAGATGAATGTTGAAAATAATCTTTGCACATACAAAAAACATTATCAGGGCAAACACTTTTCACCAATTTGGTTAAGAATAAAAAGGGAAATGGGAGGTTTTTGAGAGTGTATGATCTTAAACTATTATAATTTAGCATTAGTTATGTTTTGTTAAGTGCTATGGGACTTGGTAGTGTCAGTTCTTCTTGTTTTATATACATACACACACACACATAAAGTCTTTACATATGTAAATTTGTGTTTTCTTATTCTCTGATGTAACATGTGACTATGCTATGGTATTAATTTATCAACTTTGATAAGGCTGGTTTGCTGCCTAAAAACCTTTCACTGATTGCACTTCTTTTGCATGCATAAAATTATTATTCAGATAATGTTTGGTTGACATAGTTTTTTTTAATTAGGAAGAGGAGGAGTATGAAACTAAAGGAGGACGTCGGAGAACTTGGGATGATGATTATGTGCTAAAACGTCAGTTTTCTGCATTAGTACCTGCTTTTGATCCTAGACCTGGTCGTACTAATGTCCAGCAGACAACCGACCTAGAAATTCCACCCCCTGGTATGTAGGTAGAATAGTGTATATTTTATGTTTTCTGATTTTTTTTTTTAGTTTTTTAGGCAATAATAAAATAGCCATGTCATAAACTTAGAAAAATATAGGTATAATGTGTGAATTAGCATAAAACAGGGATGTTCTGTTCTGTTTGAATCCTGAAAATATAAAATCATGTTAAATAGGAATGGTTCGGGTACAAAATACTTTGATAATCTGAGCTGTTACTATTCATTATTATAAACAAATAATTTACTAAAATCACAGATTTTGTTTTCTTTAATCATCTTTCTTTTTATAAAGGGAATTGTTTTGAAAAGGGCTCATGGTGAATATGGAATCACATTTTAACCTTTGTGCTAATTTTACAATATTTGGGACAATATTCAGTCTTTAGATAAACTATTGTCATAGAAGATTTTGTGTAAAATTTTTAAAAACTTGATGTGAAACTCTTAGTTTAAATTTAAGTGGTTACAATTTAAACAAGCACTTTAAAAAAGTTAGGACTTTTTTTGCTTAGTTGTGAAAGTAATGAGTGGCATGCTTTATAGTATACCATTGTCCTTAATTAATCTAGTTAATCTCGAGGAGAGAGAGAGAGAGAGAGAGAGAGAGAGAGAGAGGGAGAGAGAGAGGGAGAGAGAGAGAGGTGAGTGTTTGTGTGTGTGTGTGACATACCACATTTATCCATTGCCTTTAGAAGGTAAGATATTGTTTATATAGCTAATATATGGCAGAGGGGAGTAAATATCATTTCTTCCGCCTCTTGGTGTAATGAGCTTTCTAGATTATTATTATTTTGTATTTTTTTCCCGTAGGGAAGTTTCTTATATTGTTTTCAAATTTTGTAGGTACACCTCATTCTGAACTCTTAGAAGAGGTTGAATGTACTCCATCACCTCGATTAGCACTTACTTTGAAAGTAACAGGCCTTGGAACAACTCGTGAAGTCGAATTGCCCCTCACCAACTTCAAATCAACCATCTTTTACTATGTCCAAAAATTACTTCAATTTTCCTGTAATGGCAATGTGAAATCTGATAAACTTAGGCGTATTTGGGAACCAACATACACGTAAGAATTTTTTTTTTTAGTTTTTATAGCATGTGATATAACTCAAGTTTGAACTTTTGTTTCTGACACTTGTAAAGGTTCTTTTTTTAATACTTTTTTTTTTTTTTGCAAGGCAATGGGGTTAAGTGGCTTGCCCAAAGCCCCACAGCTTGGTAATTTTTAAGTGTCTGATGCCATATTTGAATTCAGGTACTCCTGACTCCAGGGCTGGTGCTCTATTCACTGTACCATCTAGGCCCCCCCTTTTTTTTCATAAATTTGTTTAAAAAATTTTTATAGTTTAAATATATTAAAAAAATAAAAATTTTATAGTTTGTTTAAAAATACCCATTTAATGATCTTTTTCCCCAGTATTTATAAAGCATGTCTATACATCAGGCTTAATCATATAGGAGCTATGAACTGATCAATATTGATAGTTTTGTAATTTGATGGTTGACATTTTTACTGCAGGTATGCTTTATAAAAGTAGTTATAAGGGGTGGCTAGGTGGCGTAGTGGATAAAGCACCTGCCCTGGAGTCAGGAGTACCTGGGTTCAAATCTGGTCTCAGACACTTAATAATTACCTAGCTGTGTAGCCTTGGGCAAGCCACTTAACCCCGTTTGCCTTGCAAAAAAAAAAAGCCTAAACAAAAAGCAGTTATATACACTGCACAAGTCTCTTTTGGAACACTTCAGTTTTTGAAAGGGAAAGGAAATAAGCAGAACAGTCTCTGATTCCTTCTTCCACTTCCAATCTCAAATCTATTCATTATGTTTTGGCTTTTACATTTGAAAAATTCTCTCTTATTTTGCTGTATAAAATAATTTGTGATGCAAATGGCTTTCCACTCTGTTATATTTCTTTCCAGTAGTTTATTTGTATTCATTCTTAGAACTTGCTCTGCAATGAGTGCCTTTTTTGCTTTATTCCTTTCTTGGTTTTGAAGTATCCTGTTCTGTTTGTGTACATAAACTTCTCCCAAGATTTTACACTTATTCCCTCAGAATGTGGCCAAAGGGGCAACCCTTATTAGAGTATAAATAAACTTCATTGGAAGTAAACTTTAAGAAAAGACTTAATTAATTTGGATAATATCTTCAAATTTAGAATCATGTACAGAGAGATGAAGGATTCTGACAAAGAAAAGGAAAATGGTAAAATGGTAAGAACTTTTAAAAATTATTTAAAAAATTTTTATTTCTTGCTTTTCTTGCTGATTGTGAGGTTCATACACTAAATGGAAAAAATAATACTAACAGCAGTTTACAGTTTAAATTAAAATTGTTCTTAATTGTTAAATGCATGATCCCAAAGATTTCTTAGTATGATGCATGTAAACTGTCTTAAGACTTTACAATCAGGAAAGACCAACATTTGGTTCTTCCTGTTGTAGGGTTGCTGGTCTATAGAGCATGTGGAACAGTACCTTGGCACTGATGAATTACCAAAGAATGACTTGATAACCTACCTGCAGAAGAATGCAGACTCTGCTTTCCTGCGCCACTGGAAATTAACTGGCACTAATAAAAGTATTAGAAAAAACAGAAATTGTTCTCAGCTCATAGCTGCATACAAGGTATATGTCCTCATCCAAATACTGTTTTGTTTGGGAATGGCTGTGTGCTCCATTTTGCAGCTTTGTAGAGAAAGGTTAAAATGGGGTGTTGTTAGAAGCTTGTTTAGTTAATGATGTCAGTGCTCCAACAATTTCATTTTTATATCTGATCTTATAGACTCAGATTCTAGTAAAGTTTCTTAGGAATGTAAACATCTTGTTAAGAGATATTTAAAGTAAAAGAAATTTCTCATATTTGGGTTATGAACTGTTTTTATTGACAAGGTATCACTTCTACAACTTCTCATAAAGTTTCAACTGATAGATCAGCCTTTGATTTATTCTAAAAATATTACTTAAAAATAATTTTACTAATTAATTCTATAGGATTTTTGTGAGCATGGATCAAAGTCTGGATTGAACCAGGGAGCCATTTCTACTTTTCAAAATTGTGATATTCTTAGTTTGGTCAAAGAACAGCCTCAGGCCAAAGCAGGAAATGGACAGAATTCATGTGGAGTAGAAGATGTTTTACAGTTGTTACGTATTCTATATATAGTTGCAAGTGACCCTTACTCAAGATCTTCCCAAGAAGGTATGTAAGGAACCTTGTCTGGTTTCTTCAACATCATTTTAAAAACAAGTCAAGTTTTTATATTTTTATTAATGTTTACAGAAGGAGATGAGCAGCTTCAGTTTAATTTTCCACCAGATGAATTCACAAGCAAAAAAATCACTACGAAAATCTTGCAGCAGATTGAGGTAATTACACCAGACCAATGACTATGCATACTGTAAGTGCTGGGCTTTTAAAGTCCTTTCTTTAACATGTTCTTCTATGCCTGATTTTTCTATGGCTGTTTTTATTTGTTTGAGCATTTGCATTTGCTTAGCTATATATCAGAATTTACTCTTTTTATGTTAATTCACATATAGCACTGTGACCATTGTTTCATACAATAATTTTCAGGAACCATTGGCACTAGCAAGTGGTGCTCTGCCAGACTGGTGTGAACAGTTAACCAGCAAGTGTCCCTTCTTAATACCATTTGAAACCAGGCAGCTTTATTTCACATGCACAGCATTTGGAGCATCTAGGTAAGAAATCTGCATATAAGAATAATATTCTTAGGGATTATTACTATAGTTTGATCTATTAGAAACTTAGTGCTTCAATCTTTTAGAATGGGCCTGCTGGTTTTAAATTTTTGCTTTGAACTATTCTTTAAATATTTGCTTTTGATTTGGAGAAGAATAGGGGAGAAAGGTTTTGAATTGTGCATCTGTTGCTTTTAATAGCCTTATAAGTCTTAAGTATTTTAGGGGGAAGGAGGAAGAAAAAAAATATGTTTTATATAAAGGAGAAGATATAGTCCCAGCCTTCAAAATAATTCTTTTCTATTTTTTTAAATTTTTAATTTTTCTATTAATAATTCTTTTCTATAAGGAGTTGTGATCCAAGAAAAGACAAAAATATTTTTTCAGTTTGAGGGAAATTATTTCATGGGAAGATCAGATAGTAAATTCAAGCACTCTTCCTGGAAGTGTGTTTGTCTGTGTGTGTGTGTGTGTGTGTGTATTTTTTGAAGTTAATAAAAGAATTTGTCTTGATTATATGCTACTAAAAGTTTTATATAAATCAGTGAATCTCCCCAGTACTTCCATATAGTAGTACTTCTAGTCAAAATGAAGGGGTTTATTTCAGCTTAGAATTAAGTGGTTGATAAAGATGAATTTTTAATTTTTTTCCATTGTGAACATTATTTTTTGGTAATATTTTGCATATCATAAAATAATAGATAGACTATAAGCTCCTTGAGAGCCTAGGCAGGCAGTTTTGGTTTTTGGCTTTATATTCCTCAAGAGTTCATTATATAATAGGTACTTAATAAAGCCTATTGAATTGAATTGCATTACATTGGAAGAGACTCTGTCAACTGGATAATGGTTAAGAAGTGCTAGCCATCATCCATGTTTAGAGTGATTTAGTTTTCTGGGATAGAAAATTCATCCATTTACAAAAAAAAGCTCCATTAAGTTTTGTAGTGTTTTAGTTATTAGCTAAAATTATATTTTTAACAATTTCCATTTAAAATTTTATTGTAAGATATATATATATATATATTACTGCTGCAAGTAAAACATTTATCTTCCCCAGTTTTTTTTTTCAGTTACTTTGATAATTACAAAATAAAATGTTTAAATGACTAATAGTATGCTTTTAATGGTATCCAACAGCTGCATGCTTATAAAGCTGGTTTAATCCTGTGGTTTTTCATCCATAATATATTTGGAACATAACATTACACACTTTTAATGCACTGAGAGAGTTGAGTTAATGTCTAAGCAATAAATATAATGTTGTAGTTGCATTGCTCTGTCCTTTAGAGCTTATTAAATGTGCAAAGTACTTTCTCCATAATATGGAGACATATTCATATTTAATTACTTTGAAGTATTTTCCCATGTGAATATAGCTATGATAATTATAACTCAATTCCACATTACATTTTATTATTTCTGAAATACTTTACTTTGAGTGTCTCATTTGAGCATCACAAAAGCCATCAGGTCACTACATCCCCATTTTACATCTGAATGAATTAAGGTTCAAAGAATTTAAGGGACTTGTCCATGGTTATTCAGCTAATGAATGCCATGTACAAGATATAAACTTTTGTCTTATTCCAAACCCCTCCTCTTGATATGCATAGAAAGATTTGGATATGTATATGTGTACACACAAATCTGTTACACATGCAACACAAATAGTTTTAATATAATTAATGATTTATGCTTTAACTAAAGAATGTTTATTTACTCCATAAGTACTACACAATCAATTATTATTTGTTGAAGAGGAACCTTGTAATATTTGTTCTTTTGAATTTAGTATGTGATGTAGATCTCCCACTTTTTTTTTTTTTTCGCAAGGCAATGGGGTTAAGTGCCCAAGGTTTCACAGTTAAGTGTCTGAGGCTGGATTTGAACTTAGGTCCTCCTGAGTCCAGGGCTGGTGTTCTATCCTCTGTGCCACCTAGCTATTCTCCACATTTCTTTGTTCATTTGTGTTGATGGTAAAAATTTGTATTTCTCATTTCTTTCTATGTTTTAAAAAATATCCTAACTAAAAAATTTTAATCACATAAATAATTTACTGGTTCTAAATATGAAGTTACATTTGCTCATGAATTTTTTTTCTTTCAGAGCAATAGTGTGGTTGCAAAATAGGCGTGAGGCTACTGTTGAAAGAACAAGAACAACCAGTACTGTAAGACGGGATGATCCAGGAGAATTTAGAGTTGGTCGTCTTAAGCATGAAAGAGTAAAAGTTCCACGTGGTGATTCACTAATGGAATGGGCCGAGAATGTTATGCAGATACATGCAGATCGGAAATCAGTTCTAGAGGTACGATATTTGAGTTAGAAGGCTTTGTTTGGTAAAAAGGAAAAGGGGTTGGGTAGGTGGCCCCATGGATAAAGCACCAGCCCTGGAGTCAGGAGTACCTGGGTTCAAATTCTGTCTCAGACACTTAGTAATTACCTAGTTGTGTGGCCCTGGGCAAGCCACTTAACCCCATTTGCCTTGCAGCCTAAATACAAACAAAAAAAACCCCCAAAAAACAACTTATGATCATTATTTTAGGTTGAGTTTTTGGGAGAAGAAGGAACTGGCCTGGGACCTACACTAGAATTTTATGCTCTGGTGGCAGCAGAATTTCAGAGAACTGAACTGGGAACATGGCTTTGTGATGATGACTTCCCAGATGATGAATCTCGTCATGTAAGATCCATTTTCCTCATTTTGTATTTGTTAACTTAGAAATACTGATCCATAGAACATGGAACCCCAAAACTCAGAACTATAGAATTCCAAAATTATTTGACTAATAAGTAATAACAACAAACTTGTTATTATCTTTATTGAAATGTCTGTTTTAAAAAGATATCAAATGGATATTTCATTTTTTAAAAAATTAAAAATATAACCCTTTTCACTCTTGTGCTGTGGGGCACACTCCCACTCCCCAATCTCCTATATACAATTTAAAACTTGACTCAGTTATAGCTTGAAAAAACGTCTTTGGAATTAACGCTATTAATATAAGTCACATTAGTAGAATGTGACTTTCACACTTTAGAAATGTTTATTATTATAACTGAAATTAGCATTGACTTAGGTTAATACAAATTAACAATAAATTCACCTACTAGAAATGCTATTTTAGAATTTGTTGGACAGAAGGTAATGTTTTTTAAGTTCCCCTTATCTCCCTAGTGGAAAGAAAGTAGTCTTTAGTTTATTATATGATTCAATTGTAGTCTGCTTATTTTCTTCTTTTTACAACACTCAGGTTGATCTCGGAGGTGGATTGAAACCCCCTGGGTACTATGTTCAAAGATCATGTGGACTTTTTACTGCACCATTCCCACAAGATAGTGATGAACTTGAAAGAATCACAAAACTCTTTCATTTTCTTGGAATTTTCTTGGCCAAGTGCATTCAGGATAATAGACTTGTGGACTTACCTATTTCTAAGCCTTTCTTTAAACTCATGTGCATGGGTGACATTAAAAGCAATATGAGTAAATTGATTTATGAGTCACGAGGTGATAGAGACTTACACTGTACTGAAAGTCAGTCTGAAGCATCTACAGAAGAAGGTCATGATTCACTCTCAGTTGGAAGCTTTGAAGAGGATTCAAAATCAGAATTTATTCTTGATCCACCTAAACCAAAACCTCCAGCTTGGTTTAATGGGATTTTAACTTGGGAAGATTTTGAACTGGTAAATCCACATAGAGCCAGATTTTTAAAGGAAATTAAAGACCTTGCTATTAAAAGACGCCAAATTTTAGGCAACAAAAGTCTTTCAGAAGATGAAAAGAACACAAAATTGCAGGATCTAATGCTGAAGAATCCATCAGGTTCTGGACCTCCTCTTAGCATAGAAGATTTAGGGTAAGATTTATATGTATGATTTTTAACCTTATAGCTTCAAAAACATTTTTCCTTTGTTTATCTATCTAATTAGCAGTACCTGTTTATGGAAAAATCACAGATTATTTGTTGTCTTTAAAATTAAATCTTTTTTTTTTTTTTTCCAAGGCCACACAGCTAGGTAATTATTAAGTGTCTGAGACCGGATTTGAACCCAGGTACTCCTGGCTCCAGGGCCGGTGCTCTATCCACTGCGCCACCTAGCCGCCCCTAAAATTAAATCTTCTTAAGTGAAACTATTTAACTAGACCCAGTGTTCTAATAGATAAAACTCTAGAAAAAAATTTTAAGTTAAGAAATTTTTTATTTCTTACTACACTTAGACCTCTACTATTGGTATTGGGATTATTATTTCTGTAGGGTAACAATATTTATCATAGGGGCAGCTAGGTGGCGCAGTGGATAGAGCACCGGCCCTGGAGCCAGGAGTACCTGGGTTCAAATCCGGTCTCAGACACTTAATAATTACCTAGCTGTGTGGCCTTGGGCAAGCCACTTAACCCCATTTGCCTTGCATAAAAAAAAAAGAATATTAATAATAGAAATGGTTTAAAATGTTTTAAATTTAGTTTGTCAAAGATCATAAATTCGTATTTCAAGTGCGTTTAGGTTGAATTTTTGGGCAAGGGCAGGACTAACTTGGAACCTATGCTCGCCTGTGTCAACAGTCAGAAATTTAGTACCTTCTTTTTTTTATTCAAAGTACATCGATATCTTAAGTCATAGGAGACTTTTCTTGCATTCAGTGCATATGTAATATTTGCTTCAGATATTTTGTTAATATTTTCAATTCTTCTCTTTAGTGTATGTTGAATTTGCTATTTCTCATTAGGTTTATTTTTGAGAGACTTTTCTTTCATTTTGCTTATTATGTTTTTATTAAGTGGGGATGGTTCGGTGGGGAATTGTTTTGGGTCTGTTAACTTTATATATAAGAAAACTGATCAGCATATATAATCTTTTTTTTTTTAGTTTTTTTTTTTTTCTTGCAAGGCAATGGGGTTAAGTGGCTTGCCCAAGGCCACACAGCCAGGTAATTATTAAGTGTCTGAGGCTGGATTTGAACCCATGTACTCCTGACTGTAGGGCCGGTGCTCTATCCATTGTGCCACCTTAGCCACCCCCAGCATATGTAATCTTACAGAATTGCCTGGTTAGGTGATAACCATAGGATAGACTCAGCTATTATAGTATTTTAGAGTCAGTTTTAATCCAAGTCTTCCTGTCTCTAGGGCCAGTTCCATATCCACAAAGCCATGCTGTTTCTGCATAAGACATTACATATTATTTTTTTGGGGGAAAATAGATTTATAACTGCAATCGTCTGCTTTTCAATGGCAGTGGTATAGAATTTGTAATCACTTTTTTGCAGAGGTAATAATTTTTTTCCTTTTTTAACCAGTAGAATAAGAATTTGTATGAGAGCAAAAACAAACCTTTGACTTTAACCTCTCATGCATTTACAATTAATGGAATTGGAATGGCTAAAATATGAAGAATTTGAAAAAAATTGACATGTTGAAAAGTATATGGTTTCTTTTCATAGCATAATGTTTAAAGTTTTAACATTTAGTTAACTTTAAACTGAAGATATAAATAATTTAAACTTGTTATTTCTCCTTGGTCTGGGTGATACAAAGCCATTTTTGGTCAATGTTAGCATCATGAATGCTATGCAGTATTAAGAATAGACCTGATGCCTGTCCATTGAATTCCATTAGAAATAAATAAGCAATAATTTTTTAATGTACTTAGGTTCATTTTAATATAGTATAATATAGTGAAGGAAGTAGTAAGTTTAAAGACAAACAACTTTGGTTTGAATGGCTGTTTGCTACTTATTACATTGTGTAAGTCACTTCACTACTAGGACAGTCTATAGCTATCTCATTTGTCAGATGAGGGGATTGTACTATATTTCCTAGATGGGAGAGCTATTATGACATAGGATGATAAGAAAAGGCACAGAAAAAGCAGAGGTTCATAAATATATAAACAAAGAGAAGTTGCAGTTTTTTAAACTTAATTTATTTATTCCTTGTAACTGTGCAAAAGGAATTTGAAGTTATGGAAGTTTGTTTTTAAATCTAATTACAGAGAATTTTACATGGATACTTTGTTTTTATAGTTGATTGAATATTAATAAGTGAATCAATTTTGATACTTTTAAAAAAAATGTTCCCATAGGAAAGGATCATACCAGTTATTCATTACCCTGTCAGCAATTTGGTAATGAATCCTTTATTCTTTTACTTTTCAGTTTAAATTTCCAGTTCTGTCCTTCCTCCAGAGTTTATGGATTTACAGCTGTGGATCTGAAACCTCGAGGTGAAGATGAGGTAAAGGTTTTGTTTCAATGATTAGACTTTTGATAGCTGTATCTTTGAAGGGGAGATAATCAGTGTGTCTCTCTGTCTCTGTCTCTCTTTCTCTCTCTCTCTCAGTATCTTGCATTAGGAAACACCTGAAACCCTCTTTGACTAGCACAGTAATAGCTAATTTGCTTTTTTCTTGTAGATGATTACAATGGACAATGCAGAGGAATATGTGGATCTGATGTTTGACTTCTGCATGCAGACGGGTATTCAGAAACAGATGGAAGCTTTTCGAGGTAGTTTTAATTATCACAGGAAGACTCTTTTGGATATTTTTTTCAGGTTAACTATAGTGAAGGAATTGAATTCATTAAAAATTTTTCTCATCTGTGGTTCCTTTTTTTACCCAATTGTGTTAATTGTGTCCTCTTTCTCTACCTCTTCATTTATAAAACACCATCCCCTACCTCCCCCCTCCCCCACCTTTTTTTTTAATGGAGCTAAATCATAGTTCCTGAATTGTTGGTAAGGTACTGTGCTTGGTGACAATTGGTGAAGGCTGGCATGGCTAATTTTTCTTGTGATGAATACTGCCATAGAGAGTTGTCCTACTTCCAGTCTAGTTCATCACCAGAAAAAGTGGAGATAGTGAGACTTTAAGGGAATTAAGAAGAAGGGTTCTGAGGGGTTCCGCCCTTGACTAGTCATTGGAAATAGGCATAGAGCTTAATAAGACATAGAGTTTGATAATTGCGTTATTTATCTGTAAAATGGACAGCCTACTTACTTACAGTCATTCTAGTTAAGAGTTTTATAAGGGCCTGCAATGGGTTAGGCTCTGTGCCAAGCATTGGAAATACATAGAAAGGTATAAGACTCTTAGTCCTTGACCTCACAATATAATGGAGGAAGAGATTGCGTAAAAAGGAACTAAAAGGTAGGAGGGAAGATGAGAAAGGATAACTGGCACCGGAATATGGAGTAGAAATTGTTCTGGAGATGTGTGTTTGAGTTGATTTAATCTTTCAGAATGATAAATTTCTGAAGATTATGAAATTCAGGAGATTCAGCTGGGTGGGAACTTAACATTGTCAAGATTAGTGAAATAATCTGGTATTTTATTCTGAAAAGTGTTATAGAAAGTGGTATTTAGAAATATGTATGTATGTGTGTGTGTGTGTGTGTGTCACACACAGACACACACACACAGACATTCTAATGGTTATGCACTGACAATTATCAGTCCTAGCCTAAGTTGGCTGGGGAGGATTATCTACATACATATACATATACATATACATATACACATACACACACACACACACACACACACACACACACACACATATATTTCATATTGGTTGCCTGCACTTGGTTTTAAGTTTCTGGTAGTAATTTAGCAGAGATTTTATAACTGAAGACAATTTTTATTCATAACTGTTTCCCTTATTTAATGTTCTTCAACTGGTTAGCATTCGGTTATTAAAATTTAAAACTTTGTTTTGAAATCAGAATTTAGAAATGAAGTTTTAATCTTAGTGATTGTCTTTTTTTAAACTTTGTTTTTATATATATATATATATATTGAAGATGGATTTAATAAAGTCTTCCCAATGGAGAAGCTGAGTTCCTTCAGCCATGAAGAAGTCCAGATGATTCTTTGTGGAAATCAATCACCATCCTGGGCTGCTGAAGATATTATCAATTATACGGAGCCCAAGTTAGGCTATACACGTGATAGGTATGTGCAAAAGAATTAGGACCAAGAGATGAGATTTATAACTTCAATAATGCAAATGAAGTAAGAGTATTTTTTTAAAATGACATGTGACTTTTAATTCTATTTTTAAACTGTAGAAATATTATGTTGCAAATTCAGTTTTCAACATTGTATTTATTAGAGGAAAAAAGGTGCATTTTGTGTAAATTGTTACTTTTCATTTGTAGTTTCCATTTGAATTGTTCTTAGAGGTATTATAATCATTTACACAAAAATTTTATTAATGCAAACCATCCCCATCCCAATCCCCTATCATTATCCCTCTCTACCCCCTTTCTCCCCTTTAGCAAATTACATGTAGAGTTTATTCCAAACTTTTACTTGTAGTAATATCAGTTTAGCAGATAAGGGAGATATATATAGATAGAGTGGGAAGAAAACTTTTCATTGCTAAGAACAAACTTCATTTATGTTTTGAATGAGCTGAGATTTCTGCTTTCAAAAATAATTGAAACAAATACCATATTGTGAATCTTCTGATCATTGTACATGTTTTCTGTACTATATGTTAGGAAGATATCAGACAACTTGATTTTGTTTTTATCTTTAGCTTTTTATTAGTTACTAAAGTCCTGAATTTTAGTTAAGCTGGCTCATAAATAATTGTGACCTTAGGTAAGTCACTTAATCTTTGAGGTTTGAATTTCTTCATTTGTAAAAATCATTTCAGTCAACAAATACTTTAGTGCATTTATTGTTGGTTGTTCAGTTGTATCTGACGCTTCATAACCCTGTAGACCAATCACCCCTGGCCCTTCTGTCCTCTAGTGTCTTCTGAAGTTTGTCCAACTTCATGCTTGTTGCTTGCATGATGCTATTGCTCCATCTTCTACCATTTCTTCAAGACAGTGATCTTGGAGCAATATTAACTACATATTGTGTGGATGCATATACAAATAATGAAACACAGTCCTTATTTGTAAATTCTTAAGCTTATATTCTAATGTGAAAGCCAAGTACACATTAAAGTATTTAAGACATGAATATAAAGGTCCTAAATGTTTAAATACAAGATAGGAAGGAATGACACTTAGGAGGGAGTGGGTTTTTTTTGTTTGTTGTTGTTGTTGTTTTTTTTTTTTTTTTTAGTTTCTGTAAGGCAGTGGGATTAAGTGGCTTGCCCAAGGCCACACAGCTAGGTAATTATTGTCTGAGGCCAGATTTGAATTCAGGTACTTTTGACTCCAGGGCTAGTGCTCTATCCACTGCGCCACCTTGCTGCCCCCTTTGAGTATTTTCAAGTATGGGGGGAAGCTCCTGTGCAACTATACAAAAAGAAAGAAAAGAGATAAGGAGACTTGTGTTAGGAACAAAGAGAAGGCTGGAACAGAGAAGTAAGTTGTGGCTAAGTCATATAGCATTTTAAAAGCTAAACAAAAGAGTTTTTTCTTTTGATTTGTTGATTGAAAAAAATTTCCAATAAATTTATTTTTCCAGCTACATGCAAAGATAGCCTCCATCATTCATTGTCTTATAAGATTTTCAGTTCCACATTTTTCTCCTTCCCTTCCCTCCCCCTCCTCTGACTGTGAGTAATCTGATATAGTTTATACATGTGTAATAACTATGTTAAATATATTTCTATATTAGTCATATTGTGAAAGAAGAATCAGAAGAGAAGGGGGAACATAAAATAAATAGCAAAGGAATTTCTCTTATTTAAGAGTAAGGAAATCATATGTTCAGATCTGTATTTCAGAAGCATTAGTTTGTCAGTGGTGTATAAGATGGACTGGAGGATGAGAAGACTTGTGGCAAGAAGGCCATCAAGGACTCAGTCTAATTTGGTGACTCTTAGTGCAGAGAATGGATTAAATGATAGAGATGTTAAAGAGGGTAGAAATGGCAGAATCTGACAATTAATTGGATATGTGGGCTGAGGAAGAGAGAGAAGTCTAAAGATAATATTTTGAGGACTGGAAGGATAATGGAAGAGAGGAGGGCTGTAGGGAAAGATATTTCAGTTTTGGATATCATGAATTTAAGATATCTTTGGGACATCCAATTTGAACTGTCCAGTAGGCAATTGGTGACATTGGACTAAAGCTCATGGAAGAAATTGAGGTGAGAGAAGGAAGTGACAGAGATCTGGGAGTCATCTGCATAAAGATTTTTAAACTCAGATGAGTGATTAAGTTATCAAAGGGAGAGTAGAAGAGAAGACAGTCTAGGAATGAAATTTTATTGCACATTCAGAGAGCTAGGGAGCAAATTGGGAAGGATTAGCATCAAAAATTCACAGGAAAGAGAGTATCCAGGAGGAAATAAGGCTGGTTAACAGTGTCAAATGTAGCAAATAAGTTGAAGATAAGTGCTGAGGGGTAGCTAGGTGACACAGTGAATAAAGCACCAGCCCTGGAGTCGGGGTCCTGAGTTCAAATCCAGCCCCAGACACTTAATAATTGCCTAGCTGTGTGACCTTGAACAAGTCACTTAACTTCATTGCCTTAAATAAATAAAAAAAATTTAAAAGGAAGGTAAGTGTTGAAAAAAAATCCCACCAGATGCAACAATTAAGAGATCTAAGTGATGCTAAGTTTGGAGAGTACATCTTTGATTGAGAGACGAAATTGGAAGTTACCATGCAGAAGCCATAGGCAAGAACATGGAAACAGCAAATGCAAATAGATTTTTCTAGGAATCTGACTGAAGAAGGGAGTAGCCAGGACAAAAGAAATGGTAAGATCTAGTGAAGGTTTCTTAAGAATGTGGTAAATTTGGAAATCTTTTAAAACAGGGAAGGAATGGCAGGGAAAATTGTTTGAGGGGCTGAGTTAAGAAATAATATCTTGGAAGAAGGTAGGCGAGACGTGGGATTGAGTATATTTTTCAAGGGGTTTGTCCTTGGCAAAGGGAAAGTCCACCTCTTTATCAGACTGAAGGAAAGGAGGACAGTGTGGAAGATTTATGAGAAAGGTTTTGAGGTAATGAATAGGAAGAAGAGGAACACATTTCTTACTGTGCCATTAAAATAACAATTGCGGTCCTCAGAAGGCAGAGAAGTATGGGGCTTTAAGACAGAATGAAGAAGTTTGGAATATCTTAGGACCATCATAGAGAGTCATTTAACAAAGAACAAAGAAATAACTCATTGATACAATGAGGACCCAGTTGAGTTTGAATAACTTGAATTTATGATGGTACCTAGTTGGACACTTATTTTGGGGGACTAATATATATGTTCAAATTATATGACTAATTATCAGCACTATTTTCTGCATTTGCTTAACAGTATTTAGTTTACAATTATTACACCTGTCTTTTGGGGGAGTGATTGGTATTATTATCAACATTCTGTTTTATGTGTAGATAAGTAGATAATACAGAATCATGAAAAACTTCAGTGGCAAAAATGGATTAGAAGATAGACCACCTTGTCAGTAGTTGATTGGCACAGGACTGTCCAATCTTACATTTAAAAGTTTTATTGAAACAAATATATACAATATATTTTGATTTGTCATTTTAGTGAGAGCTTTGAAATAGCTTGGCTGAGTTTGCTAAAATACAGCATTTAATAAACCCACTGGGACTGCATAACAATCACACCGTGGGCTTCAGTTTAGACAGCCCTGGCTTAGCATATTGAATATTGTGATTTCCAGATATACATTCAAAATTTGCTCTCCAAGATGTACCAGTTTTTGCAAATACTCCCTTCTCCAGAGTACCCTACCTACAATCAAGCAGAACACCTTTTTCAGTGTCTAAAACAGTGGGGTTCATTCTGCTCTTAAGTGGTGGCCTAGCACTTTTAATATGCTGAAGTTTGCCCAGATTTCTTTTTTGTGATCTTACTCTGAGCAACGTCTCACAAGACAGAGCTCAGTTCATATGGGAGGATTTAGGATTGGAAGAGAACTTAAGAGAGATCAAAGGATCCGAGATTTGGAGCTGGAAGTGGGGTCTCTGCAGCCTGTTAGTCCAATCTGCTCCTTTTATAGATATTGAAATGGAGGCTCTCAGGGTTAGTGACTTGTTAAGCTTATACACATCCATGAAGGGATTTGAACCCAAGTCCTTGGACTCCAGAGCTAATATTCAACAAGCTTCCTTATAAGCATTTATTTAAAGTTTTACCATTTTTTATTTTTTATCAACACCGTGTAGTGTGGAAGGAAATCCAGAATTTTGTGCTGTAGAGGCTTTTGGAAGGCTTTAAAGGAAAGTTCCTTGAATATGGGAGTGATCACTTATTTTTTTGATTTCTCTGTTTGTGACTATGTAAATCTGCTTTTAAAAGTCATTAAAATGATTGTAGACATTTTGAAAATAATTGCAGTTACTGTATGATGGTGTTTGGCCAAAGTCAGTTTGTAGAATATATTTGCTAAGTGTGCTAAATGTAACCTTTAGTTAGTTTCTTTGATTTTTAAATTTTTTTTTTTTTGTTTAGTCCTGGTTTCCTGCGGTTTGTGAGGGTTTTGTGTGGTATGTCATCAGATGAAAGAAAAGCATTCCTGCAGTTCACCACTGGCTGTTCGACTCTGCCCCCAGGTGGACTGGCCAACCTTCATCCCCGTCTTACTGTTGTACGCAAGGTACAGTCAGTCTGTTGGGGGGCGGGGGGGGCTTAGGAAAAACTATTAGCAATTAAGCAGATCAGTCTTGAGCTTTGGTTTCCTTTTCATTTCTGTAGGTTGATGCTACAGATGCAAGTTATCCATCAGTAAATACATGTGTGCATTACCTGAAGTTGCCTGAGTATTCCTCTGAGGAGATTATGAGAGAACGCCTGCTAGCTGCTACAATGGAGAAGGGCTTTCATCTCAATTGAACTATGGAGTGCAATGAAAGACATCCAAGACTTTTTTTGATAATAGTGAAGCCTCTTGTGTTTGTGTGCAGAAAAGTGTATGACCTTCACGCCATGCTCTGATGACACTTGCCTTTTTTTTCCACCTTTGAGGCTTAGAAACTTGTGGAATAAGTTTGTTAGCTGCTAAAGACAAAATGAATCCCTTTTAAATAACCCAGCCAGCAAGGTAAAAGCACAGAACACTTGTGTGATGTGACTGGAATAAGGTGGTCCTGTTTGATGGTTCCAAAGAGCAGCTCCTCAAATCTTCAGTGTTCACTGAAAAATTTCTAACAGTGTATTTGTGTAAAATTTGTCATTTCATGCCCCGTACACTACAGTTGCCATCACCAATCCCTATTTTGCTGGCTTTTAAGCTATTTGGTCAAAAACCTGCTTCCTTAAAATTTAGAGAGTTAATGGGCATCTCAAGCTTTTTCTTTCCCTTTTTAATGATGCCTGCACTATCAGAGTATTCTAGTGTTCTCTCTTTTGTTTGGCATATAATCATGCACAACCTTTTTATTTCTTTGAAGTGGGAGTATATTTTTATTTCCTAATGCCCTGCTATAAAGATCAAATTCTTAAGTGTGTTTGTGCAGCTCAACAATAAAGCTATGTTAAAAAATAAAAATAAAAAAACACTGGTTCTAGGTGCAAGGCACACTTAAAGCAAGTTTTGCTTTTGGTTGTATTTTCTTTGTATATTATAAACATTTATTTAACTTGTTGCAGTTTGAAGTAAAAAAAATTCCAATGTGTATGCTCAACAATAATCATTAAAATGTTTGCAGCGTACAAATTTGTCACGTGACTAATTCACTGCCACTTCGTCAGACTTTGACCTTGACCAGATTATCTTTTATTTTTACTGTCAAATTTATTTTATGAAGTTATACATGAAAAATGTATTTTTCTAGAGGTAAATTCACTTAATTGAAGTTGAAATGTAAAATATGTGTTCCCTAGCTTGTGTTCATTTCAAACAATGTATTCAGTCTTGGCAAGAATCACTTATATTATTTGTATTAACTTTTTAAAAACTAAATCTATTACCCTCGTTATCTACAGAAACATGTAAGTTTTACGTACTTTAGGTGATCTTGAAAAAGCTATGGTAGTATGAAGAGACCTTTGCAATTTCCTGGTTTTGAAGACAGGACTGAATATTCTCAATTTCTAATTTCTAAACTTTTGAGACTATATAACATCTGCTTATAGGTGAAGTCAGTATTACTGGTCTTGACTTAGCCAAATACTTTTTTTTAGAGCCAAAAGTAGTAATAAAATTGCATTTACCTATGTAGCAGGTGAATTTCCTTTCTGTGGTATCTGAGTGGTCTTCCTATTAATCACAGTTAAAAACTGGGGAACAGCCATTTTCAGTTACTGCAAGAGAAATGTTACAACTGTGCTATTGAAGGCAGCATTTAAAAATGCATTTCACCTTATTTTCATTCTCATAGTTTTAGGAGAATTAAGGTCAAAATGAAGACAGAATAGTAGTGTAGTAGTAGTAGTAGTAGTAGTAGTAGTAGTAGTAGTAGTATTGAAATGTATGATCTTTGCTTTAATCCAAAAAATACTGGTGGTTTTAACTGTCTTGATAAGGTCATGAGTGCATGACCAACTTTGTACTAGTATTTGGATTAAAATACATTTTATATGTTGGAGTATTGCCATTATTTAAATCTAAAGAAATTGTGAAGCGAGAACCTTCACTGAATCTTTTCAGAGACCTGTTCTAGAAAATTATTAAATCAGGGATGATGATTAATCAAAAATTACCTGGAGTCTTTTAGAAATTTTTTTTATGTACCTCATTGCTTTGATAGGTAGTTTTCATATCTTTCATATCTTATGATTAGACTTTATGTGAGAATGTATAGTGTGTGTGTCTGTCTGCCTATCCCAAGTAAGCTGCTTCGTCTAAATTCGTTTCTGCACTGAAATGCCTAATTTTAAAGAGAAGAATGCTAAGGCCCAGAAATGTCATAATTAGTACATGGACATGTACTAAGTAGAGCCTGGTTTATTTCAGTGTATTTGTTTACTGTCTGATAATGAAGGTAGACTTGTTGCCTGCAGAGAACAGAGCAGATAGGCCCGTGTGTGGAATAAATATGAAGAGAGGTGAGGGTGGTGATATCTGCTGCTTTGTTCTTGAGTTGAAGAGGGGACATAATGGCTATGTCTGAGAGAGATGAAATGAACTGCCTAAATTTACTTTTACAGGTAGTGAATTACAGGACTGGGATATTTGATCCTTCCTACTTTTTGCTATCAATCCAGAGCTTTTTTTTTTTTTTTTTTTTTTTTTTTACTGCAGGTTTCTTTCCTAGACTCACCCATTACTAATTGGTTTGGTTTTGGTTAATGGTCATTTTCAAAAACAAACCTAAAAATACTGATGAGCCACACTGTTGGAATGTTGATTTTTTTCAATTCAACATACCATAAAGAGAAATGGTAGATGTTAGAGGCTCTCTAAGTAGGATTTCTTCATTGTTACCTGCCTAGCATTTTTTTAAAAGTCATTAAGCTCACAAGGTTCTAAAAATCTGTGCTAAGATGTAAGACAGCTACTATTTTGGAATGACCCAGAAATTAATTTTGTGCGTTCCCTTGATGCTGAGTGTTGGTGTACTAGTTCCAGTAATTCCCGGACATATGCTACTAATGAAGTGCCTACCAAGTAGGACAGTGTTTTCTAACTGTATGTCTCAAAGACCTCCTTCCAACCTGGGCTTCCCCATAGCCCTAGGTCTCTCTGTAATACTGCTGCCAGTGGTCACTTATACTCTACTATCCTGCCTTCCTCCTTTCAAAGTATATTCTAGTTTTTCCAGGTTTTGCCTTATAGGACTGACCAATAGCTGCCTCTGTCCCTCATCTTTTACAGTTGGATTCTGACTTTACATATGCAAATTCTTAAGTGAGTAGAGGAAATAAGTTTGGAGGAACTTAATTAGGAAGTAATAAGTCTTGGTTGTGCTGTTACTCAGTAAACTTGGTCACTTGACTTGAGAAGTGGGACTATTAGAAAATGGTGTAAGAAGACCCGCTACATTCCACAAGGTGGCAGAATATCTTCACCTATCCTTTACATTGGTTTTCTCCCTCTCATGCACACAAGCATACAGACCAAGTCCACTGATAGTGCTTCATTTAGACAGATATGAACTAGGTCAGATAGGAGTAGCATGGGAGAAGATCCCTATCTATATTTTTGATTATAAACATGAGTTGATTTTTTTTTGCAATGTTCTGAGCAAATTAAGTTATAGTTAAAATACTGAGGTACCATCAAAGCATAAAACATTTCAAAATGTGGTCTAATTATCCATTACTTGATTAAATGTAATAATTTAATTGCTATATGACCCTGAATGTTTTTTTATTACAAAAAAAAGCTTTTATAGAATGCCAAATGAACCAGATTCAATTATGAAAAGTTTATTTAGAAGATGATATACTCAAATTTAAAAGAAAAATTTTATCAAAAACAAGACAGGAAAAATCTTAAATAGGAAAACAGAATAGTCTTGAATTATTTAATGTAGTTTTTCAAGCAATTTTCAAACTTGATTGGCTGACAAATATCAGACTTCTCTCCCACCTCATCTCCTGTCACTCCTTGATTTGATTTGTGAAATTCAACTGATTGCTCAGATATTTCATTTAATAAGTATAAAGAAATATGCTTAGAATTACAGTTGTTAAGCTCCCCACTTCTTAATGAGTAATTCCCATTGCATATCACATTTTGAAGATACTATTTCTGTTTTCCATTTAGAAAATTGTGGAAATCCCCAAATCCCTAAACCATGCTCTTGGACTAGAACCCAATTGGTTATAATATGTGGCCTTGTGAATTCTCTGCGGGTACAGCTGCAGGTCCTGTTCTGTGCCTCTGGCATTTCCTGTGGGTGCCATTAGGTCATGGCTTCTTTATTCAGCTTTCTGCCATTTTGTCAAGAATCAGGAGAGGAGCGAGGATTCTAGATTTGTTGGTTTCCACAATGCAGCCATTCAGCACCATCTCATCCAAAATTATGTGTACTTTATCCAAGTTAAACATTATCTGGGAGAAGGTCAAGTTAAGGATTTCTTTTTTTCTTTTTGCTTAGAGAACTTCGGTTGAGGTACAATAAAGTTATGGGCTTAGGCAGAAAAAGAATTTTCCATGTCCAGACTATTATAAGCATTGTATTAACAAGGTCTTCAAAACAAACCCTAGAATTAGACATCTCTAATAATAGTGAATATGTTTAATTTTTTCGCATCTCGACAAATGAAATGAGTTTGACCAATTTTTCTTGGTCTGTTACAAATGATACCAAGTAAACAGAATTAAGCTCCATTGTGTTAATAAAAGTTATCTTTGTGACTTTACAAAATATGTAATGTTACTTTTTTTTAGAGAATATGAATTTCTTGATAAAAAGGTAGTAAAACTAAGATAAAATTTGCTTTATACTAAAACTGAATTTTTCATAAAAGAGTGGGTGCTTATTCAACATAGCAAATGAAATAGTAGTGTTAAGGAAAGAGCATACTTGAGTGCACTGCTTTACTTTAAATATCATGAAGCCTTCAAAATCCCTGCCTGAGCCTTAAAAACCTAACAGAAAAGAACCCTGTTGTTCCTCCATTTCTAGCTCTTCAGTAAACATATTGGTATATCTGAGCAAATAACTAGACATTAGTCTTGTCCTTGTCCTGCCTCCTTTCATATTTGTGCATTTGAACTAGTTTTAATCTGTGGTTCCCAAATTTTGAATTGTTTTCAAGATTGAGCTCTTGAAATTCTTTTTTTTTCCCCTCTTTGATTCCAAAGTCCTTTCTACTTATTTGCAGAAACAACTGGAAGACATACTTGATATCCTTTTCTGGCTTACATTTTCACTTCCTTTCTCTAATCAATGAGTAAAAAGGAAAACCCCTCTAGGGAAAGAAGGAGAAGCCTTCTTTAAGGCAAATGGAAAGCTTTTTGGGGGGGGGCATACTTAACCTATCTGCAGATAAACAGACTTGGAATTGAAAAGGATGTAGCTAGCATATAAGTAGCACTTCAAGTTGAAAGGTTAAGAGAAAAAAAATGAAGAGTTCCAAGGATCTTCCGTTTTTATTGACATTGTACCTGAAGTGTAAAACAATATCATTTCACAATTGTTTTCCTTTTTAAAAAAAAAAGCTGCTTTGGAATTCCTGATGGAATAAATAGATGCAAAATGATGATAAAGATGATCAGAAAACAGAGCCTAATCAGAAATATAATAGATGTTTTCTCAGGTGACAGTGAAAAGGACTTAGTACTTTGAGAAAGTTTGTGAGGAACGAAAAGGAAGAAAGCCAATTTAGCTAGTTTTTGAGTTCAATACTGAACCTGGTGTTTTGTGAAAATTTTTGAAACAAATTCAACAACAACCTTAAATGGATAGTCTACAGTACATTGTACTAAAAGGGGAATATAGAAAATATCATTAAAAATAATATATATATAGTAATTAAATGCCTAAGAAAGGCACAAAGGGCTAAGGGATTCAAGAATTGGGTAGGAAAGGCCATTGTCAACTAGATATTAGGATTTCCTGGAAAAGCTAAAACTTGATTAGGGCTTTAAAGGAACTCAGATGACTCCCAGATAAGTAGGAGGGAAATTATGATCTGGGTCACACTGCCAGTTAGTAGTAGAATTGAGTCTTACCTAAGACTATAAGTTGTTCTCTAAGACTAATGCCTTTTTATTACACTACTGCTTCTCCCAAAAACCTTTTTTAGAATACTTACACTAATGTTCCTTACTTTATACTAATAGCACTATTTCTGAGAAAAAAAAAAGATGCCTTCAGGAAAGGGGTTTTTGGACTGAAGGAATCATTGCAACTTCATTCCTTCACAGCTGAAGTTCTTGGAAAAATCTGTCTATCATCTAATAGTTCAACAGAAATGTCTTCAAATCAGTGTCCTCTAATCCAGTAGTCTTCTTTTTCAGTAGTTAGTCTTTATCCTCCTTGATCTCCCCTGGCATAAGAGATGGGTTTCTATTCTTTTTCTGTCCCTACTAGCTCAGGACTCCCCAATTTCTTGAAGTCATTTTCAGTCTCTCAAAGTTCTGTCCTTGGTCCCCTAATAAACTCTTTGGGGAATCTCAGTAACTTCTTTGACTATAAGTGATCATACTTCAAGAGCTAGATGGGACCTGGGAGAGCATCTAGATAGCCTTTAGAGGCCAAGAGAGGATGCAACTTGCCCAAAGGGTGGAATTTGTCTTTTCAGACACTCTTTCCAGAGCACTCCAGGTGCTCCTTTTTTTGGCTTTTTTTTTGCAAGGCAATGGGGTTAAGTGACTTACCCAAGGTAATTATTGTCTGAGGCTGCATTTAAATCCAGGTCCTCCTGACTCTAGGGCTGTTGCTCTATCCACTGCCCCACCTAGCTGCCCACCAGGTGTTATTTTTTTTTTTTTACGTGACAGCATACTGCTTTCCTCTTCAAGGAGAGAGAGATCTATGTCTCTAATCTAGAATTCTTAATTCCACCTGCCTACATGACATTTTATCAGTGTGTTCCAACATGCCTAAAACCAAGTTTGGTTATCTTTCCCTCAAAAATCTTAATGGTGGAGGCTAGGTGGCGCAGTGAATAGAGCACCAGTCTTGGGAGTCAGGAGGACCTGAGTTCAAATTCGACTTCAGACACTTAATAATTACCAGCGGTGTGGTCTTGGGCAAGCCACTTAACCCCATTGCCTTCCAAAGAAACTAAAACAAACAAACAAAAAAACAAAAAAAAACTTAATGATCTCACAATTCCTATCGTGGCATTATTATTCACTAATCCAGCTTCCCATGAGGCTTTTCTCCTTGGCCTCATCTCTGATCAGTTACTACCTCCTGTGGAATCTTCCTCCATGGCCTTTCTCAGGGCTCATCCCCCTTCTTATTTCCAATGTTACCAACCTTGTAGCTTCTTGCCCAGGCACTTAATAATTTAGCCTCCTGACAAGTCTTGCTTCTCTTGACACTGTCACTGTCTTTCTTAAACATACATTGATTTGAAACATCCATAGCCTCTGCTGAGGGCTCTTGACATTTCTGTTGCTTGCCATATAAAAGTCACTCACCATTACCTGGTTGTTTCAGTTGTTTGATTTTTGGTGACCTCATTTGAGGTTTTCTTGTAAATGTTTTTTGATTTCCTTCTCTGGCTCATTTTACAGATACAAAAAGTGAAGCAAGCAGGATTAAGTGACTTGGCCAGTGCCACACAGCTAATGTCTCAGGCTGTTGAGTCTTCCCAAGTTAAGGTCTGGCCCTCTATCCACTGGCACCAACTAACTGCCCCAAATGTAGTGGAGTCAGTTACAAATAACAGTGGAAAGATAAAGCAACAACAGATTGCAAAGACCTTATTTTGTATATTCCTTGTTTCCTCATCTACATAATGAGCTGGAGAAGGAAATGGTAAATGATTCCAGTATCTTTGCCAAGAAAACCCCAATGGGATCATGGCGAGTCAGACATAACCGAAAAAGCTAAACAACCACTGTGTATCCTCTTTGCTCTAGCCAAACTGGACTACTTGGCACTCCTAGTGGCTACCGTGCATTTTCCTATCTCTGTCCTTGTTTACAACTTCCTGTTAATTTGCTGGCAAGGGAAACCGCAAACCAGTATTTTTTGTCAAGACAGTCTATGGACTGATGTGCTATAATAGTCCAGGAGGTCACAAATCTCAGACACAACTGAACAACAAATGCCTGGGATACCGTCCCTCCTACCCACCTGTAGCCCAAATCAAAAGCTATAGCACTTCCAGGAAATCCTAATTATCTAGTTGGCAATGGCTTTCCCTCTCCAGTCCCTGAATCTCATCTAACCCTTTGTGTCTTTCTATACACTGAATTACCATATTATGGCATTTGTTAGTACAGTATTTTGTTATTTGTGTATGGGTCATAGTTTTAATGACTGAAGAATAATAATGAAATTTTCTATCTCCTTCAGCACTCACCCCAGTAGGTCTATCTATGAGAAAGAGCTATTTGCCAAAATGGAAACTAGAATCCAGCAGGTTAGATCAGGATGCGTTTTAATAAGTTTTTAAGCTTCATTCAAATAATCTTCTATCAGAATAAATTATTCTTTGAGGACTCATGGGAAACGTCCTTATGTGACCCAGAAAAGAAACATTGCTTCAAGATGGCATATTAATAATTCTTTCCATTTATATAGATCATCACTGTTCTACCACCAGGTAATTGTCAAACTGGAACTGGACTAGAATCTTAGTCCCCTGGCTCAGCTTTGCCCACCAGGCCACTCTTGCCAGGACACAAAAGCCTGAAAAGGTTTTGACAAAGAGAGGCAGAAATGGGCAGCATAAGAAGTTATGTGAAAACAGATCTTTGGAGAATGATCCTGCTACATTCAGTAAACAATTTTGTAATGTCAACCATTTTGCTTCAATCAGGACCTTTACAAGTTTCTACTCCAGTGGTTTTCAGGGTTAGTTCAAGGACCAAACTGCCCTGGGGATTGCTCTATCTAGCCTAAGCAATTAAACTGCAATTCAGATGTACCTTCTGATCACTAGCCAGATGAGATTTGTTATGTTAGGGCTGGCATCACCCCATTAGGGGAGGGCCACAGTCCTCAGGCAACTGTCATTTCCCAACATCCCGAGAATTCAAGATTCAGGTCACTTCTGAACTGATGACTACAGGTAAGGGAATGGCAATCTATCTGCTTTGGCTCCAAACCTCAAAAACTGTTCAGATTTCTGGTAATCTACTAAAGCTCTAAAGAAGGGCTGATCAAATCTCTGTTCTGTGAAGCAAAGGCTTGAAAGCTAATATTTCTTCTAGAATCTAGATTGCACAGAGCCTCTCTGAAAACTAGACATTGGATATTCATTCATTTAAGAACTTCCAGGGCTTTTGAGTTGCCCAGAGTTCCAGTTCAGAGACGATAAGCCAGGTGAACATGGGCTAGATTAGACAGGCATCCCTGAGGCCCATGGCAACCAACACAGGAAAAGAGAAGACTGTTTTCTGTCCTGCATTTGGGTGAGAAGTTAATAAGCTAATAATAGACACGTGATAGATCATGTTTCCTCACAGTTTCTTTTCTTTTTTTTGCAAAGGACTAAGGATCGATAATATTTTAATAGACAAATGTTCATTACTCCTTACATTTACACAGCTCATAAACTGCAGTTTATGAGTTTTTATGGTCAAAAACTAATTCTCTGATAGCTAATCATCTAGTGATGAGGATGCCTTCAATTAGTTGGCTATTCCTTGGACATGGATATAAATATATCCATGGGTCATAGTCAAAGCCTTTCAGAGCCAGCGGTCCTCTGGTATTAACTTTTGAGAACCCCAAATCATTTTCATACCATGATGGAGCAATGAAATAGAACTTTAGTTGAGGAGACATCAACAGTCAGTCCACACACTGTGCTGGGCAGTGGTGATACCATGTCCAAAATGAAGCCCTAAAGGAGCTTTTTATCTATCTACCTTCACACACACATACATGCATACATACATATGCAATATAAACTTAAAGTCCATATAAACTAACTTCAAGAAAACTTTGGTGTAGAAGTACTAGCTCCCAGGGAAACAAGAAAGGTCTCAAGGAGGAAGTTTGATCTAAGTTTTAAAAGAAACTAGGAATTCTAAGATGCTTTCTGATCTGAGGAACAGCCTGTGGAAAGGTTAGAGATGGGGATATTGTGTAAGAAAGGGCAAGAAAGTCAATTTGGCTTGACCCAGAAGTAGTGACATCTAAGATTGGAAAGGCAGGTTGTGAAGAGTTTCCTATTCCAAGCACGAGAGTTAGTAATTGATCCTATGGTAATAAGGAGCTATTAAAGTTAGTTGAGCAGCACAGTGACATGGTTAGACCTGTGCTTTAGGAACATTACTTAGACATGATAAAAACTGCTTAAACGTTATTCAGAAAGTTGAAATATTTTACAAAAAAAGCATATGAAATAAGTCTTGAGAAGTTGAAGCAGTTACAGACATCCGAATGAATATTTCTCAGACTCTTAGGGTGAAAATGAACTCCATGAAATAAGAATTCCCTTTAGAGTACCCACACCACACTATACTAGCCTCTGTTTAAACACTTCCTATAACAGAGAATGCATCACTTCCAGAAGAAGCCTATTTTGTTTTGGAATAGCTCAAACTGTTAAGTAAATCTTCCTTGGATGAAGCTGAAATCTGCTTCTTGTAACATTCATGGCTTGGTACTAGTTCTACCCTATAGTTATACCCTACCAAAATCAGTCAGATATTACAGTCTTTGGATATTTGAAAACACACTAAAGTTGCTATTAGATTACTGTTATTATCCAACTTTTAAGTTATATACTTAACAAGGATTAGACTGGTTTTCTAAATGGCCTCTTATTTTACCTCCAGGTAATAAACAGAATTTTTTAAAGTAAAAAATTAGCTTGGAAGTCAACTTGCTTCTATAGTATTCAAACAAAGTCTGTTTTTTAGATTGCTGCCAAATATGCCTGAAAGATTTCTGTGCAAATGATATTTCTTTTTAGTAGTCTCTGGTGCTTTGATTTAAGAAGGGAGATCAAAGAAAGAAAAGAAGAAAAGGCAGTGAGCTCCACTATCAAAAGGAATGATGACAAGGAAGACAGACAATCTTTCCAACCTTCTTTCTTGTTTGGACTGTATCATAACTGATGATCTTGGTCTTCCTAAACACTGTATTGAGGATCAAATGAAATTCAAAATATAAAGTGTTTTGTAAAACCTAGGATATTGGGTAAAATTGGGCTAGTATTATTAGGTTTATATTTGGGAATTCCTGTGTACTTTCTGGATATACTTATACTCTATATTTTGTACAGAGCTCAAGTCATTCTAGACTAAGAATTCTTGTCATTTTTTGGTGCCTTGGACCTCTTTTGGAAATCTGGTGAAACCCTTCTCAGAATAAGATTTTTAAGTACATAAAATAAAATATGTAAGATTATATATATAGTATAATGAAAAATATATTGAATAAGGTTATTAAGATTATTTAAAAAGTTCATACACCAGGTTAAAAATCCCTATTACATGCTTACTAAATGTTGAATCAATAAATAGGATATACAAATACTACGTCTAGAAATTAAGCCAGTAATACTTTTTTTTTTTCCCCTCTATGAAAGAGAGGCATGCTGTCAATCTTGAGAATTTGGATACAACAGGTAATACTTACCTGCTCAGGAAGTCATAGGAGATCTTTGCAGAACAGTGTGCAAACAAGCACATAATATTAAAAAGGATACATCTAATTCACTCTGAAAAAAAAAATTTTAAATGAGGGAGAAAATGGGAGAATAGTATTGCTATATATATGTACATATACTGACCAAGAAGGGCTTCTGAGCTCAAAATGCTCTAATTTAGAAAACAGAAAGCTAGGGAGTGTTGACTTTGAGGATTTTCTGAGAATAGGTTGTCCTGAGGAATTCTAAGAGAGAACAATTCATCTTTATGAATTGGAAGAAAGTTAATAATCATATTCAAGAGGAATAAGATTTTTAAGTTAGAAAAATGAGTTGCTGAGTCCTGATATACCCCAGGGAGATGATGTTTCCTCAAAAGTATTCTTGAAAGTGTTTTGCCTATTGAAAGCTAGTTGAGGCTTCTGAACATTTTTGAAATCTTAATTCTGAGAAGTTTCCTTCAGCATGAAACTGATTTCTGGATTGAAGAGTTGAAAATTCAGTGAGAGCAAAAATAGGCTTAGCAAAAAAGGCTCAAAACTCCTAAACCTAAAAATAAATCTCTGGTGACAAGACATCCTGCTTGAGTGGGACAGATGCTATTTTCTTTCCCACAGTATTTTTTGCTCTTCTTTTTCTGTTATTGTTATCCTAAGTGGAGCATATATTGTGATTATACAGTACTGTCCAGTCATTTCTTTTGGCTAAATCTCTATTCTCTAAGTGGCGCAGGGGATAGTTCTGGAGTCAGGAGTACCCGAGTTCAAATCCGACCTCAGACACTTAATAATTACCTAGCTGTATGGTCTTGGGCAAGCCACTTAACCCTGCTGCCTTGCAAAAAAAACCTAAAAAAAAATTCTAAATTTTTTGGTTTCTGTGGTCACTGTATCTCTCCCTGAAATTATAGCCCTAATTTAACAACCTGTTAGTTTACTCTGTTGAAGAATAATAAAAAATGAAGAAAGATATAAATAAAAAGACTGAAGGCAGGGTATTGCTTATTTAATCTTTTGATTCCTCCAAATCTATAGCTCTGCCTTTTTTAGGTAAGGCTATTTCTTTGTGAAACAAACCTTTACCTTGTTATAAAATGTCTGTTCTGAGCTCTCAAGTTTAATTTTTCACTTTTTAATTTTTCACATCTAAACAAGTTTGGACACCTTAATCATACTTAATAGGGTCAAATGCAAGAGCCCTGCATGTTTTAGGTAAGCAATATAAGATGGATTTTTGATCTAATCCAGGATCTCCTGGTTTTTACCTGAACCCCTCTACAGATCCTACTCTTGGAGTCTCACCATATGTGTTCTTGATTTGGTTCAACACTCAATTGGCATAGCAGAGCAAAAATCCCAAATTTAAGTGATTCATCGGCTGCAGTTTCCCCCAGGAGAAGGGGTTACAGGTGTGGGTGCCTAGCTTACCTTTCAAGAAGATTATTATAATTTTTTCCTATGTCAAACTAAGAAAATAATTGACTGTTAGAAGGGACCTCAGGATGTTGATGTCCAGTCTCCTTAACTCAATTCATGAATGCCAGGAACAATTGGATGCCAGCATCTGCTTGGAAATTCCCAGGGATAGAAACTCACAACCTTATGGTAAGCCATTCAATTTTCAGATCTCTCAGCTCATTTTAGGAAATGTTATCTACTGAGCCCAAATCTGCTTCCCTATCATTTCCAATGAGCAGTCTTGGCTGTTCTGCCCTCTGGAATCAAGCAGAATCAAAGCTCATCACTCTTCCTCATAATAATCCTTCATATATTCAAAGACAGCTACCCTGTTCTTCCTTCTCCTCTGCCTCTTGAGGCAGCCAATTCTATCTTAGATTAGCTTGGATCATTGGGAATTTTTTCTTTACCAAGTTTAAATTTGGGAGTGGCTAGGTGGCACAGTGGATAGAGCACCAGCCCTGGAGTCAGGAGTACCTGAGTTCAAATCCGACCTCAGACACTTAATGATTACCTAGCTGTGTGGCCTTGGGCAAGCCATTTGACCCCATTTGCCTTGCAAAAAAAAAAAAAGTTTAAATTTGCTTCTTTGGAATATCTACCCATGTGCTGTTTATAGTTCTACCCACTGAGGCTAAGCATAGCATATTTAATTTCTTTTATTGAAGACACTTTTATGTTCCTCCTAAATAATCTTTATTGTAAAACCATCCCACTTCTTTCAACTTCTTCTCATATGGCATGAACTTGAGGTCCCTGGCCTTCTGGGTGAGTCTCAATATGCTCCATAAACTGTGGTACTCAAGAATGAACAGAGTTCTCCACACGTCATCTATAAAAAAGGATCCCCTCTCTTGTCCTGGATGTTTTGTCTAATCATTCATTCTCAGTATGTCTTGGTGTTTTTGGTTGCTCTAACCCACTGTCCACAGCATGACAGGATTATAAGAAACTGAAAGACAGAAGGAACCTCAGGGGCTGACTGTCCCAGAAAAGTTTAGTGACTTGTTCAAGGTCACAAAGGTCATTTTAAACATTTTTGATTACAAAAAACAAAACACAGATTTCTTTTCTACCCTTATCTCCCAATCTCTCCAAGGGGGGAAAGCAAACAATTCCCCACCCTGGCTATGTCCAAAAATGTGTGTCTCATTCTGCCCTTGCATCCATTACCACAGAGTCAAGGAGCAGAGTCATAATTTGAATCCAAGTCCTCTGACTCCAAATTCCAGTGCTTTTTCCATTAATGTGCTCCCTTCATCAATATTTTAAATCAGTCCACTAAAATACTCAGGATTGGTTTTTTTTTAAGATGAAGAGTTGTTTAGTCATTCTTCTCCCATCCCCCAATTTGTACTTGTGATGCTGATTTTTTGTAAAGCTTCACATTTATCTCTTAGATTTCATCATATAAGAATTGGCCCAACATTTTAGCCTATTGAAATATTATTGAATTCTGATCCTGCCATCAAATGGGTTAACTATTCTTCTAGATCTGTGTCATCTTCAGATTTCATAAGAATGTCATCCGAGACACTAATTTAAAAAGTTAAACAGCAAAGAGCTAAGCACAGATTCACTAAATACTCCACTAAAGAACTCCTTTACAAGATAATATTAAATAATTTATGATTTCCTTTTAGGGTCCAGTCATTCAACCATTCCTGAATCCACCTAAGTATCAGGCCCACATACCTTCATCTTGCCCCCCAAAACAGCACAAGAGACACACATTGTTTAATGCAGTGCTAAAATCTAAGTAATGAAAGCTAAAGTACTTCCCTATACTCCCAGTCTAGTAACCCTATTACAAAAAGGAAATGGAGGTTAATAAAGTATGAATTGTTGAAGCTTGTGGGCTCTCTGTTTTCACTACTTCCTTTTTGAGATATTCAATAATCATGCTCTAAACAACAAATTCTAGAATTTTGCCAGGAATTAAAATTAAGCTCATTGTCCTATAGTTTGCAGAATTTATCTTGGTTTCCAACTTCCTAAGAGTCAATTCTGTTCTGACCTTTCCTATCCTTCATGACAAAGAAAAAGTAAAATCAGAGTCGAACTGCAGTGCCTCCTATCTCATTTTTCTGTCTAATTCAAGCAGCAGTCCTATACCTCCTTTAATTTTCTTTACTCTAATATAATTAAAAGGAAAAAAAAGGCTTTCTGTCTTTAACTTTGTCAGTCTCATTTCTTGAGTTTAGCATTTCTGAATCTAATTTTTAAAATTAAATTTTATTTTTTCAAATGAAAATTTGTCTCCCCCCCCCCCCCACTCTTCTGCTCCCCAGGTTCTCCCTCACTGAGGAAGCAATAAAAACACAGCCTCTGTTACCAACAAGTATAATCAATCAAAATTTATTTCCTCATAGGCCATGTCCAAAATTTAAAAATGCTCAATCTGTAATCTGAATCTTTATTAGGATGTTAGTACCTCCTGAAGAATCAAGGTTGGTCATTATGTTGAATAGTGTTCCTAAGTTTTTAAAAATCATTTGTCTTTACAATATTATTATTTTGTATAAATTGTTCTGCTTTGGCTCACTTCCCTGCATCATTTCTTATAAGTCTTCTCAGGTTTCTCTGAAACCATGCCTTTCATTTCTTACAGCACAATGGTATTTCTGAAACCATTCTAATTGGGACCTTAACACATTTTTGTATTTACTCTATTATCTGCCTTTCTACTTCTCTAGAAGCTTTTTAAAAATTGAAGTTAGTCAATGATATTCTTGTGTATCCACATTAGTTTCCTCACCAGAATTGTTTGTGTCTTTAGAATTCTATTCTTGAGGATATTTTCCAAATGTCTAAGTAGTATTCCTATTCTAGAATTTTCACCTATTGGCTCCAATCTATTCTTCCTCTGAATCTTCTGAAACATGCTCTCCAAAAATCTAGCATGCATTTCATACTATGCTAAGCTTTTTTCTTCACAATGGAGTTTTCACTTTGCAAGGTTTCCATCACTTCTGCTCTAGCAATCAATTTGCCCCTATTAAGAATTAGGTCCACAATAGAAGTTCTACCTCTTTTGCCTGAAGAATGAATTTATGATTGAGGCAAATCAAGAAATTGCTATTTTCTCTGCTTTTGGCAAAGGCTCATGGAAATGAAAGTCCCCAGGCTCATGATGTGTTCCAAATTCCTCATCTACTTCCTCTTTGCATCCAGGTGGTTTGTATAGTCTGTGGTTTTGCCAAAGACAGTGTCACTACTGTTCCTGTCTCTGTTGTTCTTTATCCAAATGCTCCAAACCATGCTTCCTCCTCTGCTTCCTAAATTTCCTCACCACTTTTCCTATGATGTTGTTCAGTTCCACTACCTTTTACTCATTTATTTTACTTTGAATAAATTGGATCCTTCCAGAATCAGGTATCCTAATCTTCTTAAGAACTCAGCTGTTCTTAAGGGAATTTATTTTCCTTGGGCTTGGACAGAAAAAATCCTTAAAGGAAAAAGACTTTAATGCAATAAGGTAATGCAGCAAAGTTGAATGCTATATTATTCCTATCATATAGAAGAGTCATTTTAAAGTATGATAACTTTCAAGCCTTCTCAATATCATCTATGATAAACTATATGGGTAATATTGTAGATAGTCTCTGGAGAGAAAACGGGATTTATACTTATCCAGGATATTATTAAATTAATGAAGACTCTCCCTTGATTATATTTCCAAAGGCTCCTTATGATGTTTACCCAGAACTTTGATAACCAGGGGACTTCATTGAGAAAAGTGGTCCTGTTTTTATTTGGAACACTTTAGAAGAGAATATCAATTTCTTAGACCTGATTGTGTTAGACCATCGGTTTTCATGGGTGAGCTAATGTTAAAGAGAATTGGGCAACTTCATTCAACTGTTGAACTACTATATTTACAACTGATTCAAAATTCAAAAGGACAAAGGCTTTTTCTGGACAATTAGACAAATGAAGAAAACTACTTCTTTTGCAAGACACTTACCACTCGGCTGAAATACATATCCAAAACTTCCACAAAATTATGGATGAATTCATATACAGCCATTTCATTCTGAAATGAAAAAGAAAGCCATCAATATTACTGTTAACTTGAATACAGAATCAGGCACAGAGTTAACTCCCATCTGTCTGTGTGTGTGTGTGTGTGTGTGTGTGTGTGTGTGTGTGTTCATGAAAGAGAAAGTCTCTAACTTTTAGAGAAAATTATAAATATAGGAAAAGAGGAAATTCATTCTAAAGTCATTTCTTCTCAATTCATTAATAGACCTAAAACAGGCAGGATTCAGAGTCTAATGATAACATGAGAGTGAGCAGTGCTTAGCTCTCTTTTTGAGTTTCAGATAACTCACCTGCCCTCACAGTTGCAGCAAACTGATGGACTAGAAGACTTTCCTGAATGCTCTTTCTCTCTACCATGCCTACCTGAACTCAAAATCAAGGGATGCCATTTAAGGTACAAATGTTAGGACAAGATAGTAATGTGACTCTGCTGTCTTGAGCATGCTTAGTAGCTTAAGCATCACCCCATCTCTAGACTTGATGCTGACCATCACCTAATGCAGATATTTCAGTTATCTTTCTCTTTTGTTACTTACCAGAAATCAAGTCTTCAAATAATGGTGAGAAACTTCAGGGGTCATTAGATAATGAGAAATGGCAATTTAGCAAAAAAAAAAAGATATAATACTACAAATTCTCATTCATTTTTCATCTGCTTTTCTATTTTCTTACCTCAGTTTCATTGATTCCAACCACGATGAAGAGAGCTGCATACTGCCGATATATGAGCTTAAAATCCTTATATTCAATAAAAGAGCACTAGATAGAAACACATTAAATATCAGATACTTTGTTAACTGATATTTCTTTACAAGAATGTGTCTATTTCCCTTTTAACATCTGAGTGTCTGTCAATACACTCCCAGAAATATAGAACATGCCAAGGATTAGTCAACCTTTATTTCACTCTTTCTTTACAGCCTTCAAGGGACTATTTTGGATGTTTTCTAGGGGTAAGTATATAGTGGTCTAGGGGAAAGAAAACTGGGCCTGTCTACACAGACTATCTATAGAGAGTTTTTATTTGTTTATTTTTTGGCTTGATTCCATATGGAAGACAGAAGATATAATTAATGAATAATCTGTACATGGGTGATAGCTTTACTTATGACAATTCCAATGTGAAAATGTCTAATGTAACAAAGAAGGGAAAATATTTTATTCTTTCTCTTTTCCCCCCAAACCACTAAGGACTTAAAAGTTTCAGAAAATTCTTACACACCATCAAAAAGCTCCATTTGTGAAATTTATATGTCAAACAGAAATCTAGATTTTTTTCCAGGTAGGTAGAGAGAGGTATTTATTCCTTTTATAAATTATTTAAAGATGATTTTTGTGGGCATATGCTACACCAAATTTCTTACTATAAACACAGCTTCAAAAGAATAACTACTCTCCTATCAGTATCATATGAAAAAATACCCCCCCCCTTTATTTGCTTGTTTACTAAAGTCATCATAAGGAGATAAGTCGCAGAAACTACAATGACAGTCATCCAAGGGGAAGGCAGGTGTAAGGATCCTAATACTCTTCCTTTGGAATTTAGGATAAGTTTGACCAAATCCAGTCTAAGAAAGTACTTTCTGACTTCTAGCAGGAAGATGATGTGTTACCCTCAAGGGGCTAGATGCATCTGTGGAATAAAACTGCAAGTTTTCATTATGGAAATTCTGCAGTTAGAGATTCAGCTGAATATTTCTTGGGTGGGAAAAGCTGGGGGAAAGGACATTGCTGCTGGCTTTTTGAATCAGAAAAAGGGTGATAGGCACAGTTCTCTGCCTATGGAGCCAGTACCATCTCCACACAGAGTTGGGTTCTTCAAATAAAGAAAACCCACTTGGGAGAATCATACATCTTTCCGAAACCCTAAGTGGTTACTGGCATAAAAAGCCTTGGAGCACCTGCAGATGGAATAGAGGTCAGCTCCAAAACTGTGCTCCTCTTGGCATCATCAGGTTTCCAAGATGCAAGGCAACTTCCAAAATAATTCTGAATGCTGTAAAAATTGCACAGCCATACATTCTAGAGCTCACATTCTAAAGGCTGGTTTGAAAATAATGCTTCAATTTGTTGAGTGCTGGCTTTCTGAAAAGAGTTAAACCTCTATGATTATTTGTTTATGGTCACCTATATTTCTATGGCTCTTAACACAGCCCTTGAACAATCAAATTGCATTTCTTCTGACAAGATATTTCTGAGAACCTTGGTTAAGCATGGAGAAGACTTCTGATATCTTCGGACTGGAAACAAATTTTGGATGTTAAGAAAGGGAAACAGTTTCAATATACAAGATGTGAATACTTTATATAACTTAATTTTTACGTTCATCTCAGTAATGTTTAAGAATAAATGAAGAACTGTGGCATTAGCAGAGATAAAAGTTAGAGGGGGTAGAAGAGGGCTAATTATGAGGAACTTGATGTTGAACTGCTTGTATTTCTGCAAGGGAAGGAGATACTGATAACTCATATGAACTTTATCATTTGTAAGAGCAGTTAGAAGGATCGTATATAGACAAGGCATAGGAAGGAGCTGAATATTATGGTATAATACAGTAAAAAGATGGAGTCAATAGATGATAAAGGAAAGTACTGGGAGGAAGAGAAAGGAGAAGAAGAAGGGGCTAAGATAGCTCACATAAGAGTCAAGTAAAAGCTTTTTCAATGGAGTGGAAAGGGGAAAGGCGAGGGGGAATGAGTGATCCTTCATTCTCATCAGAAATGACCCAGAGAGGAAATAACATACACACTTAATAGGGTATAGAAATCTGTCTTACCCTAGAGAAAAATGAGAGGAAAGGAATGGGAAAAGGGGGAACCAGGGGAAGGAAGAGGGGAGTAGGTGAGAGAAGAGAGGGAAGACCATGGGAGAGGGTACTCGGATATAACACACTTCTGAACAGGGACAGGATGAAAGGGGAGAGAGAATAGATGAGAGTGGGAAGGAATAGAGTAGAGGAAAATAGAGCTAGTGATAGCACCTGTGCGAAAAACATTGAGGCAACTTCTCTGGTGACTATGATGGGGAAGGCAACTCATTCCAGAGACAGCCATTGGAATCTGAACACAGAATGAAGTACATTTTTTTTTCTCTCTCACCATTCTTGAGATTTCTCAGTTTGGGGGGCGGAGGGGTTATGACTACTCTCACAAGAAGCTTATTGTAAGAATATAAAATTAATAAACAAAAAATAATAATAATAAACAAGAAATTTTTAAAAACTTTGCCATTTTTTGTCCCAATTTTCCAGGTATTTCAGAAAAAAAGGGAGTTGGGAGCCTATCAGATAATGTCTAAATTCATTTCACTTTACTTTTGCGTAAACAGGTAGACTCAGAACCTAGAGTAAGAGAACTAGCCTCAGTTCCAGATCTGCTATTCAGTTCCTCCCTAAGTGAGCTTGGACAGGTCCCTTAACTGCTCAAGGTCTCAGTTTCATCATTTATAAAATGATGGAGTAGGGATTATGGATCAGAGCTACTAACCCATGAACCCCCATTATTGAAGGGATGATTTTTTTCTCCCTTTTCTCTACTCAGAAATAAAAGAAATCCAAAGTTCAAATGAATGTTTTGGCAGAAGTAGATGCCATATGAAATCTTCTAATTTCATTTTAATTTTAGAGGTTCATTTATGGTAAAGGTGGGCAAATAGCAATGAGAATATAAACTGAGAGAGAAAGTCCTAAAACAAACCCAGAATGTACTAGAGACTTCACTTCCATTCCAGTCATTTGAAAACTGTCCCTTGGCTTCATGAAAAACTATATTCTCTGGATTTAACAAAGCTCCTAAGGACTGATTTCTGAATTAATAAAAAAAAAAAAGGGTAGAACATCCATTAATATTTTGGAGTAGGAGGAAGGCATTTGAGTTGTTGTTTCCAGGGTACTATTTTCTGTAGAGGAACCATGCAAGGAGTTTGCAGAGTTCTTTGTCCCTAAAGAAAGAGTTAATGAGCTATATTTGGGGCTCCACCTTATTTTTAGTAGTTGGGTTTTTTGGGGGGGGTTGGGAGGGAGGAAGCAATACTTACTGAAAAGGGGGAAAAAAAGACATCTTAAAGAAACTTACTTGTTCTTTGGACCGTGATAAGCATGTTTTGATGACATCAGTTTCCAGAATGGTTCTCTTACTGATTTCCACATGTTCATAGTATCTAGAAAGTCTGGTCTGTCCTTGTTTATTGACCATGAGGAAAAATTTTATCATTTTTTCCTGGATAGTATTTTATGTTGATATAGCACAACTGGAACAGTATACCTGAAAGGAAAGATGGTAATGAAGCTAGTCCAATTTAATACACTATTTACTAAAATACTCTGCAAGGTATGAGATATGCAAAACCGAATTTTTTAAAAAGACAAAATTTCTCAAAGACTTCTATTATATTTTCTAATTATTCAAGATAAATAAGGTCTATTTAAGTTCAATTCAGATAAGGACCTGAGGCCAACAGGTTAAGTGACTTGCTCAAGGTCACATAGCTGTCAAGCATCTGAGGCCACATTTGAACTCAGAAAGTTGAATTTTCCTGACACTTGGCTTCTGCTCTATCTACTGTGCCACCTAGCTGCCCCCAAGGTAAATAAAATACTCTTACTGAGATAAGTGAAATTTTTTTTCCAGAAAGAGTACCTTATGACTTAATTTAAAAAATTATACAAGGTAATTAACTCTCAACAAATGTTTTCTTCCTGATGTCTCCTTAGGATGTTCAAACGACCCTTAAGGCTATGCCAGCAAAACTTAAGTGCCAGAAAAATTTTGTTAAGTTGAAATTGGTTCAAGTTTGGTCTCCATGACAGACTGCATCTGCTTTATGAAGGGCATATATAATATATGCCCTATATAATAGCAGAGGAGAAGATCATCACTAGTCAGTTACCTACAAGGTAATGAATTATTTGGTAAAAGTAACCCAGTAACAGAAAAATTTTTTAAAAGGCCTAGTTTTCTTCTACTCTTGTAGTCATTGTAGTTAAAGAGAAAAACATTGGGCAGAAGGTTGAATATGCTACACAATGTATATCTAATCATAATACATATGAAGTGATGGTTATTAAAGCATGAATTCCTTGTTCGAGTCCTAACAAGTTAAAAAAAAAAACTGCTCAGGTTGGTGGGCCAAACCACCACCAAAACTTAAGATCACCATTTCCCCTTCAGTGGATGTAGCCCAGACTTCACCTGAAAGCTGGAAGAACAGTAGTGTCTCAGGCCAACATCCCTGCTCCCAAGCTTGTTCTCATGGCCATGATTCCCAGGGAGCATTTCCTACAGAGACCTGACCCCATAACTGCTTCTGCAAGTGCTGCAGACATTGCCTCCCTCAGTAGCCATAGCAACTGAAGATCTGGAAAAGAAAGTTCTTACCACTGGAGTCTTTGAAATAATCAAAAGATTCAAAATTGGAAATAGATGTAGCTATCAATGGAAATGACACTAAAGAAAATAGATCAGTAGCCTTGCCTCTGTACCCTAAGAACTATTCTATATAAACTCTCTTATAGATGTTATTTCCCCTATTATAACAGTTCTTGACCAGGGCTCTATGAGCTTAAAAAAAACCCCTTTATTTTAATACATGTAGTTTTATTTGAAATCCTCTGTATTTTATTTTATGCATTTAAAAACAATATCCTGAGAAAGGGTCCATAGGCTTTTTTCTGAACAACCTTTCCAAAAGAGGTTCATGATACAATAAAGGTTCAAGAACCTCTGCCCTGTTAGAATGTGAGTTTCTCAGAATATGATAGACTGTCTTGCTTTTTTCTCCCCCCCTTTATCCTCAGGGTTTAGCAGAAATCTTGACACTGGGTTTAATAAATTCTGGTTTATTCAATCATTCATTTACTCATTCATTTGCCATTCAGTGGAGAAATTGAACTATGACAATACAGAAATTCTCACTGGAAGTAAGAAGACCATCATGAATATAATAAATAAGACTATGTACTAATCAATTACAGAGGATGATGAATACAAAATTCTATAATGAACTTGAAAAGATTTTCCAATTAACAAGCATATTCACTGATGCTCAAGTAACTTAAAGTGAATGCATGGGGACAAAGTATGGTGGGAAATAGGATGGAAAATATGGTTTGAGATTAATAAATGAACAAGGACAGTGGAATACTTATATCTTTATAACATAGAAATTTGTTTACAAGAGAGACTGGAAGGTGTTAGATATGTTGAACACCAAGTAATGTTGCAAGACTGACTATATCATAACAGGAAATATCTAATTATCAATGTGCAAGTCATTTTCTATCTGACAAATATTTGCATATTTGAGTTAGGACTTAGAATTTCTAAGTATAAAAATCAAAATTGATCTAGAAGAAAAAAGAAGGAAGGTGATGAATTACATTTCTGATTTGGCCTATTTAAATAAGTTGTCTCCAATGAAAAGTGGAGAATGGATGGAAGCAAAGATATTGACTTTAATTATCATCATTTCCTAAAGAAGTTTATTTTACAGGAGGCTCCCATTGCCCAGAAACCACCTCTGCCAGAAAATACTTGACCTTCTTGTCAAGTAGATGCTATAATTACAAGAGTAAAACTGATTTAGTTTTCAAAATTCACTTGCAAAACATCATGGAGGTAGAATAAACTCACACAGTAAAACAAAGGGTCACAGAAGTTAAAATGAGTATATATAAAACCAGATGACACTCACTGTTAAGCCAGAAAATCCCAAGAGTATTTATGTATAAATTGGAAGGACAAAGAATAGATGAAAAAATGGAACAGATCTGCCAATATTTCTATCACAACTTATTTTTTTTTACTGATGTCACCACATTTAGACTCAAACACATTCTCAATGTACTGCACAAGAAGTGGAAGTGAAATCAAGAAAATGAAAGTTGAGAAGTATAGCTGAATGAGACCAAACATATAAAGAAAAGATTTGTAGTGGAGGTGATACAATTTTGAAAGTATTGCTTTTCAAAATATCAAAAAGAGGTGAATATATCAAATATTTTTTTAAAATTACAGATGATATTATTACAATTAAAAGCCTGAGGGAGAGAGGTCATCAGTAACTACTGATGCACATAACTATTTTATTGTCCTATAACTTTTATGAGAATAATATGACATCCTTGAATTAAAATAAGTACACACACACACACACACACACACACACACACACACACACACTGCTTTAAGTTCTGCAATGTACTTTAAATACATTATTTCATTGATCCTCACCCAAACCTAAGAAGTGGGTGGTATTTGCTTTTGCAGGCAGTTCTCTACAGCAGATCAGATCTTTCCAGTAACTTAACTGATGGAAATATTTGGAGAATAATAAATCCTGTTGTGTTTACTGTTTTTGATTACTTCAATGTATTTAACCTGGTACAGTCCTTGAAGCAAATTGTGGAACTTAAAACAATATACCAGTGTGACCAATGAATTGAGGAGAGCAGAAAGGAAGGGGAGATGATGTTTCAAGTACCACTGTATTGTTTTCTCAGCTTACCTTTTCTAAAAATGATCAGAGCAGATATCACTCCTCAATACAAACTGATAGCCCACACCAAACCTTAGCAGTGATTAATAGTGACAACAACTGTAATGAAGCCAGATATTTAATACACAATTTGCCTGGTGAGGTAAAAGGCGCTGCCTTTATCCAGTTTATGTATCTGCTCAGAGAACAGGATGTTATTCAGAAAGGTTCCCATTTGTGCTACGTATGACAGCTGTGCCAGGGGGTGTGCTAAGGTCACTTATCCACCCTTCCAGGAAGATCAACGCATGGCTGTAGGTGGGATTGCAACACAGTCCGATGAGGCCTTTATTCTCTCCAAAAGCTAATGCTGGGAAATGAGACACCAGGTCTGTACTGAGAAATTATTCCTAACAAGTTAAGATTGGCAGCTTTTTCTTTTCCTTTTTTTTTTTTTTGGTATTACATATAAATTTATTTTTTAAAAAAATGAATTTGATATTACAAAGCAGGAAAAACAAAGTAGTGACACATTACGACAAATTGTCTGTTTGACATTTGAATAATGCCAGTGACAGAAAATGGTAGTGTGAGGAAAAGCTACGTGTATGAGGGACAAGCCATTCTGGAATCCCAATGACACAACAGCACAATAATAAGGAGACCTATAGACTAATTAAGCTTTTTTAATAGACTCGACAATAATTGAGTGAAGTCATGCATGGGTGTGTGTTCTTTTAAAGAATAAAAAAAAATAAAAAAACCCAAGAATAAATAAAAGTAAATGAGCCAGATTCCCCAAGTAACTAGGCTATTTGTCAAGTCACAAACTGAGTACCTTTGAGAGCCACAAGGATTATTTGTGGCCATCTGTCAATAGACAGAAATTAAAATAAATGGTGAACTTAAGCAGCAACTAAGTAGTGAGCTAGGTGTCCCAAAAGTTAGCTTCCAAAGGTTCCTGATTTGGGACTATAGCTTAAGTCCTAAGAAAATCATGCTCATTGTATTCTCTCTTGTTCCATAGGGAGCTTGAGAGGGATGGGAATAATATCTCTAGACCCATCACCATTATTGGCACAACCATCCATAGCTACAAATGATGAAGATAGTAGTGCCAATGGTGTGTACAAAAAAAAACATTCAGTAGTTATAATAAACCAACCAAACTCTTAGAAGCTACACAGATATGTTTCCAACAACTTTTCTACTTGTTTTCTCTTTAACTGATATGGCTAGAATAAGTTAACTACACAAATCTTATTGCCCCCCTACTGTGGAATTTTTTTTTTTTGCATCATAACTATGTTCAAGTTGTTTTATGAGCTTGAATATCCTGGGGGAGAGACTCTTCTCCTTTGTTCAAAATACCCCTTACCAAGCCTTTGCCTTTAAACAGATTGGTTGGAATATGAGTTAAAGTGAGATGTAAAATGGGGGGGGGGATCAGATTCCTTCCCATTTCCCTAAAGATAGGGTTCTCTCCAAGAGCAATTCCAAAGAAGGATTTGAGACACTGACACTCATTAAGACACAGGATTTTCAAGATGCATGATTTGAAAGGGCTTGAAGCATCTTTTCTTATGTGATAAGAAGCCACCACAGCAACAGAATAGAGCATGCCACTTACAGAAGCCTTGACTGTAAAATATGTTGACAGACCCACAAAAACAGAACTGCTTACATAGGAGAACACTTCTAATTGAAGTCCTGATTATTTATTAGGAAGGAAGGACACCAAATGCTTATGAAATTTAGGAAGAGTAGTAAGGGATCTGTTGAGACAAGTGGAGGGAGTGGCAAGGGAGCCGGAATTAATTTCCCCTGTTTACTGTTCACTTTTCTGTATAAAGCATCTTTCTTGTGGACAATTCTGTGAAGTAAGACTACAAAGATGGAATCTGAGGCACAGATGAGTTGAGTGACTTATTCAAGATTATATGGGCTACCAAGTGGCTGAGCCTGGATGGGAACTCAGTTTTCTGACTCCTTAGCTGGAGACTCTTTCCATTTGTGTGATAAACTCTTGGCTTTCACCTAAAAATCAAGGAGTTTGATGACTACAAAGTAAGGAGAATACCCATTTAAGAGACAAAAAGAGCAAGGCACCTTCAAAAGAATTTGGGGACAGGAACTAGGAGGCTCTGGCTTCTTTAAACTAGATTCTGCCTCTTGATGCTCCAAGGCTAGGCATTTTCCCCTCTCTGGGTCTAAGACTCTTCATTGATGAACTGGAACTGGGGCCAAGTGAACACTCAGGGTTTTTCCAGCTCAGACAGTTATCTAAGCAAGGGTATTAGTTGTGTTGAATGTTCTTGCAAGGTAACTCAATGACCCTCACTAAGGAAAAGAAAATGAGGTAACTGTGACAGTCCTCCTTAGAAAGGGAAATAAAAAGTTTCAAAGACTACAACTAGCTGGGTGAGTAGGTTCATACAAGAAAATATGTCTCAAGACTCTTAAGAACAAATGTTCAGAGAAAAGACATGGTCAAAGTACAACTTTGGAAGGAGTTAGAGAATGATGTCATTTTTTTTTGTCTTCATTACTGTAGGTGGCCTTTGGTGTGTTAGAATCAGGAAAATGGTCCCACACCCTAGTTTTATAGACAAGGAAACAATATGAGAGCAGATAAATGACTTGCTCACATTTACATAGGAGGCTGAGAGGAACCTATCTATAGTTTTTGTGGCTCACAAAACACATTTGTCTCTTCAGTATATTAAAAAAATCTTTCTTTTTGGATAGATTTATTTAGCAGGCAGAAATATATGGTACTTTTTATAATTATTGATTTGTTACCATTGGTAAATAAAATGGTAGAATCAAATATTTTTCTGATAGTTGCAATATTAACCTGAAAAAGGCCAAAATAAATCACTGAAATGTACAATCTATACTTGCTAAAAATGAAAACAACACATAGAAGATATCTAGGTTTCCATTTGACTGTAAAAATTCTATGATTCCTGGTATTTTGGAATTGTGAAGAACCCAAGTATTTCTATCATACAGCAAAGATGTACTCTCCATAAAAATAAAAATGGTCCATTTCTTTCTGACTATTGATTTACATAAATTTACCTTAAGGTGTAAATCCCTTTGTGAAATTTATATAATAGCATCTTGAAAGAATATTTCCAACAATCCTAGTTTTGTTTAAAACCTAGAATATATAATAGTTGACATTAACAAAATACCTTAAAGTCTTCAAAACTTAACTCCATTTTTGTAAATGAGAAAAGTAAGTCACAGAGTTTGTAACTTGTCCAAAGTCACAAAGAAAGTAAGTACTGGAGGTTAAAAATTCTGATTCACAACTTTTTTGATTACAGGTCTATCTTACTTTCTAGTCACCATGCTGTCCTTTCCACATAGGCTATAATTCCTAAAATGAAGACTCTTGGGTAGGAAAATATATACTTATATAAACTGAAAAATAATGATGATTATAGGCTACACTAAAGTTTTACACCTGCCAGATACTGTGAAGAAGTATGGCCTATAAATAATTAAAGGAAACCCCCTCCTCCCTTGAAGTGTTCCCTGACACCACATCAAAAGAATTCACCTTGAGTCAGAGAACCTAGATATGAATACAAAATGAATCACTAAATCCCTTTGTGACTTTGGACATTTACTTAACCTCAGTTTCCTCATCAGTAGAATGAGGTAGATGATCTATAAGGTCCTTTCCAGCTAAATATATAATCCTATGATTTTCTGTGACAGTGCTTTACCAATCCAACAATTTCTAATTGCAGTAGAAAGTGCTGACCCTAAAAATCTCTTCATGGTGGCCAGTAGTCTTAAAATATAATACATTATTTACTTAGAGCTTACAGAAGGGCAGCTAGGTGGCACGGTACATAGACCACTGGCCTGGGAGTCAGGAGATAGGAATTCAAATCCAGCCTCAAACACTTGACTCTTACTAACTGTATGACCTTAAGCAAGTCATTTAACCCTGGCTGCCTTGCATCCAAGGTCATTGCCAATCGTCCCGATTCACATCTAGTCCCTGAACCCAGATGTCTCTGGAGGAGAAAGTGAGGCTGGTGACTTACCACAGCACCCCCTCTCTCAAATCCAATTCACAGGCTTGTCATAGCATCCTTCCCTGATGTCATGGCCTTCTTCAAAAATGAAGGATAAAAAAAATTAGACCTTACAGATATGATTGACTTTTTTTTAAACCAGTTTTTAGGAAGGAACACAAATGGCCAGCTTTTCCTCTTGTATTTATCTGTTTTGATGTTGTGTTTCAGAGGGTAGGGGCTAATTTTTTTTTTCTTTTTTATGCATCTTGAGCATAGTAGGTGCTTCATAGATACTTAGTCTGGATTGTTAGGTAATACACAGGGTCACTTGGTTGAACATGTGGTAGGACTTTGCAGATAGTTTCCATATGTCACCTGGCTCCCCAAAATTACTCGATCCTTCTGGATTTAAGAAGACAATGGCACGTTAATGGATGAGAAGCTAGGTGGTTCTGAAGTCAGAAACACTGGTTCTGAAGTCACAAAGTTCACTGTTTCAGTACTTTCAGTCACATCAGACACTTTGGGACTCCATTTGGGGTTTTCTTGGCAAAGATCATGGAATGGTTTGCTATTTAACTTCTCTATTTTATAAATGAGCAATCTGAGATAAACAGGGTTAAGTGCCTTGCCCAGAGTCACACAAGTGTCTGTCCACTGTGCCACCAGAAGTCAGGAAGCCCCAGGTTCAAACTTGGTCTCAGATACAGATGAGCAGTATTGCCCCTATCTACCTCAGTTTCCTTTTGGATTGTTGTGAGGATCAGAATTTGATAACATTTCTAAAGCATTGGCACATAGTAAGCACCACACTATCATTATGATGAAGCAGTGCTGTGCTGCTAAGGGTACTAGATCTGCAATAATAGAGACCTAGGTTTGAATCTTCATCTGTGTGACCTTGTGCCAAACCCTTTAACTCAGAATCTTGGTTCCTAGATATGTAAGGTGTAAGAACAGAAGGTCAGGGCTGGAGTCACAAATACTTGTCTGGGCTGAGTCTTGCCTTTAACAAAGGCTAGTTTTGAGACTGGGAAAGTCACTAATAAAAAGGGAAGGCAGGCAATTGCAGAATAGGCTAAATTAGATTAATTATATCAGGTATCACCTGTGATCCTCCCCAGCAATTCTTCATACCAATGAAATCTTAGGTTCAGACCAAAACAAAAACAAAGAAAACCTTGTGCCACTCATCTGACAGGGTTGTTGGGAAGATTAAATGAAAAATGTGCATTTAGAATTTGTAGACTTTGAAGCAACATTTTAATCAATTATAAGGTAAAATTAGTGAGGCTCATACTTTCTGATAGCAATGCACATTTGGTGACATAAAAAAAGAATGGAGTTAATGTAGTAGGTCACAGGATCAATTTTTAGTATCCTTTTTAATTAATCACATGCTGAATTTCTTTGGTTAATGTTAATTTCAATAGTGGAGACGTGTGTGTGCATAGACATTCCAGAAGCATGGCTGCCCATGGCTATCCTCACTCCTTTCTTACCCTGACCTAGATAGCTAGTCCAGATGACACCACTTGCAACTCATTCTTTTTCTTCCTACAATATTCCCCAGAGAATAGCCTATAGGTCTGCATAGCTCACTAGAATGAATGTCAAACTGAATCAAATCAAAAGACATCAAGTGTCTACTCATCAGTTTACCCTGGTAGGCAATGAATGACAATGGATAATTTTTAATACATAAGGTAAGAAGATCTGCATGCTATTTGTAATTTCTTTAACATTTCTCGGATTCAGTGTAATGTGAAATGTTCCTTCTTAGGGGAAGGGACTTCCTGTCTTTTACATTTGTACCTCCAGGACCTAGCATATTGTAGGCCCTTCACAAGTGCTTCATGACTGATATTTAAAAAATTCATCATTCAAATAAAATCACTTGCAATTCAGTTTTTCACAGATTAAGAGAATACATTTTTAATAAATGGAAATAAAAAATAAAGTTAACCATCATTTCCGTTTTTTGTAAGATTACAGAATTGGCCTAGATAAACATAAGCTCATTTTCAGGCCCCAAATTCTATGCTTTTATAACAGGAACCTGAATTCTTGAAGACAGGCTATATAAAGTAACTTTTCTGGTAATATTTTAACTTGTGATAAATACTAATCAGTAACATTTACTTGAAAACATTAAGCTAAATGATATACTTTTAAACAAGCTTCAGTATAGATATTTATTGAGAACACTGGATTCTTCACAGCATTTATAGTAACATTTCTAAATGTCATATTTCCTTAAAATATGTGCTACTTTGCTGAATAGATGTGCTGACATCAACTAACCAATATGGCAAGAATACAGAAAACATCAGAGTAGCATAGCAATTAGTAGTTCCTATTTACTACTCCATACTGACTTTATTCTCTGAATAAAATTGCCCCTAGCTATCTCTAAGCTAGAACATAATGCTGGTTAGCTGTTAAGAAAATGGATTTTTCACTTCAGCTTGGGAGAATTTACTTTTCCCTTTGCCTTGACAATTGATTATCTTTTCTTTCCTTCTCATACATTAATATGATTCTTTTTTAGGGGAGCAAGTTTTTTTCTTTTAATTTAAAGAGGATCTCAAATTCTTGGAGAACTTTGTTGATAAAATTTTTCTTTTCCATCAGATCCTTCCCAACTCATATTTTCAGCTTGTAGAAACGTGATTTCATGAGGTCATTTTTTTGAAAGACTTTATTTATTTTGAATTTTACAATTTTCCCCCTAATCTTGCTTCCCTTCCTCCCACCCCCCACAGAAGGCAGTTTGTTAGTCTTTACATTATTTCCATGGTATACATTGATCTAAGTTGAATGTGATGAGAGAGAAATCATATCCTTAAGGAAGAAAAATCAAGTATAAGAGATAGCAAAATTACATAAGATAATGGTGTTTTCTTTTTTAAATTAAAGGTAATAGTCTTTGGTCTTTGTTCAAACTCCACAATTCTTTCTCTGGATATAGGATGTATTATCCATTGCAGATAGCCCAAAATTGTGCCTGACTGTTGCTCTGATGGAATGAGCAAGTCCATCAGGGTTGCTCATCACCCCCCATGTTGCTGTTAGGGTGTACAATGTTCTGGTTCTGCTCATCTCACTCAGCATCAGTTCATGAGGTCATTTTAAAAAACTGTACAGGTCCCAACCTGTAGGTGCAGGTAGGTGACACATTGGATAGAGCACTGGCCCTGGAGTCAGGAGGACCTGAGTTCAAATCCGAGCTCAAACACTTATTACCTAGCTGTGTGGCCTTGGGCAAGTCACTTAACCCCACTGCCTTGTAAAAACAAAAAGATATTAAAAAAAAACAAATCAGTGTACAGGTTTATCTTCTCTTTTTGTTAGGATTCTGACTATGCATTTATGCTGCTTCTTTCAAGGTTTCTTGTACATTTTAAGGTACTCAGAGCAGCTAGGTGGCACAGTGAATAGTCAGGAAGGCCTGAGTTCAAATCCCAGCTGAGACACTTAATAATTACCTAGGTGTGTGAACTTTGGCAAGTCACTTAACCCCATTACCTTGAAAAAAAATAAAAATATATTTTTTTTGTTAGGTACCTGGCCTTTAGTCTTTAGGAGGAAAAAAAAATTAAGGACAACTAACTTAGCTTGTGCTAATCCACTTGTGAGATAGGAACCTGTTTCCATACACTCTAAGAATTAGGTGAACTGTCTAATCAGCTTTACTGCTTTCTCAGCAACTGAATATTTGACTTTGCCCATTATTAATAGACAAGGACTCATCCTGTTAGTATAGTTAATCCAAAAGAGATTGTTCAATTCTGATCTAAGTTGTAATGGAAACCCAAATAAGAAAGTCTGACACTTTACTGAACAGAGATGAGTTGTTAAATCCGGCTGAGAGGTTTTACATTGTAAATCTGATAGTATTTTCCAATTTATTTACATTTTATGTGTAACAGTTGTTTAGTGGATGGGATATGTATTATAAATTGAGGTTAGATGACCCTGGATAAGTAACTTAACCCCTTTAGGGCTGTTTTCTCACCTGTTAAGACGGGCCTCGGTAGCTGTAGATTATATCTCTAAAGCTATATCCTAAGACTAGATATTTCCCTTCTAGTTCCTACAATCCAAGAAATCAGAGATGTTCTTTCTAGAAAAAATTTCCCATGGTAGGATGAAATGAATATAGCCAATGAAAATTTTTGTTTTTCATATGAAGGGAATACACAATAGGACTTAATTTTTTAGCACTTTCCCAAAACTGGGATCTATTTCAATCATTCCTTATTCCCAGTTCCATTGGCAAATCAGGTTAATTTCTCTTAAAGTCAAAATTGCAGGGGATGATCTGCCTTCCTCTTTTTGCCAAGAGGTTTTGAGGTCTTTTAGAGTGGGGCTCCAATAGTGTGCTTTATCACTTGTTAGGGCCTTCCATGAGAATTTAAGGTTTAGGATGTGGAAGACTGTAGGGTAAGTCATTTGGCCAGGGTTGGAATATGAATTTCTATTAATCACAATGGTCAAGTTTGACTGTATAAGGCCTATATTTGGACATTCACTTAGTAGTCTAGTAGTCATTATTTAATCAAGGCAGTTTTTGTTATTTGTTTATATTTGATGATACTTGTGTAAGGCTCAGATATGGCATGATACCAGCTTTGTTCTAGGTCCCTATGATGTCCAGGCTAGGGGGCAGATGACAAGGTTGGACAGCTAACTTGTAATGTGGAGCAGACAATGACAGCAGGAGAAGCAAACTAGAAACTTGGGGAACTGATAAGCAAACTTGGGATATGCAGATATGTGTGTCCTCAACCCTGCAGCCTCCCTACAATAAAAAAAGGAGGTAATCTCTCCAGTTCTCCTCAGCATTCCTTGTTCTCTCTGAATAAAGAACCTGTGAAGCAATGAGGATGGGATTTGCTTGAAACATTCTGCTCCCCTTGTTTAGAAAAGGATTTGTATTTGGTGAAATCTTGGTAGAATTGATCTGTCATATGTTTTGCCTCTGCTTTACAAAGATGAATTATATGAATGTGAAATACTACAGATCTTCCAGGGATTCTATTATGTTTTCATCTGTAATGATGGTGGAATCACACTTAGAACTCTCAAAAATCTTAGAACCCAATTTGATTATATGATGAAGACAGAAAATGAAACTCAAAAATATGAAATGGAAAATAGTGGCTAGATCATACTAAATATATACAGAAGAAATCTAGGGGTGACACAATTTTAAGACACTCTTGGATTTTCTGGCTATTTTAAACTGGAGAAAATTACAAAGGAATGAAGAGCATGAATGGCACTCCCCCCCAAAAAAAATAACCATATAGCCATCAGCTGACAAAGGGGTATAAGGACAGAAAACAATTTATTCAGCATTTACTGTGTGCTGGCCATTGGGCTGCTAAGTGCTGAAAATATAAGTACAAGCCATAAGGTAATCCTTGCTCTCAAGAAGTTTAGATTCTACTGAAGGCAGACAACATCTAAAGGGAGACTGGGGGAGGTGGTGGAGAGAAGTGTCCGGGACTGGTTTGGAGGTCCAGTACTAGGCAAGATAATAAGTATTCAAAATCATAGGATCAACATCAACTTTTTTCAGTGGACAGGTAATGAGAATGATATGAGAAATATGAGAAAGAAACAGGTTGGTTTTGTACAATAGAAGATGATCAGTCATCCAAATGATTGAGGCATAGCGAATATGAGATCCTGCTTTGTTTACTATTACCAAAAAATTTAATTCAGTATAGCAAAATATAGCTGTAAAAGCTCTGTTCCCACAAATATGTTAAGATTCCACAAGGTTGCTTGATGTAATGATCCTTTAATTATCATGGTAAAAACAGACATAAAATAGAAACAACTGTGTACAAAAACTAGTTGGCACCATTGTGTAAGATGTCCTATACAAAATTCAAATGGAAACAGAATTCTCTACAGCTGGTGCAATTATCCAGATGCTCCCATATGTGTTTCATCTTGGGTTGGTTTAATAGAATCTAAGAAAACCACAGTTCTTCCTCAATGAGATCCATGGTTACTCTAAACACTACCGTTTAATAGTTCAAATAAGAAAAATGAGTTGGATGACAAATACAAATGGTCTAAACTATGACATGCCATTGGAAGTGTACTCTATCCTCTAGTTATTCTATATTATCAGAAAATATATCTTATATTGTGATTGAATGGTATTTTATAGTAATTAATTGAAGCTTGACAATGAGTATTAAAGGGAAGAGATCATACTGAATTGCATTTAGGTGAGGGACCATTTCCCCTCTCACATTCTCTCTCTCAAACAAACACATGCACACACACACACACACACACACACACACACAAACACATACATTTTTGAAAAAAAAAACTACCTCTCACCCCCCCCCCCACAATGATCAGGTATTTTTTTTGCTCCTTTTTTTCACCACTGGAGGAAAAAAGAAGACCCTTCTAACAAGCATGCATAGTCAAATCAAACTCACATATTGATCATGCCATAAATGTGTTTCATTCTACACAACGAATTCAACATCTTACTGTCAGAAAAGTTGGGACTTCTGGAATTATGGTGGATCACTGCATTGATGAGAGTTCTTTTTTTTTTTTTTTTTTTTAGGTTTTTGCAAGGCAAGTGGGGTTTAAGTGGCTTGCCCAAGGCCACACAGCTAGGTAATTATTAAGTGTTTGAGACTGGATTTGAACCCAGGTACTCCTGACTCCAGGGCCGGTGCTTTATCCACTGCGCCACCTAGCCACCCCAAGAGTTCTTCATTTTTTCAAAAAATTTTCATTTTTACAATATTGTCATTTCAATATTAATTGTTCTTCTGGTTCTACTCACTTCACTACAATACTGCATACATGTCTTCCCACTATTCTCTGAAACCAGCTTTCATCATTTCTTGCAGCACAAGAGTATTCCATTCATAATAACTAGATCAGGCAGTCCCTAATTAATGAATGGATACTTAGTAAAAAAGAACTGCTATGTTTGTTTTAATATAAATTGTACCTTTTTTTCTTTCTTTAGTCTAATAGTACTTTATCACTTGGTCAAAGGAATGCACATTTACTTACTTTTGGAGAATAGTTTCAAATTGGTTTCCAGAATAGATGGAACAATTCAGTTCCATCAACAGTGTGTTAATAGCTTGTTATCCCATAGTCCTTCATTATCATTTTTCTTTTTGGAGAACTTTGCAAATCTGCAGGGGTAAGAGGTGTAATCTCTGAGTTACTTTAATTTGCATTTCTCTATTAGTAATTTGGACCATGTTTTTTTTCACATAGCTTTATAGTTTGGGTTTCTCCTCTTAAAGGAGAATCATTATCATTTGACCATTTTATTAATTGGGAAATGGTTCTTTCAGGTTTTTTTTTCCCCCAAGGCAAATGGGGTTAAGTGGCTTGCCCAAGGCCACACAGCTAGGTAATAAGTGTCTGAAGTCACATTTGAACTCCGGTACTCCTGACTCCAGGGCCGGTGCTCTATCCACTGCGCTACCTAGCCGCCCCTGGAAATGGTTCTTTTAAATTTGAATCTGTTCAATATAAACACAAACACATGCTTATAAAATAACTTAAAATATTAGCCCCCCTTCATAAATGAGGCCTCTTTCGAGAAACTTGTTGCTCAGATCTTTTCACAGTTAAGCGCTTCCTTTTTGATAATACTTACATTGAATTTATTCAGACATTTTAATTTTATATAAACAAAATTGTCAGTTTTTTTTTTAACTTTAGTTGGGTGCAGTTACATGTTTTAAATCCCCTCAATGGTAATGTGAGGGTAACAGCACCTATCTCAAAGGGTTGGTGTGACGATTAGATGTAATATTTGTTATGTATTTGGTAGATATATTATAAATGCTTATGCCTTTCTCTTCTACCTTCCCATGCAGATACTGGCTATGATCCTGGACAGGTCACTTAACTATTCAACGTTCAAAGCAAGTTTCTTAAAATATTAGCAACAAAGTACCAATCCATATGTTCTCACCAAGAGTTTACTATTTCAATACATCATATGTCTGATTCAAAACATTTTAAAGTCACTGTGTTTTGTTTTCCCGTGTTTACTTATTTTACCCTGCATTTATTCATGTCTTTCCATGCTTTTCTGAATTCTTCATACTTGTGTTTTTAATTCCAATATATTGATACAAGCCATTTGTTTAGCTATTCCTCAGCTGATGGTATCTACTCTGAAAAATACATATTTTCTGAACAATAACACCTACCCACTGGTTCCACAGCTGCAAATCATGGAATAAATCTCTCAGAAGAATCAAAATTGAAGGTAATCCAATGACAATTGGAAACATGGACAAAGGGTATAAGTAAACTGAAGCATATTGCTAATAATAATTAACATGCTGATGACATTTTGCTGGCCACCTAGAAAATTGCATAGCCTTTTAAAAAAGTTTATTTAAAGCAATGAGGTTAAGTGACTTGCCCAAGGTCACACGGCTAGGCAATTATTAAGTGTCTGAGGCCAGATTTGAACTCAGGTCCTCCTGACTCCAGGGCCAGTGCTCTATCCACTGTGCCACCTCACTGCCCCAATTGCATAGCCTCTTAAAAGAGATATAGAATTATTCTAAAGCATTTTAGACTAACTAGCCCCTAAGGAATAAACAAAGAATGCTTTTTTTGTTTGTTTGCATTTTTTTTTCAAGGGTTAAATGACACAGCAAGGTAATTTTCAAGTGTCTGAGTTCAAATTTGAATTCAGGTCCTCCTGACTCCAGGACTGGTGCTCTATCCTCTGTGACACCTAGCTGCCCTGAAGAATGCTTTTGTTCAAACTAGGATATGCAATTGTATGTACAATTTTCATAGTACACACACACACACACACACACACACACACACACACACACAAATTTCTAAGTGTGAGTGCCCATGAAACACAGTAGGGTTAGAGAGACAAACTCAGGGGCACAGTGGATAGAACCCTGGAGTCAGGAGTACCTTAGTTCAAATCCGGGCTCAGACACTTAATAATGACCTAGCCGTGTGGCCTTGGGCAAGCCACTTAACCCCATTGCCTTGCAAAAACCTTAAAAAAAAAAGAAAAAGAAAAGAGAGACAAACTCAGAGGCAGAAAGACTTCAAGTCTGAGCTCAAGTCCTAACTCAACACAGAAGGTCTATGTAGCCCTGAGTTACTTTGGGCAGTTGCTCTAGGAAGCTCTCAAATACTATATAGAGAAAATACAGACCTACATGGGTTGAGGGAATTTCCACATATATAATAATGGCTAAAATATAAATGGAAAATGAGTTGGCCTTAGAATTCTTCAGGAGGAAGAAATGAGCTGTATGGTTTCTAAGAATTGTAAAGTAAACCTAAGTTTCACACTGAAAGAAAGAAGGTTCTCTAACAACAATCCTTTTTGTCAGAGAAGCAATATGGCTTTTAAGTCATGCACACTGGCGTCTCCACAGAACAGAAATTGAGGATGTCTCAAACTATCATAAAGATGTGTATGATGGATGTAGGTAAGCTGCACTATATTACAAACAAGCAATTTATGTAAAAGTGTGGTAATGAAATACTGTCATCAAAGAAATGTATTTTCAAAAAGAAAGCACGGTCATATAGTTAGAGCAAGGATAACTGAGTGACAGTTTGCTCCACTGGCATCCTTGATGTTGAAACAATGAGACAACGGCTCCCCCCAAGTTAGGTGAATCCCCTATGGAGAACTAATGGATGAACTTGGACAAGAGTCACAAAGGATTATTAAAAATGAGGTAAAACATATTATTAGTGGGATATATTATAGGAAGTATCCATGCTGATGAAATGACATACATTGGAGTAAGGTCCATGAGCAAAAGATGGGTTAAATAGAATATAGTTTATATGGGGAGGATGGGAAGGATCCTGGAGGGGAGGGATTGTTAATGGAGCAACGAATATGAAATACAAGGACCAGAGGAAGCAGTCATGGACCTGCTGAGTAGGTTGGCAAAGAAGGCAGTTTTCAAATCCAAAAGGTAAGAAAGAAAGACAATCCTAGGTCAGGCTGAAGTTCAAAGAAACCAAGATTGTAAAAGACTGTATTTGGGCAAAAAGTTTCTATACAATTTGTCATGATCAGCAAGGTGGGAATGCCTGAATCCTTTTACATTTTGTCATGTGATGCTAGCCTTGCTAACATCCTTAATGTTCTAAATAATCTTCAGCTGTGGAAAGCTCCCACCCACCACCTGAATTTCTTGAAATGGCAGCAGACAGGGCTGGTGGTGGTGAAGAATGAGAACTGATGCAGCCCTTACAAAATTAACTGTATGGTATGTGTAATCTTTCCTATTATATTCCTTGAGGATTTTGTATTCCTAAGAATTTGCCCAGAGCCTTGTGCTCAGTAGGTAATTAATAAATACTAAATTGAATTTGTTGAATAACTATAGAAATACAGACTGGAAAACAAATACTTTTAAAAGAATGTATGTGCAATTAAAAGAAATATTATTTATATATACATACACACACATACACACACACACACATATATACATATATATATACCTTTTATAAATGGATCATTACATAGCCTAACTGAAAATATCTCTTTTATTTTTGTTCATTAGTCATAGCTTCTGACGTGTGTATATATATATGTGGAAAAAGGGAGCGACTGTGGCTAATCTGATCCAAAACACTTCACATGTTGAAATAAGCCAAGTAAAAAATGTGTGTGCATAGGAATGCACAAGGGCATAGATTTTTTTTCTAAGTATGAATTTTAGAAGTGGAAGTGACCTTTGACATAATTTATTAAAATTTCCTCTTATAAATGAAAAAACTAAGACTCATACAGCCTATATAAATGTCTTGATGAGGTCCTACACTAGTTGGCACAGCCTGGACTAGAATCACTCATATCTCCTGTGGCTCCTGACAGTTTTGACACATGAACCCACTCACACTAGTCATGGATATCATCTAATTTTCTTGCTAGTGAACCCTTTTAATCTTTTTTGTTTAATAACTACTTTGTTCTTCCTATTTCTGATGTCTGTGTATTCTTATAAGAATAACTTATAGGTAAATTCTTTCTGTACAATAATCAATTCAGTTTACTAATGGTATCTAAATGCTAGAGCACTCCGGACAAATGTGAAATAAAGAAATTGGGGGTGGCTAGGTGGTGCAGTGGATAGAGCACTGGCCCTGGAGTCAGGAGTACCTGAGTTCAAATCCGACCTCAGACACCTAATAATTACCTAGCTGTATGGCCTTGGGCAAGCCACTTAACCCCATTTGCCTTGCAAAAACCTTAACCCCCCCCCCAAAAAAAACATAAAAACAAGAAGAAATAAAGGAATTGATCATTTAAATATGTCTACATTTTTTTCAATCTCACAGAAACATTAATTATTGATTTCAATGCATTGGAAGCTAATAGAACTTCTGATTAAGAATATAGTTCAAGAATTAAAATTATAGGCCATTTAGTTGCAAAAATAGACAATGAAACACCTAAATTGCTAATTCTTTCATTTAAATGAGAAAAAATAATTTAGACTCATGAATTAACCAAATGAACAATCTTACAATGAAAAAGGCTTTGGATTAAGAGATAAAGTTTAATTCTGGCCAAGCTCTGATTCTACTTTTTTAAATAAATCACTAAATTTCTCTGAACCTCAGTTAACTCAGGGAAAAATGAGGAGTTAAATCCTAGCACTAAGATTCTACAGGGTTTAATGAAATCTAATCACTTTATTTTATGTATTAAATAACTGTAAAATATATTATTCTATGTAGCATAAATAGTTCTGAAAAGTTGTATATGATTTTCTTCTGTAATTCTTACCATTATTTTTAACTAATGACTTATTTGGTAAAATAATTTTCGTAAGGTAAATCATTCTTTAATTTTTACGGTGGTAAATATGGAATCCTAAGTATCTGACCTATGGGTTAAAACCTGCGTTGCTTTCTATTTGCAGAGGAAGTCATGTGAATAAAAGAATTTTAAAACAAGAATGTATTCAAACTCATTAGGTTCATTCTAATGTTTTGATCATATTCTTTATATTCCATGGAAACAGGTTTTAACTATTATGTATTTTGTTTTAAAAATTTTGGAAAATATTCTGGAATATTCTCCAAACTAGAATCAATTAAAATAATTATTTTGAGTAATAATTTTTTCAATAACCTATGACATGTGATATTTTGGAAAGCTGCTTTAACTCTTTCAGGGATCAACACCATCATTTAGTAAATCACTTTTCCAGTTCAATATAGTGATTTAAAAGAAGCAATGCCCTAAACAAAATTTAAACTCAGAGAGTTGCTACCTACTCTGAAGGATCAGGCCTGTTATTTACTAAAGACATAGCTACAGTGAACTTTAATTCAAGAGTAATTAATAGTCACAAGATTTGATAGTGTCAGGCTAAGATCACCACAGTGACTAATGTGCATTCCTAATGTGATTCAAGATATGATGTCTTCATATGATACAGATGGCTATCTTGGGAAATCAGAGTACTTGAGGGAATCAGTAATGAAACTGTGACTATTACCTCAAAAGAGTGTTTTAATTTAATCTCACCAGTATGAGTACATATGAACAGTTCAGTACAAAAACTTGTAGTCTTGAAAGTTTTTGATGCATTCTCACTTTCCACTTCCAACCCCCACCTCCCATTGAATTTGTAAATTTAATCTGGTTCCAAAGCAAGAGAACTACATAAAAAAAAAAGTCACAACTCAAAAAGTGTCAAATGATTTAATAACAGGCATTCTCAACCTAAAGCCTAAAACACTACTTTCACCCCCAGAAAAGGTTCTACAGGATACAAGTGAAATTTGGAAATACCCAACCAAATCTGTTATAACATGTTTATTATTAACATTTGTCATCACCCTCTCTGTTTCACTGACTCTGATTTACTGGTCAATCATCTTCTCTCCTTCTACAAATAAATGCAACATACCAACTACATGCTGCCTAAGGCAAGTTTGCAGACATCTCTCTGAATTTAGTACCATTCTCATTCAGATCAGATGTCAGAGTGGAACACAGTTGCTTAAATGGCCTGTTTGGCTGCCCTTTGCCCAGAAGCAATTTCAGCTATTTTACATTCCACAGTAAAGTGTAGCAACATGTTACACTCACACTTAAAATGTAAATAAGAGATTAAACTTGTCAAACCAGACTTCTCAAATGCTTCCCAAAGGATACACATACATATACATATGTGTGTATTTAATAGAAAGAAATAGTTTAGTCTTAGGGCTTTTTGTTACTTTAATAATTCAATAAATTATTTTTGGACTACCTCACCTATTTGAAATGAAAAGAATGTAAAATTTCAGTTGTAATAAGCTTTAAAAGATTCTATGATCCATTTTTAAGGCATTTATCTGTTTTAGACTGTTACTGTGTTTTATCAAAGCAAAAGATTGTGATCTTTTTCATTACTGATTTTTAACTACATTCAATTAGAAAGCCTCTAACACAGTCTTATCCATCAGAAGAGGTTGATGCAATGTTTTCATCTCCGATGGAGTCCATGTGAAGTAGATGTCCACCCCACAGCAGTAAGTGTGACTTCCTGGACACTCTCTACTCTGCTGCTCCTTTGACAGAAGGCAAACCACTTTTCCATACTTGTTAAATTATTACCTAGGAAGGTTCTGACAATAGTCCATTCAGCTAAATTTTCTGGCTCTTTTGTTTTGATACGAACTATGAACACTTGGTCTTTTGTTTCTTTCTTAGCCAAATGTCCAGTTGGGATTTGGACATAGTAATTTTTTTCCCCCATTTTGACATCATATTACTCTGCATGGGGCAGCTATTACTACAGTATTATCACAGTCTATTACTTTCTCATATAAGCCAGGAGAAAATTCTGAAGCCAAATTAGATTTTAAAACATACAGTATTGTTTCCAAAGGGCTGGTATTTGTTCCTTCTCTAATTTATAAAGATTTTTCTACACTATGATGTATGTTTTGAATTGTTTAGAGGGGCTGTGATGTTCTTTGATTTACAATTTTCTTAGCTTTGTACAATTAGGGAAATGAGAAGTGAATATCTCATTTAGTTGATTAAGCTTCAGTTCATGTACAAGTTGCCTCCTCCTCTTAAGTTCCACTTGCATTATAAAATTCTCTTGTTGGCTTTTTGAATGTTTGCCCATTCTCCTCAAATATCTTTCTTGAGGCCTCTCTACCATTTGCTTATGATTTGACTGTATTTATAGATGTGCACACTAAATCTTTCCCCTGAGTGTCTGTATCACCTTAAAAATCATATAAACAGTACTTCTGATGGAAGAATAATTTTGAAACCAGATCATGTGGCACTTTGCTGCCAAAACAAAATGGAAAGGAGTATAAGAGTGAGCTTTAGAGAGTTTTAGAACCTGCAGAAGTTTAGGATTATTTATTTTAAGCCTTTCACTTTATAGGTGAAGAAGTCGATGATTATGAACATTCTTCCTAATACTTCTATAGTCAATTCAACAAACATGTTTTAACTTTCTTACACATTTGTTCAATAACTGGGTCAGGTGTTGGGCAAAGACAAGGATGAAAAGTCTGACTTAAAGGAGCTTAGATTCTGAGATGAGGGGGACAACATGTTCATAGATATGTATATACAAAGAATGTACAATAAAGTAATTTGGGGGTGATGGGAGACTCTAAAAATTGGGAGGGTCAAAGTGGCCTCAGGAAGTGGAAGTTAAACAGAGACTTCACTTAAATGAAGGGAGAGATTCCAAGAAGTATAGAAAAGGGACAGAGAAGCTTCCAAGCTGGGCAAGAGCTGGGAGACAACATCATGAATGAGGAATAGGCAGGAGACCAGCCTGAGCAGAGCCTGAAGTGTGAGAAATATCAACTATATTAGGAAAGAGAGATTGGAATCAGATTGTAAAGAGACTAAATGGACCTGGAACTAAGGATGACAGAGCTGATAATGGCTTTGTATGCAACATGGAGGAAGTTCTAATATTACTTTCTATGGATGCATTCTAATATACTTTGATCTGTCCCTGTGATTTCATTATTGTAGGCAATTCCCAGTGTGGAAACCCTCTTCTATGCTGTGCAACTTTCCTGTAACTGATGGTCTCAGAGAATGCTCTGAAGAATTGAAAAGTTATGCCGCTTGCTCCTGGTCACAAAGTCTTCATGGCAAATCTGGAACCTAGGTCTTCCTAATTCCAAGGCTGGTCCTCTTTCTACCATGCTACATTTCCTCTTGCAGGTATTTTTTTAAATGTCAGAAAACTCTATTCTCTGTGTCATGATGATGCAGAGAATTATGAATATAGGAAATTTATAATTAGAAACAAATTCTGTAATCTTTTATGCTATTAAATTTTGCTAAAGTGTGGCAGGCTCTCAGCTCACAAGATGTAAATTGATCCCTATTGTTTCACTGTTAAGTATAAAATTTGTATCCTTTCTCTTCATTCCCAACCCCCAGTTTTCAACCTTCTACCTGGTTTCAGTCATGTAAAGGGGGGGGGGGATTTCCCCTTTTGCCCTCAGTGCCCAGATAATGGGCAAGGCTATAAAAACCTGAGCTGGACACTGGCTCTGGCCAGTCCACTCTCTGGCCCAGCTCTGCTTGACTGCTCTTTCTCTCTCTCTCTCTCTCTGTCTCCCACGTAATCTCGCCTAGCCTTTTGTTATTCACCCTGTCCTAAAGTGATTGGAGGAGAAAAGTTTTAACCTGTTTACGATATTTTACAATAAATCCTGAGCATTTATAAAATTCCAGGGAGCATGCAAATTCCTTTGTTTTTTAGTAGCTGGATTTCTATCTTTATTTGGTTACCCCCAAATCTCATCAGTAACAATGAGAGTATTTATTTGTGGCAAGCCATGTCTCATGAGAAGACAGGCTCAAAGCCTCCATAAATCCAGTATAGTTTTCAAAGTCTTGTTCCAGGTCTGGTACAGGGAGATTCTCTCTTCATACGCACTTGGGGTTGTACTTTGTTCCCCAAAGGATCATGGCATGCATATGAATTAGATTTTAGTGAGAGGGTGTGTGTGTGTGTGTGTGTGTGTGTGTGTGCGCGCGCGCGCACGTGTGCGTATGCTCTCCAGAGTCATCTAGGTCTAAATTCTTTAACAGGTCTTGATTTGACTGAGATCAATGCTCATTCAGAGATTAAGGTTAAGAGAGAAATGGATGGAAAGAATGGTTTCTTTAAAAAAAACAATCAGGGAAGGGAAGACAGTTGCTATTTACATTCACTCTGGGTCAGTCAGGGCCCAAACAATGACCAAGGCTTAGTGTGGGAACTATTATTAGTCCATTAATTTGGGTTTAAGTCATGGTCCTTAAGAAAGAAATCTAGCAGGTAAACCCCAAGATATTTTGTGAGGTTTCAGCAATCAAAATTTTATGTTCCCTTGGGCAGAGCCCTTACAGGTAAGGTATGATACCCTATGTAAACTCTATATATGATGAAAGGGAAGGGAAATAAAAGGAAAGGAAGAAAGACAAAGGAAGGAAGGAAGGAAGGAAAAGAGAGGAAGAGAGAAAGAGAAAGAAATAGTTGTGTTGCCCAACTGGTCAGTTGCACAGGGATCCCCAGTGGGCAGCTCCTCCTTGTCCTCCTGGTCCTCCTCCTCCTCCTACTACTACTACTCACAGGGGTTATTTTTTTGTCTTTTGAGGTGATGCCATGATAAACATTTCAGATAGACTCAGAACTCATTCCTCAAACTATGACCCTAAACAAATCACAATATCAATTACCATCTCTTTTTGTTTTTTATGACACCGGTCACCTGTCACCACAATCTTCACTCCAATTTTGCAAAAGAATACAATGTTTGTAAAGTGTATTGAGTTCTTTGGGAAACAGAGTTTAGATTAAAAAGTCTCAAGAGAACTGAGGCCCAGAGATGGAGTTTGCCTAGTGTCACATGTATAAAGATATACATCAAAGTATAAAGTTGCATGTGAATTTAGGTGAGTATTCCCAGGTGAACCATTGGATTTGTTGATATAATTTTCCTATCCAAGTTGTATCACTGGGTTTATTAATCAGATACCAGAAGAACTGGAAATAAGGGATTTGTGTATTACCTATGTTCAACTTAGTTAGCAACCTGGAATTTTTTCATAAGCTTCTCATGACACACCTTTGACACACCTTTCTTGTTTATGTAGCCTTCTGGTGAGATATGACAACCTCTTTCAAAGCTTAAAGTACAAGAATAGTTATAGACAAGTGTCTGGAGGTTGGATTAAAGGTACAAACAAGAATTCCTAAAACTAAAAAGTGGTTGATAGAAAATATGAACAGCCTAAGAAGGTGCAGGAAAGAACAGGAAAGCTTTGGACAAAGACTAAACAAACCAGGAAAGTTTTAAGGTGAGATTTGAAAGAGGAAATGACTCATTAGCAGCTTGAAGGGAGGGAGTTCCAGTTAGGTGAGGTAAGATAAATGCAAAATAATTGCAAAAGAGACTCTGGACATGATTTTAGACTGAGTGATCAGTTACTACAGAGAAAAGGGATCCTGGACATTTTACAGGCTACTACATGAAGACAGCCTCAAATGTTGAGTATTATCACAACAAGATTAGAAAACAAAATATTCTAACTTTGTTAAAGGTCATAGTGTCTCCTTCCTTTTAATACCTTGTGCAGTTTGAATCATGAAATCTTAGGAAAGGCAAGCTAATGAGCGGAGAAAATTTAATTTGGGGAAAGGAAGAGTTTATTTACATGGAAGAATTCAAAGGATTAGAATTCTATTGGAAGGAAAAGTTAAAGAAAGAGATGCTTAAAGTTCATAAAATCCTGAAAGGTGTGAGATGGATGAAGATGGAATGGTTCAGCAAATCAAATAATAAATTAGTAAGCACTGAAACCTTCAGATAATTTCAGGAAAAATATAAAAAAATAGGTATTTTTACACATGTTAGCTATATCACTATTACTTGTTATATTATAATAGGGTACCATGGATACCCCTAATCATTTTTTTTTTAGTTTTTTTTTGCAAGGCAATGGGGTTAAGTGGCTTGCCCAAGGCCACACAGCTAGGCAATTATTAAGTGTCTGAGGCCGGATTCGAACTCAGGTACTCCTGACTCCAGGGCCGGTGCTCTATCCACTGTACCACCTAGCTGCCCCCTACCCCTAATCTTTTGAGGCTATAATGGAGAACAGGCATGTCTTCCACAAACCATTTCTGATCCTTGGTATAAGGAATGTTGTCTCTGAGCAGTGGTTTTGTGGAAGCATAAATATTTGTCTTAATTTAATATTAAGAAAATGTTATGTGCCTGTCTGAGGACTCCCTGGCTGCAAGGGCCCTAAACAGACAGATGTAAATTCCCTCTTATTGTTCAATGTAACTCCATGTAAAATGTAAATTCCCCAAATAAGAGCAACCTCAGTTCATTTCTTCACCCTCCTCCAGCTTCCTGACTTTCAGAAGGGGTACCTGATCTTAATCACATTGAGGGGGTGGGATCCCTTTTTTTGTCCCCTTTTAAACTGACCAAGGAAGTCTGGCCTAAACTCCTCTTCTGGCCAAGACTCACTGGAGCCTAAGCCCAGCCAGTCTTCATGGCAGTCTTTCCTTTCTCTCACTTTTCCTCAGATACCTTGCCTAGAACTTTGTTGTTTACTCTGTCCTCAAGCAACTTAATGTCTCCCCAGGAAAAAAAGTTTTAATCCATGAACTTTGCAGGCTTGTGAAATAAAATCCTGAGCTTCCTCCAACTCCAGGGTTACCCTGAGTTTTTTGCATTCATCTTTATGATGTCAACACCAATTTCTCTCACCTCAGTTTTACTCCTCATGCCCTCTTTGATTCAGCCAAACCAGCCCTCTGACTATATGTCATAAATGAGACAACATCCCTTGTCTCTCACCTTTTTTCAGGAAGGTGGAAGGTTCTCTCTTCCCCTCCCCCTTTGGCCTTTTAGAATCTCAAGCTTCCTTCAGAACTTGGTTTAAACAATATCCCTTACATGAAGCTCCTCCTGATTTCCTTAATTACTAGTGCGTCCCCCCATTACCTTATATTTACTTTGGATATATTTTATTTTTTCCTGCATGTCCAAACCTAAGCCTATCACTTTCTCCTCTGCTGCCTGAGAAGGTATAGAAGGTGGCATACACAGGGTGGATGAGGGGAGGAGGAACAATGCAGGGTAGGAAGAGAATGAGGAAGGAAACATCAGGTAAAAGAGCCTCGTGTTTTCAGAGAGGGCAAAGCCCAGGATGGGCTGGGGAAGAGAAGGCATTCCCAGCATAAATAATGCTGAGGCTTCTACAGACAGTAGTGATCCTGGCCCCAGAGCAGGCCACCCTCTCAGTGGCAACCCCAGCCCTGCTGAACCTGGCTGTTTTAACAATGTTCCCTGAAAGAGGATTGGTTTGGAAGCCATGTCTGGAGATAAGTGAGGTCTAAGAGGCTCTCATCTGTTCAAATCTCTGAATGGAAGAAATAGAGATCTAATTCTGGATAGCACTATCTTCTTGCTAGCTGGTTTATTTCTACCACTGTATTGATAATTGTGTAGAAGTGGTTTTTGGTAAGCAGTTATATGGGCAATATCCCTTCATTTTGCACTCTTTAGACTAGGAAAATATTAAAATTTACTCAAGAAAAAGTTTTTAAAATGTTTTTTTGGTTTTAGCTTCGTATACATTGAGAATTAGGAGAACTAGATTAGTCCAGGTTTTGCCAATGACTACTAGTTGTTGGACTTTGTGTGGTTCATTTATTTTTTTTTACAAGGCAATGAGATTAAGTGGCTTGCCCGAGGTCACACAGCTAAGTAATTATAAAGTGTCTGAGGTTGAATTTGAACTCAGATCCTTCTGACTCCAGAGTCAGTGCTGCACCCACTGTTACCACCTAGCTGCCCCTTTGTGTGGTTCATTTAGTAGCTCTGAATCTTAATTTCTTCATCTGTAAAATAAGAGAGTGAGTCTAAATGACCTGTAATGACAGATAAGCTGATATTAAGAAAGGAAATTCTACTTTTAATAGGGTTTTCTAAAAATAGATATCCTTAGTCAGACCATGTGTCCTGATTTTTGGCTCAGAAAATAAGGCTATAAGGTAACTGAGCTCAAATTATATATGTGTGTGTGTATGTACATACATGCATATATACAAAAATACACATTTATTTATGCCTCTTTTAGACACCTGGTAATTGGGGCAAAAACTGTAGGAGAAAAAAATTTCCAGACTTCTGAGATGCCATTTTAAACAAAAGCCAGTTAAAGTCCAAATACAATACAAACTATGTAAAGTATACACACTTAAGATTCTGCCACAAAGTTTGAACAAAGACCAAGGACTATTATCTTTAATTTAGAAAAAAAACCTGATACCTTATTGTCTGATCTTGCAATCTCTCATACTTTATGTTTCTTCCTTAATGATATGATTTCTTTCTCATCACATTCAATTTGGATCAGTGTATACCATGGAAACAATGTAAAGCTGGCAAATCGCCTTCTATAGGGGTGGGGGGAGGGAAGTAAGATTAGAGAAAAAAACTGTAAAACTCAAAATAAAATCTTTATAATTCCAAAAAAAAAAGATTCTGCCACAACTGTAAATTATATTTATGAAACATGCTAAGTCATTATCAAAATTGATTTACAACAAACTTTCCAAAACCTCTGAATTAGCTACTCCTTCCCTGCTAGGAAGGAGGCTCGGTGGCATAGTAGATAAGAGTCCCAGGTTTAGATCAGGAAGACTCACGTCCCTTAGTTCAAATCTGGACTTAGACATTGTGTGACTCTAGGCAAATCACTTAGCTGTTGGCTTCAGTTTCTTCATCTCTAAAATGTTCTGGGGAAGGAAATGGTAAACCACTCCAGTATCCAGTTGTAAACCACAACAAACTCAATTGGGGTCAGGTAGAGTCAGATTCCATTGAACAGCAACAAGAAACAATACCACTAATAATGCCAACATACTAAACTTTCATATTGAGAGTAAGGGAAAGAAGTCCTTGCTGGAAAATTAGGGACCTCCTTCTGTGGATCATGCAGTGCAGAGGGGGGAATTAATGTCCTTTTGTATTCCATGTCTCAGTTGGTTGCTCAATTTTCATTAGCTATCAGGTGGGCATTTAGTGTCACAAAATAACTGTCTTTTGGATGGTGAACTAGAAAGTTGCCAGGTCAGAGATAGAAAAATAATTTTTGTTACATAAAGAAAAGAGGGGCTATATGCTAAAGTCATAGAATTAGAGATGGGAGGGGTCACCTCACACCAGCCACAAATCTCTTCCCAGTAAGTAGTCATCTGGCTTCTGCTTAATTACTTTTAGTGAATAGGTCTTATTACCTCCCAAGGCAACTAATTTCTTTCTGACTAACTTCTGTTAGGAAAGTTTTTCTTCTATACAATTGAAATGCACTTTTCTGTAACTTCTCATTTGTAACTTTTTGTCCTCCAGAGCAACCCTTTCTGAATTCACATATTTCCATGAAGACAACAGTGATGATAGGGTTTGCAGAAGAGATGGAGGCTGAAGCTATTGGTGGCATAGTATACCAACTGAAAGCACAGAGCTGAGATCGCTCTTAGCTTGATAACTCACTAGTTTCCCAGGACTAAAGCATGTCAGGCTAAATTCTGAAATTCACTTTTTGTTATTCCTCTCTCAGACTTTTTTTTTTTTTTTTTTTAGGTTTTTGCAAGGCAAATGGGGTTAAGTGGCTTGCCCAAGGCCACACAGCTAGGTAATTATTAAGTGTCTGAGACCAGATTTGAACCCAGGTACTCCTGACTCCAAGGCCGGTGCTTTATCCACTATGCCACCTAGCCTCCCCTCTCAGACTCTTTTTTCATTCCAGGCTTAAATTCTATTTTTGTATCAGACTGCTATAAGTCTCGACCTCTTTCAGTTTCATAAATTTTCTTCCTGGTTCATGTTCTTGACAAAGTCAGACTTTAAGTCTGACCTTTTCCAGCACAGGTACTTCTGGGTTGAGATTCTCCCCTCAACCATTTCCCAAATTAGGAAGTTTACTTGGCACCATGGATTATAATTGGTTTAAGAGTTCATGATGAAGCTTACAGTCACTCTTCCATAGTTCTTCAAAAACCTGAAAGTAACTTATTTATCCTCATGGATCAAATAAGTGGGTCACACCTGAAGATGTCTTGTGAGGCATCTTCACACAGAATTTAATTAGAATCTTAGTGCTGATTTATTCTATAAGCTTCCCTAGTCCTTGTCTAACAAATGCCTGCCTCTTGGTTAAATGTGGCTTTCTGATGCATCGCAGAATTCATAGCTAGAAGGGACCTCACAGGTCATCTAGTTCAATCCTGTCATTTTTACATGCAAGGAAGCTGAAGCCCAGATTGGAGTGATTTTTCTCAAGATCAAATGGATTAAGTAGCAGAAGTAGGGTTTGAACTTATATCTTCTATCTCATTCATATTCATTCTTATGTATCATGTTTCCTGTATTGGATTTGTTAATTAGGCAGTTATTCCATAGTGTTATTTCAGAAAGCAGTGGAGTGGTTAAGTAAGAATAGAGATCATAAAGAATTAAAGAATAAGTGGGTTTTGAAAAAATTGGGATAGTGAATAAATTCTTTCAAGCAAGTTTGATTATGAAAAGAACAAGGAGAGGGGAAATCCTAGTTCAAAGGAATAAGACAGTTGAGGGAAGGGTGGGGAGAGGATGAAAAAATACATGGTTTATGTGCTGGCTGAGGAAAATGAACCAACAAAGAGAGAGGAAGGAAAGGTTATAAGAGAAAGTGGGAATAATTAATATTGTGAGGGTCCTGAGGGGGGATTGGGGTCAAGAGTTCAGGAGTTTGACCTGCAAAAGAAAGATGAAGCAGAAGATAAGAAAAGACAAGAAATTTATGTTATGAAGAAGATGGGAATGGAGGAAGCTTGTTGTTTATGACCTCAATCTTCTTAGAAAAGAGGAGCTATATAATTACACATGTAGAGTCTATATTAGATTGCTTTCTGTTGGAGGAGGGGGAAGGGAAGGAGAAAAATGTAAAACTCAAAACTTTGCAAAAAAAAAAGGATTGGTGAAAGCTACTGTTGCATGTTGTTGGAAAAACATTTAAACATTTGAAATAAAAACATTTAAATAATAAAAAAGAAAATAGGAACTATGGTCATCTGATTGATATCAAAGGGGTCATGTTTGGAGCTAACAGAGAAAGAAAAAGGTTTGGAAAAAAATCCATTTGTAAAAATAGTGATCATAGCTATTTACATAGCTTATTTATTTATTTTTTTAGTTGTTTGCAAGTCAATGGGGTTATGTGGCTTGCCCAAGGCCACACAGCTAAGTAATTAAGTGTCTGAGACCAGATTTGAACTCAGGTACTCCTGACTCCAGGTATTTACATAGCTTATTAAGGTTTGCAAAGCACTATCAATTATATCTTTTATCCTTACACCCAGGGGGAATGGTGCTATTATTTCCATTTAATTTGCTCAGGGTCACCAGCTAGTAAAATGTCTAGGGCAAGATTTGACTATAGATCTTCCTGATTCAAAGTCCAACAATGAATTACTTAGCTGCTCCTTCCTTTGTTACAAAATCCACACATAGTCAGATGTATGACTAAATCATTCATCAGGTTTTTCTGCTTTTCAACTATGCATTCCAGCCAGTCACTCAGGCAATAAGCATTTATTGATGCACTGGGCTAATAATAAGTTCTAGGGATACAAAGAAAGGCAAATATGTGGTTCCAACCATGGAAGAGCTCATATTCTAAACTTTTTTAGGTTTTTTCAAGGCAAATGGGGTTAAGCGGCTTGCCCAAGGCCACATGGCTAGGTAATTAGTAAGTGTCTGAGTTCGGATTTGAACCCAGGTACTCCTGACTCCAGGGCCGGTGCTTTATCCACTACACCACCTAGCCACCCCCAGAGCTCATATTCTAAAACAACAGATAAAGCTCTATGTACAGACAAGACATATACATGTAAGTGGAAGGTAATCTAAGAGGAAAGGCACCAGCAATGGGAATGGGAGGAAGAGACAATGTTACTGTGGACTGATTAATTATTTAAGGTGTTTAGTTCATTTAGAATTAAAAGATGCAGTTGATCAGTGTCACAGAGTTTAATCAGGAGGAGAATGTCCTGAAGAGGGCAGCAGGTCTGTAAAGAATGCTATTTGTGATTCAGTCTTCAGAAGAGAAGACTTTGACAACTGTCTCTCTATATTCTTTACTCATCTTTTTTCCTTTGCTTTCTTTCTTTCCTTGTCAAGTTTAACTCCTCTACCTGTGCTTTTTTTGTTTTTAATCTGCACTCCTTACCCCCATTGAGAAAATCACAAACATAGTCAAAAAAAACCAATTCCCAGGTGACCATTATCCAAAAATTGTCTTAATCTGAACTGAGCCAATCATCTCTTTATTTGGCAGTAGATAGCTTATTTCAAAATGAATCTTCTGGAATTGTGATTAATCATTGTGTGAATGAGAGTTCCCAAGGTTTTTAAAGGTGATTGTTTGGAAACCATCCTTATCATTTCTTAAATTTCTTAAAAACAGTATTCCATCATAATCATATACCATGACTTGTTCAGCCATTCCATAATTGCTGGACAATCTTTCAGTTTCTAATTTTTAACTATTACAAAACAGAGTTATATTTTTGTACATAATGGTCTTTTCCCTATTTCTTTAATCTCTTTAGAGTACAGACCTAGTAGTGGAATCAATAGATCAAAGTTACGTACCATGTAATAGCTTTTGGGGCATAGTTCCAAACTGCTTTCTAGAGTGGCCAGACCAATTCACAGCAACCCCAACAATGTGTTTTCCTCCATAGCCTTTTCAGCATTTGTCACTTTGTTGAGTTTTTTGGGGGTCAACTTTGCAAATCTGCTAGGTGTGATGTAGAACCTCAGAATTGTTTTCATTTGCATTTATCTAATTATGTGTTTTAGAGTCTTTTTCATATGATCTGATAGCTTGGATTTCTTCCTCTGAAAAATGCATTTCCTTTGGCCATTTATCAATTGCAGAAAAGCTCATATTCTTAATTATCCAAATCTGTGACATATATAGCTCAGAAACGAACCATTATCAAAGAAACTGGCTGAAGTTTTTCCTCCCATGTACCCGATTCTCTAATTTTAGTTGCATTTAGTTGTAAGTGCAAAAAAGTTTAAAATTTTATATAATCTATCTTATGTGATTAAGCAATAGTTTAGCTTGAAATCTTCCCCTATCCAAAGATCCAACAAGTAATTTGTTTATGATATCTCATTTGGAGCTTATTATCTTGATATATAATGTGATTGTTGATCTATATCTAGTTTCTGCCAGACTACTTTCCAATTTTTCTAACTTTTTTTCAAATATAAATTCTTTACCCAATAGTTGCCTTGTTAATTTCTGTTTATCTATATGCCTTTGACTCCTCTGCTCCTGTCTTCTTTAGAAGCTTGCTCCAACATTCTCATTTTTAATCTTCTTCACTTAAGTCATATAAACATCTTAAAAAAAACCCCTTTCTTTAAATCTGCTATCCCTTTAAATTATTTTAGATCTCTCTCCTTTTATTGCTAAACTACTAGTGTAGGTACTGTACATTGGTTGCCTCCTCTTCCTTATTACCTGTTCTCCTAAAGTTACCAGTGATCCAATTGTCTGCATGATCTTTTTGCAGTTTCAGATACAGTTAAATAATTAATCGGGACAGTCTCTCTCTCTCTCTAGGTTTCTGGGTTATTGCTCTTTTCTAGTTTTTTCTACCAATTTGACCTTTGCTGATTAAACTACTAGTAATATGCTCTAAGCAACTTCTCCAGTGCTTTGTCCAGGGTCCTCTTATTTTATCTTTAAACTTTTTCCTTTTGTGATCTCATTGGCTCCCTTAAATGTAATTACTCTACAATGATGGCTCTGACATCTTCATATCCAAATCTGTTTTCTCTATAGAACTCCAATTCTACATCTCTATTTGTACATGTATAGGTCTGAACATGCAACTGTCTCTTAGCTCTGGCCCCCATGCTTTGATTTCTCTCCCTCCTCTATTGACCTCCCTGGTTTTAAATTCTACATAAAAATTCCACCTTCCACAGGAAGCAACTCTCTTAATCAGTGACTTCCCTCTCTTTAGTATTCCCTATTCCTCTGGTACACAGCTTATTTTGTAAATAGTTGCATGTTGTCTCCCCTATTAAATTGCAAACTTTTTATGGGTAGGGGCTGTCTCTTGCCCCTTTCTGTATCTTGAATGCTTAGCACAAAGCATGGAATATCATATACACTAAATAAATTTAATTATTCTAAAATAAAACACAGACTCTTTAGCCTGGCCCTTAAGAATCTTTCTAATAAGAATCCAGTCTAACCTTTATAGTCTTATTTCAAATTACCATGCCTGGAATGCTTTTTCTCTTCATCTAGCTTGACTTCCTTCAAGCTTCTTCAACTCAAAGCCTTTCTGGATCTCTGATAAGGCAAGTGCTTTCTCTTTATGGATTATTTCCAATTTATCCTGTGTATATATAGCTCATCTGTTTGTAGTTTTCTCTGTGTTGGCTTTTCCATTAGATTGTGAGCTCCTTAACAGAGAATGTCTTTTACCCAGCTTTGTATCTCCAGAATTTACTGACTGTAAGCTATGTGCTAATTAAACTGGGCTCTTGGCTATTCCTAGATGACATGTCATCTTTTGCCTTCATGAATTGGCATAAGTTATCCTCCAGGCCTGGGAAGGCATTCCTTCTTTTTTTGTAACTCTCAAAACCTTAATCTTGTTTCAAGAATCAGTTCAGGTGTCATCTCCTTCCTTGAACCATACTCCCAATTCCTCCAAATAGCCCATCTTTTTCTCAATTATTCCTTAAAGCACTTTTTTTTTGGAGATCTCTCCTTTATCCCCATAACTAACATTTTATTTACAGATTATCTATGACTTATTTCACTCACCCCAGGAAAGATACATTTCTTTTTTGTCTTTGTATCCTCAAATGCATACCTTACACAGTGCTTTTAATCTCACCCACCAGCTTCTTTTTGTCCTCCAGACTAATCACCCTTCCTTTTTTAATACATTCTTTTTGGGAGGCACTTGAATTCAGAGAGAGGAGCTCAAGCCCTCATTAAAAAAGACTATTTACTCCAAGACTGTAGATACTTCAAATAATAATGCTTAGCACATTTAGTTTCAGTAACAGATTGAAAGCCTCAAAGTGAAGCAGGGCAGGGCCAGGGCTAGGGTACTTTCTGGGGAAGGGGAGATCTTTGCTGTGGGGGTGTTTTTCAGTAGAGTTGAACTCTGTGACCCATCTGGAGTCCAGTATCCAGATACTGGAACGATTTATCATTTTCTTCGCCAGCTCATTTTATAGATAAGAAAACTGGGGCAAACAGGGTAAGTGGCTTGCACAGCTGATGTGTTTGAGCCCAGATTTGGACTCAGGAAGAAAAGGGCCTGACAAGCTGATATTAAGAAGATCTTTCTTAAAAGATGATTATTAATCTTTAAAAAAATTTGTATTGCTTATTTGTCCTTTATATGACATGGTTTGGGGTCCTGATCAATTTATTTATTCTTCTTCAACTGAGTCAGCATCCTTTTTTTTTAAAGTTTTTTTGCAAGGCAGTGGGGTTAAGTGACTTGCCCAAGGCCACACAGTTAGGTAATTATTGAGTGTCTGAGGCTCAATCTGAACTCCCGAGTCCAGGACCAGTGCTCTATCCACTGACCTAAGCCCCTCAGCATCCTTTTAAATGATGTGGCCATAGAATTGAATGCAGTACTTCAGATAAATCATGAATATCAGAGATTTTGTTCTGGTCATTCAATGGGCAAAGCGTTTTAATATGATAAATCTCAAAAGATATGAGGCAAAACTTGTTTAATTTCCCAGAGAATGGTTGGAGGGCCAAGATCATTCTTTAGAAACATGAAAAGTGCCTGAAATTCTCACTTCCGGGGTTTCATTACAAACATTTGCAGCTTCTTTCAAACAAGAAATTACCCTTCAGGGTTCTAAGGCATTATCACATAAATCATTGCAATATCAAAATGCTAATTTTAAGTTTTCATCCGAGATAGCAAGCCAGTCACTCGGGGAGGCCCATAAGCCAGATAAAGTTTGATAGGGTCTCGCTGAAGCGGTCAAGAAGAGGTAGAAAAAGAGGAACTGGACGCTTGTATTTGGAGTAAGACCTGGGTTCAAATCATGACCTTTGCTATTTATAAGGGCTAATCACTTGACTCGCGAGCTTTGGAAGAAAATGGAAGGTTTGGGGCTTGACCTCGGAGGGAGGCCCCGGCCAGTCGCCCCGCGCCCCCCTGCCCCCCGCATCTGGTGCGGTCAGAGACTCTGCTGAGTGTGCGCGGCTCGGGGCCGCACCGCTTTGCCCGGACAGGCGGGCACGTCTGCCCGCATGGGAGCCGGGGGCCGGGCTGGCTGGGCGCCGCCGCACCGGACCGTGCCAAGGTGGGGGGCAGGGCGGGCGGCCAGGTGAGTCCCCGAGTGCAGGGCGGGAGCCAGGGTCTGGAGGCGCGGCGGGACGGCCCGGGGGGCTGGCGGCAGGAGGAGGTGGCAGCGAGGGAGTGCCCGGCCCTCCCGGCCACGCCAAAAATGCCGAAGCAATGCGCGGAATCCGCGGCCGCCGGAGGGGCACGCGCGGGCACCCCGGGGGGAGGGGCCGGCCGGCGCCTCGGCCCCGCCCCGCCGCGCCTGCGCAGGGACGCGGCCGGCCTCCGGCTCGCGGCCGGCAGCGTCGCTTACCCAGCATGCCGCGCGAGGGCGACGGCCCGACGCCGGCCCCCTCCCTCCCGCCCCCCCGCTCCCCCCTCCCTCCGGCCCCCTCCCTCCCGAGAGTGAGTGAGACGGGCAGATGGAGGAGGGACCGTAATGGCGGCGGCCGGCAGCTCCCTGCTCTGACCCGCGGCGGCCCCTCAGCGACGAGCCCGTCCCCGCCCCTCTCCCCGCGGGCCGCCGCCCAGCCGCCCGCGCGGGGCCAGCTCCCTCCGCCTGCCCCCCCGCCCCCGGCCGTCCGCGTCTCCCCCCGCGCCCCGGCCGGGGCCCCTCACACAATGGATGAGCTCCCGGGCGGCGGCGGCGGCGGCGGCGGCGGCGGCGCGGGCACGGCGGCGCCCCGGCAGCAGCAGCAGCAGCAGCCGCCGCAGCCGGGGGCCGCCATGAGCCTGCAGCCGGGGCCCGGCGGGGCGCCGCCGGCGGAGGGCGCGGGCGCCGCGGCGGGCCCGGAGCCGGCCCGGCCGCAGCAGTACACCATCCCGGGCATCCTGCACTACATCCAGCACGAGTGGGCGCGCTTCGAGATGGAGCGGGCGCACTGGGAAGTGGAGCGGGCCGAGCTGCAGGTAGCCGCCGGCGGGCCCGGGGGGAGGCGCGGGACGTACCTGGGGCCGGGTCCCCTCCCCCTCCGCTCCGCGGCCCTCACTGCCTGCGCGCTGCGGGCTTCCTCGGGGCAGCCATTTTGGCTTCCAGTATGGCGGCCGGCGGGGCTGCTCCGGAGCGGCCCGAGCGGGGCGCGGCGCCCCCGGCCCGATCCCTCCGCCGAGCCCCCGGGCGGGGCACGCGCGCCGCGGCCGGCCGGGCCCTGCCCCCGCGGGCCGCGCGCCGCCCGCGCCCGCCCTCCGACGGCCGCCGTCCCGGCTGCTCCGAAAAAGCGTGCGGAGCCCCGCCGCCCCGGCCCGGGCCGACCTGCGGCCGGAGTAAAGCGGAGCTGTTGGCCTGTTTCAAACTCGCCTTTGGGGGAGGAAACGGAAAACCAAGCGTGCTTCCCTCGCCCCAGAAATGGGAAGAACACGGTGGGGGAGGCTTTTGTAGGAGGGGAGGGCAGCCTCGCTGTTAGGAGCGTTTGAATGGACTTTACCAAACTTCTTTTTTAAGCACCTTTCCGAGGCAAATGCAGGAGTGGGCGGTGGGAAGCGCTTCTGCCGGGAAGCCCCGCACCTGTCCTTTTTTCTAGTTTGTTGGCAGTGTTAAAGTTCTGTGTGTGTGCTCTCAGTTATGGAAATGCAATATGGAGAGAAAATTATGCCCATTTTAAAAAGAGTCCTTCTCAAGTATCAGGCCAGTAGCGTTTTGGAATGAAGATTTCTGTGCGTGGTGATTTTTTTTTGGGGGGGGTCACAAGATGAGGTTAATAATTTTTAAGTCGAAAATTACTATAATTTTGCTTTTGAAATTTTTATCAAATCTGTAAGATTGAGATTCATTCGATACTCTCCCGACTCTTTTTTTTTCCTTTTTTAGCATTTGTGGATTTTAGTTCATTTGACTTAATACAGTATTAGACTTTAAAAACACGACATTTTAAAAGTTTAAATTATGTCCTTGATGCTTGCCTTTTATAATTTTAGGGGATGTTTTTAATGTACGCACGTGATTCATGGTATAGTGTACACTTGAAATGACTTATTGAAAGTTTGTGGTGACCTCCGGATATTATATACTATGCATAACAGAATTGTCCCATGGAAGTGGACTAATGCATTTAGAAAAGCATCTGTTCGAATTCGAACTTACTTTGTAAACATTTTACTAGTGTCATCAGTACATATATAACATGATGAAATCATTTGTATAGTGAGGTAGATGGATGAGGAAGAATTATTAGGTATAATCACTTGTCTCATTTTTGTGTTGATGGTTTTGAAATGCGGTGATGCAGTCTAAATCTTGATGTCTACTTTTTTATAAGGACTTTAGCCTAGGATCTTGTGTTTTAGGACTTTTCTAAATATTTATTAGTTACTCTCAAATTGTAATGTAATACAAGTAATAGAAATATCAGTACTTTACTAGGTTTTTCTTGACTTTGCCCTCACTGTCCTTTCTCCTTTTCATACTCCTTTCTCGGTGCAGCAACCTATACCGTTTCTTCTGCGGAAGTCTTGTCCATGTTCTCTTGTAAATCCTCCACCGAGGATGGGTCTAATCTGTTTGCTATGAGGACCCTCCTCTAGATTGCTTCACATTGCTAGGTCCCTAGGATTCAGGCTGCTCACTAATCCTCTCATCATTTTGTTTGGTGACTAATCCACTTTTTTCTTTCTGATCTATATTTGATAAGCTGTCTGTCCTGAGTAGTTCACACCCACTATATGCATCTAATTCTTCAGAAATCTTTCTACATTGTAAAGAGTAGAGGATTTTTAGTCAGAAAAATTGGGTTCAAATTCTATTTCAGTCCTTTAACAGTTATGTGAAGCCTTCAACCTAAGTCACAGAGTGTCTCTTAAGACTTAGTTTCTTTCCCTCTTCTATAAAATCTATAAACTAATTTTTGTTTTCAAGGCAATGGGGTTAAGTGACTTGCGCAAGATCACGCAGCTAGGTAATTTTTAAGTGTCTGAGTGAACTCAAATTCTCCTGAATCCAGGGTCTGTGCTCTGTCCACCCACACTACCTAGATTATTTTTAAAGTTGCTGCCAATTTTATCTGTGATCGATCTATGATCCATGACTCTCCAAATAATACTCTACTACTAGGAGAATATAGTATTTTTAATTTAAAAATGCATTTTAATTGAAGAAAAAAATCACCAAAAGAATGCATTATTTCCCAAAAACAGATCTTGAAATGAATTCTGAGACCAGAATCATTTGCACATTAATTCCAAAATAAATGTATTAATTGGACCAATTCTTTGGATTGTTCATACAAGTACTTTGTTGGTTTTTTTTCGTGAGGCAGTGGGGTTAAGTGACTTGCCCAAGGTCACCAGCTAGTAAGTATCAAATGTCTGAGGCCAGATTTGAAGTTACTCTTCCTCCATTGGTGACACCTAGCTGCCCCTCATCTAAGTCATTTCTAAGGGAGATTGGTAAACTAAGTTAGGATGCTGTAGTGCCTGGGAAATAGCATTAGATTTGGAGGCCTAGGTCTTTAGTTTGAATCTTGACTACTGCCTTTTGCTTCTGTGATATTGGGCAAATAATTTCCAGTATAAAAGCATCAGTTTTCTCATTTGTAGAAGTTAGGTTGGTTACCCGAATTTCTGTGGTCTTAGGCTTCTGTTTGCTAATAAAATTAATTTCAGCAGAATAGTTTTGAATTTATCAATTCAGCATAATTTCTGTTTCTAAGGCCTAGACATTATGTGCTGTTTTTGAGGTATAAAAGTAATTTTTTAAAACAATTTTTGAGTCAGGAATGTTCCTTTAAAATGTAAAAATTAGATTATTCAACTGTTTAGTAATTACTTGTTAAGTTTTCAGTGGTATTTGCCAGTTGTATTTCTAATAGTAAATTTATTGTTTGTGATTTAAAACTTTTTTAAACAATTTTTAAAAAAATTTTGAGGTCTAAATTCTCTCATCCCCTTCTCCATCCACTGAGAAGGCAGGTGGTATAATATCAATTATCCTTGTGAAATCATGCAAAAACATACTTTCCTTATTAGCCATAATTCCAAAAAAAAAGGAGAAATAAAGTAAGAAAATTATACTTCAATTTGGCCTCAAGAGTTCATTTGTGCTTTCTGAAGGTACACAGCATTTTTCATCATTGTATTCTTTGGAATTGTCTTGGATCATTATATTGATTGGAGTTCCAAGTCTTTCATAGTTGATCTTCTTTATAACATTGCTGTTACTTGCTAATTGTAACTTAAAATGTCTTTTTTTTTTTTTTAGATTTTTCAAGGCAATGGGATTTAAGTGGCTTTCCCAAGGCCACATGGCTAGGTAATTATTAAGTGTCTGAGGTTGGATTTGAACCCAGGTACTCCTGACTCCAAGGCCGGTGCTCTATCCACTGTGCCACCTAGCCACCCCTTTAAATGTCTTTTATAGATAAACCTAGTAACAATTAAAATACAAATTATCACTGTTGCAAAAAGCCTAGAGTTTCTATATAGTTTTTAGGAAATAGGATTCCTTGAATTGTCCATTATTGGAAGTATTAGTAAAATTATTAATGCTTTGAACACAGATTAAATTATGTGGTAACTTCTCAAGATGTGAACCTTTTCCTCCTGGCCCTGATAAAGATACTATGGAACTTAGGTATTGGTTTGTTCTCCATGAACAGGAATTTGACCTAAGTATGTTTTGGAATCACTTGCTTTATTTTATGTATATTTTATATTTACTTATCTCTGGATATGTTTTAGCTGTGGAACAATAGCTCCTTGATGAAGGGGATTGCTCACTTTTGTATAGGTATTGCTGGTGTCTGGCCTTTCCCCTTCTGTCCCACTGGTCCAATGATTTCAGAAGTGTGGGATACTTCCTCTACCCTGCAGTCAAACTTTGTTCTGAAACTTAATAGTTTTAGAGAGATGCTTGGATCACTGAGAGGCTGTGATACAACTATTTTTTATCAGAGACTGTACTTGAATCTCACTCAAGAGGTCAGTTCTCTACTTATTATTACCATTCTGCCTTTTGCCTGGTATATGGGGGGGTTACTAATAAAGGTATAATCTCCATTTGGCTGTTGTTTGGACTGTTCAGATTAGGTTCTGAAATAGTCTCTTTGACTGGGCCTATCATTGTTATACTGCTTTCCTTTTTTTTTTTTTTTAAATCATACTTAACTTGTAATTCCTCATTTTTTATTCTCTTGTGGTACATTAGTTCTTTATAGTTTTTGTATGTGGGTGCATGCATGTATGTGGCTTTGTCTTTAACTTTAGTACTTCTGGAATGTGATCCACATCTATGTAATAATATGGTACTTAGTCACTCCACTAGTGCAAATTGTAAAGCCCTACATGTTTTTGTAGATAGTATTCATTCATTGCTATCATTAAAAAAATTAGTCCTATCTGTAACTAATCTCCTGGTGTGATCTCCAAACTTTTACAGTGGTATTCTTAGATGAGAAAAATAGCCTATACTTTTGTTTTTTAATTTTCATTTTTATTTAAAGTAATGGAGTTAAGTGACTTGCCCAAGGCCACACAGCTAGGTAATTATTAAGTGCCTGAGGTCAGATTTGAACTCGGGTCCTCCTGACTTCAGGGCTGGTGCTCTATCCACTATGCCACCTAACTGCCTCACAGCCTATATTTGTTAATTTTGTTCCCTCATACATGCAAAGATAGTTTTCAACATTCCTCCTTTTATAAATTTTTGAGTTCTTGATTTTTTTCTGCCATCCTCCTCCCCTCCCCATGTGTCTTTACTTTTTAAAAGTCGTTCCAGTTTGGTGGAAAGAACTGATGCCATTTTGGACGTTCATAAATCTGGGTGGGTTACTTGCTTGGGAGCCACCTGGCATTAGTGGAGGTTATCTTCTGTAAGTTATAAATACCTTTGAAATGAATATAATTTATAAAATGTGCTATAGATAGAATTGTTGAAATGAAGTCTTCATTACTTTGTTGTTCAGTCATTTTTCATTTCTGTCTGACTCTTCATGATCCATTTGGAGTTATCTTGGCAAAGATACCGGAGTGGTTTGCCATTTCCTTTTCAAGCTCATTTTACAGATAAGGAGACTGAGGCAAAAAGGGTTAAGTGAAGTGCCCAGATCATCCAGCTAGTAAATGTCTGAGGCCAAATTGTCTTTCTAATCCCAGACCTGCCTCTTTATCCATTTATTTTAGCTTGTCTTTTGATAATAGATTGGCTTTGTGGGGTGTAACTTATAAGTGAGTAATTGAGGGTGGTGCCAGTGTTGCAGGGCTAGGTGACTGGGAGGATCTGGGTAATGGGAAAGTTTGTCAGTTAAGTGAGGGTTTTGAAGGGAAAATGAAATGTTTTCGAAAACTTTTAAAAATATTTATGGGACTTCAATTACAGATGTCTAGATAATGAAATGAAACTGAGCTCAGGTTAGAGTTGTATCTATAGATCTGAGAATTATTTAGTATAGAGATCAATGTGTTATAAAATAATGAAATATTTCAGTTGTCAAAATGCTAAGTGCCACAGAACTATAATAAATTAGCAAACTTTAACTATCACCTGTGTATAAATCTAGAATGCATATTTTATGAGACTTCACAGTTTATAAAAATACTTTCCTTATAACCTTTTGAATGATGGAACACAGGTGTTCTCATTTTACAAATGAGAAAACCAAGGCTTAATTAACTAAGTTATTTCCTTGTCCACTATCAAGTACTAAGCTTCTAACTACTAAGACCTGAATTTAGGTCTCCTGAGCCTGAATCCAAATAAGTGTTCCCACCTGTCTTTGTGGCCTTGTAATACGTTAGCTTCGTTCATGTACTTTTTGGTCTAGACAGACTGACTTTTTTTTGCTGTTCCTTATTCAGGTCATTCCGTTTCATAGGTCTATGCCTTTTTTTACATTGACAAGTCTTCTGTGGCTAGAATAAATCCTCCTTATCTCTGTCTCTTATAATCCTCAGTTTCCTTAAAAACTCATCTTAAAAGCCACCTGGGAGGCCTGGATTCCCTGATGCCCCTGCCTTGCTAAAAAAAAAAAAAAACAAACAAACCCAAAAACTTTATCTATCTCTAAACCTGTGATTTCATTGGTTGGTGAAACAAGCTCCTAGTGAAAGAAATTCTTCCATTAAATAGACTGACACCCCTGCAGTTTAAAGTCTAAAAGCTTTTTTAAGGAACTTGCTCAATACTAGAAGCAGTATGTTTTAGAAGTGGGATTTTAACCTAGGTCTTCATTATCCTCACAGTCTTGTATTATACCTATGTTGGTAAGATGTTAGGAATACAACTCCCTGACAAGTATCAGCACTAGTTCAAAATCAATCTTAGACCCTGGGCAAATGATTTAACTCTGTTTTCTCAACTGTAAAATGGAAAAAAAAATAATAATAATAACACTTTCCTTACAGGGGCATTGTGAGAATTTCATGAGATGTTTGTAAAGTCCTTAACACTGTAACTGGCACATAGTGGGCACTTAGTGGACACTCCCTCCCCCTCTTATGGCAAGAATTGTTTTTTTTTTTGTCTCCAATACTAACCCTGTGCCAGAAGCATAGTAGGTACTTAATACCTAATACTTCTGTTTTGATTGGGTTTCAGATATTGGTGTAGTAGTGAAGTTTGACTGGGGCAAACTTATAGGAAAGCTGAGAATGTCATGTCTCATCTATCACGGTACAACTTTCGCTTGTACTTTACAGGACCTTGACTGTCAGACTGAGGAGTTTGAACTTTATTTATAGAAAGCTTGAACAATTTAAGTTTTTTGAATTAGCAAAGTGTCATGATTTGAATCTTGTTCAAGGATTGGACTTTTTAACCTTGGGTCTGTAAACTTGTGGTCTATTTTTTCATCAGTGGGAGGATTTCAACAAAATTGGTTTCCTTTATAATCCTGTGTAGTCTAGGAACAGCTAGGCTTGGAGTCAGGAAAATCTGATCTGAGTTCAAATTCTACCTATGTGACCCTGGACAAGTCAAAAACCCTATTTGTCTCAGTTACTCATTTGTGAAGTAGAGAAATACTGGAGAAGGAAATGACAAAGCAGTCTAGCTAGGAAAACCCCTATGGACAAAAGTCCTCGAGTTCACATAGAACCTCTGCAATAAGATATTGTTTGTCATTTATGTATAACATGGGGTCTGGAAAGAAGAAATTGTAGGCAAAAATTAGTTCTATAGCTATTATGATGATCTTAAAATAGATTGGTGATAGTGGGAACAAAAAAGAAAGGTGAGGCTGAGCGCATTGCAGAAGGAGAATAGATAACATTTTACAGTTGAATGTATAAGAATGGAGGATGAGGAGAATGGAAAAAGGAATCTTAAAATAACGATTAGGTATTGGAGATGGATTTTGTGTGAGATGCCAGTGGTAAATCCAAGTGAAGATACTTAGCCATAAGAAATAAGGCACTGATGATTAAGAGGGGTAAGTATCCATGTTGAGGTGATAACTGAATCATTCATAGAGAAACACCAAACTTTATTCTTCTTAATTTTTATCTCTTTTATTACCTAAATAATAGTGCTTGAGGTAGTTTCAGTGGAATGAGTGATGAAATGTTTTTAAATGGCTACTGACTGGGGGATTAAGGAACCTGAAGACTCAGAAGGACTTTTGATTTGATGGTTAGAAAGTCAGTAACTTTTGAGAGCAGAGTTATGATAGGAATGGCACTTGGATTGTAAGAGATTGGTGACCAGGTGGACCAGACAATTCAGACAGTGAGTGTACACTTTCTCTTAAAAGAAATGTAGCGAGTTTTTTGTTTACAACATGACTAATATGAAAATGTTTTGCATAATTTCACATATAAAATTGATATATTGCTTACCTTTTCAATAGGTGGAGTAGGGACCGGAGAAAGGGAGAGAATTTGGAATTGAAAATAAAAAAAAAAAGTAAAAAAAGTAAAAGTTTGGTGAAGGGAAGAGAGTTCAGAATTCAGTATATTAGAAACAGGCATATAAATGTCTCAATGGATTAAGTACTGGATCTGGAGTCAGGAAGACTTCAAATGCAGCCTCAGATTATTAAGCTATATGACCTTGGGCGACTGCTCAACTATAAAAATGGGGATAATAAATAGCACCAGCCCTGTAGAGGCTGGTGAGAATCAAATAAGATAATGTTTACATGCTTAGCACAGTTTTGGGGCACATTGTAGGTCCTATATAAATATTGTTCCCCCTTAAAGTAAGTGAATTGTAAAGTGTATAGGTGGATACTGTAATGGAGATTGACAAGATAGAGTAGAAAAGGTCGTGTAACTGCAAGATCAGATCTTTTTTGAAGAATTACTTTTGGGGTTATTTTAAAGAGTTAGTATTTAATGTTATTTGAGTGTTTTGGGTTTTTTTGGTCATTGTTATTGTTTTTGGTCTGCATTTTTGAGAAAAAGAGGAGAACTGATGAGGAAACTCCAATTCCCGATGTAGCTAGTCACCTGCTCTTCAGCTTATAGACTTAGTTTCCTTGCGGCAATGAGACTAACCCCAGGTCACACAACAATTTTATATTAGAAACTTTATTTTGGAATCGGTTTTCTGCCTCTGATGCTAGTCTTCTTTCCCTTATGCCAAACTTGATTTTCTGTTAAATCTTTTCCTTTCCTCCTTTTATCTGTGATTTTCACTGAGACCTGGCAATGAAGAAATACTGGTAACTTTGGAGAGCGATGATGAGGTGAGAAGACAAACTGCAGAGGTAACGGGAGAAGTCTAAGCACTTAATTATGGATGGCCTTCAAAAGGAGGAGTCACAAATGGAAGAAAGATAAATGACAACACTAAGCAGGAAAAGGATGAATCTGAACTGATGTTGAGTGAGATGAGCAGAACCAGAAGAACACTGTATGAAGATTTGTTCATTCCATCAGTGCAATAATCAGAGACAATTTTAAGAGTACCTGCGATGGAGAATACCATCTGTATCCAGAGAAAGATTTGTGGAGTTTAAACAAAGTCCAAAGCCTATCACCTTCAATTTTTGTTTTAAAAGTGTCTTATGTCCAACATACTTTTCCTAACTCTAATATTTTATGATATTTTCTCTCTGACTGTTCCTTTTCAGTCACTTTTTCTGGTTCATCCAAGTCATGTCTAGGTCACCATGGATGTCTCCTGAGGTTCTGTTCTGGGTCTCCCTTCTCTTTTTCCTCTATGCTATTTTACTTGGTCATCTCATTGATTTAACTATCTCTTTGCTTGTGTTTCTGAGACCTATTTTATTTTTCTTCTCTTAACAAAAAAACCCTTATATCTTTCAATGCCTATTGGACATCTTGAACTGAATCTCCTATAGATACTTTTTTTTTAGGTTTTTGCAAGGCAAATGGGGTTAAGTGGCTTGCCCAAGGCCACACAGCTAGGTAATTATTAAGTGTCTGAGACTGGATTTGAACCCAGGTACTCCTGACTCCAGAACCGGTGCTTTATCCACTACGCCACCTAGCCGCCCCTCCTATAGATACTTTTAACCTGTCCAAAATTAAACTCATCTTTCTCCCCAAACCCTTTCTTCTGAGCTTTTTCCTACTACTGTGAAGGTCACCATCCATCCTACCAGTCATCTAGACTCTGAACTTAGGTGTTATTATTCTTGACCTTCATTTTAATATCCACACATACCATCCCTGGCCATATTTAATTGTTTGTCAAGTCTTGTTTCTACGGTCCCGATATTTCTTATATATGCAACCCTTTTCCTTCCATTCAAACAGCTGCCAACCTGTTGTAAGTCTTCATTACCTCTTGCCTGTCCTGTTGCAAAAACCTGCTGATGGATCTCTGTTTCAGATCTTTCTCCTCTCCAATTCATCTTCTACTCAACTATCAAGCTAATTTTCTAAAATGCAGGTCTTTGTCACCCTTCTGCTCCTGCTCAATAAATTACCAAGGCTCCCTTTATTAAGTGTCTGAGGCCAAATTTGAACTCAGGTCCTCCTGACTCCAAGGTTGGTGCTCTATCCACTGTGCCACCTAGCTACCCTGCACAACATATTTCATCTCCATTTTCATTTCCATTTCCATTTTCACTGACTGTCCTCTTTCTTGGAATGATCATCTCCTGCCTCTTGCCTTCAAATACACTAAAATACTACTTAATAAGTAAGAAGTCTTTATTGATTCTCTTTTGTATTATTACTGTCACTTATCTCCATTTATCTTGTATGTATCTTGATTTATATAGTTGTTTACTGTCTTTTGCCCTTATTTGTATTTTTAGTGCTTAGCTCAGTGCCTGATTAGTTATGATGATGATGATGATGATGAAGATGATGGTGATGGTTGTCCTTAGTTCTTTTTTTTCTTTTAAGGCTTTTGCAAGGCAGTGGGCTAGGTGTAATTGACAAGTGTCTGAGGCAGGATTTGAATTTAGGTACTCCTGACTCTGGGGCCTGTTTTTTTTTTGTTTTTTTTTTGTTTTTTTTTGCAAGGCAGTGGGGTTAAGTGGCTTGCCCAAGGCCACACAGCTAGGTAATTATTAAGTGTCTGAGACTGGATTTGAACTCAGGTACTCCTGACTCCAAGGCCAGTGCTCTATCCGCTGTGCCACCTAGCCACCCCTCCTGTCTTTAGTTCTTAAAGAAGACTGTGACATCAGGGGAAGTGTTGCCATGACAAGCAAGTGAGTTGAATTTGAGTGAGGGGGTGCTGTGCTAAGTCATGAGCTTCACTTTCTCTTCCAGAGCCATCTGAGTCCAGTAACCAGGTATGAATCAGGATGACTGGAGATGGCCCTACATGTGAGGCAGTCAGGGTTAAGTGACTTGTCCAAGATCACACAGCTAGGAGTGTAATATATCAGAGGTCAGATTTGCACTCAGGTGCTCCTGACCCCCAGGGCTGATGTTCTATCCATTGTATCACCAAGCTGCCCCTGATTAATAGGTGCATAGTAAATATATTTCAATTGACTGCCACATTGACTCTCAAGAGAGTCTTTATTTAGGGGCAGCTAGGTGACACAGTGGATAGAGCACCAGTTCTGGAGTCAGGAGGACCTGAGTTCAAATGTGGCCTCAGACACTTAATAATTACCTAGCTGTGTGATCTTGGGTAAGCCACTTAATCCCATTCATTACCTTGCAAAAATCTAACCAAAAAACCCCCAAGAAATAGTCTTTATTTAAATGATCTATTCATGTTACTTTGGGTGCCGGGGAGGTTTGCAAGGCAGTTGGGTTAAGTAACTTGCCTAAGATCACACAGCTAGGTAATTATTAAGTGTCTGAGGCCACATTTGAACTCAGGTCCTCCTGACTCCAGGGCAATACTCTTTCCCACTGTGTCACCTAGCTGCCCCTTTATGTTTCCTTTTTAGAAATGTTTCATTTGTAGCCACTGAATGAAATCCCATCAAGTAGACAGTCAACACAGTAGGAAGCCAGGGCTTTATGTTTTAATGTTCTAATTTCTTTGTCTCTGTTCCCCAATTTATTAACTGAGGAGCCTTAATTCAGTTTCAGTTTTCCTCAATTAAAATAAGTGTTTAATGAATTTTAAGATCTTTTTAAAGCTAAAGTTGTCACCCCTTTGAAGATAAGGTATTGCAACAAATATTTCAATGTTCTGTGATACTGGATCTCAACATAGTGGGATTATTAGAAGTTCCTGTAATGATTTTTATTGTAGGATCAAAGAAAATCATATTGGAGTTAGTGTTTGGTCAGACTAAGATTGTAGACTTCATACAGGTGAAGACTATAGAATCTATTCCAAAGTCTTATTTTAGCAGAGGACCAGAGAGTTTTGACTTCTATATAGTCACATAATTAGTGAAATGTAAGTTTTCTGACTCCTAAAAAAATGGTATGTAGATCACTCTCCCCCTGCATTAAAATGCAGTTTTATAAAAGCAATTGCAAGATGATTGCTTTAGTTAAAAAAACATTTATTGTGTGTTAGATCATGGACATGACAAAAGCAAATGGGCAATCCCCCCTTCAGGAAGCTTTTTAAAATAATGTTGTTAATTGTCCTGGCTAAAAACATCTCATAAGTATCTGGGATGAGATTATTGAATTCTCAGTGACTTAATGAAGTGTGTGCTTCATTTAACTTGGATTTGTTGTTGTTGAGTTATGTCAACTTTTTCACCCTATTGGGTTTTCCTGGCAAAGATACTGGAGTGGTTTGCAAATTCTTTCTCCACCTCATTTTATAGATGAAGAGATTGAATATGTGACTTGCTCTGTATCCCATGGCTAGTTAGTGAGCAAGACTGAATTTGAACTTAGGCCTTCCTGACTCCAGGCCTTGACACTGCCCATTGCTCTATGCAGCTTTATCTCTAAGGTATCCTTAACTTAGATCCTTAACTTAGACTCAAAAAAAAAAAAAAACCCAACAGGTTGACTGGTTTAAAGATTAATCAGAAAAAAATGGACCAATACATAATATTTAAATCATAACCTTCACAGATGGAAGCTGTTAGAAATTTTATGTAGTCAAGTTTTAAGATTTTTACCTATAATAGATTCAAAAACCTTTCATTCTCTGTTTTTGTGCTTTTGGGAATGTGTGTCTTAAGTCCATGTGACAGTCCATTCTATTATTTTATTGTTGATATCAATGGGTCACATTTATTTGGTACTTTACAGATGATAATATTTCTCTCACAATAATTTCTTTCTACTATTAGATTATATTATTCAGTGAAAATCTGTCTCCTCTAATTTGACTCAGTTCTAGCTTTTTACCTTTTGGAACAGCACAATAGGGAAATTTTCATTTCTACATGACTACATTTTGAATATTTGTATATTGACCTCCATAATTTAGTCTAGTCTTCTCTTTAAGTTTTTTTCCAACTGCTCCTCATGTTAAATGGCTTCTAGAACTCTCACTATCGTAGTAGATCTTTTTGATCTGAAATAGTCAATTAGTCAATTTTTAAATTTTAGTATCTTACACAAAATAAAGTTAAGATGTTAAACCACAAATTACTATGAATTGCATCTGTACACTACACTGAAAAATACTGTCTGAGATTCCATCTTGTAGCAAGATTATGCTATTATATAAACAATATATTCATATTGAATTATGGTCAAAATAAAACCCTCAATTTTTAAAAATGTGAATTGTTATTTATCCATGGACCCCTAAAGTTTTACTTAGTCAGTTGATATTTTTAACTTATATACTTCATTTTATTTTGCTGCATGTTAAATTTCTTCTTGAGTTCAGCCTTTATTCTAGCTCAATCATTTTGAATCCTGATAAGTTCTTGAGCTTGTTTCCCTCATTGTATTTGTATCCTCAGTTAATGCCTGGCACAGTGCTTTTATTGATTGATTGTCTAGCACAATTCTAATTCTCTATCTTATCTACAGGTTCTTGAGAGATTGTCTTAAGACCTTTTAGATCTTGCTTAAGCAAGATGTTACTACAGCAACATTTGGTTATAAGACCAAGATTTGATGGTACCTGTTATTTTTGACACAATCTTATTTGAAACTATCAACATTATCTTGGTTCTGACACATGCCTGTTTTTGAAGTAGCTTTAAGAGTCATTTTGTAGTACCACGTGGTGCCATTTGCACTGTGCCTGTTTGGGTTGATCCACCATACCTATTGCATTTCTGCTTAGGCCTAATTCTCTGAGGCTTCTTGAAAGAATTGGATGCCAAGAAGGGTGATGGTTGGAATAGTGGTGGGGTGACAGTGATATTCAGGTTTAGTGTTAAAGTTAAGGTTACCCTCTGAAGTTATCTGATTAGGCAATATTATGTGGTTAGTTTTCTCTTTGAGTCTTTATCCTGACTTTTGAGATCCATCTCCAGACCCCACCCCAGCACCAACCCCTCCATAATTTAGGTCTTAACTAACTTCAGGTTATAATTAATCCCCTATAATGTCATGGCTGTGTTTTGCCCTTTGTTTTCCATTCCCAGAAATGTAGACCTTTTTCTTGATTCCTGTTTTTAGTGGAACCGTGTGTGTGTGTGTGTGTGTGTGTGTGTGTGTGTGTGTCTCAAGCCTTGGCCTGTTCATACTAATTGGCCTAGTGTTTATTCACACTAATAAATATCACAAAAAGAATTGGGGTTAACTTGAAATGACCTTTATGAACTTGTTTGAGTTTTAATAATTATTTCTACTATTTTTATTTTTTTATAGAATTTATAGAATTTTAATTGAAATCCTATTAAAAATTTCATAGTAAATTTGTAAAGTGAGTAAAAAAAACAGTTTGTATTTTCATGTTGTAGATGAGAATACTGAAGCTGAAAGAAGTTAAATGACTTTTCAAGGTTGCAGAGCAAGTAGTGTCAAAGTTGAACTTGAATCTACATCCTTAGACTTCATTGCCACTATTTTTTCTACTACACTATGTTGCCTCTAGTTTTTAAGTGGCCTGGACGCTATATGCTTTGATTTTTCTTTTACTATAATTGTTTAATTAAAGAATGCTTTGTCTTTGCGGGGGGGGGGGGGAGCACAATCCAAATTTAAGTAATTTTGACTTGTCTTTATTTTTTGTTTTTGGCTTTTTGCAAGGTAATGGGGTTAAGTGACTTGCTCAAGGTCACACAGGTAGACAGTTAAGTATCTGAGGTCACATTTGAACTCAGGTCCTCCTGAATCCAGGGCCTGTTCTCTATCCATTGCACCATCTAATTGCCCATTCTTTATCTTCTATTAACAATATATTGTGTTACTTTAGCCTTGATTTGATGATTCCTAGTTCATCTTCTGTTAACAAAACCTTAAAGTCTTTTAAAAGTTAAATTTTACCCTTTTAACTTTTTTTTTAATTGTAGACAAATCCATGCCTACTCAGCTTTTGTCTCCTTGACTGTCCTTCTAGTCTTTTCTTCTTGTCACTTTTTTTTGCTTTTGTGTTCTTGATTTATACTGAAATTGATCTGACCTCCCTTCGTAGTGGGAATTCCAGGGATAAAGATAGATCACAACCCATTTTTGTCTATTTTTTTCCCAAAGAATTATAACAAAGCATTATTGTTCCATCAAATCACATGACCATGACTAGTCTATCCTTTTTTTGGGGGGGGAGGTTATATGCTGCTTTGATGACATCCTTTTTTAAAAAGGCCTCAAATTCAAATAGAAATGGATCTCTGCAGGCAGCATATTGATTTAGAAAACCACAAGTTAGCAGATTTCCCAATTATATTTAATCTGGTTCTCCTGAACTCCAGAGTTTTGCGGACCTAGAATTTTGACATCTCATCTTTACAACATTTTTGCTTTGTAATGTGTTTAGCATACTCCATTCTATGTGTTTCTCTATTTCCCATTGATTCAATTAGGTACTTATTTGAGATCAGAGTTCCAGGAATGAACAGTTCCTCCTTGTAAGGAGCTTAGATTTTAAATGCCAATTTCAGTTCTTCATGATGTAAGGCAGAGCCAGAATAGAAAGGTAGACCTTCAAGTAAAAAATCCTTACAATTTGAAATAATTTGGGTATAGAAGCATTTTTTAAAATATTATTTAAGAATTTTGGGAGTCCTTAGAAGAACTTTTCTTCTTCCCAAACATTCTAGCTCATTTTCACTGTTCAGTTCCATACTCATTTCATTATCATTTTGCATTGTCCATCCAAGATTCATTTAGTGATGTTGTTTATCAGTTGTTCATTCAACTTCAAGTTGTTACATAATAATTCTCAAAGTGGGGGGCTGTGACTTGATTGCAAAGGATGTGTGATAAACTATTTGCAAGGTTGGAAATTAAGTCATATCTCACCTTCTCCTCTATTGAATCACTGAACTTATGTCCATTGCAGCCACACTTAGCCTTATCCCCAAAGGCTTCTTTACTCTGTCCTTACTTTATACAAGTTCTATCTCTTCCTTTTCCCCAACCCCTCAGAGATTTTGAAAGATCAGAAAAGTTTGAAGTCCAATTAATGAGACCATATATATTCATCTACTTAATTTTTTGTATGAATAGTTTTCTTGAGTGATTTTGGATCTTATGGGACCTCTGCTGTATTTTTAGCAAAATTCATTCATTTTTTTTAGGTTTTTTTTTTTTTGCAAGGCAAATGGGGTTAAGTGGCTTGCCCAAGGCCACACAGCTAGGTAATTATCAAGTGACTGAGGCTGGATTTGAACTCAGGTACTCCTGACTCCAGGGCCGGTGCTCTATCCACTGTGCCACCTGGCTGCCACTTGTATTTTTATAATAAATATGAGACTGAAGAAGCTCATCATCAGACTAGGATTTTTAATTATATCTGTTCCATGATATTTTTGACAAGGATACTTGGATACTTCCCCTTCATATTAATAATTTTGCATTTTACACATTTTTTTTTTTTTTGCTTTTTGCAAGGCAATGGGGTTAAGTGACTTTCCCAAGGTCATACAGCTAATTATTAAGTGTCTGAATTCAGATTTGAACTCCGGTCCTCCTGACTTCAGGGCCTGTGCTGTATCCACTGTGCCACCTAGCTGCCCTACTTGTTAGACTTTTTGTATGTGTATATGTTAGGTATGGAAAGTGAAGGTAGAGATGTAGTCAGGAAATAAGTTTTTTTTTTAATTAGATTTCAAGTCAAGTTAACCAACATTTAGTGCCTACTGAGGACTAGACACGGTAAGAACTGAGGGATTCAAAGTTAATCAAAAACAGCTTCAAGGAGTTGCCATTCTAATATGAGGTGATGGGCAACAACTATGTATAAATAAGATATATATATATATATATATATATAGAGAGAGAGAGAGAGAGAGAGAGAGAGAGAGAGAGAGAGAGAGAGAATATGAATAAATTGAGATACTCAGCAGAATTAAGTGGGAAATAGACTTCTTTCAGGGTTTTAAAATTAATAACAATCATTCACAAAAATTAATGTGTTTGGTTTTAGGGTCTTTTTCTTTCAGAAGGAGGGGAGAGGATAAAAATAATTAACTAAATAAGTGATAATCATAGCAACAGACTTTATAAGATTTTCTTTTAAGTCATAGATAGTTGGAAGTTCAATAGATACGTTGAATTTTGAATCTGGGTCTATATGAAAGGAAAAGGAATAATTATTAATTTAGTAGATGAAAGGAACCATAAATAGATTTTAACAATTTGGAGAAATGAACAAATTTAACATGATGAAACTTAATAGAAGTAAATGTTTAATTTTGTATTTTATAAATGATTATTCATTATTCTAGAAGTCTATACAAGACATGTATTTATGTGAAAAAGCCATAAGGGTTTTGATTAGTTGAAAGAGCAGTATGAATCATCAGTGTGATGTAATTGCCAAAAAAGTCATTTTAGACTTCATTAATAGTTCTTAATACAGAAAGCAGTAGTCACATGGTATTCTGTTTGATATAATTGGATTATTGTGTTCTGTTTTTTTTTTTCAGGTTTCACATCTTAATGGAGGTGTTGAAAAGTTGGAACTCAAGAAAAGAGTGGCTAGAATGATGAAGTCAATTAAAACCATGTCAGATGGAATTAGTTATGTTCAATATGATGAACATATGATTTGGGAGGGACATAATAGTTCTTTAAATATTTGAAGGATTTTTGTGTACAAGAATATGTGTTGCTCTATTTTTGTTTCTTATAGAAAGTTTTTTAGACTAGGCTGAAATCACTTGTTGGAGATTGTCGTAAAGGTGGTTTTTGTTTTGGTAAAAGGTTATCTATAATGTCGCCTTTAATTAGTCTCAAGCCCCTTAATGGGAATAAAAGACCTTAATCAGCTTGGATGTTACTAATTTTAGAGGAAAATCATTAGAAAGTTATTGAAGATATATTAACTTTTAGGCTTTTTGTTCTTTTTCTTACTCTGTTCTGAGATGGCTTTACAGATTTGAGTCTTATAGTCAGAAAAGATTTGGGTATGAATTCTTTTACTCCTGACATTTACTAAATCACTGTCATTAACTTTGTTGAACTTCAGTTTTCTTTTGTTGTAAAATGAAGATAATACTTCTACCTTAAATGGTTGGTGTAAGGTTCAAATGAGAAAAGTATGTGTACAAACCCTCTTTGCAAATCTTAAGTTCTCTCTAAATTTCAGCTATTTCCCATAGAAAATACAGATAAAGAGTGTGATGAAGTGATGCTTCTGAATAAAAAAAAAATAGAATAAGGTCTGAGTAGCTCTCACTCCTTCATACCCTCTATTGGCATATAGAAAATACCTGAAATAATGCTTAGAGAAACTTCTGCTGGCAACTCACTGTCAGAGAGCAGGAAAAAAAGTGATTGGGAATGATGAACTTTATTATTTTTGAATATTTGATGTACAAAGGTGGGTCTGGAGTCAGGAGAACCCGAGTTTTATTTTACTTGATTATCTGATCACTTTCCATGAATGCAGCTAAATCCTCAGCTTTACTGTTGGTTCTCCTGTAATGCATATTTCAAAAATGCTAATTTATTCCATTGATGTTGGATATTAAGGAACAATTTGAGCATAACTCAAATTTTGCATTTGTTTATATTTGATTTTGTCCATGGGAAAATGCAATTATAGAAAACTGCTCTATTTCCCGAAAACTCACAAGCTACGGCCTTTATCCACTTCAACAATCAAACTTCAAATCTTTTACATGGTACAGTTTCATATTTAATGTACGTATTATGGTACAATAGGAGGGCTGAACTATATTCATGTATTGCACCCCTACCATTCCACCTTGGTCTTGGACTCCCACTTTTCCTTTCTTTTGGAGAATGTCTAAGTGGGACCATCCTCTTTTTGACTCTGCCTTGTGATTTGGGGTGCAGACCAAGGCATTATCTATTAAATATGTTTTAATATGTATACTGTTTTTATTATATGTGTGTGTTTGTGTGTGTGTGTGTGTGTGTGTGTGTGTGTGTGTAAAATCATTTGATACCGAGGTTGTTGAGCCTTGTGTTTAACTTCATTTCCCCCTAAAACTTACTAATATTCAAATTTAGTGTTTTTATTGCATAATTTTGCATAGTACAGTTATTTTTATGGCCTCATTACTTAGTAGTGACTTTATTTAGCTGTAACTTTTTTGTTGACCTGAAGTCTCATGTCTCTATTTCAAATTGGATGTTGTGTAAACATCTTAAACTCATCTTTTCCAAAACTGAAGTTCTTATATCCCCCTGCCCCCATTTCATCTTGTATTTATCCTGTTTGTGCTAGCTATTCATAAGTTGTCTACCTCATTAGACTGTGAACTTGAGAGCAGGGATTATTTGCCTTGCTTTGAATCCATAGAACTTAGAAACATAATAGGAACTTGATACGTTAATGTTTGTTAACAAGTATACATGAAATGTTCAAGTCAGACTGTGCTAAGGGTTATAAGAGAACTATGTAAACATGGTACTTTGTGAATTGAGTTGTAGAAAATAGTATAGCCAGTTTTTAGGGGGATAGTTTTTGGGAAAGCAGCCTGAATGTGAGTTGACTTAGTTGTGTTCAAAGTTTGCATTATACTTGTCTGTTCCCTTCTGTCAATTAGCACTTCTTTTGAAGAGAACTAGGGCAGAAATTATTCCCCAAAATCTATATAGAACTATAACGTAGTGGTAGCAAACTCGACTTGTTCTTTTTTTTTTTTTTTTTTTTTTTTTTTTTAGGTTTTTGCAAGGCAAATGGGGTTAAGTGGCTTGCCCAAGGCCATACAGCTAGGTAATTGTCAAGTGTCTGAGACCAGATTTGAACCCAGGTACTCCTGACTCCAAGGCCGGTGCTTTATCCACTATGCCACCTAGCCGCCCCAAACTCTATTTTAAAAGTATTAAAACATTGTACCCACCAAATTGTCCTTGTGGAAACTTAACTATAGCTAGTGGTATGGTATCTGATATGTCATAGATTTAAAATGAACTGTAAGAAGAACTTAGATGTTAAGAATATTTGATTAGATGACATTTTAGTCACATCTTGCAGGATTTATTTCAACAACTTTTGTTTTCTAGCTATTCTACTTGATGTGCTATAGTAAATTCTTAGCTTTTGTTTCTTAAATCAGTAATATTTAAACTTTTAAAAGACTGGAAACTTCATTTTGTCTTTTTGTCTTCCATGACTTATAGATGTATATATTGCCTCATGTGTGTTAGCAAAATCTTGTTGAATTAAAACAATTTTTTAATTCAACTTATTTTGCTAGTCTTCAAGCTATTTTCATTAAATCAAAAAATTTAGCATGTTTAGTTATTATGAAAGTTTGTATGTTTGTATATGACCCTATGTTTTGTTGTTGTTTTGATTTTTTTGTCTTAATTTTTTTTCTGCCTCAGCATTTGGATCTGACTTCATGAAGCAAAATTGGTTCCCTGTCTTCTTAATTTTATATTCCATTGGGCATGTAGGATTTTTTAAATTGATTTTTGCTATTATAAGCAGAGAAGATATAAATATTTTTGTTTAAGTAATCCTTTTCTAGTTTTTTTTCTTTTTTGTTGTGACTAGGAAATTATGGTCCTTTTTTGGAGGGCATAAATGGATGTTCTAAGGACTATTTTAATTAGGGAGATGAGTTGAATGACATGTAATTACAACATCAAAGGTTGTAGACAGTGCACCACTGGCAGAAGAAAAAAGTTCTAGAAATTTTTAATTCTAGTCTCAGTGGCTGAATAAGTTTTAAAATATTGCAAGAGAAATGTAATCAAGGACAGGAAAGGTGGGTGGGTATCCTGCTTCCTTCTGTCTACATCCGATACTTCTAGAGCTAGGGATCAAGAATACTGTTTCCTGATTTCCTATATTTGGGGGGAGGGGGTGATGTGAAGAGGTGAGTGGTGGCAGGGAGTAGTAATTATTAGTTACAGTGTTTTGATTCTGAAAGTTACTTATTTTCTCTATTGACTTAGTTGCCTAGGAAAACATTTGTGTTTGTCTATCTCTCAAGTAGAAGTATAGTTTATCTCTGCATCCTTCTATCTGCCTTGGTAAAGATATTTTGGATAGCTGAATTTTCTATTAGTTGGGATTAGCCATTTAATTGTTAGTCCTTTTTTTTTGGTGACAAATTCTAAAATGAACTTCATGAAAATAAATTAAAAGGATTTTTTTGGTACTCTCATTTCTCAAGCTACTGAACATTATTTAATTTTTACTTGACATAGGGTAATCAGAAATATCTAAGTTATTATGGTCTAATTGTAATGGAGATAAAAGCATTATTGGCTAAGTAGATTCTGGCTCTAATAAGGGACCTTCAGCTTGTGTTCTTGAGAAAGACCTAGACGTAACTTCTTTGGGTGAAATGTGCAGGAAACAATTCTCTCTTAAAGAGTTTGACTTTAATAGAATTCTAGTCACAAAGAACTTGAGAATTTGCATTTTTGATGTTTTAACGTATGAAAATACATTCAGTGCTTGCATGCTGAATTCAGTTTCTTATGGAATATCCATAAGATCTTCTAGTCTACATCACTGAATCAATCTATATATATAAATTAAAATTGAGTGGTAGCACAATACTTAATATAAACCTATGTGCTTAGGATGGAGTATACATTTGCTTACGTACATAGTAGGTCTGCTAATCTAAGTTTTTAGAAACATACAAGAATATTTGAGACAATCAGAGTTTAACATTTTAGGTATGAGTTACCTTTTGTTCACATAATGGCACTTTTAAAAGCTTTAATATTTTAAAATTAATATTTATTGTTCCAGGTATATGCTATGATAGTTTTTCAACATTCACCCATTTGCAAATTTGTTTCAAATTTTTTTACCACCTCCCTTCCCTTTCTCTTCCCCTTCTCTTCCCCTTGGTGGTAAACAGCCTGGTAAAAATGTACATACATTTGTGTTTAACAGTCATTTTTTGGGAAAAGAAAGAAAACCATGAGATCAGAGGAAAAAAAACACAAGAGAAGTTTTAAACAAAGTGAACATAGTATATATATTCAGATTCTGTGATTTCCCCCCACCCCACCCCCATGTGGATGACATTTTCCATAGTATTCCATAATAATTCCCAGGATTATCCATAATCTGTGAACTGCTGAGAGGAGCTGCATCCATCATAGTTGATCAACTCATCATGTTGTTAATATGTACAATGGTCCCTTGATTCTGCTCCCTTTGCTCTGCATCAGTTTATGTACTCCAGAAAGCCATTTTCCCTTTCTGAACTCTTCACATCTATTACATTTGCAGAAATTTTTAAAATATCTGATTTTATTCTTAACAACCTTTGTAAGTAAATCTCATTATCGACATTTTACAAATGAGAAAAAACTGAGAACCATTAACTAATGTGCTCAAGATTTCATAACTACTTAGTGTGTGAGGCTGGATTTGAACTCATCTTACTAATTTTGATTCCTTCTTAATGTCTACTCATCATCTAGTTATTTATCAATTGAGTCTTTTAGTGGAGTCATATCTCCATGCATTATTTCCCGTAAAGTCTGATTTCAGATATTCAAAGAGATTTATCACCTCATTAGTGTACATATTCTTTACTGTGATGCAGATTGTGACACATTATTGTTTACCTATCCTATGTGATTATTCTTTATAGCACATCTGCCCAATATTTGTGGACCTTACTTCTAATTACTATGCAGAAGATATCATTGGAGTGCAGGGGGGCCATGTATTGGTGATATCTTATTTTTAGTCCTTTTATTTAAGACATATATTTAAGCCATTAATAAAAAATAATTCTATTTTATAACTACTGATTAGTAATCCTGTCCCAAAAGGGTTTTCATCGGGGATAGTCTATTTTATTCCATGGAACATACTTGTCAAATTCTCAACAGTAGTTTCCTCAAATTACAGATAAGCAAAGTAAGTTTTATAGAAGTTAAGTCTAAGTTTTAGAAGTAAATTTGAACTCAAGTGCCTTCCAGGTCTCCATTTTTATCTATTACAATATTTTATTGTTTCTCTGGAGTTGATTCGTTCAGTTCATAGAAGGTAGGGTAGAAATACAGAGATTGTTGAAGGGAAGACACTGAATAAAGATAAGTAGTAATTCAAATATTTATTAAGTGCCAGTGTCCTAAACACTGAACTTGACCTTGGGAGGTGGTGTGGAGGCAAAAAGATAAAAATGATGGAAATGATAATTGCTGACTAGTTTTTTTAAACCATAAATTAGTGGTTAGAAACTCAACTTTTATTTTTTTTTCTCTGCTTTGCTATTAATAGCATTTATTTCAAAGAAGTATATGTGATTGATCAAATGAGAGAGAACATTACAAATATAAAAGATAATTTTGACTTTATTAAGTTAAAAAGTGTACAAATAAAATCAATGCAAAAACGATTAGAAGGAAAGTAGAAACTGGGAACCAATCTTTCCAACGATGTCTCTGATAAAGGTCTAATTTCTTAAATACGTTAAAGAACTGGGTCAAATTTATAAGAGTATAAGCCATTCCCCAATTGAAAATGATCAAAGGGTATGAAGAGGCAGTTTTCAGATGAAAAATCAAATCTATCTATAGGAATAGGAATAAGAAGCACTCCAAATCACTTTTGATTAGCGAAATGCAAATTAAGACAACTCTGTGATAACTTCTTCACACTTATCAGATTGATTATATGACAAAAAAGGGAGATGATAAATATTGGAGAAGAAATCTGGAAATTGGGACACTAATGCCCTATTAGCGGAGTTGTGAATTGATCTAACTACTTTGGAGAGCAGTTTGAAACTATGCCCGAAAGGCAGCCAAACTCTGCAAATCTTTGATCCAGTAATACCATTACTCAGCTTGTATCCCAAAAAAATCATAAAAGGAAAAATGTGCAAAATATTTATATCTGTCCTTTTTTGTTGGCAAAATATTGGAAATTGAGGGAACACTCATTAATTAGGGAATGGCTGAACAAGCTGTAGTATAAGAATATAATGGAATACCGTTATTCAGTAAAAAATTATGAGCAGGCAGATTTCAGAAAAACCTGGAAAGACTTGTACAAACTGATACAAAGTGAAATGAGCAGAATCAGAAAACATTGTACACCATATCAGCAACATAGTGTGACGATCAGTTATGAATGTTCCATTCTTTTTTTCTCAGCAACACAATGATCCAAAACTGGTATAAAGGACTCATGAAGGAAAATACTTTCCATATCTAAAGAACCGATGGACTCTTAAAGCAGAGTGATGCATATTTTTTCAGTTACTCTCATGGTTATTTTTTCCTTTTGATTTGTTTCTTTCACAACTGAGACTAATATGGAAATATGTTTTACACGATAGCATATGTATAAACTATATCAAATTGCTTACCTTCTTAAGAGAGGGAGAAAAATTTGGAACTTAAAATATTGTAAAAATGAATGCTAAATTTTCATGATACATGATTGGGGAAAAATACTATTTTAAAAAACCCTCAAAAGTATATATGTAACCGAGTAAAGAACTAAAAATGTATAGGAAATTAATTTTTCTTAGTGTGGGTGGAAGAAAAATTTATGTCCTAAGTAGGACATTGTCAAATTCAAATAAGGTTAAAACTTCTAGATGTGTAACAGCTTTCCATTTGAAATACATTGCAGTAAATTCTCGAACAGATAGTTTAACTTTTACTGCATTGCTTTTTTTTAACCATGTTGTTGCATTTGAGAGACATATGTGGGGTACTTCAGGAAAATGATGGAATGAAAAGAGTCAGGAGACCTGAATTGACATCTTTTTTTCAGACTTACTGATTGTATAAGGACAGCTAGGTGGCAAAGTGGATGGATCGGAGTCAAGAGGAATGGCGTTCTAACCTAGCCTCCAACATTTGACACCTCACTAGCTATGAAACCTTGGGTGTGTCACTTAACCCTGTTTGCCTTGCATGGAGATCATCTCCAGGACTCCTGAGTTAATATGGCTCTGAAGGAGAAAGTGAGAGTGGTGACTTAGCACAGCAACCCCTCACTCAAATCCAGTTTATGTGCTTGTCATGGCATCACCTCCCTAGATGACATAGTCTAATACAAGAACAAAGGATAAACACCATCATCAATTGTGTAACCATGACCAAGATATTTAAACTTGTAAAGTCTTAGTTTCCTAATGTGCAAAATGAGAAAAATTCTGCTTGCTCTGTCTGCTTCATAGAGATGTGGGAAAAGTACCTTGCAAATTTAAATCTTCTGTGAATTGTTACTATAAAGAAAATAATGTTTAAATGCTGATGAAGGTGATACTACACTTCTTGATGTCAAACTACTTTCATTAGGCAAAAAAAACCTCATAAAATAGATCATGAATTTCAGAATCCAACTAAATGTATACAGAAAATAAATACTATTAAATAATGTGTCCATTATTTTGTTTTTTTTTTATTTTCAATAGGTTTATTAAAGATACTTGAGAAAATTGGTTAGTGATTTGACAGAAAAAAGATTCAGGCCCACCTCTCATACCATATAAGTACTTTAGTCAATTTTCACTGAAATTTAGACCAAACTATTTTAGAGTAAATAATGTATTTATCTCAGTTTGGGAAGAAAATAGATGGGCTTGGCTACATTCAAAATATTCCCTTGCCAAAAGTGTAATTTCAGGGTGGACATGTTACTTCCCTATTCAGTCAACTTTGGCCACCCTATTAACTCCAGGATCAATTAAAAAGCCTTATATTAGGACCTCTAAAGTCCTTTACAATCTATTTTCTTCCTGCCTTTGCAGTCTTCTTACACTTCACATAACCTCATTCCTCCTGCTTCTCCCCTATCCCCCACATACTCCATAATTCACCAGCACTGGCATTGTTTTTCTAATAACTTCCTGCAGATTACCTCCAATTTATGGTATATTTCTTACATAAACAATTGCTTGCATATTGCCTTCCTTACTAGAATGGATGTTAGCTCCTTGGACAGGATTTAGTTTTGCTTTTCTTTCAATCCCTAGTACTGCAGAGTGCAGATAAACCTAGATTAAAATTTAATTGGGAAATATTTAATAATAAATACAAATACTGTTGTAGTTTTGTGTTCTATGATTAACTAGAGATATCCTTATAGTTTAGTGGCCCTGGTTTCTATTTGAATTTGATACAACTTCTCTAAAACACTTGTTGGAGATCTGGATTAATCTAGTCTTTCAGGAAAGCAGTTTGGAACTATGCCCAGAAAATTAGCAAATCATTTTTTTTTTGCATATTCTAAGATCTTGCTATACTATTACTATATCTATACCACAAAAAATCAAAGAACAAAAGATATGTGCAAAAAGTATTTGTAGCATATTTATGCTATAGCTCACAGGCTATATGAATGAAGTGGACAATTTTCCAGTAAGAAATTGATGAAAGGGGAAATTTCAGAGGAAACTGACAAGATCTCTGTAAACTGATAGTATAGTGAATAGAACAGTTTATTCAGTGATAACAGAAAAACACTTTGAAAGATCAGAACTGGGGGTTGGCTAGGTGGTGCAGTGGATAGAGCACCAGCTCTGGAGTCAGGAGTACCTGAGTTAAAATGTGACCTCAGACACTTAATAATTACCTAGCTGTGTGGCCTCGGGCAAGTCACTTAACTCCCATTTGCCTTGCAAAAACCTTAAAAAAAAAAAAAAAAAGAACTCTTACCAATATAATATACCAATATAATAACATAAAGGCTCACGACAAAGGGAATGAAGATGAAACATGCTACTCACCTTCTGGTTAGAGAGATGATGAATATACAGTGTAGAAAGGCATAGATTTTTGGACATGACTAGTGTGAGAATTTGTTTTATTAGACCATATAGATATATATTGAGGTATTTGTTTTTTTAATTTTAAAAAATCCCCATTGTGGGATGGGATGGGGTAATTAATGAGGAAGGGGAGATTTAAAAATTTGTTACTTGAGAAAAAACTATTATTTAAAAAAGATAAATAGATAAAAAATTGAAGGACTTGATAAATGAAATTAATTTTAAAATAGTTTAATTAGTTGTATTAAGGTTTGAGCTTAAATTTGTAATAAATTGTTAAAGAAGAGTATGTCCTCGAATTTCTAATTTAGTAAATGGAAAAGAGATTTACATAGTAATGCTATTTCCTTTCATTTTCTTAAGTCTCTTTCTCAGCACAGGAAAAACCTTTGTAGAATGATGAAGCTAGATAGAGAATTAGAGAACTAGAGTATTTTTGAGAGTTTTTTTTGAGGGGGGTGCCTTTAGGCTTGCATTGTCTGCTTTTAGTTCTGCTGCAATTACTTCCCATCCACAGAGGGGAAGATTGGAATTGTTAAAGCTTAAACCCATCTTCTCCTCGTCTGCTGCGCCTCTTACATTTCCTGCTTCCTGGGAGGAGTGACCTTCCATGTATCCATTCTTCTTGTACTCTTTCCTTCCCTTCCTCCATTCCTCCCCAAAGAGACCTAGATGGTTTCTGATATTTTTGCTGAGAATGATTTTTTGACTATCAGGGAGCAGCAAAATGCTCTTGAGATTCTTAATTAGTGATATAAATTTTCTGTCTTCATATATTGTAACAATTCAAACTTGCTAATTTATCTTTCTCTATGAAATAATCTATTCCTCCACCTCAAGTTTATTAAAGGGCTTCTGAAGGAAAAAAAAAAGAAGAAAAAGTCTTGCATCAGGTGTGCTTGGAAGATTTTTGAGTCTGGCCTACCTCACTCTGCTCCCCCCCTTCACCTTACCATTACTTGTTAATTTTTTTCGGGACTTCCATAGGAAAATAGTTTATTTTTTTTCCAAGGGTTTTGTGCTAGAGTAAAGGGAAAAGGAAGGGAAATGCTTTAGTTGCTTCCAATGTCTAACTTGGAGGCTTAAGTGGCACTTTTTAGTAAACTAAAATAGTTTCCTTTTGACCTTGTCAACCTAACTTCGTCTAGAACTTACTTTCCTCATCATTATCATTTGTCCTGCTGACTTCAGAGGTTTGTTGAGAGACAGAAATGAGATAGCATATGAGAATATACCTTCTAAATTTTGAATATGCAGATATCAGATATGTATATTAAATTTAACTAATGCATTTCATTGCAAGTTTGAGATTTGTAGTATCTATGTGACTTTTCACATTTTTTAATGTATTTCCAAAATGCTTTTGTTTAAAATTTTCTTTTCCTGAGCTGCAAAGCTATATGGCAAAGTAAAGACAATAAAAAAGCAAGTGTTTCTTGTGATTAGATAATTTTAGAATTGATAATAGACTCAATATAATTTTTAAAATGATGAAGGGTGACTAGAGAAAATGTTTTGCCCATAATTTTTTGAATCAACAGATTTATTGACTTGTATTCACTTGACTTTACAAGTGAAACTTCATATCCCTAATATTATTATTATCATTATCATTATTATTATTATTATTATTATCATCATCATCATCATCATCATTATTATTTGCACAGCTAGGTCATTATTAAGTGTCTGAGGCTGGATTTGAACTCTGGTACTCCTGACTCCAGGGCCTGTGCTCTATCTACTGCTCCCCCCCCCCCCCCCAGGCTAATATTATTTTGACACTTGTAGAAAGACAGTATCTTGGGAAGAAGAGTTAGATTTCCAAATTCAATATTTTTTTCCTTCTGAAATTGCTGTTTTGGGGAGATAGTAGATGAACTGGAAGAAAAGTAATGTTGCTTATTAATAGTTGACTGATAAAATGTGTTGGGTGAGGGCTTGATAGTCTTTGAAAGCTTTTCATTAAGTGATTTTTAAGAAAAATTCTCAGTTTTAATGCCGGAAAACTTTTTTTTTTTTAAGGTTTTTGCAAGGCAAATGGGGTTAAGTGGCTTGCCTGAGGCCACACAGCTAGGTAATTATTAAGTGTCTGAGACTGTATTTGAACCCAGGTACTCCTGACTCCAGGGCCGGTGCTTTATCCACTGTGCCACCTAGCCATCCTGGAAGACTCTTCTTGAAAAAGGGTTAATTTGATCCATTTATTTTCAGTAGTCTTTTGAAGGAGTTATTGAACTCAAATAATAGAATTCATTGAATTCCAGAAAGCAAAGGGAACAGATGGATCCTTAGCTTTTGCAGTCCCAGCAGTTAGTGCATGCCAAAGCATAGGCATCTAATTTTGTAGAAACAAGTACCTTATAGATATAGCACAGTCTTCTGTAGTTGTCAGAGGGAAGCTGTAGAAGATTAATTTACATTACTACATTTGGTATTTTTCTAAAGGATTAAACCCTGGAATTTATGCATATGGAATGTCCATTTTTGGATTTTATGTTTTTTTTTTTAAACATTATGATTAAGTACACATTTTTTATTTACCAAAGAGGGCAAGGTTCAAGCAACTATTTTATTTGCACATTCTTCTCTAGGCTGCTGATGTATTTTGTATTGCCTTTGTATTGCCTATCAATTCTTTCAGAATTGATATTTTAAAAAATTAGTAACAAGTAATTTCAACTAGAGGGAGTTTGTTTACTTTTACACATAGGAGGAAAACGACATTCTTAGATGGCATTTATCTAGAAGAGTTTTGTGGTGATTGTCAGTGAATTCAGTTGTAACATATCTGGTTTCCTACTGCTTTTTTCTTTTTTTATATATAGAAATAGCCTAGCATAGATCATCGACTTGTTGAAACTGGCAATAAATTTGTCCATTAATTCTGCATACCAAATACAATCTCTGATAAGCCTAAGCAAACATAGCATGTGAAGGTATTTGCAACTTTTGTGATGCTTTTTTTTTTTTTTGGTCTAAATAGGTAGCTCAGTTTTGCAAAGAACTTTATAAGACCCTCTAGTTTAAGTTAACCTGTGTTTTAATATTTGCTGATTTCAGTGCAAAAGATGACTTGCAAAAATATATTGTGGAAAATATAGCTCAGGTTTTAAAAAGAACTTATCAGAGGATTGTAGACTACATAGAAACTTCATGCATGTATGTATATATATATATATATAAATACTTGGTGACTCAGTCACAGGATGTGATGAACACTGAATATCATAAAAAGTAAAATTATATTTTAACAAATACAAAATGAGAAGCTACCAATATGGAAGTAATTTCAGAATTAGCAATCCATGCAGTTGATAATTAGCTTAATGTAGCCAAGATAAAAATCAGTACCATATTAGAAAATTTGGACTATTATTAAAACAATTTTAACCATAACTTCTTTAAAAAAGCTTAATCTTGTAATGTAGGCATAGATGTGATCTAATAACCATTTAAAGTATGTTTTTATCATTTTCCCAACTACGTGCAAAGAGTTTTTAACAATCATTTTTAGTAAGGTTTTGATTTTTTCATTTTTTCCCCTCCCTTCCTTCTCCCCCTTACAGAATGCAATCTAATATAGGTTGTACATGTATAACTGTTAAACCTATATCCATATTAGTCATGTTGTGAAAGAAGAGTCAAATAAAAAGGGGGGGAAAGCCATAATACATAAAACAAATTTTAAAAATTGAAAATAATAGCCTTTGGTCTGCATTCAGACTCCATGGCTCCTCTGAATGTGGATAATATTTTCCATCACAAGTTCTTTAGAATTTTCTTTGATTATTGTACAGAGATGAGGACGATCGTTACAGTTGATCATCACACAGTGTTAGTGTGTACAGTGTTCTTCGCTCAGCATCAATTCGTGCAAGTCTTTCCAGACTTTTCTGAAGTATTACCCCTCATGGTTTCTTTCACAACAGTACTACTCCAACACATTGATAATACCACACTTTTTTCAGCCATTCCCCAATTGAAGGTCATTCTATTTCCAATTCTTTGCCACTATGAAGAACTGCTATAAATGTTTTTGTAAATATATTTTTTTGTGTGATTGCTGGGTCAAAGGGTATGCAGTTTATTGATTGGGTTTGTTTGTTTATGGGGGCATAAAATGCATTTGGTTGGTTTGAAAGATTTGGCTTGCGGACATACTTGAGAAAGATAGACTCATCACAACAGAATAAGCTATTGTAATAGAGATAAAGATGTAGAGATGTGTGCATTGTAATAGACAATGGGGATATAAATAATGGGAATATAAATAATGTAAATAGAGATGAATAACTAAACCTCAAAGACATCAGTGTCTACATGGAGAGAAACCTCTGATTGCTTGGGCCCAGGGAGCTGTTGTTGAACCTGTACTATTCAATATATTTGTATGTATTAGTGATATTTATGGATGGTGATATTACCAATTTAATTTTTATACAAAGCTGGAAAGAATAGCATGTAGTCAGGTCAGAATTAAAAATATTCTAATGGGTTGGAATAATGTAATGAATCTATTAAGATGAATCAATTAATTTTTAAAACAAACTTTACAATAGATAAAATATAACTGGCATAGAAATGGGATCTTAGACTCAAAAGGTACTCTATCCACTATGCCACCTAGCTGCCCTAATCCAGTCACTTTAAAAGTGCTGTTTGCCCCAGTTTCTTCTGCAAAAATGGGAATAATATATCACCTACCTCCCAGTGGTGTTGAGAAGAATAAATGTGATCATATTTATAAAACAATTAAAAAGATGACTAGAAAAACATAGTAGTAGCAATATAACCACTACCACTTGGGTTCAAAAAATAAACCACTTTAAGTACATGTGACTAGAACTTGGAAGCCATGTCTAGGAATTTTAGAGAATTGCAATGCAAATTCCATGAGGAAATGTTTGTATGATATGGCAGTCAAAAAACATATACTTTGATATTATTAGAGGCTTATTTTTCCCAAAATGATTTTTCCTAAAAATCACAGTGGTCCTGTGATATTCTACCCCTGCCAAAGCTCATAAAAGATCATATGGAATATTTTATTCAGTTATCTGTCCATTTTAGAAAGCAAAGAAGGGAATCAAATGGGTGCAAAAAGTTAACATTATTCCCTATGGGCTCAGCAGGAGAAACTGAGAATATTTTAGCCTGAGTAAGAAAAGACAATATATTATTGAACAGTCTGTATCTACCACACATCTCACTATTGTCCACTGGTGACCCACAACTTTAATTTTTTTAAAAATTTATTTATTTTTAATTTCAGTTTTCCCTCTAATCTTGCTACCCCACCCCCACCCACCACAGAAGGCAGTCTGTTAGTCTTTACATTGTTTCCATTGATCTAAGTTGAATGTGATGAGAGAGAAATCATATCCTTAAGGAAAAGTTTAAGAGCAAAATTACATAATAAGATAAAGGTTTTTTTTTTTTTAAATTAAAGCTAATAGTCTTTGGTCTTTGTTCAAACTCCACAATTCTTTCTCTGGATACAGATGGTATTTTCCATAGCAGATATCCCAAAATTGTTCCTGATTGCACAACTTAACTCTTAAGAGTCTGTGGTATTCCAGGTTTCTAGGTTTATGGTGAATCTTTTGTTTCAGGAAGAGTCAGGTTACTGATAGCAAAAAGGAATTTCCCAAAGGCCATTCAGCCTAATTTCCTTCGCTTTAATTCTGGACCAACTCATAGTTCAAGTTATAAGCCCAAGTAGGATATATGTACTATGAACCAATATGAGCTGAAGTGCATTTTAATTTTGAAGTCTGGACAATGTGTTCTTTATCCACTTAGTTTCTCCTATATAGAAAAAAATTCTGACTTTTAAAAGTGATATCGTTATTATTTGGGAACCATTTCAATAATGTTCTGCAGTGTGATGTAATTCAGGATTGCACATAAATTTTGAAGGCCACACCATCTATCTATGGCCAAATTCTCTTTCATTTCAGTTCTGCCCTGGCCATATTCCAATATGCAAAATAAACACTTTAAGTAAATATGCATTTACATATGATATACCTGTTTTTTAAAATTAATAATTAAGGGCATCTCTGCTGCTGTATTTCTTTTCCAGGAATGTTATAAGATGTTGATATATGAATAGGGGATATCTTGTTAGTAATAACCTGAAGGTAGCATTAGTTCAAGTTTACCGAATTTTGACTTATTTTGTAATTTTTTAAAATGCCACTGTGGGATTATATATACTCAAATTTACAAATGTGTCTATAATGTTGGTCTGTTGTAGTTTGCAAGAATGTTTCTTTTTTCATATTTTTATGAAATATGTCATTCATAAAATGTATAAATAATTCTGATAAGACTTTGCAGGACATATAAAAGATTAGGGGCCAGTAGCTGGTTGATAGTTCCAAATTGTTTTCCAGATAAGTTGAATCAGCTTACAACTCCAACAGCAATGCACCTAATGGTATTTATGCTGCAGAAGACATAGTTGGGGGTGGGGGGGATAGTAAGGAATAAATTCTCAAGTTATCTGAAACATGGGCAGATAATAAGTGTTATGGAAAAAAATAATAGATGTTACTATTAATGAAAAAAGGTAATCAAGCATTAATAACTGAATGAAGAACACTACACACTAATAGCAGCATTGTGTTATGATGAACTTTAATAGACTTGATCACCTCAGTATAATAATCAAAGAAAATTCTTAAGGACTTATGATGGAAAATACTACCCACATCCAGAAAAGGAACTATGGAATATGGTTTAGTCCAACTACTATATCATTTATTTAGTTCAATTTCTACTTCTTCAATGGAACATAATAATGACATGTTAAATTTCCAATGTGATGGCCTTATTACTATCTTTGAAAAAGAAGAGTTCACTGTAAAATCTTGATAAATTCATTTTACCTACTAAATACTGGTTCACCCTTAAATACTCTTGGAATGATCTGGCTTAATTTATTGATTTCACATCAAACTTTCTGAAAATTCCTACATGAGGAAAATTCCCTATAAATGAAATGGCAGGTCTAGACTCTCAAAATCTTCCTCATCCCTCTAAGGATTTTACAAATGAATCTATATGCTAAATCACACTAGCTCTTAAAGGCTATAGCTCTTGACTTGGCAGAGTGATCAAGTAGCTGACTGAGGCAGTTTCTAGCATCTTTTGATGGTCCTCAGGTGACAAGTTACTCCTTTAAACTTTTGTAAAAAATGGTGATAGCTCATATGGAGGAACAAAAGGTCAAGAATATCAAGGGAATTAATGGAAAAAATGCAAAGGAAGGTGGTTTAGCTGTATTAGATCTGAAATTATATTATCAATCATCAGTCAACAAAATTCATTTTATCTGTTAAAGGGGAACTGGAAAGCACCTGGAGGGAGAAGGGGGGAGAGGCAGTGGTGAGCAGTGGTGCCAAACTCAAATCGTGATAGATCCCTATAGGCTGCACATTTACCTAGAAAACCACAAATGAACATTATATTATCTTGTATTTGTTTTGTTAAACATCTCCGAGTTACATTTTAATCTAATTTAGGCCCCTTAAGTCTAGGCAGTGTGACGTATTTGTTGTTTAGATTAATGACAAACATAAATTTGGAATCTGAAGGCCTTTGTTCAAATCCTGTCCCAGTTACCTGTAGGACTCTGGGCAAATCATTTAACTTTGGACCTCTCCTTACACTATCTGTAAAAGGAGGAGGTTGGACTGATTGACCGCTCAGATTCCTTTTGCCTCTATTACCATGAGCTTCATAATTCTTCCTAAATTGTCCCTTAAACAAAGCTCTTAACTAAGAATCTGGAGATAAGGAATCTAATTAAAAAAAAAAACAGTTCATATTGATGTGTGAACAGCCTAGTGCCTCCTTAACTTCCATTTATATAGCCTTGCTTTGCAAAGCAGAATCCACTTGCAGTAGCTAACCTCTGGTTTGCATATGATTACACTGAGTCAGATCTTTGGTAATCAAGACAGAAACAAGGTGAAATCACTTACTGTGGATGGATATAACCCTAAGATGACCAGTGCTTTCTTGTAGAGTCAGTGTCTTTGGAGTTAGTAATAATAGTAGAATACTGTGAATGACATTTTGTCTTTGTAACTCTATGACACTGCAGCCATCACTGCATTTGTTTATGGTGGCTGCATTGTGATAGGGTTACAAAGACAAAATGAAAACTGCCCTGGTTCTCAAGGATCATTTTATACATTTAGGGAAACACTTATGTGTATACACACGTTATTTAGAATGGGACTGGCATCTGAGTCAATCAGAAAAGCTGCATATAGGAAGTATTGCTATATCTGAGCTTGAATTCCAAGAACTGTAGGTAAGGAGAGGAGAGCAAGATGGGGATTCAGATGCCAAAGTACAGAAATAAAATGTCTTGTGAAGAACCACATGAAGGGCCATTTGACTGGACTGCAGATCCAAGAGGCTGTCACCATTCACTAGACTCTGATCAGATACATTGACATTAAATCACTTTGGTAGCTTTGTGGAGAATGGATTAAAGATGGAGACTTAGAAGAAAATGAGTTAGGTTTTTGCTCCAAGTCCAGTGAGAAGTGATGAAGTCCTAAACTAGTGTGTTAGTGTGAGTAGAGAGAAGATTTAAGAGTAACTGGAGAACATTGTCAAAATTGACACAGTTTAGCAACTGATTGAATGTGGGTGCATAGGGGAGAATGTGAGGACTCCAGGCTGACTCTAAGATCAAGAACTTGGATAACTACAAAGGTTGGGATGATACCCTCTCTAGAAATGGGGAAGTTCTATTGAGATAGGGTGGTAGTGGAGATAATGAATTCTGTTTTTGGACAGGTTGAGTTTGAAATGGTGAACATTGTTACAGGACTGGAGCTCAGGAGAAAGATCTAGATAGATGTGTAGATTCGGGAGTCATCTACTTACATAGTTTAGCTCATTTAAAGTGTAGTCCCTGAAAGCCTACTTGACTTGGAATCAAAATGTCATTTATATGTAGCAGCCACTGTGCTGGGGAAATTTGTTTTTCCAAACAAATGAGCATATAATTTAGGCACTTAGTACAGGTATATATAAACTGATGAAAATAAGCCAAAGAGTCTTTACTAACTTCCAAACTTGACACTTTATTAGGTTTGTGACCCTAAGTGAATCTCTTCTCAGAGATTCTTAAGAGTATCAAGCCTTCTCATTTGTAAAATGAGTATAATCCTTGAATAACCTATCCCACTGGGTGTTTATTGTTAATTAGATCATGGATTTAGAACTCAGTTTTTTGAGGACCAAATGAGGTTGTGTGAAGGGTTTTGCAGATATTAAATGCCTTTAGTCAATCAAAGATGAAAGAAAAGAAACCAAACATTTAAGATTTTTTTTTTTGGAGAGACACTTGTCCATAAGACATACAAAGTGTACTCAAGTACTCATAGATTTTAAAGTATATCAAAGATAAAAGTTTTAGAGGGAAGGCACTAGTTGCTGTGGGAAATCAAGAAAGATTTTATGCAAAAGGTTGGACTTCAGCACAGTTTTGAAGGAAACCTCTGTAACTCACCTAAATAATTGAGGTGGAAGTAAGGTGCATTTGAGATAGTCATTGCAAATATATAGATGACTGCAGATAGACTTAAGTGTTGTATGCAAAAAAACAGCAGGTCAGTTTTACTGACTCATAAGAGTAGTAATAAGATAATTTATAAATAAGACTGAAAAAATAGCTTGGGTGGAACAGGTTGTGAATGACTTCAAAAGTTACATTTAGCTTCTATTTTATCCCAGAAACAGTAAGGAGAACCATTAGAATTGGAGAGATGCATTACTTAAGAAAAGTCAAATTTTTCTTACTACTTCAGTAAAGACTACATTGGACTCAATGTGGAGGATGGATTGAAAAAGAGAGAAAACAGGGGAGGCCAGGGGATCAAAGTAGGTAATTACATATACTAGAAACCAAGTGAGAGATTAAGAGGACCTGAAGTAGAGTGATAGCTGTGTAAGCAGAGAGAAGGGGAATGGGTGTAGAATTGTAGTTGAGTTAAAAACAAGATTTTGCAAGTGATGTAATATGTGGAGTGAATAAATTTGAAATTTATTTATAATGTGAAGGTTGGTGTCCTCAATAGAAACAGAAATGTGGAAGGTTGTAGAGTTGGAAAAGTAGGATGTTTGATTTTAAGCAGTTGAATTTGAGATGTCTACAGAACATCCTCTTTGAAATGTCCAATATGCAAATGATATAAAACTTGTTCAGGAGAATCTGGGGTTAAATTTGGGGATCATCTACACAGATAAGAGAATTCATGGGAACAAATGAATTTCAGCAAATGAAAGTGTAGAGAGGAAAGCACACAACTTTGGAGTCATTCTGTTTGCCTCAGTTTCCCCATCTGTAAAGTGAGCTAGAGAAGGAAATGGCAAACCTTTCAGTATCTCTGCCACAAAGAAGAGTCAGATACCACTAAAATGACTGAACAGCTTACAGATGTTCTTGGTTAATTTTTCTCAACTTAGTAAGACAGCATATTAACCATGAAGGTAATATCTTGACTCTCAAGTGAATTGGATTTAAATGAGATGGGCCTGAGCCATCACTGTTCTGTAGTTAATTCAGGTCCTGCAGTAAGACAGAAGTCATGACTAATAATGACCCAGACACATGCATTTAGATCTTTATTGAGAAGCCAAAAGCTGTAATTGTAAATTATAATTGTAATGACTGAACTTGACCCCATAGAAGAGATGAAGAAAGAAATCTCCCTCCTTTCAGTGGAAATGTTGGCTAGAAAGGGGGGGGGGCATAAGGGTTTCAGAATGTTTGCAGTTAAAGATTCAGTATTTCTATTGCTTTTGCTGCTTAAACTTTTTTTTTTTGGCAAAGCAATGGGGTTAAGTGGTCTGCCCAAGGCCACACAGCTAAGTAATTATTAAGTGTCTGAGGCCAGTTTTGAACTCAGGTACTCCTGACTCCAGGGCCAGTGCTCTATCCACTGATCATTTAGCTGCCCCTTTTAAAATATTTTTAAAATTTTATTTATTTTGTATATAAGTTTTAAAAGCTTCCAATGTAAGGTTACAATATTTAAAAAGTTAAATTGATGAAAGACTTAATATTTCTTGTCAAATGATCATATGGAATTTATTCATCTTCCTATATGATTTCATGTAAGACATTTATTTATTATGAATTAAACTAATACTAATAAGGAAATATAAAAAGAAACTTAAGGTTTGTGTCATAGGAATTATGACTTCTAGTGGCCAAAAAATTGGCTAATTTGTTAAGAAATTGCCTCAAATCAATCAAAAGTATTTGAGTATTGCTCTCCCTTATAGTCTTCAAGGGCAAACTTATCTGGAAAATTATTTAGTTTTAGATTCTTTTCCTTAAATTTTTTACAATTTTCTTTTTTCATGCTACTTCTATAATTTCCCCCTACTTATAAATCCATCCCCAAAACAAAAACTAAAAACAAAAAAAATAGTTCAACAAAATTAGCCAACCTATCAAGGAGTCTTTCTCATCCCATGTGTTGTTGTTGTTGTTGTTTGTTGAGTCATTTAGTCTTGGCAAACATACTGGAATGGTTTGCCCATTTCCTTCTTAGCTCATTTTATAGATACAGGACTGAGGCAAACTGGGTTAAGTTAATTTGCTCAGGATCCTACAACTAGTAAGTGTCTCAGACTGGAGTAAGTGTCTCAGTCCCTTGTTTCTGTGTGGATTCAGAGTAAGAGTTAGAAATTATTCTGAATTATTGGAGTTAGTGATGGTCTGCTAATTGCTACTAATTAGTACAAGAGCGATGTTAATAGAAGGATGGAAACTATACATTTAAAATTTTGCTTGTGCTTGCTTCCTGAAAATGCCCAGTTGATGAACTAGACCTTTTTTTTATGGCAGTTATGGGGAAACCTTCCTTTCACTGAAGATCTCAAATAGGAATTCATTTAGCTTCAGGCTTGGAAGTTGTTGGAGTACATTTTCTTTGCTGAATTCTTTCTTGATCTGGTATGAAGGTGGAAACATTTACACTTTTCACCTATATTGTGGCATTACATATGACTTAATATATTTCTTTATTATCTATATAGAACTATTTGGATTAATGTTTTTTCTTAGCCTGTGGATATTAGCTTATGATTTTGTGTATTTTCATTTTATTCCCTGCTTGTTCCCTCTTAGTTTTTTTAACTGTCCTATTTTTGAAGTTTTTATATGTACTCCTTTATTGATAGTCTTTTTCCTTGTAAATATCTTTGTGGTCATACATATAAAATGTGTAGTATGTTGAAGGCTGTCTGAAAATTTTACCTCAAATTAAGTTACTTCTTATGATTATTCCAGATAAAATTCCATCATCCCAGCAATTTTCCTTAGGAATTTTACATTTTTTAAGAAATATTTTTTTTAATTTACACATTACCAAAATATTATTGTTTGAGTAACATAATACCTCCTTCCCCACAAAAATATAAAACCCCATGAGAAATTAAGTAAAAGAAAGAGAAGAAATGTGTTTCAGTCTGTGTTCTGATACCATCAGCTCTGTCTCAGGTCATATTCTTTATCATAACTTCATCATAGAAATTACTTCCACATTTTTCCACAGTTGCTGTTGCTGATTGTAATTCCCTCCAGCCATTCCTCCCTACTACCATTTAATATACATTTTCTCTCCTTTCACACTGTCCCTCTTCAAAAATGTGCTGTCGGGCAGCTGAGCAACACAATGGACAGAGCACAGAGCATTGGCCTTGGGCCCAAGAGGCCCCAAGCCTATATGCTACCCCAGAGATCCAGCAACCACCAAGCCCCATGGTCCCGGACAGGCCACCCAATCCCAGCACCTTGCAAAAAGTAAAAAAGAAAATGTACTATATCTGACTATCCTCTCCTCTATCACCTACATTTCCTCCCTTCCCCTTTCCTCCTCCTCTCCTTTTTCCTCTAGCTGTCTATACCCTATTGAATGTATATGCTGTTTCCTCTCTGAGCCATTTTTTTTTTTTTGTCAAAGCAATGAGGTTAAGTGGCTTGCCCAAGGCCACACAGCTAGGTAATTATTAAGTGTTTGAGGCTGGATTTGAACGCAAGTACTCCTGACTCCAGAGTCAGTGCTCTATCCACTGTGCCACCTAGCAGCCCCCTCTGAGCCATTTTTGATGAGAATGAAGGGTCCCTCCTTCCCCCTCACCTTTCCTGCTTCCATACCATTGTGAAAGCTACATGAAATATCTTAACCTATTCTACCTCTCCTTTCTCTTACTCCTATTACATTTCCCTTTCACCCATTGACTCCATTTTTACAATATATTATATCTTCAAATTCAGCTCTCTCCTGTGCTTATAAAAGCTCCTTCTACCTGCTCTATTAAATGAGAAGGTTCATATTAAGTATTATCAGTATCATCTTTCCGTGCAGGAATACATTCAGTTCATCATCAAGTCCTTCATAATTTACTCTCCTCCACTCTCTATGCTTCACCTGAATCCTGTTCAGCTCTGGTTGTTTCAACAGGAACATTTGAAATTCCCCTGTTTCATTGAAAGTCCATCTTTTTCCCTGGAAGAGGATGTTCAGTTTTGCTGGATAGTTGATTGTTGGTTGCATTCCAAGCTCTTTTGCCTTCTGGAATATTATATTCCAAGCCCTACAAGGCTTTAATGTAGTTGCTGCTTAGTCCTATGTGATCCTGACTGCAGCTCCACGATATTTGAATTGTGTCCTTCTGGCTACTTGTAATATTTTCTCTTTGACTTGGGAATTCTGGAACTTGGCTATAATGTTAGTGGGGGATTGTTTTTTTTTTTTCTTTTGGATCTCTTTCTGGGGGAGATCAGTGCATTCTCTCAATTTCTATTTTACCCTCTACTTCTAGGATATCAGGGCAATTTTCCTGTAGGAATTTTTTTAAAATGAGGTCAAGACATGACTTTCAGGTATCCCAATAATTTTTTAAATTATCTTTCCTGAATCTGTTTCCCAGATCAGTTTTTTTTATTGAGATGTTTTTCATTTTCTTCTAATTTTTCATTCTTTTGCTGTTGAATTATTGTGTTTTGATTTCTTGCAAAGTCATCAGCTTTCTTTGCCTCCATTCTACATCTGAAGGATTTGTTTTCCTCAGAGAGCTTTCTTATCTCCTTTTCCATCTGGCCAATTCTGCTTTTTAAAGCATTCTTCTCTTCAATAACTTTTTGAACTGTTTTATCCATTTGACCTAAGCTTGTTTTTAACATGCTATTTTCTTCAGCATTTTTTTGTATTTCCTTGACTAAGGTGCTGACTTTGTTTTCATGATATTCCTTCATCTCATTTCTTTCCCCAATTTTTCTTCTATCTCCCTTACTTGATTTTCAGAATCTTTTTTGAGCTCTGTCATAACCTGAGCCCAACTTCTATATTTCTTGGAGTCTTTAGAGACAGAAGCTTGGACTTTCTCATCTTCAGATTGAGTATTTTAGTCCTCCATGAAAACAAAGTAATTGTCTATGGTCAGGTTCCTTTTTTTTTTTTTCCTATTTAATCACTTCCCCACCTGTGCCTGGTTTGGGGTGCTTCCTGAGTTTTTGATTATTATTGGGACACCCCCACAAGGACCTCAGTTTGTGAGACTTTGACTGCTCTCCTGGTCTATGAATGACCACAATCTCACCTCTTTGCCATGGGGCTGTGTGTGTGGGGGTAGAGGAATCCCTGCTCTATGGGGTCCTAGACTGTGACCAGGATCTGAATGTGGTCAGAGCCCTGGAGTCCTTTTTCAAAGACAGAGGACAGACCTCAGCAGTCTCCTTCCACTGCCTTACCTTCGGTGGACTGAGCACTCCAGGGCCAGCTGCCTGGAGGCTCCTTCTGGGTAACTCCACCAGCCTGCTTCTGTTTCCTGGATCTGGGCTGCCATGGCCTTAGCGGGCCTGTGCTTTGTATAGTGCTGTGATTGCGCTAAGGCTTTGCACTTGCTCTGGCAGAGGTCTCCCTGATGATTTTCCTAGTTGTGCTTGGTGCTCCCTGGGGTGCAGCTCAGGAAACTACTTCTGCTGCTGGGAGCTGCCTCTCCCAGGCACCCTCATAAAGTTCCTTCACTCTGGCAGTTGCCCTTCCAACCTTGTGGAACAGAGTTTTTCCACTATTTTCCAGGTTACCTTAAACTGGAGAATTGCCTCACTAGTTCCTTCTGTGGGTTCGGTCTCTCAAAAATTTAGTTAGAGTCATAATTTTAAGGTTTTTTGAAATATTTTGGATAGAGCACCTAAGAGAAACTCTTCTCTTCCTACCTTCTTGGCTTAGTCCCCCCTACATTTTTTGTTGAGGAGTAAAATATTATAACAATACTTTATTCTGTAAAAGGAGTTTAAAAATTTTAGAAGATTGTTCTAATATCCACTATTTATATTTGTTGTAATTCCTTGGATTTTTTAAAAATCTTATTTAGAAATGTTATATATGATGTCCTCCTTATTATTTACATTGCATATCATCTTTAATGAGATTATTGAATTTAGCCCAGTTTTAGATTAGTTTTTCACTTTTTTCTTTTCTATTGACCTCAAGTTGAAAAAAAGGAGGAAAGACATTTTTTAGAAGATAAATCAAAGTTTTAAATTAACCATTAGTAAATGTTTTTTAGGAATACTATTTCAGAACAATATATGATTAGTTATTGGTTATTGCTATCTGACTCCCTCTTTATAGAACTTAATGTTTTTATTTGTTGGGAAGATCTGGCTTACTATATAAGATGATCAGTTGGACTTGTTTTGGTGAGATGGGAAAAATACATGGTACTTAGTTCTGGAAATAGCTATGGTTTAGAAAAAAGTAATGCTATTCTTTAGTATTTTCTTTTCTTAATACTTATAAAAAATCTTCCTTATTTCCATATGATGACCTTGTCAAATAACAAGTCAAAATATTAAGATTATTTTCTTCTCTTTACAATATTGCTTGGCAGAAAAATTAAAGAAAATTGAAGTCCCAGGAAAAAATGAGAGATTTTCCCCTAATTTTATATAGAGGCAGGATTGGAACCCAGGTTTCCCTTTTTTTTTTTTTTTTTTTTTAGGTTTTTGCAAGGCAAACGGGGTTAAGTGGCTTGCCCAAGGCCACACAGCTAGGTAATAAGTGTCTGAAGTCAGATTTGAACTCAGGTACTCCTGACTCCAGGGCCGGTGCTTTATCCACTATGCCAGCTAGCTGTCCCCCAGGTTTTCTTAAAAATCCAAAATCTTATCCATGTCTATTGCTCTTTGCACTTCATTATCCTTTTTTCTGTTGATGCATCTTGGATGATTTATATTATTGTCTTAAAACACATTTTAACATTTAGAGATTATCACATTTCTTTACAGTTTCAATCAGACCAGTGATCTTTTTAAAATTCATTTGTAAAAAATTCTTAGTGGCTCTCATGTGAGAAACTGAAAGAACTCTAGGCCAAAAGTCTCAGTGTTTAGAAAACTGACATTCTGTGGAGTAGTTTTCAGTTATACTACGAAATTCTAAACCAAAAAGAATAGAAAACAACTTAGGTATTAAATTGACAAAACAGAACCTTTCAAATTGTTAGCCTCTGAAGTTATTAGGGATCAAAGGAAAATGTTGGGGGATGTTCAGAAAATAAGGTAGTGAAATTACTGTACCTCCTTATTGAGCAAGGGGGGAAAGCCAGTGACTTTTTCTGCTTTTTTCTAGGGGTGGGTGATGGGAAAGAATGATTTTGGTGTCAATTAGAATCAAAAACAGTGTTTGGGAATTAGAGAAATGTATGCATCATTGTCATGCCAGGAAAATTCCCAATCAGAGGTAGATAAAACTGAAACAGACTTCTTCCTGATGTTTTCCTGAAGTCTCTTTGAGATTTGTGACTTTGTAAAGTTATCAAACTGAGGATGGTGAATGTAAATATTAATGAGACTTTCAAATAAGTTAATTTCAAAGATTTTATGTAATCCTTTGCTTTAATTTATTATATTTAAAGTGAAGAATATTAGACATATTACAAGTATTGAGATCATTTTATATAAAGTATTTTATATAATATAAATATTTTTATATATTTTATATAAATATAAAATATTTTATGTAAAACTGCTAACAAATCAATATGCTTTATTTAGGTAATATTTTAAACTTCCCAGTAAATATACTTATATTTTTCTAGGCTCGAATAGCATTTTTACAAGGAGAAAGGAAAGGACAAGAAAACTTGAAGAAAGACTTAGTAAGAAGAATAAAAATGTTAGAATATGCATTAAAACAAGAAAGGTATGTATGTTTCATTTTCTCATATAACTGATGAATTTCTTTTCTTTACTCCATTAAGCAATATTTATAAAAGCATTTTGAAAAGAATGAAATACAATAGATATAAAAGATAAAAGGAGTATTCTCTCTTAAAGGTGAATAGGAGAAATTATATTTAGAATGTCTAAAGAGAAATTAATTTGGGATCTAAAATCTTTTTTTTTATTTTATTAAAGAATGCTACCCACCTGTGCATATAAGTATATAAACATAATCTACCCAGCATCATGAATTGGTTCTCTGAGGCTGGATATGAATTCAGGTCCTCCTGACTTCAGGGCCAGTGCTCTATCCACTGTGCCATCTAACTGCCCCATCATTAGGAATTTTATCATAGTTCTCAATACATTTGTTTTCATTGTCACTTGAATGGTAGTTACAGGGAGATACACACACACACATAATGTCACTGCTGAATCACAGAATTCCATAGTTAGAAGAGGGACTTAAGCAGCCTTCTGTTCCAGCCCTTATACAAAGATTCAGCTTTTGTTTGAGAGGAACCTTACTACATCCTCACACAGATCTTCCTACTTTTGAATAGCTCTTTTTTTAGTTTTTGCAGGGCAATGGGGTTAAGTGGCTTGCTCAAGGCCCCACAGCTAGGTAATTATTAAGTGTCTAAGGCCTGATTTGAACTCAGGTATTCCTGATTCCAGGGCCGGTGCTCTATCTGCTGCGCCACCTAGCCGCCCCCTTTTTTGTTTTATAAGTTTGTTTAAAAATTTTTATAGTTTGTTTAAATAAAAAAATAAAAATTTTGTAGTTTGTTTAAAAATACCCATTTAATGACCTTTTTTCCCCAGTATTTTTAAAGCATGTCTGTAAATCAAACACTTCTCATAATAGTGTCATCCTCCTCTATTCTGGTTGATAACTTTGGCACTTTCCAGTTTTTTTTCCTCTTAGCTTTCCCAAACTGGCATTTGATTTTGAGTCTCTCTCAATGCATGCCATGTATTCATTTACCTGAAATTCCTTACAGCTTTAAATTTATGGTCCTGTGATGTTTTGAATTTAATCTTTGATTCAGTCCAGTGATGTAGCTTATTAAGATATCTTTGAATCCTGAATGTGACATCTTTTTATCATCTATTCCTCCTATCCCTTTCAACTGCAAATTTGATGAAGATTCTTTTTGCCATTGATGAATCCTTCTCATTTTTATGTTTTGTAGCTTTTTCATGATAATAGTTTAAATTATTTTATCAAACACTTGATTGAAAACTAGGTAACTATCTAATGATTTGTGTTCCTAATTTAGTAATCCTGTCCTAGAAAAGTAAATAGTCTATCTAGCACAGAAGATCTTAACTTTTTTTTTTAATGTCATGGAACTCTGAAGTCCTTTTCAGAAAAATGTTTAAAATGTAGAAAATAAAATACTTAATGTCTCAAAGAAAATTCATTGAAACATAATGAAACAAAGATGCAATTTTTCCACATTAAAATTTAAATACCCTGAAATTTGTCCAAGAACTCTAGATTCTAAATCTCTGTTGTAGCCTGATATTTTTTTTTAAAAATTATGTTTTTCTCCCCAATTACATGTGAAAACTATTTAACATTTTTAAAACAATTTTGAGTTGCAAATTCTTTCCCCCCTCCTCTCTACCTTCCTTGAAAAGGTAAGCAGTTTTATGCAGGTTATTTAAGTGCACTCATACTTAACAAGGTTGCAAAAGAAGACAGGACCCCCCCTCCCCCAATAAAACAAGAAAAAGAAAAGGAAAAAATGCATGCTTCAATCTACACTAAGACTCTTTATCAGTTTGCTTTCCCAATGTAGACAGAATTTATCTTCATGAGTCCTTCAGAATTTTCTTAGATCATTATGTTTGTTAAGAGTGGCTAAGTCTCTGACTGTTGGTTATCTTTACAATATTGCTGTACTTTGTATAATTGCTGTTACTGGTTCTTACTCCCTTTGCTTTGCATCAGTTCATACAAGTCTTTCCTGGTTTAATAGTTTTGATGCAATTGATCTTCCCTAATTTTTAAATAATCACTCATCATCAAAGTTTCTGCAGTATATACTAGTTCCTTAATAAATGTTTATTAATCAGCTAACATCTCTTTAATTTTTCCAGGAAATGAAGCCATACTTATTCATTTATAGTTTGCATATTTCATTCCTCTCCATTTGTTGAGGGGGAAAATTGATAGATTTTCAATTCATTGGCTCTATGGAACCTTTGTCATTATCCACAGTTTTTCAGATTATCACCTGAGGGTATAGTTCTTTAGGCCACCTGACTTGAATATATATCAAAGGCATCTTTCTTAAAATATTTCCCATATGTATAACATAATGGTACATGTACAACTTACATTAAGATTTCTTGCTATTCTAAGGAGGGAGGGAAGAGGGGAAAGGAAAAACCTCATGAAAATGGATGTTGAGACTTCCAGCCAAGATGGTGGAGAGAAGACAGGCACAGTTCTAAAGTCTCCTGATCTCTTCCCCATCTATCACATGAAACCAACATCTTAAAAGAAATCTGACCCACAAAACCCAGAAAGAAAAGCCAAGAGAAAGGACATCTACCTCAGGATTTGTGTCTGGCAGCAGCTTTGCCTGAATTCGGGCATGTGAGTCTGGGCTCAGAGGGGAGATCAGCCCGATCAGCCAGATTAACAGCTGAATTCGAACCAGGAGCCTGAGGGCCTGAGAGCCAGACCTGCTGGATCAGGGTGGGGCTGGACCTCAGGGCTTGAGTCAGCCCTGGTTTTGGAGCTGGTGTGTCCCGTTCCCCCCCCCCCCCCCCCCCCCCCCCCCCCCCCATCCCAGACAGGGCTGGTGGGGAGAGTTCTGCAGCAGGAAGGCTTCAGACACCATCCCTGGGCTCCTCTAGTCTGAGGAACACTGTCCCATTACAACTCAGACTTTTTCCCTAACAAACAAATGCAAACTACTTCTGCCTCAGGCCCAGGTGTGTGAGCAGAGAGCCAGCCCAGCTGAGGAATGACCTCAGGCCAGGGTAAAGCCCACCATTGATTGAAGGCAAAAGAATTCAATAGCTCCAACCCCTCCCTTCAAGGAAAAGGAGAAGGCCTCAACCAAGGTCACAGACACTCCAGAGAAAGCAACCAGCACCTCCTACTGGCCAACCAGAGAAATTGCACTCAGTAAAGCCTTTAGAGATCCCAAGCACCTGTGAAGCAACCCCTCCCCAACTCAGGTCTTAGCAAAATGAAAAAGGGTCAGTGGAAAGGTGGATCCATAGGAAAATTCTTGGAAGGGAAAGACCCTAACTCAGAGAGACCTGGAACCTCTGAGGAGAATACAATCTGGTCTTCAGCACAGAAAGACTTCCTTGAAGAAATAAGGAAGGAGCTTAAAAATTTGGGAGAGACAATACCTTGCAACAAGAAAACAAAACCTTAGAAAGTACAATTGGACAAATAAAAAATGAGAATAAATCTCTCAGATCTTCAAATGGGCAAATGCAAAAAGAAATTAATTCTCTCAAAACCTCAATTGGTCAAATGGAAAGCTCTTTCAAAAGTAGAATTGACCAATTGGAAAAGGAGTTGCAAAAGGTTAATGAAGAAAACTCCTCCCCCCAAAAAATAATGGAGTCTACAGAAACTAATGACTCCACGAGACAGCAAGAGTCAGTTAAACAAAAGCAAAAAATAGAAAAAATAGAAGCAAATGTAAAATACCTTATCAACAAAACCACTGACCTTGAGAATAGATTGAGGAGGGGCAACCTGAAAATTATAGGACTTCATGAAAACAGTGAAGAGAAAAAAAGCCTGGACTTAATATTACAGGATCTAGTGATGGAAAACTGCCCTGATATCATGGAATTGGAGGGCAAAGTAGTTATTGAAAGAGTACATCGATCCCCACCAGAAAAAGATCCTAAAATGAAAACTCCAAGGAATGTTGTGGCCAAACTCTAGAACTATCAGATAAAAGAGAAAATCCTGCAAGCAGCCAGAAAGAAACAATTTAAATATCAAGGAGCCACAGTAAGGATCATGCAGGACCTGGCTGCATCGACATTAAGGGATCGAAGGGCCTGGAATGAGATATTTCGAAGAGCAGAGGGAGCTTGGAATGCAGCCAAGAATATACTTTCCTGCAAAGCTGAGCCTTCTCTTCCAGGGAAACAGATGGACATTTAACGAAATGGAAGAATTCCAAAACTTTCTGATGAAAAGACCAGAGCTAAACAGAAAATTTGGACATCAAACAGGAGGTTCAAGAGGCACATGAAAAGGTAAAAAAAAAGGGGGTGGCAGTAAAAGGAAAAAAAAAATGCTATCCAGTAAGTTAAAACTGGCTATATCCCAGCATGGGGGGGAAAAAGATTCTCATAAATCTTGAGAATTGTAACTTTAACAGAGAGAATACACCTAGCCAGAAATGATGGACATTCACAACCTATCCATGAGACTGCTATCTAAAGAGATGTAACTGACTTTAACTCCACTTGGGAGAAAGACCCTAATAACTCTCAGGAATTTTGACTCTATTCAATAGAATATACTGAATTAGAAGGGACAGACACTCAGAATTTTTTATGACTTAGATAGAATGATCTAAAAAACACTACCTCCTTAAAAAGGGGGACAGGAAAGAGATTGGAGGAGGGAGGGGATTGAATGGGGGTAAATCTCATCACACTAAGAGGTACAAAAAAAACCTATGGTAATAGAGGGGAAGAAGGGAGCAGAGCAGAAACACCTGAATGTTCTTCTCATCGGACTTGGCTTAAAGTCAACCTACACATACTCAGTTAACTTATAAAACATCTAACCTTTCAAGTATTAAAAGGGGGAAAGGGGAGGGAGGGAACAGAGAAAGGGAAGGGGAGTGGGGGAAAAGGGGAAATAACAAAAGGAAGGGAAGGGGAAAGGGGAAAGAAAGGGTAGAGTGTGATATAGGAGGGCAAATACACTGAAGGGGGTGGTATTCAGAAACAAAATACTGGAGAATATGGATAAAGGGGGGAGAAAGGGGGAAAAATACAAACAGAGGGAAGATAGCACTGAGGACAATAAAGAATTAGTAATCATAACCTTGAATGTGAATGGGATGAACTCTCCCTTAAACCATAAGCAAATAGCAGAGTGGATTAAAAACCAGAATCCTACAATATGCTGCTTACAAGAAACTCATTTGAAGCAGAGAGATACATATAGAGTAAAGGTAAAAGGTTGGAACAATATATATTTTGCTTCAGCTGAAGTAAAAAAAGCAGGGGTAGCAATCCTTATCTCAGACAAAGCAGCAGCAAAAATAGATAAAAGAGATAGGAAGGAAACTTTATCCTCATAAAAGGTACCATAGACAATAAAGTCATTTCAATATTGAATATATATGCACCCAGTGGGACAGCACCCAAATTCTTAGAGGAGAAGCTGAAAGAACTACAGAAAGACATAGACAGCAAAACTCTACTAGTGGGAGACCTCAACCTCCCACTATCAGATCTAGATAAAATCGAATCATAAAATAAACAAGAAAGAAGTTAAGGAGGTAAATAGATTGTTAGAAAAGTTAGATATGGTAGACTTATGGAGGAAACTGAATGGGGATAGAAAGGAATATACCCTTTTCTCTGCAGTACATGAAACTTATACAAAAATTGACCATGTACTAGGACATAAAAACCTAATGATCAACTGCGGAAAGGCAGAAATACTGAATACATCTTTCTCAGATCACAGTGCAATAAAAGTCATATGCAATACTGGGCCAAGGAGATATAGACCCAGAACAAAGTGGAAACCGAATAACCTCATTTTAAAAAATGAGTGGACCAAAAAACAAATTATAGAAAGAATTAACCATTTTATCCTAGATAATGATAATAATGAAACAACATACCAAAACCTATGGGATTCATTCAAAGCGACTCTCAGGGTATATATTCTATCTCTAAATGCTTACATGAATAAATTGGAGAAAGGAAATCAGTGAACTAAACATGCAACTAAAAAAATTAGAGAAAGAACAAATCAAAAATCCCCAATTAAATACTAAATTAGAAATTCTAAAAACTAAAGGTGAAATTAATAAAATCGAAAGCAAAAAAAGCTATTAATAAATAAAACCAAAAGTTGGTATTATGAAAACACCAATAAAATTGATAAACCTCTGGTCAATATGATTAAAAAAAAAGAAAGAAGAAAACCAAATTGCTAGTATCATAAATGAAAAAGGTGAATTCACCACCAATGAGGAGGAAATTAAAGTAATAATTCAAAATTATTTTGCCCAACTCTTATGCCAATAAATTTGATAATCTAAGTGAAATGGATGAATATTTACAAAAATATAAGTTGCCCAGGTTAAATGAAGAAGAGATTAAATAAGCAACCCTATCTCAGAAAAAGAAATTCAGCAAGCCATTATTGAATTCCCTAAGAAAAAAATCTCCAGGGCCAGATGGATTCAAAAGTGAATTCTACCAAACATTTTAAGGAACAATTGGTTCCAATTCTGCATAAACTCTTTGGAAAAATAAGGAAAGATGGAACTCTGCCTAACTCTTTCTATGAAACCAATATGGTGCTGTTACTTAAACCAGGAAGAGTTAAAACAGAGAAAGAAAATTATAGACCTATCTCCCTGATGAATATAGATGCAAAAATCCTAAATAAAATCTTAGCAAAATGATTACAACAAGTCATCACTAGGATGATACATTATGATTAAGTAAGATTTATTCCAGGAATGCAGGGTTGGTTCAATATTAGGAAAACTGTTAGTATACTCAATTATATCAACAACAAACCCATCAGAAATCATGATCATATCAATAGATGCTGAAAAAGCTTTTGACAAAATACAGCATCCATTCCTATTAAAAACACTAGAGAGTGTAGGAATAAGTGGACTGTTCCTTAAAATAATTAGCAGTATCTGTCTGAAACCATCAACAAGCATTATATTCAATGGGGAGAGACTAGAGGCATTCCCAATAAGATCAGGGGTGAAACAAGGGTGCCTATTATCACCACTACTATTCAATATTGTATTAGAAATGTTAGCATCAGCAATTAGAGAAGAAAAAGAAATTGAAGGAATTAGAATTGGGAAGGAAGAGACAAAACTCTCACTCTTTGCAGATGACATGATGATCTACCTAGAGAATCCCAAGAAATCATCCAAACAAACTACCAAAAACAGTTAGCAATTTTAGCAAAGTTGCAGGTTATGAAATAAACCCTCCTAAATCCTCAACTTTTCTATATATGTCTAGGAAGATACAGCAGGAAGAGCTAGAAAGAGGAAATCCCATTCAAAGTAACCTCAGACAATATAAAATACTTGGGCGTCTATTTGCCACGACAGACTCAGAATCTTTTTGAAAACACTTATAAAACGCTTCTCACACAAATTAAATCAGATTTAAGTAACTGGGCAGATATCAACTGCTCATGGATTGGTAAATCTAATAAAAATGACAATTCTACCAAAACTAAACTATCTGTTTAGTGCCCTACCAATCAAAATTCCAAAAAATTACTTTAATGAGTTAGAAAAAATCGTAAGTAAATTCATATGGAGAAATAAAAAGTCAAGAATTGCCAGGAGCTTAATGAAAAAAAGTGCAAAAGAAGTTGGTTTACCCCTACCTGATCTAAAATTATGTTATAAAGCATCAGTCATCAAAACTGTTTGGAATTGGCTAAGAAATAGAGAGGTGGACCAGTGGAATAGACTAGGTGTAAAAGCAGGAGATGATTACGGTAATCTGGTGTTTGATAAACCCAGTGAGTCCAGCCATTGGGATAAATACTCCCTCTTTGATAAAAACTGCTGGGATAATTGGAAGTTAGTATGGAAGAAACTTAGATTAGACCGACACCTCACACCCTTTACCAAGATAAGATCCAAATGGCTACAGGACTTAGACATAAAAAACTACTGTAAGCGAATTAGATCAAGGATCAGTTTAGCTGTCAGATCTATGGAAAGGGGAGCAGTTTATGACTAAGGAAGAGTTGGAGAACATCACCAAAAACCAATTAGATGATTTCGATTACATTAAATTAAAAAGCTTTTGCACAGGTAAAACCAATGTAACCAAGATCAAGAGAAATGTAGTAAATTGGGAAACAATCTTTACAACTCATGATTCTGACAAAGGACTCATTTCTAAAATATACAGAGAACTGAGTCATATTTTTAAAACAAAAAGCCATTCCCCAATTGACAAATGGTCAAAGGATATGGAAAGGCAATTTACAGATGAGATCAAAGCAATCCATAGCCATATGAAAAAATGCTCTAAATCATTAATTATTAGAGAAATGCAAATTAAAACTTCTCTGAGGTACCACCTCACACCTCTCAGACTGGCCAATATGACCAGGAAGGATAATGATCAGTGTTGGAAGGGATGTGGAAAATCTGGGACACTATTACACTGTTGGCGGAGCTGTGAACTCATCCAACCCTTCTGGAGAGCTATTTGGAACTATGCCCAAAGGGCAACAAAAATGTGCATATCCTTTGACCCAGCAGTACCACTATTGGTTCTGTGCCCTGAAGAGATGATGAAGAAGGGTAAAAACATTACTTGTACAAAAGTATTTATAGCAGCCCTGTTTGTGGTGGCAAAGAATTGGAAATCAAGTAAATGTCCTTCAATTAGGGAATGGCTTAGCAAACTGTGGTATATGTATGTCATGGAACAGTATTGTTCTATTAGAAACCAGGAGGGATGGGAATTCAGGGAAGCCTGGAGGGATTTGCATGAACTGATGCTGAGTGAGATGAGCAGAACCAGAAAAACACTGTACACCCTATTAGCATTATGGGAGTGATGTTCAACCTTGAAGGAGTCGCTCATTCTATCAGTGCAACAGTCAGGAACAATTTTGGGCTGTCTTCAAAGGAGAGTGCCATCTGTATCCAGATAAGGAGCTGTGGAGTTTGAACAAAGTTCAAGGACTATTCCCTTTAAGTTAGAAAAAATGATATGTTATTGTCTCTGATCTTGTCATCTCTTAGACTTCTCTTTAAGGATTTGATTTCTCTCTCATCACACCCAATTTGGATCAAGGTACAACATGGAAACAAAGTAAAGACTGACATAGTGCTTTCTGTGGGGGGGGGGGAGCAAGATGGGGGGAAATTGTAAAACTCAAATAATATCTTTAATAAAAATTAAAAGAAGAAAATGGATGTTGAAAATTATCTTTGCATAGAACTGGAAAAATAAATAATTCAATATAAAAAACCCACACACATACAATTTTCTCAATTCCCTGTTTTCTTTTGTGCATTCTGGGCCAAAGATATACTTGTCTGGAAATACAGCCAAAAATAAGAACTTTAACTCTCCTTTCTGCAAGATAGTTAGCGGACAGTGCATGATAGCAGTTGTGTATTTCTGCCCCTTAGAAGTTGTAAAGGGAAGAGGAAGGAAATCAGCAGTTAATTCTCTGCCAGACCCTTTGCTCAGCATTTTATAAATAGCATCTCACTTGAAGCCTCTCAATATCTCTTTCCCAGGTGGGGCTATGGATAGGTGAGAATTTACTATCTCCACCTTATAGTTAAGGAAAGGGAGGCAGATAGTGATTATGTGACTTAGCACACAAGTGATCTGTGTCTGAGATGGGATTTGAGTTCACACCTTCTGGTTCAAGGCCCAGTGCACTATGTACTGCTCGTGCTGCAGAGGATGGAGTTGAGATAAAAAGATGAAAACTATCATAAGAAGGTGAGGGTTTATAATTTAGGGTTTTGTCAACAAAAAAGGATTTTTGTATTGGAATTAGACAAATTAGAAACTCAGGCTTACTAGGCTTTAAGAGATCAGTCCTAACAAGATTACAGGCTAAAACCTAGCACAGTGAACTTGGAAGGGCAGCTAAGTCAGCATAGTAGAAAGAATACTAGACTTGGAGTCAAAAGTCCTTAGTCAAATCTCAGTTATCTGTTTGACCTTGATGGAAAAAAAACTCATTTTCCCATCTGTAAAATGTGAATTATAATCATTAAACTAAATTATAATACTTTTTCTTGAAGTCAATGCATTTTAAATCTTAAGGGACGCCATAGTTGTAAATAATTGTTAATTAAACAGTATTTCTTTTGAGGATATAAAATGTTTGGGTGAATTTTTTTTTACCACTTTATTCTTATTTTTCAGGGCAAAGTACCATAAATTAAAATATGGCACAGAATTGAATCAAGGTGAATTGAAAATGCCAACTTTTGAATCAGGTAAATATCATTACATGCACTTTTGCATATGTACATATATGTTTATGTATATGCATACAAACATAAATTTAAAAAAAATCATCCACCTTGTTCCCCCCCCCCCCCCCAGCCCATGCCTTTTATGATTTAGAAAAGTGAATTTTTGCTTCTCTAGTTTGGTTAAATGTAATGATTGACTCTTTCTGTAATGATTGAGTCTTTCTTCTTTCCTTCTTTCTAACCATATTTTACCACCAGTAATTTTGTCCTTCCCCACACATATTTACAAGTTTGCTTTTAGAATATTCAACATCTGGAAAGTTTATGGTGAACTAAATTAACTCTGGGAAGTTGGGAATAGTCTGGTTCTGGTACTTTAGTAAGCCTGAAAGGACTGTTAAGCTCATATCCCTTGGGGCCAAATTTTTCTTTTTAGCCCATTTTCTGACTCAGCAGTTCAGCCTAGAAGGAAATGGTTTAATTTTGGCACCATATTTCTGATATGGCAAGAGAGATACCAAGATAAATAGACACATCTTTATATCATAGAAGAGAAGCAAGGTGTTAAGCATAGCTAGCAGCAGACATGAAGTCACTAGATTCAAGTTGTCACCTGTTCTTATCTTACTAGTTTTGTATATATCACTTAACCTCTTAAACACTCAGTTAACTTGAAATCCCCCCCCCCCCCCCATTTTTCCTTTGAAAGATCTCATCATCTCATGGGTCAAATTATTATATTACAATATTTATGCCTTATATTCAGTTCCTGTATTTTATTTTAATTTTTGGATTGGTTTTCTAACATGATCAAAATTCTATATTTGATAACTTTGAGTCAGGATCTTGGAGATTTTTTTTTTCTCATCTGTAAAATGAGGAAGTTGGACTGAATTGAATATCTTTATAATCCCTTGAAGTTTAAAATTTTTAAATTTCTATAACATTAATAGTTTATTAATAGAGTAATAAATATTCTATAGCATAATACTTATGCAGTACTAAAGAACAGAGCATGTTACATACATTGTCATTTTAACCTCATTAAACCAAAAGAGAAAGAAAATACCCTTATTTTACAGATAAGGAAACAGAAAACAGTGGTTTCAAAAATATTGCTTTTTATACTATAATGCCCTGCTTTTCTCCTATTATATATATTAGCTATGGTTCTATTCATCTTGGTATCTCTCTTCCTTTGTTTGATTTTCCTTTTATTTCTGTATATGTTGGTGGATAGCTTGAAGTCCAAAACAGGAGGTAATTAAAATATTAACTAGTGTCTAGCCCCACCTACTGGTAAAGATGTGAAGTTAAAGTTCAGTTTCATGAGAATATGTTTAAAAAAGCAGTTAGGACTAGAACCTAAACTTTTAAATGTGATTTCTAGAAACAGAGAAAATTGAAATAATATGAAAAGAAGTTCTTACTTCTATTTCTTTATAGTTGATAATGAAAGGGAGATTTCTGGAGTCAGGAAAAAATGTTGCAAAGCAAATGTTTATTATTCCACAGGATAGACACTATATAATTCTGTATGAACATTTTAAATACTAAGATGTCTTTGAGTATTTATATCTCTTAGACATTTTGATAGTTAAATATAAAAATCATCTATTGCAACATCTTAGTTTTATGGAAGAGGAAACTGAGATCCAGAAAAGAGGGCATATTTTACATTGTATAACTAGAACTCTTCTTCTAATTTCAAGACCATTGGCCTTCCACATCTTAATCTTAGTTTTCTTTTCTTGGCAATCCATCTCCTGTTTTTTTAATATAGGTCATTTTGAATGTGTTTTATTAGCTAAAGTTCGTGATCCCCCCCCCCTTTTTGTGGTAGGATTTGTGTATTTAGGCCCAAAATTGAATATCAGTTATCTATAGAATCCGAAGAAAATTTGATTCAGTATCTGTAGTGAATGTTGATATTTTTATTTTTGCTACCTAAGAACTAAAACTATTTTTATCACGTGAAAAGTTTCAGTTGAAACACAAAAAAACACGTGAAATTTTCAGACTTGGAAATAATGAGGTAACCTACTAGTTGTATATTATAGAAGAAAGTAGAAACCATATTTTTTCAGTGTTTATAGAAGTTTTTTTGTGGGCATTTCCTCTTGGTTTCCAAAAGTTCTGAAAATTGTCTTATATCATTAGTTTCAGTAAACTATTTGCATCTGCAAGCCGCATCTTTACAGAACATAGTTAATAGGTGTAAAAGAATAAAAAACTCCATTGTGCTTATTATTGACTATTAAAGAGTGATTCCATAGAGCAAAATGGCTTTAAAATCTATCAACAAGGAATTTACCCATGAATATTTGTGTTTAAATCATGAGACTTCTTGAAAAGAATGCAACAGAAATAAGTTTGTTAATCCTGTATTATAAAACTTAGATCAATGCATTAAACAAATATATGTTCTCTAAAGTTATTTGCTAGTATTCATGGAGATATACAAATACCAAAAGGATTCCCTGAAGTTCTCCAGATGCTCTGGTTTGTGATTGATGATGTGTCGAATGCACCAAGCCCTAGAACATTGCAAAGCATTTAAAATGAGATCTCTTGAGTTAGGTTTGGTTTAATTCTCTATGTAGAGAAAATCAATAGGATAAAGAATGCCTTTTGTTCATATTATAATATTTAATAATTGGTTGGGTGATCTATTGACTTTGTTCATTGTTTCATAGACCTCAGAGAAAAAAAATTGTAGCTCAGCCAATCACCAAGTATTTATTTGTCACCTACTATGTATCACATGTTAATAATGAACACTGGGACCAGAATTGAATAGGAGTAACAAAGTAGACTGGATTGTCTTTGGGATAGTGCAATACTTTTAGTATGACCCCTAAACATCTTCATTAAAAACAAACAAAAACCCTTTATTTTTAGTATCAGTAATCTATTAGTGATGCTGCATGTCTGAGAATAATTAGATACCTAATCTCTGAAAAATTACAATTGTAGGTCAATCAAAGGAAAATGGAGAGACAATTGGCCTGAGTAGGTTGGTTGCAGTGTATTATAAATAAAATTATGAAGGAGAAATGACAAATGATAATATCAAACATATGACTAGAATTGGAGATGACCCAGTCACCTTAAAAGCAAGGACTAACTATTGTATAGTCTGTGTTCTGCTGGATTTTATGCAGTGTCAAGGGACCTTCTCCCCCTCTCCCCAGTAGAGATTTCATGAAGGATGTGAGCCAGAGTTGTATGGGATTTGTGAGCTACTCAGTTAGAGGGAACCTCTTTCTAATGATATCAGGGATCCATCAAAGTAGTTAAGCTTCAGTAAATATTACTTGGATTCAAAGGAAATTAGATATTGGATTTTTAGAACTAGATTTCTAATATTTTTGTAGATTTCTGTTGGTTTTTTCCTAAATATTTTAATTTTACCTTCCCCCCCCCCAAGGTTTTGCTTATGCACTGCAAATGGCAAATTGCCATACATTTTTAGTAGTTTGGGTGACAGCTATTAGTAATAAATTTTTCCTTTTCAGAAGAAACCAAAGACACAGAGGTTCCCACAGTACCTCAGAACAGTCAGCTGACCTGGAAACAAGGCAGACAGCTATTAAGACAGTGAGTAAAGTAATATGCTTAAATGATATCAAGTTAAATTTTATTATATAAATTAGAATCCTGATATAACAAAGCTCATGAGTTTGCCAATAAGATTTTATAATGAGCACATAATGAGTTCATTTATTCACTCCCACTCTAGTAGGCTTGGACTAGGGAAGAGGTTGTTTGGTTGTTGGGGTATGGGGAAATGGTCTTCATTCCCTTGAGTTTGTAAATTTGTTGTTTTTAAAAATTGCAGAATCATTTTTAGCAATTTTTATATTCTTTGAAGGATCCTTCCTTAAACCCAGTTCCTTAATCTGTAATTGGGGGATTAGCAGGAAGGGAACACAGTATCGAGAGTAAGGAGTTGTTGCCTGAGTTATGAGGCAAGAGCAATAGTAGGACAAACCCCTGCCCACCTCCAATCGAACTCTTAATTTACTTATTTCTTAGCTTGAAGCTACCCTTTAATATTTGAGAATATACCACATTTTGAATTGTCCTACTAGGTATTAACTCCTGAATTGACTCTAGATAATCATTGCTTAAAATACTTTATAAAAATTTAATTTAAATACTATTTTTTTTTCAGAGCAATTCCTTTACATAGAACAAAGTACATATTTAAGTAAATTATATAATAGGTTCTATTGTCATTTTCTTTAGTGGAATGAACTAACCTAAAAGCTGTTTCAGGTGCACTGAGATTCAATAAAATAAAAAGCTTAATTCAGATATAAGCAGTTCTGGAAGAGAGACAGGCTGGAATAACATCATTCCACTTTTTCTGGAACCATCCTTTTATTTTTTCATAAGCATACTTTTAAAGAATATTGCAGGGGCAGCTAGGTGGCACAGTGGATAGAGCACCGGCCCTGGAGTCAGAAGTGCCTGGGTTCAAATCCAGTCTCAGACACTTAATAATTACCTAGTTGTGTGGCCTTGGGCAAGCCACTTAACCCCATTGCCTTGCAAAAAAACTAAAAAAAAGAAAAAAAGAAAAAGAAAGAATATTGCAATAAAATCTGTTAACCTTACTTTAACACTGTGAGTCTCAGTTTCCTTATCTGTAAAATGGGCATAAGTATCTGTAGTACTTTACCAGTATGGTTATTTGAATATCAATTGAGATTAGTAAATGTAAGGAGCTTTGTAAAACCTTTAATTGATATGTGACTATTGATTGTTACTATTAAACCTGGCTTGCTGCTTCTTTGGTTCTGACTGCCTCTGTACTCTTTTTTGATTTATTGCTGTCCCATGAGTTATATAATCTACTAATTAAGTTGAAGAGCAAGAGTCATAGATTGAACAAATAAAATGTTCAGGATGATCAGTAAAATAACCAAGAATCTAGAAGTTCATTTGTCACAAATTAGGAAGACTTGGTTCACGGAAGTCATAACTAGATAATGTAAAGTTTTACTTAGATTCTTTTTAATTTCCCTTTTACATTAGTAATAGCCATTTGCAAAATAGCACCAAAACTGAAGGTTCATTAATGAATAAAACTACAAATTGGGCATAGGGAAGAGTTGGAGAGTTGTTTCTCATCAGTGTAATTCTCTTTACATTAGGTTCTTTATTTTGTTAAATATTTCCTACTTATAGGTAAAAACAATTTTGACATTACCTCCCTTCCATCCCAACCCCCACCCCTGAAGAACATTGGCAATTTCATATGCATGTAAAGTCATATAAAACATATTTCCGTATTATCCATGTTGCAACCCCCCCCCCCCCCCATGAGAATTTCAATCTGCACTCAATTTATCAGTTCTCTCTGGAGTAGATAGCATTTTTCATCATGGGTCCTTTAGATTTCTTTTCTTGTTTCATTGTCTTGAACAAAGTAGCTGGGTCTTTCATGTGATCATTGTGAAAATAGCGTTATTAATGCCAACAGTATCTCCCACTTTTTTTCCATTTCACTTTTCATCATTCACATAGGTCTTGCCAGATTTTTCTGAAACCAGCCCCATCCCCACACACTGCCATTCTTATAATAATATTTTTTCACAATCATAAACCATAATTGGTTCATTCATTTCCAATTGAGAATATCCCTTTATTCAATACTTTGTCCCTACAAAACCCTGCTATAAATAATTTTATACATATTTCCTTTACATATTTTATTTTTTTATTTATATATTTTCCTTTTTTCTTTCAACTCTTTGAGATGCAGACCTAGTAATAGTATTTCTGTGTCAAAGGTTATGCACAGTTTTTATAACCCTTTGGGCATAGTTCCAAATTGTTCTCCAGAGTCTTTGGATTAGTTCACAACTCCACTAATAGTGCTTTAATGTCCTATTTTTTCCACTTTCCCTCTAGTATTTATCTTTTTCTGTTTGTGTCATGTTAGCCAATCTAGGGCAGTTAGTTGGCACAGTGGATAGAGCATCGACCCTGGAGTCAGGAGGACCTAAGTTCAACTCTGGCCTCAGACACTCAACACTTAATAGCTCTGTGACCTTGGGCAAGTCACTTAACCCTTCTTGCCTTGAATCCAGGGCCATCTCCAGTCATCCTGATTCCTATCTGGCCACTTGACCCAGATGGCTCCAGAGGAGAAAGTGAGGCTGGTGACTTAGTACAGGACCCCCCCTCACTCAAATCCAATTCATTTGCTTATCTTGGCATCACCTCCCTGATGTAATGGACTTATTCAAGAACGAAAAACAAACATCATCATCATCAGCCAGTCTGATTGGTGTGAGATGGTATTTTATTGTTTTAATTTTCATTTCTTTGATGGTGTTTAGAGCATATTTTTGTAACTCTTGAGATCTCTTTGATTTCTTCTCATTGCGTATTTATGAAGTACTTAATTGTGTCAGGTACTAGAGATGCAAATGTAGCAAATGAAACATTCCTACTTTGAAAGACATGGTACAAGGCACATAATTAATGCACCGTCTATTTCAAATATAGAATAAATATAATTCAAGTTAGGTACAAATTCTTGGCCACAAGATATTGGGGCAGGGGCTCACTTTATATTGAAAATAGTGCTTGTACTGTGTCTTGCAGAAAGAGGGATTTTGTATAACAAAGATGTAATGAGGGATTATATTTTACTTGTAATGTATATCCAGCCCTTGATGGGAGTACATTATGTGAGGAACAGAGGTCAGTTTTGATTGTATTGAGATTTTCATGGAGGATTAGTAGTCTTTGAGCCTGGAAAGATAGACTGGCAACAGGTTGTGAAAGGCTTTAGAAGCAAACAATATATTTTATCCTATGTCCAAGAATTTTTGTGTGTGTGTGTGTGTGTGTGTGTTTATGTGTTTCTATATGTGTATATGTATGTATGCTTCCTACTCAATGTAACTATTGATAGTATGTCATAGGAGCAGCTAGGTGGTACAGTGGATAGAGCACCAGCCCTGGAGTCAGGAGAACCTGGTTTCACATCTGGCCTCAGACACTTAATAATTGCCTAGCCGTGTGACCTTGGGCAAGTTACTTGCCTTGCGGCCCCCTTCCTCAAAAAATATATTATGTGATAATAGCGGTTCTGAATGGATAAAGTAGCTTGTCTGTATTTGGCATTGAAGTCTTTATACAAAAATTTCTAAGCTTACTAGAAAAAGAAAATGAAAAATAGACTCTACACTTTGGTATATTTTGCTAACATATTATTTTATCCTTGGACTTGGTAGGTGGTTTCTTTGAGGAATTTCTTTTCTCCTTCCAATTCATGCTTAGCCTAAGATGGCTTAAAGCCTGAGATTTTGTAACATGATATATGCTTCTTTGATCTTAGCTTTATTTATATATTATTTAAATTTATATATATTTTTCCTGTTTGCAAAAAAAGTCCTGTGGTGCTTAATGTCTTAGCTTATGAGGTTGGGGGGGGGGGGGGGATTAGATTGATTTTGTTTGGCAGACAACAAATTCTAAGGATGAATTTTTAATTTGCTTTGTTTTTTGCAAGACAGTGGGATTAAGTGAGTTGTCACAGTCTCAAAGCTAGGTAAATATTAAGTGTCTTGAGGCTGGATTCAAATTCAGGTCCTCCTTACTCCAGGGTCAGTGCTCTATCCACTACATCAACTAGCTGCCTCCAAGGAGGATTTTTAAGACACTTAAAGGAACCAAATTGCAGTGAACAGAACAAGAAATAATTAGATCAATAGTAAATTACTTGATTGTGAACAACCTATAAAGAAAGGAGTTGTATTAGACATTTCTTTGAACTAAAATTTTCTGTGATGAGATTTATTTGTGTATTTTATGTTAGATAGCACATTTTTTGAAAGTCTTCCTTTTTTCTACCTAAATTGCCTTTCTAGATATTATTCAATCAAGAAATTTGTTTTTGTCACAAAATAAAATACTCTAGTTGTGCCTTGAATAAACTTATCCATTCCTGCCAATATACTCATCCTACAAAACATTTCTGGCTTCTTTTTAATTTCTGGGCCTCTGAACAATTGGGGTCCCCCCCCCAAATATTCCATATGTAACTCTCTGTTTTATATGTGTATAAATGTACATATACCTTAGAATAATTTTATTTCCTTGGAAAACATCTACTAAAATACCTGTAAGGCATACTTAAAAGTTCTTTCTCTCAAGCTAATTAGTAGTCTCTTAAATATTTTGGTTTATGTTCTGTCTGATTTTGGCAGAGATTTCACATTTTTCATGATTGAATATCTTTCCCTAACAGGTATCTTCAGGAAGTAGGTTACACAGACACAATATTAGATGTACGGTCTCAGAGGGTAAGATCATTACTTGGACTCTCTGGTTCAGAACCAAATGGCTCAGTAGAGACAAAGAATTTAGAACAGATTCTGAATGGAGGAGACTCTCCATCTAAGCAAAAAGGACAAGAAATCAAAAGGTATGATATAAGATTTACGTTCATGAGTATATGATAGATATTTTTGTAAGTTGTTATTAGCAACTTTTGGAATAGACAAGTCCTAATTTTTTCATAATCTCCAATAGAAATGATCCACTAATTTTAATTCTTATTGTTGTATCATAATTAGAAGTAGAACTATGGACAAGAAATCATTCATTTGGGCTTTCTTAATCTGATCATTTTTTAAGTATTAATATATACATAACATTGTATTAAGAATATGAACAAAAATGTTCAGACAAACTGCTCTTTTTTTTCCAGATAATTTTAATATTAGTAGAGGAGAAAAAATATGTTTGTATAACACTGATAATAACATAAAAGGTTCTAAGAGAAATTCAAAATGTTAGGGTCTATTTAAGGAATGAAAGTATTTCTAATTGGAGAGAAAACATATCGTGGCTATCATTTCCTCTAAATGTATACAACCTAGTGATTAAAATCATTAGAAATATTATTTGAAACTTGTTCTCAACAGAATAACTTCTTAGTGCTAGAGACTTTTATGAATCAGAAAATAAAGCTCATATTCTCTTAATATCTTTTAATACCTTTTATGTTCAATAATATTTGTTTGCTTTATTAGTGACTTTGCTTATCTCTTTCTTACCCATCTCAGTTATTTGACCTATATTATAAAAAAGAATCTCAAATTTATTAACATTTTCTCAGAATCTAATAAACAGAACAGGAGTTCTTAAACTGAGGTTTGATAATCCCCCCCCAGTATTTTGATAAAATGTTAGCATAACTTATTTCTTTTGTAAATGTAAGCATTTTGATTCATAAATTTAAAACAGTATTCTGAAGAGGGGTCCATACATAGACTTCTCCAGGTTGCCAAAGGTAGGCTTGGTATTATAAAAAAGAACTCACAGTCCAGGAGCTGTCATTTCCCATTCTGAACATAGATAATATCTATAAAATATGACCCTTAGATTTGGAAATAGAAGATTTTAGTTTATGCTTAAATGCAGTTTGAGATATTTTTAAACCTTTCTTTTTTGACTAATAGTATCAGTTAGAAGTAAATAATGCTTTTAAAGAAATTAATTTGTATTAGTTTCAAGTTTATATTGTTAGATTCTTACACTAACATTTTAATCAATAGATAAAATTATTCATTAATTTTAAGTAAACTTTTAGTGAAATTTGGGTTTTCAGTGGACTAAGTATTTCCTTTTTGTCAGTTTTTATATCTAAAGAAATATTTTAAAATATTAAGAGTAATATGAAACACATGGATATTAAAAGCATAATATGCTAAAAAAAAATTCCAACCTGTTTTAAACATTCTAGTCTTAGAGTATTTGTGAGTTTAATTGTCATTAGTTTCTTTTAAACTAAACTATATTAAAGAATACCTAATCAAAACCAATTAATTGATTCTCACTCTTTTTAACCTTTGTAGGAATTCTGGTGATGTTCTTGAAACATTCAATTTCTTAGAAAATGCAGATGATAGTGATGAAGAAGAGGAGAATGATATGATTGAAGATCTCACAGATGGAAAGGAAAAACATCGGATGAATAAACACAAAGTAGAGACTTAATTTTATATGTTCAGAAACTCAGATACATAAGTACTCATGCATTTCAAATATTTTTATAGAACTCTTATTCTTGTATTTAGGCATGTAATTTTTTCAGAGGCTCTTAAATATTCACCTTTGAGTTTGGATTTTTGTCCCCAAAATTGTCTTTATCTTCTCTTGGTCATCTTCATTTCTAATTTATTTGCATGTCTTAGGAACTGTGTTTACCACTCAACTGCTATTCCACCTAGTTTGATTGTATGGTGTGGGGCTTCTTTCTTTTGACAAATATATTTTGCCCTTTTTCAGGACTAGTATTGCTTGTATCTAGAAGTGGAGTAATGAATGATATTTACCCAGTTTAACAAGTTATTTGTGAATTTTTATTAGTGTTTGAGTGTGTGGGAATGAAGACCTTGAAGCATATCCTGGCACTAATGCTTTCCTTTGTTATCTTAAGCAAGTCAAGTCCATTACTCCCTTCTCTGAGCTATAATTTGCATATGATTTAAAAAAAAAAGGATCATTTCCTTCCAGCTCATGAAGTCCTGAGAACTGGATTAATAATCTTTTATTTGGTACAAAAAAAAGTTAAAAATTTCATTTATAAAAGAACTACCTCCAACTTTAAGAATAAGATGAGATTATGGGAGAAAGAAAACATCATTCATGGCAGGTTACAAGAACTATGGATGAATTATGTTTGTATGTTGTGATAAAGCAGGAAAAAACCAGTGTAGTTAAGGGCACATACTCTAAAGAAATATTTTTGGCATCTCCTGTATTCTTTTGACTTACCTAAACGAAAAAGGGATTTCGCTACTCTAAGGAACCTATGGTTTAAAGTACCATATGCAGCTTGTGTTCCATCTAGAAAATTTGAGTCATACATTATTAGTACCAAAAATTAGTGCTAAAAATGGCAGTAGACTTTCATTCAGCGGTCAAGAACTTTCTTTGATCTGGACACTATAATATACATTCAGGCTAAGTGTTTGAAAATATTAATATATAATTTTTTAAAAATTCATCATTAAATATTTTGTGGGTCTTCATTCATTTTTGCAGATTGGTAATGAAGGTTTAGCAGCTGACCTTACTGATGACCCAGATACTGAGGAAGCCCTGAAAGAATTTGATTTTTTAGTTACAGCTGAAGATGGAGAAGGAGCTGGAGAAGCACGGAGTTCAGGGGATGGCACAGAATGGGGTAAGAAGATAAGATAAAAGTAAATAATATTTGAAGGAGGAGAGCAATCCCATAGATGTGTATATTGGGGAAAAAAACTTTTAAGAGATTGAGTGTGTGTATCTGAATGTGTGGTTGAAGTTAAAATGTATAGCAAAGATATTGAAAAATTTCAAGACAGTATATTTTGAAATATTGAAAGCTCAGTGTAGCAACATTTAATATATAACTTTAAAAGATTTTCTTTCTAATTTAGAAAATTTATTCTAGTATTGGAAAAGCTATTCCTTTCCTCTCAGTATTACCTATTATTTTCTAAAAGTTGTCAGTTTTTAAACATTCTTATCTTGTTCAATTTGGGAAATAATTTATGTTCTTCAAATTCTTAACCCTTTTTACATTTCATCTTGATGGTCTAGTTTATAGATATGAAAGCAGTTGAATTTCCCAAATCTGATTTTAGGTTTCTGTTGGTCAAGAATTAATGATATTCTTTTATCAAGATTATTTAACATGTTAATACCTTAACCAAAAAATCTTCACGTGCTGCTTTTGTTAGGAGCTAGACTATCTAAGCATATGACAGTTACATGATATAATGATTTATATACATGTGATATAATTTATCTATGATAAATTTTCTGTAGGACACTATATCTGATGTCCCTTTTGTTGCTTTTATTAAATATTTGCTTGTAAATTATTTTGGCTTGATAGAGAAGCAGCTTGGTATAATGGAAAGGAGTACTGAATTTGCAACCAGCATTTGAATCCAGCTCTCCTGATTCGATAACACTTAATACTTATGTTTTTCTGAACAAGTCACTTGAACTCAGTTTACTTATTTTGTGTTAACACATGTACTCCTATCTCAAGGCTGTTGTGAGGAAAGCGTGTTGTAAACCATTAAGGTATTATATAAGTGTTTGTTTCTGATAATTATATTATTTTTATATCAGAATAAATTAGAATTTGATTACAGAGTTTTAAAGGAAAACTTATCAAGTAATTAATTAATATGACATGTCATTAAATATTGTCCCTAAAAGTTAACCTATTACTAGAGTGATCAAATTCTTGTTTCTTTTTTGTTTTGTTTTGTTTTAAAAGTTGTCTTTATGGTAATTTGCAAACCATTTACAAGAGGGGCTTCATTTCTCAAAGAAAAAAAATCAGAAATGTTTAGAACAAATGAAATGAAATGAATAGTTTAAATTAATTGTAAAGACCAGTTTCACATATTACCAGATAAATGGATAGAACATTCATGTAATCTCTCAGTTTTCTCCACTGTTAATCTTTAAAGATAGACTTCCATTTAAATCAGTTGACTCTTGAATTAGCTGCACAAGAGGAGCAGAGGCACAATCCAAAAGTAGGCATAGTAAGGTCAAACTGTATATGCAACATATACTTTTCAAGGAATAGACAACAGCATTACTTAAGCTAGTCAAATATAATTTTTGACAAAGTTGCTTTCTTTGAACTCTTTCTACATAAAAGATTAAATGTCCCAACAGTATGGGATGTAGTCTGTGTTACATTTGGGTAACATGACCTTTTACACAAAGAAGTTTATCAGGAGAGTGATTGTAATAACCAGTAAGAACTTGGAAGCAACAACTGTTTCTGTTTATTTCCCGATAACTGAGAGTTTAAAGCATACTTATCACTCTCAATTTTTTTCCCTTTCAGGAAACTTTTAAAGTAGTATCTTTAAAGCACTTTGGATTCTTGAGGAGACTATATAGTAAATTTTATTGTCCTAATTTAGTATCTATACCAAGCAAGGAAATATACTTCATAATATAGTATGTTTATATTTTTTCCAAATTAATTAGATTTAAGAGAAAATGTCCAGAAACACTTATTTGTAAATATTTAGAAACTTCATTTGACCTTATTAATTTGTTAGTTTTTACATGGGTCTAATTGACAAAATATTTTGTACAACTGTTTACATTGAATTGACTTAATAAAATGGTCTTTTTATAAGTAGATAGTTTTAGTCTCTGATGGTGCTGGCTAGTACAGCTACCAAGGTATATATAGCTGTAAATATTACCAGATATATCCTAATGATGATGATGATGATGATGATGATGATAATTGCTGGCATTTATATAATACATTAAGGTTTACACACCGCTTATATATCTCTATATATTTTTTCTTATTACATTGTCCCATTTAAATTACCTCTTCCTTTTTTGAATGCTAGTCATCTAGTTGTAAAATTTGATAAAATTAAATTTGGAACCTTTTCAAAATCAATTAGATATTTTATATTTAGCTACTACATTTAATTTTTTATACTTTTTTCTTCTTTCAAATATATATATAGCATAACTTAACTTTAACATTTTTATACAGTTCTCTCCCATGTAAATATATAACCCTGCAAATGTCTGCTGTTGCATCTCTGGTTTTTATTTCTTTATAGGGACTATAATTTTAATTGCTTTATTTTTTTCTCCTCCCCACCCTGCAAAAACATCTTTTAAGCTGATTGATGAAACACTGTTCTAAAACTCTTAATTGCTACCTGAATGTATATACTTAAATTTCATAGAGAGTAGTTAGAAATTTTTCATGCTTCAAGAAAACAAAATGAATCATAGATTTAGGCCATGTCTAAAAAGTCTTTGATATTCATTTACTTTGGTAGTCAGAAATGCCCATATTAAAATTCCATGTGTTAAGTTGCGTTGAATTTTCATGGGTATAATTTTTGTGCACATTCCATAATATGTTCGCCTTTTTAAAAAAAGAAAATGAAAAAAGTAAAATGGCCTGAAGTGGTACAACCTCATTTCTTGATTTTTTTTCTTCCCCCTAGATTTTTTAAAAAAGGATTAACAGTGTAGAAGATTATGATGCCTCTTCCTTTGTGCTCTTATCTATTTCTTATAAGCATATCAATCAGCAGTTACTTACCAGGCAAGTTTCAGGATGTTGTCTGTGCACATATGCATTCACCAACATGTTCCTTATATTGCAATAAGTTTATCTTTGAATTTTTGAGAAAGTAGGTTACTTTGCAAATGATGTTTATTTTTCCCCTTCAGCTTATTCTTATATATTGCCTTTTGCTTTTTCACTCCCTTTTGCTGCTTTAGTTTTAGCTTACCTCACAGCTTTTTTCTTTCTGCAAAGAATCTATCTTAATTGGTCAAATGTCTCATTAATTTTTTCTACCTTATATGATTTCTGATAAAGATTATTATTCTGTTAAACAATGCCTTTGGTTTCTATTGCTGATTTTTTTTTTAATGTTATTATTGAAACCATTGTTTGGGTTTTATCCTATTGTCACACTGCCCTTAAATGACTTCTTTTTTAGATAGGAACCTTTAGCTTTGTTAAAATTGATTAAATTCATTGTAGTGTATTCATCATGAAACTTCATGTGAGATAACCTGTCAATTCAGTTTTTACTTTGATGTAGTCATATTAATGTACTTGATGCTTTTGGCAGATGTTATAAAGAGAATTTCACCATTTCAGGGTACATTTGAGGCAGCAATGTAACCCATATACATTTAATTATTCAGATATTGTATCCTCAAGGAAAATAATGACCTTAAAAATGATCTTAACACTCAATTCAGGTAAATTTTCTAAATTGTTAGGTTTGTGTCACCTACAAACCAGAAACTCTCAGGTAGTCTTTTTTAAAAATATCATTTGAAAGATTGCATCTCAAATAAGGAAACTGGGTGTTATGGATCTTGATTGTCCAAAATATTTTTTGTCCTTTTTATCTAGAGTAATTGAAATGATACATCACTAAACAAATTTAGATGTACAACTTTTTGATAACTTTGAAGGGAAACCTTCGTAATAATGTTTTAAAAAAATCTATTGTACATTTTTATTATTGTTTGGATTTTCAAAATTTAATAACTACTTGTTCCCTAAAAGTTATCTACCTTTTCAGTCATATAATGTATTTTGATATTATTATTATTTTTTTTTTGCTACAGGCTATAATGATATAAACTTTTGATTGCATTGCAGGATATTTTGTCAAACCTTGTAATAACTGGGCTGTTTAAAATCAACCAGCAATTCTTTCCCCCTTCCCCTGCCCTTCCACATCAGTATTCTAGTTATGTATAAACAGATTTGTTCTTTTCCTTACCACTTCACTCCCCCTAAAGTGTTTCTTCCACATTTACTTAACAGTAACTTTTTTCCAGGCACAAGTTTTAGCTAATACAAATATGGATTTGTGGATGGCTAATTAAAGGTGCTGAAATTTCGTCTTTAGTAAATGCACAGCAGTGTTTATTTTCACATCTCCCTGCATTTCAGTGGTCTCAACCCCCTAGAAAGTGTGATCTAAAAATATTCAACAGTAGAATCTTGAGTTTTTTTTTTTGTTAACTTTAGTAGTAGACCTATGGAAGAAGGTAATGAGATGTTGAACTATTTTGGGATTGTGTGAATGTTTTTATATTATTTAAGAGACTTTACTTTGGAACTGTATGTTTATTATATTGGCCATGATGACTTCATTTGTAGAGCTACCTCTGCATGCAAAATAAGAGGGAGAGAGGGTGCATGATTACTTTCATCAACAAAATGGCACTGACATATATTTAGCTTGCACTTTCATGTTTAGTACGCATGAAATTTATTTATTTGCTTATGATGCTGGCTGAATTTTTTTATTAACACCTTTCTAAAGATGCAGTAATCTAATTTGGATAGCTTTTATATTTTATTTCTAGTCTTGGTTCATTGATCTTCAACAGCAGCAGTATTCAGAAAATAACTATTTCCAAATTTTGATTCATAAAATTAAGTCAAATTTTAAATGTTATGATATTTTAAAATTTGGAAAACTAACATAGGATTTCATGCTTGATTTGTTAATAACAAGGCAAAGACTGCACCTTTAAATATTTTGAGTATAATCTAATAGTACATTTTGATGATGATTACATAAACTTATATAACAGTTGATTGCCAACTGCTTGCATTGCCAACTGCTGATTTTTTTTCTTTTAATAATATGCTGCATGTAGACAAAGATGACCTGTCCCCAACTGCTGAGGTTTGGGATGTAGACCAGGGACTAATAAGTAAACTGAAGGAACAGTACAAGAAGGAACGAAAGGGGAAGAAAGGGGTCAAGAGTAAGTGCAGATATTCTAACTATTATAATGTAACCTTTCATTTTAATATTGAGGAAAATATTATTGAGTTATGTTTTGTTGTTTTTTTTTGTTTGTGTGTGTGTGTATAACATTTATCATTTTTCATATGGGGCAACCAACTTTAAACTTTATCTGTTGTATAACATCTCAAGTTCATATGAACAAAATTTAGTATCATTAGTGAAATGAAGAAACATTGAAAGCACATTTAATTGAATGGATTAGAGGGCAGAAACACTTATTTTCCAGATCTTGATTGGTCATGAAATTAAGGTGTTAAGTCACTATTATATATATATATAAGAAAGAGAGAATGGAGAATCTCTTCTTTCTAAGAAAGGAAAAAAGGAGAATCTTTTCTCTTTGACTTAGCAGATATGTATGTACCTATGGGGTTCATTTGAAGGCCCAGTAAATATGACCTGATTGATGTTAGTCACTGATAAGTTCAGTAGTGATGTTCATTATAAAAATCCTAACTACGTTTATAAAATAAGGGGAAAATTGTTCTTAATCAACTTTGAACCTAAAAGAAATAAGTATTTTTAATATTTTTAGTGGCTTTTGACTCCTTTTCTTAATGTGTTATTCTTGACTATTTCAAAAAGAAAAATAAAATTAGGTGAGAAAAGTAAAGTAACTCAACTTTTCAGGTTGACAGTTCTCAAAACACATTTGATTGACTAGATAAGCTAGATTATAATATTGTAAGTGTAATATTTCAAGAATGCGTTTTATTTGGAAATGTTTTATTTTTTTTAGAGGATAGGGTAGGGCTAAGTAGCTTAATATTGAGATTTGACTTTTTTGCATTTTTCTTGCTATAGAATTGTTATTGCTCTGTGCTAGCCTCAGTTATTGCATGCTGATTTAAGAAACTTAAAAATTAGAACTTCAAGAATTCTATAAGAAGTTTCAAACCATATAGCAAAATGCTTATTTTATTTTAAAACAGTGCTGGGCTGGTGCTGTATTCAGGCTCTAACATCACTTATTTATAATTTGTGCATGAGTGTTTAAGTGGTTTTGCATGATTAGTTATTTTGATGAGATTAGGGTTAGTTTGGAGAGGCTTTAAGAGACTTGCTTACTATCTTTGACCTTTTGACTTACTTGTGGAAATTTTAAACTGAAATGTACCTGCTGCAATGTTCTCATTATTAAGTGACATTTATGACATTTCTTTCTAATCCTATTAGATTAGATACACACTTGACATCTATGTTAAAATTTGGGAATTAAACATAAGCAAAAGAATGTGGTTTTGACTTAATTAAATACTAGCTTACTGGAACAATTTTTTATCAAGTCATATATAAAATTTAAATTTATTCTTTATTTTTCTATTATCTTCTTGACCTATCTTCCAATTTTCCCTTTTATGTCTTCTCTTTGCTTCTTCTTACCTAGCTTTGGACAAAGAGACAGGAGTAAGTATTCTGCCCCTGTGTCAAGTTGACGATTTTTAGGCCAAGTTCTTTATCTTCTTCTAACTCCTCTCTTTTAGAGTCTTCAAAGTATATTGGTGTATAATTTAACAGGTACAAAGTAAAATTAAGTTATTTAATTAAACAATAAAATTGACTGCTTTTCTTATCTTTTTTTAAAAAAACACTCAATTACAAATGTCTTTTTTCTAGAGTCACCTGTTTTGAGTTCACAAGATGTTGACATTCTTAAATTCTTCATTATGAAGACATATTTTCATCATGATAGCTATTAAAATATACCTGTGTCTATTTGTCAAAGTATAGCCTTGATTATAACCTAAATCTTTCTCTTAGATAACTTTCAAGTCACATGGTCTAAAGTCATTGGTGGATTCTCTCATCTCATTTGTAGAATTTCTATAATTATAAATTAATTCTGCTTTTCAGTATATCAGCTTATTTTTCAGAGTTAGTCACTCCATCCATGTGGAAATATCTTTTCAGAGGGAATGTTTTACAGTAAGACTATGATGCTCAGATTCCACAGGCTTATCTGGAATTTTTCTGATAGTGATTTTTATATATATATGTAAATATTAGAAGTAAATTTAATCAGTAAAATTATCTTTTCTAAACTTATTCATTCTTCATATTTTCTTATCCATGAAAGGCAGTTTTTCTTCATAAAAGTGAAGTGATCTCACAACTACTGAGTAATAGTGTATAGCTGTCAGGTCTTTTGGGAGAACTTTGTTTCTTTTCTGTGCCTTAATTAGGCTGCTTTGCATCAATTATTTTCAGTTCTTAGTGTTAGTTTTTATTCTCACATGTGTTTTCTTTGTAGCTTCAGTTTGTCAGATCCTGTTTACTTGTGAGGACTTGAATGTTTCTTAAAACTCTTGACTTTACCATCCCCTTAACAGTCATTGACATGTGCTCTTAAAAGCTGCTTCTTCTATTTTCTTAAGAAGCACAGGATTAAAAATACAAAGGAAAAATTAAATATATGTACATAGTATTAAATCCAACACGTAATGGACAGCTACTGAGTTAAAGGTAGGGAAACTCAGTCTGGTTTTATCTAGTCAAGGTCAGATGTTATATCAGAATTACTGCCTGTCTGAAGTTGCTAGCTAACCTGGTAATTTATTCTAACGCTTGTACTCCAATAGTTTGCAGCTTCCCTAAATTTCTATTTAATTATATGTGAATAGAATTGTTTTGAATATTAAACTTATGGAAGTTTTTGAAAAGTCATCACTAAGGAATCTTCACTAAACTTTCATAGGCTACACTTAAATATCACTTTACCTTGTTTTATAAGAATAGCTATTAAAGAATAATTCAAACAGACCTGCTATTACGGTATAGTTTTTGGTTTTGTTTTTATTAAATATTCTGAACACCTAAGTGGGAAAGAAGAATTGGCATTTTATGTATTTTTATTTTCTCTTGATACCACATTATAGTTAAGATCTTATTTATCTGATTATCTAATTAACACACAATATTGCCTAAATCCAGATGCTTGTGGGAAAATGAAAATATTTTTGTTCATTTATGACTAATTTTAGCCCTAGTCATCTTTTACAAAACTCAGAAATTCCATAATTAATGAACTCTGATTATTTCATTGATATTCATTATGCTTCTAGTATTTATTTCATTTTCAAAAAAAGAACCTAAATTTATTTTGGTTAGATATAACTGAAAATTTAGTAGAAAAAACTAATAAAACTTCATTATTTTGATTATTCTTTGACACTCTGCCTTTTATTCTTTCCATGAAATATTTGTTGATTTCCTCTTGTGTTAAAGTCACACTTTTCTCTTGAGAATTTTGTAAACTTAAAGATTTGGAGGAAGTTTGTTTTCCACATTATAATTGTCTATATAAAACCAAATGCTCTTAGTTCTCTTTTCTTATTTACAATTTATTCATTATAAATATTCTCTCAGTGAGGGAAGGATGCTCAAACCTTTGAGCTGCTCAGAGTTTGACATATCAATGGAAAGACTTAAAATAAATTTGATTGTAAGCCTAAAGCCTCTTTCCCTGGTAGTTAAAAACATTTATAAAATCATAGACTTTATATTGTGAATGTAAAGATAAAGATGGTGATAAAAGCCATTCTTCCTTCCAACTCTCCTCCCATTTTTACAGATCTAGACACTAACTCGAAGAGGTTTGGTGACTTTGCCTAGATGATGCAGGCAGAACTTGATTGATCCAAGATTTGAACCAAATCTTGAGACAACACAGACCATTCTTGCCTCACTTTGTCTTTCCTCTCTTTTAACTTTAATCTTCTAAATTTAAAATTATCCTTTTCCTAGAATGGGATATGTATTTTGCCAGTTCTCTATCTGCAGGGATTAGAAACAATACCTGTAATATATTCTGAAAAGCTAGTTGGTCAAGATAGAAAAGGCATTCTGTGGCTTTTTATCAAATTTAACAAGTCAAATTTTCTTTTAATTTTATGATTCTGAGCTAGCATAATAGTATTTTATCTCTTCTACTTAAGCTGTTATATTTTTCTTAGCTCTCAATGTAAAACATTTTTGACTACTTTGCTTATATTCTCTTAAGAGGCAACAAGGTGGCTCTGTGGGTAGTGTACTACAGCTGAAGTTGGGAAAAACGGAATTTGTATATGACTAGAGAATCTTACTAGTTGACTGACCATTGGCAAGTCACTTAACCTCTGTTTGCCTCAGTTTCCTCCTCTATAAAATGAGGATAACAGTACTTATATCTCAAGGATTTTGTGAGGGTTAAACGAGATATTTGTAAGCCCATAGCACAACATCTGACCTGTAGTAGGAGCTTTGTAAATGCTTACACCCTTCTCTTTTGCATAGCTCTTTTAAAAGTAAATTCAATTCATACTTGTCAAGACATCAGTTTCTTGATTGTATTGATCCTGTTCAAGAATGAAGAATGAACATAAGACATCAGTTCTTAAAGATCACATGGTTGAATTTAAATCCATAGAATCATTGAAAGTTTGAAGAGTCATCTAGTCTGCTTCTTTTCTTTCAAAGATAAAGGTAATAGAAGCCCTTAGAGGTAAAATAGTTTTGTTGAGAATCATACAGGTAATAAATAGCAGTGCCATTGATTTTATTTCAGTATATTTTATTTTACTTTATATTTCATCAGTCTAGATTATTTGATCAAAGAACCACATTTAGTTTTAAATATTGATGCTGTATATGCCTGTTTGACTTGGGGTAAAATCATTGAACCTCTCTGGTCCTATTTATGTTGACGATGTGTCTTCTCTGATAAGATTCTTTATCTCTAATTGAAATATTGCTTATAAAGCAATTAGGATATGCTTAGAGGGGAAGGTCTTCCTTTCTTATTTAGTTCTTCCCTATCCCTTTGAAAGATAAAATCATTTTTTCTTTCTCAGTTCTTAGTTTTGTAATCTTTTCCTAATTTGCTTAGCTTCTCATTCATTTCTTTATATGTTTTGATCTATTTGTACTCCATTAGTAAGCTTTTTAGAAGTTTATTCTTTGAATTTTTACATTATATTTTTTCAATACATGTAAAAACAATTTTAACATTAGGTTTTTAATATTTTAAGTTCCAAATTCTCTCCCTTCCTTCCTCCCCCCCCATAAGGCAAGCGGCTTTGTATAGATTTTACATGTGCAGTTATGAAAAATATTATGAATGAAAACATAACAGAAAAAGAAAAATAAGGAAAGTTATAAAAGTATTTCAATCTCTATCAGATTCCTTCAGTCCTTTCTCTGTACAGAATTATCTTAGAGTGCAATTGGAGGAGGAAAGAATGAGGCTGATGCCTTTGCACTGGCCTGCCTCATTTGAATCTAGTTTACTTTCAAGTCAAGACTTCTTCCTGATGTCATTGACTCTCTTCCAGAATGAAGGACAAACTGCAAGAAACAAGACCATTTTATTGCTGAGAATAGCTAATTCATTCAGTTAATTGTTGTACATTTTTTTCCTCTGGTTCTTTTGACTTCTCTTTGCTTTAATTTGTGTAAGTCTTTCTACATTTTTTTCTGGAACCATATTGCTTATAATTTCTTATAGCATATTAACATTCTTTCACAATTATGTACCACAATTTATTCGTCCATTCCCCAATAGATGGGTATCCCCTTTACAATTTATTCATTTTTAAATATTATTTGTAGAGACCATCATATATTACCCTGCATATTTTCTTTCTTGTATACTTTTGATTAAGGTAGTGGGTTGTATAGAGTTGTTTTTTTTTAATCCCTACTACTTACTACTACATTTCTCTTCACTCATACACACACATGCATGCACTGGCATGTTTTATTTCCAAAGCAGAAATTTTTTTTCATACATTTAAGGGAGTGCCTTTTGTGGAAGAATCTTGACCAATCCAGATTAGCATCTCTGCACCTTAGAATGTTAAGACTTGCCACTGGGCCAAACACAGAGTTCATGTGACTTACCCTGGAAATGGAACTTGAATCCAAATCTTCTTGACTTCCATAGCAGTTCTCCGTCCATCAGACCAAGTATCAGGCTTTTGAGTGCAATTTGTACAAATTAAAATACAATTGGGAAATGCTTAACAAAATAAATAAAAATACAACACATCAATAATATTAATTCTCTATGTGGCTTTCAAAAGATCTTTTTCTATTTGAGTTTAATACCACTGCCCTAGACCAGTACTGACTTTTATTTTAGTTTTTATGTGCCCTTCCCATCACTTTTATTTAAAGGAGTAAAGATAGTTATCAATTTTATTCTGTAATTTTTATATACTTTAAAAAAGTATTATTAGTCCATTTTTGTTGGTATTTATTCTGTAGACATATAGATATAGTCACTGTATGTATGTATGTGTGTATCTATGCATGTCTATATATCCATCCATACTAGGACAACTAGGTGCCTAGTGCAGTGTGTTGCGCCTGTGGAGTCAGGAAAATCTGAGTTCAAATCTGGTGTCAGGCACTTGAAGTGTGATCTTGGGGAAGTCAATTCACCATGTTTGCCTCAGTATCCTCATCTGTAAAATAAGCTGGAGAATGAAATGGTCAGCCACTCCAATGTCTTTGCCAAGAGAACCCTAAATGGGTAGGTAAGAATCAGATATGACACAGATGAGTGAACAGCAGTGAGTATGTGTGTGTGTGTGTCTGTGTGTCTGTGTGTAGAGCATGTATTCTTAATGCACCCTTCTTTCCATGCTAAAACAACTTTTTTTAAACCTTATTTAGGTTTTTTTTTTTTTGCTTTTTTTAGTTCTTTAATCCATCTTTAATTTTAGCTTATATCTCGGGGGAAAAATTCTTGCCTGAAAAAGCTAATCTTATATCCAGTTCCTGCTAATTCTGATTTTGACTTTGATAATGAAAGACTAAATAACAGGAAAATAAATACTCAAGAAGTAGAATTTTCTAGAAATTGAACCAAGTTTCGGAAGTCTAGTGCAGAACTTTTAACCTTCTTGCTTGTTATGATAGTATATATATGGAAAGAAATTCCTCATAAATGACCAGTTTGTATGTGGTTATAGACAAATGATTGAATTTAAAGAAATCTAATAATCTCTTCATTATTTTTGTAAAGACTTTTGCCTCTGTTTTGACTGGTGCATTTTCTGAGTTATCTAGTTAATGTCTAGGTTGAAAGATTAAATTAATTAAATTTAAAAGATTTCATTTTTCTCTCTATTTATAGATTATGGGAGAAATTGGTAATTGAGAAATAGGTTGAAATTGTCAAAAGTGAATGAGTTATTTTAGTTTACATATAATATAGCATTACTTAGGTATTTTCATTATTAGTTCACCTCTAAGGAAGACACATGTGAAAATCTGCCTGATGGATCAAGAAATTTTAATGTATAACTTAATATCTTAGAAATATTGATGCAACTTTTAAATCTTCATTTAAAACACTTAAATTATCTACTGGGGAAAAAAGAGGAGCTACTGAAAATAGTAAGGTTTGAAGAACTATTCATACATAGCCCCACTCAATATTAATTGTTTTGGCAAAAATAGAATTTTATGTGAATTAGTGTAGAAGAGACAATCAGTTGCTTGGCAGCAATGTATAAGATAAGTCCTATAACAATTTATATTTTAAGATTAGAACTTAAGTTTGAACTGTAAAGGAACTTGAAGATCTATTAGGGCTGCGTGCAGATTTGAATATAGAGACTTGTCATCACATTGTCAATTTAAAATCTTAAAAGAAAAGTAGAAAACTACTCAGTGATAGCTTAAAAGAGCTATAAGGATAGAGTGGCTCATTTTATCCTTAGTATTTATAGATACTGCTGGAGAGTATCTACATTTAAAATTTAATTTAAAATTCCTAAATCTTTTCTCTTCTTCCCCTCCTCAAACCCTCCTAACTATATCTCCCATTGGGATGTACGATCTAATATCCTCAGAGGAAGAGGGCAACTGAAAAATAGGGAGACACTAGTACAGTATGTGAAAAGAGGAAGGGTAATTTTTAGAGTTGAAACTTGTTTGTTCAGGGTTCAAATCAACCTGATACTTTTGTCTTCAAAAGATTAAAGGTTGATTAAAAACAGGCTTTTAACTTGGAGAGGTTTAGGTTTTTCCTTTTCTCTCCTGTGCCAGATAGGTGGAAGTCCTTGTGGTTTCGTTGTATTATTAAACAGAATGGAAACTTCAGACGAACATAGGTGATTAGAACAAACTTTAGAGGTGAGGCTTAATTATTATTTCTTAAGAATCTGGTTTTGGATTTTTCTAGCAGTGGTTTAAAGTTGCCATTAACATACAAAGTCAGAGAACTCATTGTGTTCCTTGACCTTTCATTCCACTGTATGTATAATTAATAGACTTTCAGTGTAACTTGCAGAAAATATTAATTATACAGACACACCTCTAAAATGTAAATGTCCTTAAGTTATAGACATCTAGTTTTATATATTGGTTCATTTCCACCCTGAGACCACTGTATTTATAATAAAATCTACTCTTGCAATTTTTTTTTTTTTTTTTTTTTTTTTGGTACAAGTAGTAGTAGGATAATGGTGCTTCAGACTTGGAGTTAAGGAGTCTTATATTTAAGGTCTTGCCCTTCTTGTGATAGTAGAAAAAAATCATCCTCACTGGACTTGTTCCCCTATTTCTGAATGTGGAAATATTTATTTTGCTTCTTTGGGGGGGGTGAGAGAGAGCGTGTGTGTGTGTGTGTGTGTGTGTGCGCACGTGTGCGTGTGCATGCACAAACTGAATGACAAATCTTCAACTGTAAGAAAAACAAATGTTTTTGTCAGATTAATCTGTCACTAGGTCAGTGTTTAAGGAAATATATAAGCTTAATCTTAAATTTATTTTTTTTTTTAATTTTTTTCCCCCAGCTACATGTATCATTACTTCCAAAGCCTTGACTTCCACATTCTCTCTCTTCCTCCTACCCTACTCCTTCTTTCCCCTTCCCCCCCACGTACATTGAGAAAGTGAGTTACTTGGTAGCTTAGAAATGTATAGCCATGCAAAACAATAAGTTTAATCTCATTTCTTGCCTTGTGCTTCTCGTTTCTAAAGGTATTATTACATACTTCTTTTAATCATTCTATTCCCCATAAGATACTAGAATCAGCAGATCTCTGCTCCTCTCCTGGGACATTATTCTCATAGACTTGTTTCCCTAACCTTGTTAATTTCAGAATTTTTTTTTTATACAAAAGAAAGCCTTTTTCTTTTCTGCAAAGTTTATTGAAACAAATTTGACTCATCCTCCTAAAATGGGTCCAATTTAGTAAAGCAGTGTTTTCTGCCTCGGGTGATAAGACATACACATGAAATAAATAAATAAGAGCATATGTGTTTCTTATATATTGTAGCAATTTAATACAAATCTGTGTTACATGTTCAGTATATGCTAACATAAGGTATTATAGAAGATTTGAAATTTGAATGGGTCATTATGTAAACAGGCGAGTTTGATGATTTAGGAGAGTTGGAGACTAAGAGTGATTTGTCCTTCTAGAATTATCCTTGGGCAAGGAAATAAAAATGAATATATTGTGTGTGGACAAGGAGTAAAAGGATTTTTGAAGATCAGAGGATGTTATTTCATGGTTTTTTTTTGTTTGTTTGTTTTGTTTTTTAGTTTTTGCAAGGCAATGGGGTTAAGTGGCTTGCCCAAGGCCACGCAGCTAGGCAATTATTGTCTGAGGTCAGATTTGAACTCAGGTACTCCTGACTCCAGGGCCGGTGCTCTATCCACTGCGCCACCTAGCTGCCCCGATATTATTACATGTTGCAGAACTGTCAACAAGAGTATTGAGAGTTTAAATCAGAAGGTCTTACTTAACCTTTGTTGTCATGGACTCCTTTGGTTGGCAGCCTGGTCAAGCATATAGGTCTTATCAAAGAGGATCCATAATATAAAAAGTTATTAAAATATTTTTTAAAAATTCATGGACTTTAGATTAAGAATCCTTGGCTTATTTAGTTTAAGAATTTTATAATTATTATATTGTTAATAGGCATCATTGATGTCTGAAAAGGTGAGTGATGAGATAAAAGTCATGTTAACTTGACTGATCTATATAGGATGCTTTGGAAATAGAGATTAGGGCACTATTGTAATTAATTATAACACATTTACCTGTAGTGAAGGTTTTAGCTATAGGAATGGAGAAGGGAGGGAGATATTTTGATGAAAGTTTAGAGGACATGGTGACTTGGCAATACTTTTAAGGGCTTGGGAAGAGGAATAGATGACCTCTCATTTTCAAACTCAACTAACTGGAAAAGTGATTGGTACTGTTAAGAAAAATGAATAAATGGGTAGAAAAGATTTGATGGGATGAAGAGGAATTGAGTTTAGTTACATTAAGTTTGGAATTTGGGGGCATTCAAATGGAAATGTTTTTAGGTTGGTTTTATTTGATTATGCCTGTTGAAATTGTAGTAAGAAGAAACTGTAGCAATTGAATGCAGTAAATATCCAAGTATGTATAGTATATACACAGATCACTCTGCTAAATAAGTACAGGGGCTGCAAAGATGAAAGACTATCATCCTTAAAAATTTAGGTTTATTGAATGGCTAAGTAATATAGCACAAGTATAAGTATATGAGAAAAGTTCAAATGAAATCCTTTCTTGGGAGAGAGATTAATGCTTTGGGAACACTTTCCAGCAGGAGCAAAAGTCTTAAAAACATCCACCCAAATGGTGACTGTATTTGGTGAATCTAAAAGTTTCACCAGAGTTTGCTTAAAACCTCTAAAGTTTTTTATTATTCTTTCTAATTAAAAATTTTTTAAAAACCCACTACCCATCAATCTTAGGTCATCTCCATTTAGTTGAAAGTAAGAGGTGTAATGCAAAATAGACAAAAACTGTTTTAGGTGGTGGTCCTAAAGAGTAGGGGAGGAGGGGGTAAGTAGCTAAAACTTTTCAGATAAAAGTTCTAGATGTCTACTCAAAGATTCATGGATAGACCTTCATTCAGGTACATAGACACTTAGTGAAATCTCAGTGGGAAGGAATTAGAATGATTTTCAGCATTGACTTAATTTGGCTTAATTTTGTGGTATGAAGGAGAACAACAGGAAAAGTTAATTGTTTGTTGCACCCACATTACAAATCATGTGTAATTTTTGTTATTTTTGTAAAATAGTGAATTTTAAGTTGAAAAATCTATGTTTAATTATGTCTACATTCAAGTTACGTACATCATTTTATTATATGGAAAGATATCTGTTTTCTGTGCCCATAAGCTTAATGGAGTTTGGGGGATGGGGCAGTTGGTGGGTGATGGGAGTTACATTCTAGCAATAATTGTTTTTAAATTTGTGTTTAATGATAGAGAAAAATTATAGTACTTAGTACTGGTATTTACAACTGGGGCTGTCTTAAGGATTAGTTTGTTGTGTTTCATTGGTTATAAAGATTTCTAGCAAGTCAAGCAGTAGCCACCAAATGAACCTCTGCTGCTGCCATTAATTTACAGGGGTCAACAGGACAAAACTTCACGACATGATAGCTGATCTGGGAGATGATGAGCTACCCCACATCCCTTCAGGAATCATTAATCAGTCTAGGTCACCCTCAACTAGAATGACTGATCATGAAGGTGCAAGAGCAGAGGAAGGTACAAAAAAATTTAGCTGCCATGTTTGTTTATTATTACAGAAGATTTTCATTCCAAAATACAGCTCCTTGTTCTTCTTACTTGCTGCTGTGTGAGTCTTCTTCAGAGACTTTTGACAATAGGATTCTATATAAATTGTGGAATCTTAGTTGCTAATTTTAAAATCAGTAAATTTTTTCCATTTTATGTTAAGGAAGCATTGCTTCCCATGTGGTTTCCTTGTAGGTTTTTTTTTCAGAGTCTTTCAGAAGCTAATTTTAGCTTATTATATGTAGTAGTAATTGGAAATTATAGTAAATCCTTTAAAGACAAAGTTAAAAATTACGTATTTAGAGAAGAAAAGTTTAGTCCTTGGTTTTGTACTGTCTTCTCTATATAAAAGTATGTGGGTATGCATGTGTTTGTACTAGTATACACATGTAATGCCTATTGACTTAAACAGTTTAGGATAGAGTATATAGATTACAGAACTTTATTTGACATAGGACATTTTACTGATCTTGTTAGTTTTAGACTTTTTGTCAAATAAAGGAAACTTTTCTAGAATAAATCAAGTATGAATTTCACCTGTCTTATGTGAGAGTATTTTATTTAAAAAATTTTAACCAAAATTGAGTAGATTCTCTGTATGCTGACAGTTGATTTTTGTGTTACCTTAGTTAATAAAACATTTCACATTAACCAGTTTCCAAATTATGTTTTTACTTCTGTCCCCTTTCCTTTTGATACAGTATTTTGTTAAATTTGTGAATATTAGACAATGTCTACTTCTTTTTTCTCAAAAACAGCACTAACAGTAAAATGCAGGTTTGAATATGGGTAAGAAAGGGGAAGAAATAATGATTGAATATTAAAAACATTGAAGTACCAAAATAAAAGTAGCAGGAGAAAGGAAAGTTGAAAGAAAACAACATACAAATAAACTGTTTTGTATTGCTTATTTTATTTTTATTTAGCCATTTTGAATTTCAAGTCTTTAAATGCTACTTTACTAATAAAGAACTTAGCTAGGTGGTGCAGTGAATAGAGTGCCAAACCTGAAGATCGGAAGACCTGAGTTCAAATGTGGCCTCAGATACCTCCTAGCTGTGAGACTCTAAGCAGTCATTTAACCCTATTTGCCTCAATTTCCTCAACTGCAAAATGAGCTAGATAATATAAGACAAACCTCTCCCAATATTTTTGCCAAGGAAACAACAAATAGGATCATGAAGAGTCAGCTATAACTGACAGCAATAACACTTAATAGAATTGAAAGATTGTTGTTTAGCTTAAGTTTCTCTCTTCTCCCCTCCTACCCCCTCTACACACACTGGAGCCTTGATTATAAGAATTTTCTGCAGAGTAGAGTTTACTTTAATGTGCTTTGGTCTTAGAGTAAGCAAACATTTTTCTACTAAGCCAGTGATCTACAAGAAAAAAATCAAATGTATCCTACATAATTTTAAAAAATATTAAACTTTTGTTGAGAAATATAAAAATTTCATAGAAATGTGATTTTTTTTTTTTTAAAGAGTAGGCAATGTGGCATTTTCCAAAACCTGTAACAAATGATAATGAATATTCTGGCCAGTTAGAGGACTGGGGGCAAAATGGATTTTGAGGTGCTGCAAAAAAAAAAAAGAGCAAAAGTACAGAGGCAAAAAATTTTGTTTAAAGCCTGGGAAACAAAGACAAAGTATTTCTTTGGCCTCTTTGTGTAACTGATTGGAGATGTGTGAGATATTTAATAGTTTTATATTTTAAAAAGCATTTCCAGAATTTTCTCACTTCCTGTGGAAATTTTCCTACTTATAAAACACTTTGAACATCAGGCATTATTTCTCAGAGTTTATCTGCGTGGAATAATGCTGCCAAATTTGAGGTTATTGTTGCCAAGGCTTCACATTTGTGTTTCTATATCTTGCCCCTTTTACTGAAAATTTTTCCTCCTGATATAAGCATTTCTTCATGAAGGAGATATAGATGCACAAATCCCATAAGGACCATGATGTAAGAGTCTCATCTATATTGTAGGTCCTAATTTATATTCCTGAATTACTGAAATATTGAGAAAACTGTAGTGTAAATGAGGAATTTTTTTCCCACAATTTGATTACTTGATTTTAGATCACTTAATTTATGTTATATTTTAAGCTGTTTTGCCAGGGGGAAAATGATGACATAGGAACTATAGAGTTTTGTAGTAGAGAATTGTGTATATAGAAAATTTTAGTATTGTATACACATGCTTTATCAGTGTACAGAACATTCATCAAAATAATTAACCTAAAAAGGAATATTTTTCTGAAGGAGGTAATGGTCACACATTTTGATAATAATTTCCCATAGTGGTAGCTCTTTGGAGACACCAGAATTTCACAAAGAAAAAAATAACAGCTAAAAAATTTCGACCAGTATTTTTGAAGGAATGCTATGTCGGTAGGACCAGCTTGTGATATATATTTTTAAAAAACTCATACCTTTTATGTGCTTAATTTTTAACCAAGGGAAGATTGAATGGGTTTAATTAATTCAAATGACCCCAGTCTGAGGTCATCATTTTATATAGTCTATTAAATTATTCAACTCTTGACCTTCTGTCACCCTCCCAAATGATCAGAAGTATTTATGATTAAAGCTGTGCGTTGTTCCAGAAATAGTGTTTCTATTACTTTATGATAGCCATAGTTTGTTTTTGTTTTTTTTTTAATCTCAAAGGAAGTTGTGGAGTGATACTTAAACTCAAATTAAGACGTTGTATCCAAATTTTGTGTGTGTGTGTGTGTGTGTGTGTGTGTGTGTTCACATGCACATGTGTGAGAAAGAAACTGGAAAAAAAATTACCCTTTTTAGTGACTGGGATATACACAGCAAAATGTTACCTACTTTTAACTTGACATGCAGATTTTTAAAAAATAATCTAAATTTGTTGATTTCATAGTTATCAGTTTTTTTTAACATTATAATGATTCCCCAGAATATTAACAGAATTGAGGGGGGGTGGGGAACTTATTTTGTTCAGATGTCTGTAGGTTTAGCCAGATTTAAATTATTTTAAGATATTACTAAATATACCCATGCTTATTATTTACTTGTTTGCTTTTTTAAATCTGTTGGTGATTCAGAACTTAATTTTATTTGTAGAATTTTCAACCTATGAGCATGGTATGGAAAGATTTAGGAAACAACATTGTTATTAAAATATGGAGTTCATGAGCAAAAATGAATTTGACTTGTTTCTTTAAATTTGAAAGGTTTTAAATTTCTTTTCTTTAAAAGTAATTTGGATTTATTTAGTTTCATCTTTTTTTTCAGTATAACCAATTATGAGTCATTGATGGCATAATTTGCTTTGTTTACACCATAACGTTTTTGTAGTATAACATGTTAGAATAATGATCTTCTTTATATTGTGTATTTTGAATATAATTTCTACAAATTATGTCTATGTCTGATGTGGCATAGTAAAAGTGTTGTTGCATTGATTCTTCTGGTTTTTCTTACCATCATATTAAAATTTGTTGTTAGTGTATAATTGAATGTTTCTTTTAAAGATGTTGCTTATACCATAATTTCTAGAGCAGAAAATTAACATATCTATGTTGCCTGCCACCCCATTATTAAGAAGTTAGCAGCAGTGCAGTGAAATATATAGAGGGAAAAGAATTCTTTTAAATAATGTAATTATAACTGCAAATAGAAAAAAAGGCAAACTTTAACCTAAGTATTATTTTTATTCAAATGATCATATATTAAATAATACAAAATATTATTTAAAAACTAGTTAAATTTGATGTCTCATTTAAAAAATTGGATTTTAAAATTAATTTAGTGGTAAATTTTAGCTAAAATCTAAAATAGTTTTTTACCTTAAGAACAATCTGAGGAAGTAATCTTTATATTAATGAATAAGAAAAAAGTGAAACTAGATGACATTAAGTGATATATTTATAAATGCACACCTGCATTCATGATCAGAGTTAACAGTAGATCCAGGACCAGAACCCAGGTTTTCCTGGTTCATAGTCTTTTTTTTTTTGTATGCTATAATTAATGCTCCTAAAAAGGGAATTATCACATCTGAGGGTGGGAAGAAGGCGGAATTCAGTGAAGTGTAGAAAATAAACAAATTAATAAGTAATCTAAACCACATGAGTTTCATTGCAATAAATAAATGTAAAAAGTTAATGCAATTTCAGTTTTTAACAGTTCTTTTGGATTCGTCAGGAACTGTTTTTCATAATTTTATATTTGAGCAAGCAAGAGTCTATAAAGACTTATAACTACTCTTTAAAATTATAGAAAGCTTTTTATGATAAAGTTGTTTATAGTCCCCCTAGATTTTAAGTAAAAATCTGAAATTTAGTGTGAAGAAGTATAATTAAGATTCCCATTTCCATCTCAACACATAAACTTGTTTATAATACTAATAATACAAAATACAAATCTGATATTTTTGTCACTATAGTAAAATTTAAGTAGATTTCACCTTGGTTTTATAACATACACATACACTCACAATTCTGTTTTAGCTAATCTAAATTTGCTCCTTACCTTCCTTTTTATGGATAAGAAATAGGAAAATTGAATTGTATTTCTAATATTTTATGTCTTAGTAAAGTAATTTAGATTTCCCCAATGTTGTGTTACTCTATATGACTTTTCAGCATTTAAGAAGCGGTTTTGTTCTTTATAGCTGAACCAATGTTTCCATCTGGAGGAGGCAAGTCATTTATTATGGGTTCTGATGATGTTTTATTAAGTGTACTGGGCCTTGGCGACCTTGCAGACTTGACGGTAACAAATGATGCAGACTATAGTTACGATGTAAGTGCAGTTTTATTTTAAACTTTTTAATGATTTGTCAAGATAGATTAAAAAATAATTAGGTTAAAAACGTTATTTAATTTGTTGTGATGATCGCAAATTTTTTAGGTGTCATGATTAATGACATATCTGAGGGTGGAAAGTAGGTGGGTTTCAGTGAACTGTGAAGAATAAATTAATAAAGATCCTGAACCACATAAATAATAGCAAGTGGTAGTATAAGCAATCCCAAACAGCATATAACTAAAAAATCATATTATAAGCAGATATACCTTAGCAAATTTGCTAAGTCCAGTGTTAACATTTAGTTATCATTTCCTGAAAATGTAACAACCCAGAATCATGTGGAAAGGTAGAGGGGAAAACTAGCCTTAGACTTTTATTTATAAGCAATTAACCTATAATTAAGTTGTATTTCTTTGGATTTTTGTTTATGTTCAGATATTCAGTGGTAGTCTAGGTTAACATCAAATTAAGATCATCTTCTACCCCACATCTCCCTCCCCCCCCATTGTTACCAGTATAATATATTTAGATTGCATAAGCTGGACATTATTTTTATTTTAAGAAGTATTTCTGAAAAGTTTGAAGTGTAAGTCATTAAATTTTAGTAAAGCTGATTGCTTTATAAGTGATTTCAAATTCCTGGCGATATAAAAGCAGCAAATGTTATAATTGCCAGCATTGTTATAGGGGGAAAGGGAGAAAATACTTCATTTCTTTTTCAGTAACTCTACTTTCTAGGGAAAAAAATTCATTATATTAAAAAATAGCTTGAGAAAATGACAAGTAAAGATTTTGTTAAAGTATTTTTACAGTAAGGGTTCTTAATTGTGAATATTTGTATAAATCATTTTTAAATGGCTAAAGAATTCATATTTCCCAGAAATCATCATTATTACTGATATTAGTTCATTTTATCTTTTTTAGTTACCTGCCAATAAAGATGCCTTTCGAAAGACATGGAATCCCAAATATACACTACGTAGCCATTTTGATGGAGTCCGGGCATTAGCTTTTCATCCTGTAGAGCCTGTGCTGGTTACAGCCTCTGAAGATCATACTCTAAAACTTTGGAACTTGCAAAAAACAGTTCCTGCCAAAAAGCAAGTATTTAAATGTTAGCTTACTTTGTAATTTGATTAGTAATTGCTAGCTATTTCATCCCTTTTCTATTTCTAATCCAGTCTTACCCTGCTCTGTGATCATTGTATGATTGTAAAATTACTTTATCTTTTTATTTCCTTTTCAGGAGTGCCTCATTAGATGTAGAGCCTATCTACACATTTAGGGCCCACATGTAAGTGTTTCATATTCAATATGGATAATACATATAGTTTGTAAGTCATATTGTATGGATAATACATATAGTTTGTAAGTCATATTGTTAATCATATTGTAGGGCTTCTGTTACTCATCTTTTCATTTTGTGTTTTCCTCATAGCTTTATGTGGTGCTTATACAGAGTATAATTCAATGTTTCCTTAATTTGAATAAATTCCAAAATACAGTAATTTTCAGAGAAACTCCACTATAATGAGAGATTAACCAAGTATTTAATTTGATTTGATTTTTTTTTGTGTGTAGAATATTTTTTAGTATATTATGTAATGCTGAAAGAAATCTTTGATCCACTTGCACAGAAAGAAATTTTGGTGAATTTAATTGAAGGCAAAAGGAAAGATCAGTTTGCCAAGATTTCTAAAATTTCACAGGCAACAAAAATCCATGAAAGAAAATAGCAATAAAACCTTTAACCTCAGCTGCATAAAATACTGCTAACAGGCAAGTTGGACTAGAGCTATTAATGCAGAAAAGCAAATTTAATCTTATAATTATTACTGAAGCGTTGTAGAATGGGAACCATGATTGGAATATGGTAGAAAAGAGTATTATACTTTACTCCTCATAAGAAACAGGATAGACAAAAATGAACTAGGGGCAGAGTTGAAAAGTAGTTTAGTAGATTAAGAAAATAGAAACAAGTAAATCCAGAAATGACAAGGGAAGGCAGAATAGTAGAGAGCATTTGAATGAAGATCAGTGGATGTAAGAACAGAAGTAAAATTGGTATGGGAACATACCATAGATGACACAGAAGGAAAAAGGAAATAGATGAATTTGGTAACTTGATACTTACATAATATAGTAGTTAATGGAGGATGTCCATTATCTCGGTGTTTGGTGTTGTTCTGTCTCATTTAAAGGTAGCAGAACTAATTTTCTTTGGCTTAATTTGATTACAGTTTCATCTTTAATTTGGTGTCTGGTTAGTACCAAGGAGAAACTGATTACTTAAGTAGAATTGGAGAGAAAGTAATAACTCTACTTCAAGTCTTGTGATAGAAAACTAGTAGAAATCATTGACTGTTTTGTACCCTAGATTTTTGGAGAATGTATATTAAAGGGTTCAGAGAAATACACATGGAAGTTCATGAAATTTTTGTTGAGGAAGGAAAACCAGTTGAAATAAAAAAAAGTTTCAAGAAAGAAATTCATGGGGCGGCTAGGTGGCACAGTGGATAAAGCACCAGCCCTGGAGTCAGGAGTACCTGGGTTCAAATCTGGTCTCAGATACTTAATAATTACCTAGCTGCCTGGCCTTGGGCAAGCCACTTAACCCCATTTGCCTTGCAAAAACCTAAAAAAAAAAGAAAAGAAAAGGAAAGAAATTCATTATGTGGAGACTGGGGTAGAAATGTGCAGGGCCAAGTAGAAGATAAAAGAATGAGATGGGGCCACTTGTTGGGGTCATTTGACTGATGATGTGAGAACTAGTCAGTTTCTTTTTTTTACATTTCATAATATTCAAGAAGCAGTATGGGTGTAACAGAGAGAATAGATTTTAAGGCCAAAGACCTGATTTCAAGGTCTTTCTGGGATCACTTAACCTATCAGTGCTCTAGGCAGTTCTTAAGGTGATAAATCATGGGCAAATTCTGACATGGTTTAATAGAGGGTATCCTTATCTAGAAGTTCTTGTACTTGTGAAATCAGAGGCCTAGTTTCTGTCCCTATATTCTTATAATTGGGTTCAAAAAAGTGAACTTTAATGTTATTAGGGAGATGTGTTTAGATAATGCTTTGGTCAGAAGAAGTTTGGAGGGAAAGGGTTTAGTGGATTCCAAGTTGAACTTTTTTTTAATTTAAGGCAATGTGGTTAAGTAACTTTACCCAAGGTCACACAGCCAGGCAATTATTAAGTGTCTGAGACCAGAACTGATTTCAGGTCTTTCTGACTCCAGGGCCCATGCTCTATCCACTGTGCCACCTAGCTGCCCTCCAAGCTGAATTTCAGTCAACTCTGAACTTTTGCAGTAGTATCATTCCTAGAAAATAGTATAAAAGTCAAAAATACAACTGTTAATACAGTGAACCTATGGAAAATAGGAAATAAGATTCTCACAACTACCAAAAGCTGTATGTAATCTTTTACTTGAGAGGAAACTGCCAAAAGTAGACTTTTCTGCATATAGTTTCTTTATAAAGAAAACATTAATTCTGATAACAAGCACTATTCCTAACACAGTAACAATATCTTATAATAAAATTGGTAGCATGCAAACATTTTTTCTTATAATTCTCTAAAATTCTGTGGTCTTTTGTTTTAATATCTCAGAAAAACAAAACACAACATAGATTTTTGATAATATTCACATTTCATAACATGAAATCTATAATACAGCAAATAAAATTCTTAAGACTAAAACTTTTAAAAACCTGAATCTTACTCTACTCTGATGGTCCTCTGAAAACCAAGGAAGAGATTCTTGGAACTTTAGTCACTGCTGTTGGAAGATGCCAAGTCTGGTGAGGTCTTGACATCACCTCGGACTAACTTCCCTTTGCAGCTGGTGGATGACATTATAGTTGGTGAAGGATATGTCAGCTTAAAATAATCTGGCAACAACATCTGCTTTGTGTGTTCTTTAAAATCTTTAAGATTTTGGTGTATAGGAGCAGAGCAGAGGCGAGTTAACACTTAAAATTGATGATGAGATTGGCAGCCTTGAGACCTGTAGGCATCTGGTTGATTAGGTGTATAGTGACTGCAGACATTTCAGCACAGTTTATTCTATCATAACATAAAGATTTTTTTCACCCAGCTAAATCACTGACTTTGCACACTTGGGTTTAGAGCCCAGAGATCTTGCACTATGCTTGAGGGGCATAATTGCACTATAAAACTTGGGTGTTTTTGTTTTAAAGGAAAACAGCACATGAGGGAGCTCTTTACAATAGTAGGGTAAATAAGGTCAATGAAGCACTCAGGATAGCAGCCATTTTACAAATTTGCAAGCATTGCTCCTTTCATATTTTTCTCATGCACACAACCTTTAATGTGTTTTGTTGCCAATGCAAAAGTGAAAATGAGATTACTAATAAAATCATGTAAGTACTTTAAGTCTCAACTAAAATGCATGAATATTGATTGAATAGGCCATAGCAAATGTAATAGTAGACTGCATTTTAGAGAAATGTGTTAATCTTGTTGTGGTGTACTATATTTAGATTATGTTCATGTCTGGGTACCACATTTTATGAATAAAATTGATAATCTAGAATAGCAGTGTCAAATTCAAATAGAAATAGATCCCTGTGAACCACATGTTGACTTAACACACCACAAATTAATATTATCATTGTGGTAATATATTTTATTTCATTAGACATTTCCTAATTACATTTCAATCTGGTTCCTGTTGAGTTTGACACCTGGTCTAGAGAACCTGCAGAGTAGAACTGGAATGGTTTAGGATCATTGGGAATATTAAAGAAGCAGGGAATATTTAGCCTGAAAGGAAAAGCCACTTAGCGAATTGTCATGTGGAAAAGGATTAACTTGGCCTGAGAAGTTGGAAAGATGGCTAGAAATTACAGCGAAGCAGATTGAATCTTGATATTTTAAAAAAGAATTCTTGCTAAGAGTTTTCCAAAGAAGTAAAGGCCAATGATGTGTATCCATTGCTACTCATATTGAGGATATAGAACAGGGAGAATAAAATCCTGAGAGTAGTTCAGTTTGGCTGCAAATATAAACTGTATAGTGATGTGTGATACAGGTGCCTGAACAAGTCAGAGAGTACCAAATTATGGAGGCTTTTGAATGTTAGTTACCGTATGGAAAATAGAAAGGCCTTGAAAGATTTTTGAATAGACAAACTCATTCTAGAAACAGAGAGTTTTAACTAGAAGTAACCTTATACTTTAACCTTCTCCAGTTATATCATTTTTACAGATGTTAAAACTTGGGTCCACAGATAATAAATAACTTGCAAATCAAATAGCAGTTGGAATTTGAATCTAGGTCTTTTACAAAGTATTAGACGAAATTTTGACAAAATGTCAATTATAAATCCATTGTGCTTTCCTCTGTAAATCACTTGCTTGAGAAGAAATATTATATGAAGGATAGATTAATGGTAGTGGGAAATATAATGGAATCAGAAGAACCTGTTAGGTTAGAATTTGACTGTTCTAATAGATTCTTCTAGCCAGCATAGAAATTAACTTTCAGGTTTTCATTGACTTTTTTTTTTTTAATACATGTACTACAAGTAATCTTTTTCTTTTTTCTTTTTGTAGTGGACCTGTACTATCATTAGCTATTAGTTCTAATGGAGAACAGTGTTTTAGTGGTGGCATTGATGCAACTATTCAGTGGTGGAATATGCCTAGTCCTAATGTGGATCCATATGATACATATGGTAAGCAGTAGATACTTGTGATGTCAGTAAGGACCTACAGATGTGAATGTGTAATTATCTGCCAGATTAGAAAGCTGTCATCCATGTTTCATTCTGCATACATTTAATATGTTTTGATAAGGAAAGAATTTTGAAGTAGTGTTGTTTTGGGATCTAGTTATTTATTTGGAACAACTTTCTAACAGTCTGAAAAAGATGCAGACAGTCTGCAAAGAAAATCCCTTTATAAGTTGCTTGTTAATTGGGCAGGAGAAGCTTTTTTTTTTTTTTAAGGACAAGAATGATTTCCCAGTTTTAAGAAATATGTTTTGAAAGAGCACTGAAGTAATGGCAGTGTGGGGGAAAAATGTGAAAGTTAAAAGTGCTGTTAGTGTGACAGCACAGCTTGTTTGGCCTTGTTAGGGAACATTGACAACCATGACCTGGTTTGTTTATGTGTGGAGTTAAGCTTTTTATGCAACCTAGCGGATCATGGTAGTGATAGACATATTGACATAAGTATTAACTATGTACTTTAGTGATTCATTTCTTTTCTTCCATGAAAATAAATTCCTGTATAGTAACATTGGGAATATAAACCCATATTTAAATGAATAAAGGATACTTAATGCATGATTTCTGGTATATTAAATGAAATAATTTGTGGTGGTAGTAAAATAATCAGATCCTTTTGGTAAACTAAAAGATTTATTTTATGCTATTATCTTAATTAATTTTACTTTTTTTTTCCTTCTTTCTTCCCCAGAGCCAAACGTTCTAGCTGGCACATTAGTTGCACATACAGATGCAGTCTGGGGGCTTGCCTATAGTGGCATAAAGAATCAGTTACTATCTTGTTCAGCAGATGGCACTATTAGATTGTGGAATCCACCAGAAAAATTGCCCTGCATTTGCACTTACAATGGAGACAAAGGTAAATAAAATTTGCTTCTCACAACAAAGACATCATTTTAAAAAATTAATTTATTAAGGTGATGAGAAGTTAAGTAGTTCTGATTCCTTTGCTTTAGATCCAGAAACTCGGGATAGGTTTTGATGAATTCTCTTAAGAAAATATTAGAAAATTTATATTATTGTTTTGGCCATCAAAAAGACGTACTTTAATTTTTAAACATCAGTCCAATGATTAAAAGATCCTCCTTTCAAAATAAGCTCTAATTCATGTTAGAAGAAATTGTTTAAGTTTTCTTGGACTTTTTTTTTAGAAAGGAATTACGTCACTTATTTACACAAATAATTGCTTATACTTACAGAATTCTATTCCTATGTTGAAGATGAAAGGAAAAGGATCGTGGCAAAAGGATAGGGGCATATTTGTGGCAAAAGATTTTAACTTAATATATTAGTACTTTTTAAAAAAATTTTTGAAAGGCAATGGGGTTAAGTGACTTACACAGCTAAGTCATTGTTAAGTGTCTGAGGCTGAATTTGAACTCAGGTTCTCCTGACTCCAGGACCAGTGCTTTATCCACAGTGCCACCTTAACTGCCCTAATTTTAGCACTTTTTAAAGAGCACTGCTTATATCCTAGTAGAGAGAAAAGCCTTTTTGGTTTGATAGCTAAAATATCCACTTCAAAAATTTGAGTTCTTATCCTTTATATTGATTGTGTGTCCATAAACAAGTCTTAGAATCTTTTGATGCCCTTAAGACTCTTAAGTAACAGAGAAAGTGTTGAACTGCATTGTTCCAAGATGTTTTACTAACAGGAAATACTCCTTAACCAGTAGCTAATGGATGCCATCTTCTTTTTGGCTCTTGATTTATCACATAGTTACTTTATAGTTACTATTTATTGCCTTTAATCATTTCAAATAAGGCATATGTGCTTTACCTTGCCAGTGCAGTTGTGCCTCATGTATATCTTGGGAAATGTTTTAAACCTTTCCCTATTCTTGGATCAGTTACCTGGTTATGCTTTTCATTGTGCATAATTCTGATGATTTCCCAATATTCTAATTTAGTTGGTATTATGTACAATTTATTTTCTTTGTAAAAGAATGACATTTTCATGATTATTTCCCATCATATAGTATATATTCTTATTTTCATTCACTTTTTATTTAGAGTATGGAATACCTACTTCTGTTGACTTCATAGGCTGTGATCCTGCTCATATGGTGACCTCTTTCAACACTGGCAGTACAGTCATTTATGATTTAGAAACATCACAATCATTGTTGATGCTTTCATCACAGGTAGATTCTGGTAAGTTTGCTTGAGTATCTTAGTTAGTATCTCAGTCATTTCCTGCCATCTTGCATCAGTCATCTCCTGCCATCTTGCTTTGGAATGATTTCCTTCTTGCCTTCAGTTGCAGATAGGGTTGGTCTTTTAGCTCTCCCTTCTAAAAAAGAAGACTATTTAAGCCAAACCATTGAAAACAGACTGAGTGTATCTGAATTGTAGTCCTCCTGATTCCACTGAATGGAGGCAGGGTGGGAAAGTGTTTTATCACCTCTTTTTTGAAACAGGATTGGTCATTATATGTTACTCAGAATTTAGCTTCTTTTAATGTGCTTTTTCAGTTTATGGTATTAAAGTTTTTATATGTATTCTTTTCCTGGTTCTGCTCATTCATTTCTCTTCTAGTTTTTCACATCTTTAAATTTATCATTTGTTGTTTCCTATTATGTGATAGCATTCTATTCTTTACACGTAGCAGGTTGTTCAGTTTCTTGCTACCACAAAAATACTTCTATGACTATTTTATGACTTAGGAAACCTTTTATTTTATCCTTGATCTTTTTTGCTATATGCCTAGTATTGGGGTTATTGAGTCAGAGAGCATGAATAGTTTATTAACTTTTCTATGGTACCTCTGAATTGGTTAGACTAGTTTTCAAAGTTCTCAGTTCCACTAAGTGAATTGTTGTCCTTGGCTTTTTTTACAATCCCTCCAATGTTGACTTTCAGGTATAAGCTGATAGGTATAAACTGATCTCCAAACTGTTTTCATTGTCATTTCTCTTATGCTTAGAAAATTAAAGCAGTCTTTTCATATAGTTTTTTGTTGTTTGCAAACTGTTTATAACCTTTGACCATTTACCTAATGAAGAATGATTCTCATGCTTCATTTTTTGTTTTTTTATTTTTAAGATTTTATTTGAGTTTTACAATTTTTCCCCTAATCTTACTTCCCTCCCCCCACCCCCTACAGAAGGCAATTTGCTAGTCTTTACATTGTTTCCATGGTATACATTGATCCAAATTGAATCTCACTCTTCTTTAACAAGATAATTTTAAGAACAAATCAATAGTATTTGAGCTTCCAGAATTATTTATATCTTGTTTTATCAACTCAGATTATTTCCTGGAGTTTTCATTAAGAATTGACTTATTAAAAATTGCTTAAATTTAAGATGAGGTTCAAGGATCAAGAATAAATTCTTATTAGCTTCTTGAGTTATTGTTTATCTTTTTTTATTTAGCAAGTATAGATTGTGCATTTTGTCATGTGAATATATAACATAGTCCATTATTGCAATTATACAATATATACTGTGTATGCCTCACTGATTTGATTTAAGAATGCAGAATTTCGTAATGATACAATTGAGTTGGGAGTTTTAAAACCAGCAATAATAAATTTTAAAAATCATATGCAAATTCTCCTATTTGTCTTTGGCCTTAGATACATCTATACTATATAGAGAGCCACAGCAGTGCATGTCATTGAATTGAAGTTGCTTTTAAGTGGGTATAGAAATTAGTTTGTTTTTTGTTTTGGAGTTAAAAGAATTTCACATTTGACTGAGTCTTACACAGGTAATAAGTGACAGTTTCTTCTTCTGTAAAATGGGAATAATAATATATATACACTATTTTCCTCACATAGTGACTATGGGAGTGAAATGAAGTGCTATGCGTAAGTGATTTAAAACTGTAAATTGCTTTATAAATTAACTTATTTTCTACTCTTTTTTTTCCTTGAATTTAATCTAGAATTGATAAAACAAGATTTTTTTTTCTTTCCACAAGAAATTTTTTGTGGAAATGTTTTTTGTTTGGGTTTGTTAGAAGTCTCTATCCCACATCACTTTCTTCTCATGTGATTTTATATAGTTTTTATAAATGAAATGAAATGTACTATCATTTTTAATCATTAATAATTGATTTTTATGAAGTTATATTATGTTGAGTTTTGCTACTGATATTAAATATCCACTGACATACTTAATAATTGTAAATTTATAGATAAGTAGACTTACTATTAGTTCCCAATTTAGTAGTTCAAGTTATGTAAAAGATTGTAATCTCTTGGGATAAGTATAAAATGTATTCTAAAGAAGACTAAATGAGTCATAGATTGTACTTTTTCTCCTCCAATCAGGTTTACAATCAAATAATCATATTAACAGGGTAGTAAGCCATCCCACACTTCCTGTTACAATTACTGCTCATGAAGATAGACACATCAAGTTTTTTGACAATAAAACGGGTAAGTAAACTGGTCTTGTTACTTTCATAACGAATATATTGTCTTTATTTTAACTTGTTTTTTGGAATTACTAATTTTAAATTGTCTCATTAATTAAGAAGGAATCTATGATTGGAGAACTTTTTTGTGTGCATTCTAAAAGTGTGTCCATGGGCTTTTTACTGCCAGCCTGGGTCCATGGCACAGTGCTCTTAGCCAGTTTTTATTTATGTGTTTGTGCAATGTGAAATAGTTGATATCACAGAATTGATGAATCATTTATATAGGAAGATAAATTCATTGAACAATTGCTTATTTTCTTGTAGTAGTGAGTTTACTTCTCTTTTCTGGGTTTTATTTTGTTTTTCTTTCTCTATTATTATGTATTTTAATAGTATTTTTTCCCCAATTACAGAGTTTTCAGCATTCTTTTTTTGTAAAATTTTCTCCCTTTCCCTAAGAAAATAAGCAATTCATTTTTGCAAACTGTATTCGGTATTTTTTTATGTAATTTTATGTAGAATATAATAATAACATTTTGTTGTTAGTGATGTATTTTCAGTGTCTACTACATGTTACAATTCATTTTGAACAGTTCATTATTTGAAATACTTAACAAGTTCTAAATTTGGATTTGGGGTTTATGGAAAACTGTTGAAAAGAATGTGTTGAATGTCATTTTTCTCCTCTTTCCCCATCCCTCCCCATACACACATTTATGAGTAAATAATTTGGAGAAAATTGATATTTTTTATTATGTTTCATATAGGTAAAATGATCCATTCTATGGTTGCTCATTTGGATGCTGTTACAAGTCTAGCAGTAGATCCTAATGGCATCTATTTGATGTCTGGAAGTAAGTTTTAATAAATTCATGATGTCTGCTATTATTTTTGAATGCTAATTGTTGTTTTGTTACAGAAACTAATTAATTGTGACTTTTTTCCATAGGTCATGATTGTTCCATTAGATTGTGGAATTTAGATAGCAAAACATGTGTGCAAGAAATAACCGCTCATAGGAAGAAATTGGATGAATCCATTTATGATGTAGCTTTCCATCCTTCAAAAGCATATATTGCCAGTGCAGGAGCTGATGCCCTTGCCAAAGTATTTGTGTGACATAACAAATTACCTGCCACATAATAGCAGGTCTTCGTGGACAGAAAGAGGGAATGCATCACTGCCATCAAAGAGGTTACTGATAAGACACTACGTATGTTCTGCCTAGGCAAAGGCTATTTTGGGGCAGGTATAAATTGGTGAAAATCACCACATCTTGAATAATGTCAGGCTCATTCATTTAACTGTAATTACTGTATTTTGTGGGGGCAAAAAAGGAAACCAGTATTTGTAGCCTTTACTGGATATGAACTGAGCATATGTCTGTTCATTACATGTCTAAGCCAATGTGGAGTCTGATCTTACAAAAAGACTTATTTTGGACTCTGTGTGCTGCCTTAGGGTTAGGATGTGGTGCTCTTGTGGGGGGAAGTGAGCTCCAAGAGTAGCTTTCTTTTCATCTCTTAGTGATCTTCTCTGTTTATAAGTTGTATGCCACAGATTCCCTTTTAAATTTATTTTGCTTTAAAGAAAAGGAAATTTAACTTAAAATATTTTAGCATTAGTTGCACAAAATGTTTGGATAAAATTCTAGTTTTTATAAGTCTTTTTATATATTTAGCCTGTCACAACAGTGCTCAAGATTGTATTGATGATGTTTTTTCTGCATTATAGAACCCTAAAACACAGAGATCTCACTGACCCGCTGCCATGTAACCACTCTTCCCTTCTTTTGCCTAATACAGCTCAGCTAAGTCCTTCCATAAGGATGCTAATTCATCATCATCATCACATAACTGTCTTCATAAATAAAGGACTGTAAAGAAAGATGTGTTAAGATGAAACACTGGGGCTTACCACCCCCAATGAACTCTTTAAAATTAAAAAAAAACTAATCTTGGCATCCTATCACTATGTGATATTTTGTACATCTTACTGTATTTACAAGTTTATTTATCAAGGATTACCCATCTTACTCTAATGGCCTATTGTTATTTATTTCACTTTTTGTTGGTCTTTATATCCTTTATGTATGTGCTAAAGGGCCCTGTATATCTATTATGGCATTCTTTGAACAGTCTAAAATAGACTAAAAAATGGATAATTTCATAGTTTAATTTACAAACCAAGTTATTTTTCTCCCGTTACATATCTCAGTTTACCACAATTCCAGAAAAGCTATCTTGTTTAAAAAATATTTGGAGTGAAAATGTTATATTTGCATTACAAATAGGACACAAAAGTAGTTGAATCAGGATTCAGAAATCTGCTGTGTTTGGACTAGTTATCCCTGTTTTTATTTTTTCAGATGTGCTTAATTTTACGGTGTAACTAAAGATTTTGTTTGTGTAATGCATGATTAAGACAATAAAGTATTTTTTCTAGTCTTCCACAATACTTTTCTGATCAGTTTGCGAGTTTTGATGAGTTTTGTAAGGTTTTTGTTTTACAAACTATGAATCAGCAAATTTTTAAGATTGTACCACATAGCAAAAGTTCAGATGTTGAAAAATAATGTATATAAAATGCATATAATAAATATTAAATGGTGTACCTGTATGTTACTGTTGCTACATTATTTTGTGTTGAACAGCAATAAAGTGTCATACTTTATTCTTAGTCATTGGACTAGAGAATTTCTTATCTTTTAATTTTTATGCTGCTTAAATAGCACTTATATTTTAAATTTATGTTAGCTTATCACTGTTTTGTTTATTTGTTTTTTTAACGGTACAATTGACACCAGTTTTAAGAATAGTTTTCCAAGAGCTTTCTCCAAGTTGGATTTTCTCTGAATTTGGGTAATCTGTATGTACTTTGAAACTGAACATTAGGCCTATTTGAACCACCATTATTTTCACTTGGATGGTCTTGAAAACCAAGTTAAAAACATGATCTCGCGGGCAGCTTAGCTGGCTCAGTGGATAGGGCATCTGCCCTGGAGTCAGGAGGTTCTGAGTTCAAATCTGGCCTGAAACACTGAATAATTACCTAGCTCTGTGACCTTGGGCAAGTCACTTAACCCCATTGCCTTGCCAAAACCAAAAATAATCTCTTTCCCTCTTACTTTTCCCTTCTCCTAGCTTCTAATCAACTCAAAACATTAATGAATCTCTTTTCTCCCTTACTCCCCACTCCAGGTCACTTTTTTCCTAATCTAGAAAAAAAAATCATTAAAACTCAAATTGAATTTTTAGGTAATCTCCAATCTATGATTTTTGTTAATTGGTCATTTTGATCTCCAAACTTATTTTCCTGTAAAAACAATGTTATAAATGACATTTAATTTCCCGGCCTAGCTCTCTAAAAAGCTATGTAGCTTAAGTAGTAATAGTGCTATAAAAATACCATTCCTACCCATAATAATGTTTTTCCATGTAAATATGTCTGTAATTACAACTTAGGCCCTAAGAACCTAAAACAAGTTACATCTATGGCAAATATCAGTATGTGATTCTGATTATATGTATTATGTAAACCTCTTCACATGAGCTTTCTTTGCATTGCTGCTGCCACCAGTTACTTCCAAATTTCTTTTCTTCCTAGTCTAATAATGAATGTTGTTTCAGTTTTTCTTACATTCTCCTGCTCCTCCAAAGTAAGGGTACAAGGAAAATTGTCAAGGATTTTTTACTGCATCAATTAAACTGCATTAAAAAACTGCATTAAAAACACTTCCCTTCTATTGTTCCTCTCCATAACAGGCTGGTACAACTTCTCCCCAGGCAGGGCTTATTGATCCTTAAGTTAGGGTATAGGCTGCCATGGACTGCTACTTATCTTCCTTAACTATTTTGATATTGCAAAAAAAAAGTTCTTAAAAGTAGTGTTATTATTCATCCAGCCCAACGATAGAAAATAACTACCCTTTTTTCTTAAGGAAATAACCACAAGATACATAAATTAATATGATCACAACATTTTGCTCAAGGTAATTAATCATAATTTTAAAAACTCATGTATGGAAATGTGCATTAAAAAACAAGGCAGAGCAGTTTGGGAAAGAAACAGCTTTGGCAGTGTTATTGTCTAGAGCAGTAGTCTTAAACAGTTATGTTGTATACATGACAGTCTGGTGTGAATGATGTCTCTATACACTTCAAAATAATGTTCTTAAATGCATAATGTAAAATAAATATAATTTAAAGAAAAGCTCTTAGGTTGAAATTCTAGTTGACAAGACTGATCCCCTACAGTTCATGCATGGGGCTCTATTAAATATATCTATTAGTAATGAACATAATAACATTTCAAGATAACAATAATGGCAATGTGAAAAGGAAACATTCGATTTCTAATGGTAATAGAGACTAGGTCCTATTAATACTATTGTAGTTTGATATCAACTTTAATCATAGAAAGAAATTTTAATTTTCACTTAAAATGTAGTGAAAGTAGAGATACATTTTTTTTCCTATTTAGTTTTACAAACCCTGAGAAATCTTATCTATGACTCCCATGTCCCATGATTTATAAGGCTGGCTTTGGAAACAGGACTATTTGGACTCAACTTTGATACATATTGGTTACTCTGAGACCAAAGGCAAGTCATTTATCTTAGGACCTCAGGACAAGGCAACTTAGATAATTTTCAGGTATTGTGTAATGGACCACCTTGATGAAATCACAAGATCAAAGACTAAAGAAAAGGGTTTTTTTTTATGTTTTGTGTTCCAAGAGGGAAAAAAAAAGTTTGATAAAATACAAAAACTTCTTTCCAGTGAAGAACAATAACCTTATGTAGATTAAACCAAGTTGTTTTTAAAAAAGGCATCAGGAAATTTCAATGTTTCTCTTGCACCACTCAACCCTACTTTTAATTATTTCCACAAGACTTGCTGCTGGTTAGGTTTTTTGGTCTGTTTTGGTCATAACTAGTTAGGTAATGTTATGCTGTAAGACCTTCCTATTTCAGTTAAGCTCTCCAGTTGTAGAATGGTTTTGATAAAGAGGAGGGTAGGGGATGGAAAGTGTTGTCTTAGAATTGTACTTGGGGGGAGAGGAGAGGTAGAGATTTGAAGCTGATGGTTTCTTTGGTATGCTCCTTTTTGTACCTGTATAATCTTAGTAAGAGAGGCAACTTTATTAGTTTCTGTAGATGTGAAATAATTGACATGCTAATTACAAAGCCTTTTCTCACTTGAAACAGAGCTCTGGAGGATCACCCTTTCATAGTTTATTAGCCTGTTATTGTGTGTGCTTAAAAATAACATTTTTTTTGGTAATTTAGACTGATTTAATAGTGCCCATTTTTTTTTTCTCATCTCCCACACATCACTGAAACAATCCTATAAATAAGAGTGGGTTAGTACAGATTTTTAAATGTGTTTTTTTTATTGCTCAAACATCCAAACAATAATGTCTTATCCCTGTAGTTTCTAAGTTATTTGCTGTTTCTATGTTTTTCCTATGAGTTATCTTCAAGCAAAATGTTTACAATGTAAGATGAGTTTAAATCTTGCATAACTTTTTCATTTGTACATTAGAGATTTCTTCTAGGACTAGCTAATTTCCTTTAAACATATAAAAAATTAAGGATATAAATAGAAAAATACAAGGCACCTCCCCCCTTTCAGTGTAATAAGTTGCTAGTCATAAGTTATTACAAAAATGCACTATATAAAGCTTGATAAAGGATCCCCTTCCATGCTATTCATATGTCCTTAGTTTTACAGCCAATGAACATATACAGAAATGAATAAAATACCAAAAGATCCTTCTTGAGTGCATAATGTTAAAGAAACATCTACAAATGAGCAGAACATAAAATATCTGTTATGGCAACAAGTCAATTTTGGCAAGTACAGAGAAACTTAAGTACTTCTCTAATTAGGTTTCAATGTGTCTTTTTCATTTCTCATTTTAAACAGTTAACTTTTTCTTTTTGGAGGAAATACCTGCTTTTAGACAATTTGCAGTTAGCTTTTATTTGTGATAATTACCATTGAGGTTATAAAGATGATAGTTGACATTAGCAATAATCAATCTTTCCTAACCAAGATTTTGAGTTTTTTGCAAATAACAAATTTAGTACTTCCAAACATCTTGGATCTTATGCCAGTCATAAAACCATGAATGTAAAATGAATGGGTGTGTGTGTGTGTGTGTGTGTGTTTGATTAAATTGTTGGTGATTATTTGAAGATATCAAAATCTTTAGAATAATCTTTTTTGTATTAGATCCAAGTACTTTTATGTATTAAAACATCAGAGCATAAGCACTAGAGACCTTTATAACTTTTCCTTTTACTGTGAAAAATGTCACATTTACTGTTGTGATTCCAAGAAATCTCTGCAAATGCCTCTAATTATATCAATAGCTATCTGTTCTAATCCTGAAAACTCTCTTGTGAAGAAGGCATGAGTCTCCTTTGGTTCAGAGGCCATATCTTTCAGATCATCCAAAGGTGCCCAAGCCACACCAATTGAGTAGACAGTGATACCTATAGGGGAAATATTTCAAAATGAATTTAAGTCAAACTTGCTGATATATGCAGTCAATTTATGGTACACATTCAAAACTTGGTTTCACATTTTGTGTTCATGCATAGTTGCATAGGATAAACTACAGGACCAACTTCCGTGACCTCAAGCTTTCTGTCCCATGAACAGTCAAGTTACTTGGGGATACTGTGATTTAGATTGCTGGATCACAGATCAAACATGGAATACTGGAATACTTTTCCTGTAACTACGTTAATAAATGTTTATAGTGAACACTACCCTAAAACCAATAGCATTTAAATCAGTTTTTTGAAGGTCTACAGACTTTTAAGAGATATGCTATCATTGATATGGTTTCTTGTCTCCTGGTCATGCTTCTTACTATGATTAGATCGGTACCCTAATATCATTCTCTTATTCTTCTACCCTGTGTAAAAGAAAAAAAAATCCTCACCCTTTCATAAAAACATGCATAACAGTAAAAACAGGAAACTAAAGTAGTTGCTGAATTCCTTGACCTAGAACCTCATCCAGTTCAAGCTTCTTTGAATCATCCTTTCCCAATATGCAGGGAGAACTCAGATTTTTCTTAGAGCATCTCAGTGGAGATAAAATATAGGCAAATAATTGAATATTCAGTGAATTCATAATAGTCCGTGATAGTTTGTATCCATTAGTTATATTCTAGCTAAAAAGTCCCCAAAGTATATTTTCTGATTATACCTACCTGTTGTACCATCAAAAAGATGGACATTTTGGTGGCAAAGCTGAAAACATTATAGGTTTATGTAAAAATCATAATGCTTCCTAGTTTATTTTTTATTTTTGGCGAGGCAATGGGGTTAAGTGGCTTGCCCAAGGTCACACAGCTAGGTAATTTATTAAGTGTCTGAGACTGGACTTGAACTTGGGTCCTCCTGACTAAAGGTCCAGTGCTCTATCCATTGTGCTTCTTAGCTGCCCTTGCTTCCTAGTTTAAAATGGAAACATTTTCCTGTATCTCAAGGAAGATATATACTAGAAAAGTCTAGCTAGAGATGGGCAAGTGAAATGATAAACAGGAGAGCCTAAAAATTGAAGAGATGACTGAGAACTAATAAAGTAAATCTATGTTCTCTAAATTCAAGAATATTAGAGGGTTGGCTAGGTGGCGCAGTGGATAGAGCACCAACCCTGGAGTCAGGAGTACCTAAGTTTCAAATCCAGCCTCAGACACTTAATGATTACCTAGCTGTGTGGCCTTGGGCAAGCCACTTAACCCCATTGTCTTACCAAAAAAAAAAAAACAAAACCCTAAAATAATAAGAATGTTAGAATGACACAAACCTCTCTATGTTGATATTGATGACATTTATTTTACCATAGAGATAGATTTGGTATAGATTGAAAAAGGTTATTTAAGATCTAGATAAATCCATAGGTAGTAAAATTAATGCCAAGAAAGATGACCGTGCTGTTCTGCTTTTACATTGCTTTCAGAGACATACAAGTTTGAAGGGAAAACTTAAACATGGTCCAGAGTATGTCAGGCAGAATCTGAACCTGTGTTTTGTTGACTAAGATTGGCAACTTTGAACTACATCAAACTGTTTCTCTTAAAAGATATGTATAAGAATATTACATTGTATTCTTCCTTGAATATAAAAGTAAAAATTTTCATTAATTAAGATTAAATATTAATTTAAAATAACCTTGCTAATTTTTTATTTTATTTTTTTGTTTTTGAGGTTTTTGCAAGGCAAATGGGGTTAAATGGCTTGCCCAAGGCCACACAGCTAGATAATCATTGTCTGTGACTGGATTTGAACCCAGGTACTCCTGACTCCAAGGCCGGTGCTCTATCCACTACGCCACCTAGCCGCCCCTAATAACCTTGCTAATTAAGATGGAATCTTAGTAACACTATACCTAAATGAACGTTTCCTCAATTTTTTTTCCCCATCTTACCCAAGTAGGGGGCAAAAACATTACCTGCTTTATGAGCAGCAGCTGCAGGGGCTCTGACATCATCATAGGACTGCCCATCCGTTATAATTACAAGGAAGTTTTTGTTGGGTCCATCCCTCATTGGGCCAAATACATTTCTCACAGTGAAAGAAATAGCATCCCCAGTGGCAGTCCCACCACTCATGTAGCGGATATTCCGAATGACTGCCAAAACATTCTCTTTGGTGGTATAATCGGTGAAACTGAACTCTGTGCGCTGATCATAGGTGAACTGTACTGCAGCAATCTTGGCACCAATATCAGAGATCTCAAAGGTCTTGGCTATGTTGGAGACAAACTCAAGCATAAGACGGAAGTTACTGTCTCCTACACTACTGGAGCCATCAATCAGGAAAGCAATATTAACAGAGTTGTAGCAGGTCTTGCTACACATCATCTGCTCATGGGTACAGAGCTTCTGGACCAGTGGCTTCACATACTTGGTGGTGCCAAACCAACTTGGAATGTGGTAAGAGAAGAAACCATTGCTCCGACAGACAGCCTGACAAGTAGAACAAAACCCATCAGAGAAATCCTCAGGGAAACTCCAAAATTGTTTTTTCTCACAAAAAAAAAATGATCCAATTATGGGGAAAATACCATAAGCTTGTTCAAAACTTAACTGGAAAAGAAGAAAACTATTTCCCTAGAACAGTATTTGAAGTTTCAGTACCAAATCACCAATCTAAACTGACAGGACAGCCCTCCCCTCTCCCAATCACCTTACCTTGTCAACAAAGCCAACATCCTGAACCATCCCCAGTTCTTCAGGTATGGGTTTGGCCACAGAGACAATGAATACATTAACACCAAATTCTCTGGCCACAATGCCAGCTTCCTCTATGTCATCAGAGGGCCAGCCATCAATGAAGACAACCACCACCTTTGGAATGCCTTTTCTCACTCCGTTGTCTGCTGAGAAAAATTTCTGAGCTGTGTGCTTTAAGGCTTTTCCTAAGATTGAAAGGAAAGTACATACTGAAGCAGCCTTCACCAACTGAAGGAACTGATTATCCAGTTACTTGTATCACAGTCTGTCTCTTCTCTTCCTGACTGATGGAGGTAGTTTAATTACTTCCAAAAGACTGCCCTTCAGTCAATTTAATTTTTAAAATTTTATTAAGTGCCTATTATATATGTTCTAGCCTGAACAAAGCTCATGCATGCTCTTTAGAATATGCATTATTCCCATACCACTTCTCATAAATAAGCCTTACTTATTTCAGAGTAATCTTTTATAGTAACACGTAAAATCCTTTGTCCCAATAAGCAAATGACCAGTTAGTTATCCTAAAGTGCTCAATAAAAGTCTATGGAGCAGTTTACAACTAAAACCCTGGCTCATGTTTTTTGAGGCAAGCGTTGGCCCCTCATAATTCTAGTGCCATTCCTCCTTCAATTATTTCCTATTTATTCTTTATCTTGTCATGTATATATTTGTTTTCTTTCCCCTTAGATTGTAAACTCTTTGGGGTGGCGGAGGGGAGAGCTTCTTTTTGTATTCCTGCAGAGGCATACACATCTTTGTTGATTGACCTGTACAGATATAGATAATTACATACTCCTCTTTCAGGGCTGGAGAAAAACAAATAGCAGGAAGAATATTCAGTGATTGTGGTTGTGGCAAAAATGATAATACCAAAAATAATTTATAGAATTAGTGCCTTATAGATTATTAAACTTGCTTTCTTCTGTACACTGGAGAGATGTATGCATGACATGTAACCTAATGACTGTGAACATTCTAAAGAAAAATCCTCAAAGTTGTAAAACAATTTTTTTATCCAAAAAATATTTTGTGACATTTTGTCACAATTGAAAGATGATTTCTCATTGTTACTCAAAAATCCCTATGTCCTGCAACTAAGAGTCTACTCACCTGTATTGGAATTGCCCCCTCTGAAACCCACTTCCTTTATGGCAAACAAAACATCTTTGGCTGAGGTAAAGTTTTTCAGAAAAAATTCAATTTTGGGATGTTCACTAAGGAAAACAAGACAAAAGTTATTCCCAAAAGAATAAATGAAAATATATTCTGAATCTCCTAAATGACTAATAGCAATTTAAATAATACATATGTATGTTATTTCATTTGATTCTCTAAACAGCCCTGTGAGTTAGGTGCCATTATTATCTCCCATCTTACAAATGAGAAAGCGGACTAGGTCCCATAGCTAGTAAAAGTATCAGGAAGTAGCATTCAAACTCATCCATGTTAACTACGACACCTAAGCTACCTAAGCTATTCTAATGTAATTTAAATGTAACTTTAGAGGGGCGGCTAGGTGGCTCAGTGGATAGAGCACTGGCCCTGGAGTCAGGAGTACCTGAGTTCAAATCTGGCCTCAGACACTTAATAATTACCTGTGTGACCTTGGGCAGGTCACTTATCCCTATTGCCTTGCCAAAAAAAAACACCCCAAAAAACCTAAAAAAAAATGTAACTTTAATTAGGCAACACAGATGGAAGATAAAGACCCCCTGGTGCTTATTATTGGAGATAGAAATGTTAGTAATTAGGCAGTTAAGGTTTCAGAGTCCAGGGCTCTAGTTGGAGTAGGTAAAAATCGACCCCCAAGCCAAATCTATCCTTTTTCATTCTGTCCTTTTGAGTTTCTTTTTTTAGGTTTTTGCAAGGCAATGGGGTTAAGTGACTTATCTGAGGTCACACAGCTAGGTAACTATCAAGTGTCTGAGGTCAAATTTGAACTCAGGTCCTCCTGGCATCAGGGCCGGTGCTCTATCCATTATGCCACCTAGCTGCCCCATTTTGATTATCTTTGCCTCTATTCTCCATTTGCACAGATTATTGATAATCATTCAAAAGCTTTGCTGTTTTTTCCCATAATGACATTTTTATTGTAATCCTGACCATTGTCAACATAACATTTCAATATAGAAAGAACAAGAGGCTTACTTAATTTATGGCATTAATGATTGAAAGAGAAGAACCACCAACATTTTGTTTCCCAGCTCTACTGCTGGCAAAATTTGAATCACTTAACATTTAAAAATTAAAGAAATTAATTTAGCCCTTCTTTAAAACTCCAGATTATAACCATCCCTTCTGAATCCCTACCCCCAGACCATGGGCAGCTGTGGCCTCCATCAGCTTTCTCACTTTTAGGTGGGCCTCATCCAAGTAGTAGGTTGAATGGTTGCCATAGTAACAGGTGTTTGTCTACTTGAAATTCATAATCAAATAGGTGTCAAGGACTGGGAAAGATAAGGAAGAAGATCTGTAATCCTGGTTTATGAAGTGGAAGGTTTTAATGTAAAATCTAAGCTTAAGAGGATGAACACTAAGTTGAAGGCACAAATAATTATATCTTAGAGTGGCGGCTAATTCACCAATGACCCATTGAAGAGACACAGAGGAGTGGAAAAGCTCAAAAGTTCATTTCTAATCTCTTAAATTGCTATGCATTTTAAAGATTAGTCAAATCTATCAAGGTTATGAATTCTGGGATTGGTCTAGCTCTCAGAGATGGCCAAAGTTTATACTTGGATGATTCCATGCCTCTATAGTTTCCATTTATGCACTGGCATGTGGACCTTCCTAGCCTCCAATTTGGCAGTCCTAGAAATGCAAAAGCTTTGTATTTATTATTTTTATTTATCTTCGTATTTATTTGGAAAAACAGATTCTGCTCTAATACCTCATTGTAGCGTGGAAGTCATAATGGATTCTTTAAGGCTATGGCAGTATAATATATAGTACAAGGGCAATGGTATTAACACTGAGATCAGAGGATCAGGATTCACATCCTGCCTCTATCACTGACTACCTGGATGACCTTGGGCAAGTCATTTCAAGCTCTTTGGGCCTCAGTTTCCTCATCTATAAAATAAGAATTTTAGATTATTGTTGTATGGTTATTTCAGTTGTGTCCAACTCTTCCATGACCCACTTAGCAAATATGCATGAGTGGTTTGTCATTTGTTTCTCCAGCTCACTTTACAGGTGAAGAAACTGAGGCAAATAAGATTTAAATTACTTGCCTAGTGCCCCATAAAGAATGTCTAAGGCCAGATTTGAACTCAGGAAGATAAATCTTCCTAACTCCAGTTCTGGAACTCTCACCCAGTGCATGAGTACTTAAGAGAAATGGTAATTATCCCAATTCCCTATAATTTCATCAAAAATGAATCATACCTTGATTTCTCTTTAATGACAGGGTTACTATCAATCACAGAAATTACCTGATATACAGTTGACCTAGATTTTACCAAAGCATTCAATAGAATCATGATTTCAAGTGAGAAGGGACCTCCCAGGTCATCTAATATAAGCAATACCTAAACAACATACCCAAGTGTGATCAGCCTTTGCCTTAGAGATCCCAGATGCCATCCAGTCCAACCTCTACCTTTTGATAATAATGTCTGTCCATCATCAATTAAAGTTACATTTTTTAGGTTTTTTTTTTTTGGAAAGCAATGGGGTCAAGTGTCTTGCCCAAGGTCACACAGGTAATTATTAAGTGTCTGAGGCCCAATTTGAACTCAGGTACTCCTGACTCCAGGCCGGTGCTCTATCCACTGTGCCACCTAGCCGCCCCTCTGTCCATCATTCTTGAAGAAAGCCATATCAGGTAGGTTGATATCATGACAAGCAAGGGAATTAGATTTGAGTGAGGGAGAGATGTGCTAAGTCACTAGTCTCACTTTCACCTCCAGAGTCACCTGGGTCCAGTGGCCAGGTATGAATCAGGATGACTGGAGATGGCCCTGGATGCAAGGCAATCAGGGTTAAGTGACTTGCCCAAGGTCAGATAATGTTGAGTCTGAGGTGGGATTAAAGCTTCCAATCTCCTGACTTCAAGGTCTGCTGCCTCCAAGGCCAGTGCTCTATCTACACCACCTAGCTGGCATATAGATAAGGCATGAGGAGATCAAGTGATTTGCCAGGTTCTCACAGGTAGGACACATTAGAGATGCCTTTGATTTTTAGGTTCAATGACTCCATAGCTAGTGTCCTTTTCATTTATCTCATGCTGTCTATTGACCTGAAGATCCCTGCAAAGAAGGAAGGAGTCTCCTGTTTCCCAAGGCAGCATTTTTTTTTAAATAAAAGTTCTTGCTAAATTTGCTTTAATACAACTTTAACCCATTACTTCCAATTAGGACAATACAGAGCAAATGTCAAAACCTTTCAATTCCTTAAAAATAGGTATCATGTCCTTTTCTCTGCCAAATAATTTCTTCTTTCTTGGTTCTCTCACTAATCTTCATGAGCCCAACACTCTTCATCATTCTAGTTGCATTTCTCTTTCGTTCACCAATGTTCATTCTAAATATAGAAGCATGATATTCCAGATATAGTCTAACTAATCTGAATGCACCTGTACCTTGGCTCTAGATACCATGTGTCTCTGAATGAAGTCTCAAGAGTTCGTTGGCTTTCTTAGCTTTCCTATTATTTACTTGTATTGAGTTTGTAGTTCTCTAAAACCCCTAACTCTGAGGTTCTCAGTCTTTTTGTTTTCCTCTGACAGTCTGGTAAAGCCTTTCTCAGAAATAAGTTTTTAAATTCCCAAAATGAAATATGGAAAATTACAAAGGAAACCAATTATTGAAATAGTTATCAAATTATTTTATTTTATTATTATTTTTTAAGACTGATTCTCCCTATCTTGTCCAGACTGGAAGTGCAAAGGCTTCTTACAGACTAAATCCTACTACTAATCATCATGGAAGCTTTGATCTGTTCTGTTTCTGACCTGGGTCATGTCACCTTTCATTATGGAATTTGGCCACCTCCTCTTGGAGCTCACTATATTGGTGCTAGATGTATGGAGACCCAATCAGCATACTTACTGCAGCTCAGAATTCCCAAACTCAACTAATTCACCAGTCTCAACTTCACCAGTAACAGGAATTATGTGTGTATGCTATCTTGCAGTTTTCAAAATAGATATTTAAAAAAACAAGTTTACACATCCCTTCCTTAGACCTTTTTCATAAGAACTTTTATCTAATCATACTTCTCTACTTTGACAAAGACTCTTGCAATATTTTTTGTCCATAAGATGGAAGAGTACAGACTAGAAAGCTAGTATGGCAAGATAGGTTGAATATATAAAATAATAAATAACAAAATAATGTGACTATATTAAAATCTAAGTAGTAGAGATTAACAGATCACTGTCACCCTCAGAAATCTCAGTGAAATGACTGAAGATCTGTGACCCTTATCTAAGCAGTTTAACATTTTTTAATCAATGTCTTCAATTAAGTCATAAATAACATGCTCATTGAATTTGCCAATTCTTTAAAGTCAATTTGAGTAGTTAATATATTAGATCACAGATATGACATCCAAAATATATCTTGATATGCCAGAATTAAGGGCAGAATCGAATAAAATAAAATTCAATAGGGGTAAGTAGGAGTAAAATTCTATATCTTTTAAAAATCAGCTTTGGGGAGGCTAGGTGGCGCAGTGGATAAAGCACCGGCCCTGGAGTCAGGAGTACCTGGGTTCAAATCTGGTTTCAGACACTTAATAATTACCTAGCTGTGTGTCCTTGGGCAAGCCACTTAACCCCATTGCCTTGCAAAAAACAAAATCAGCTTCATCAGAGTCTTCTCATTTAGGGTTTAAATCATTTTTTATAATTGGTCTTAATGATAATAGTTGAAAATCATACCTATATTCAACTAAATGCAATTAATATTAAGTATAGATTTCTCTTAGCTAGAAATCAAATATCCTCATATATGAATCTAATGATAGACTGGAATTATTGAAGTATGAGAGAAAAATATCTAGTACTCATAAGATAACAAGATGGTCAGATATATGAACACACCTGATAGTATGGGAAGCAAACAAATCATGTACAACACTGTGAAGAAACTGGAGGTTTTTAACACATACACACACACACACACACACACCCAAAGGCCTACATACATACATACATACATATATATATATATATATTTCCTCTGACACAGTGCTTAGCACACAAAGAAGTGTTTAAGAAATCCTTGTTGACCCACTGACTCTTGAAATTACTTTGAATTACTATGGACAATCTTTGTATTTACTTATTTGCATGTATATAGTGCAAATGTGTGTGTGTGCGTGTGTATATACACACACGTATATATCTACATCCATCTCTATATTTATATTTTGTATATGTATATATATGTATATAAAATGCAGAGTAATACAAACATGCACACGCAATTTGTATTCCCCCCCAAGGTAAACTCCTTAAAGGCAGGGGCTATTTTGTTTTTGTCATTGTATATCTAGTGTCTAGAATAGTTCCTCGTATAAAGGAGGAACTTCACGAATGTTTGAAGAATTTATTTGACTGCCCACAGTCCTTCATCTATGGTTTCCAATTTTGAGAGGTCATTTGTTCTATCATTCAAGTCTCCTGACATTTTGAAATAGAAGTACCTGGCTTGAACAAGTCCCACATGCGGTCCTTCTGTTCCAATCCCCAACATCAGAGCCACTTTTCCAACAAAGTTCTTCTGTAAGTTAAATCTGCGCTGTCCAATATTAAAGCTTCCATCAATCAGAAAGGCAATATCTGCCTTACAATCTGCAAAAAACCCCAAAACAAGTAAGTTCAATCAGCAGTCCTAGAAAGACAAGAACTAAGTCTGGATGAAGTTAAAAGTCTTAGCTCAACTTACCTTTGTTACCAGCCTTTTTGTCAGGTGTCTTCTTCTGTCGTTTACCTGCAACACAGGAAGCACCCAACACTATGACCAAAAGGAGGGAAGAAAGTTCCAAAGTGGAAAACTGAAGCAAAGAGAGGCATCAATATAAAGACCATCCTTCTTAAACAGATTAATCTATTTTTTTGGATTACTTTCAGAAGCAATATCTCCACTAAAGAAACTAGAAATCAGGAAGCAATATTTCCACCAAACAAATTAGAGGAAGTCAAGTCCCTAAAGTTTAGCTTGCTGTATCTCCAATCCAGAGAGATAGAGACTTCTAGAGATAATTAATTCCTGTTAAGGCCAATGAGAAGACTTTGATAAAGAGGTTGGAGACCTTGTCAGGAGGGAGAAAAGCAAAAGAAACGATCTCATTTTCACTTCTCTGAGATTGAATTTTCTCAACTGAAAAATGAAGAAGCACATTGTAAACTTTAAGGCATAATTTTATGGGAGTTTTTATTATCATTGTTATTTCTTCTCTCAAATTCTTTCATTTCCCTTTTATGGCTTTAAATCTATAAAAGTCTTAGTAATCCTTCAACAAATCAAGCAATTATGAAACTCCTGATATGTATTACACCTGTGGCACAAAGAATAAAATAATTCCTGGTCTGAAGGATTTTAAATTCTTCTGGAAAAATATAACTTATACATAAATATTAAGTGCAAAGTAATTTCATAAAAACTAACATCTGGGAAGGTGAAAACCTCTACTATAATAAATTTAACAATGTTAATTAACTAGTCAACAATGATGAATTTAGACAATTGAATAAGGGTATTCCATGGCTTCTTTTTCTTTACCTAGGAAGAAAAGTCAAGGAGAATATGGTGAAAGAAAGGATTTCATGGTCATAGGTTTAGAGCTATTTAGAAACCATTGAGTCAAAAAAAAAAAGAAACCATTGAGTCCAACACTTTTATTTTACAGACAGAAACTGAGGTTCAGAGAGTGAATGCCTTAGTCACACAGGTAGTAAATAATAGAGGCATGGTTAGAATTCATGCCTTAAGACTACAAATCACTACTTTTTAACTGCACTAGGAGCTCACAACACACTTGCTTCTTCTACTGGATAAGACCAAGGAGTGGTGATATAGTGAACAGTCATTTAATGCAACAACAAAATCCAATATATTTGTTTAACAGCTCTTTAACATCATGACAAACAATTAAAAGGCTGATTGACTCTCAATTATTAAAATAGACTTATTTCCACTTTTCAAATTTTGAGAAGATTGAGAAGATAGATTCCATGCTTCATACCTGCTGGTGGACGTGCTGTGGACACTGCCCGTCCTGTGGCTTCCAGAGCTCCACTTTTGCCTTCTGTTAATAAAAGACAATTGATTTTTTCATCCCTTTGTCATCACCATAAGAGGTTAAGGAATATAGTTCAGGACTAAGACCGAGAAGGATCCAGGGCTGGTAAACCCTGAAAGTTGATTGCCCATGGGAACAAACTGTGACCTTTCATCTGTGAAAGGCCAAACCTGACCCTCATTGAACAGCAGGAAAACAAATCTCACTAGTTTCCAAGTCTACTGTTATTTATCTAGTTGGTCTATATTTCTACTAACACTGAGCCAGTCCTCTAAAATCAGATGGAAAAAGTAAAAAGATGCAGAAGTTAAAAAACAAACAAACCTCTTTTCTCCTTTCACACACTTTCTACCAGAATGAGCAGCAGATCAGATGATACAATAACTGACATCAATTGATGACTTCAGTCTTTGGGACAAACAACATAACTAAAGATGCTGACTTTTAAGAAAGGTAGACAATGTTTCTGCCCTAGTGCCACTTTTTTGTTTTCAAAGAAAAGGAAGCTAGTTGCACCTACTGGACACTGTGAAAGATGAGGACCATCGGGTCAGGGTTTGAGACTGGATGCCATTGGAAGCTACTGAAGAATAGTTTTCCCGGCCAGGTAGACCATAGACCCGCACAGCCCCTCCTGAGCTGGTGATTACCCCCCTGAAACATAATAATAATAATAATAATGATAATAATAATAATAATAATAATAGGTTGAGCAGCAATTAAAACTCACATCTGAGATCATAGGATCATAGATTTGGAGCTGGAAGGAACCTCAGAGATCTACTCCAACCTTCTCATTTTATAGATGGGGAAACTGAGCCTCAGAGAAGTAAAATGACTTGTCCAGTAAGTAGAAGAGTCAGGATTTGAACCTAGATCCTCAGACTACATATCGAGCACCAGAGGATATTTTCCAAAACCTTTATAATAGCTCTCTGGACTGGACCACAGCACCCTTGCATCTAAGTTAAAAGGCAAGATGATGGAATGGAAAGACTTAAGAGTCAGAAGCCCTGAGTTTTAGTGATGACCCTGATGTTTACAAGTCATGTGGCCATGAGAAAATTACTCAACCTCTCCACACCAGAGTTTTTTCATGAGTGAAACAGAGGAAAATAATGCCTGTACTACCTACTTTTTTGAGGTTATACAGCATAAATAAGGAGTTTTATTATCTGCATATTTGATAGGCATTGTGACATAGAAAAAAATGGTACCATTCAGGAAAAACTCAGTTTAAGACCTGCCTCTGACCATGGGGAAGTCACTTAACTTCTGTAGGTCTCAGTTTCCTCATCTGTAAAATTCAGGATCTATCTTACAAAGTTATTGTGATATTTAAATGAGGTAACAAAAGTAAATGCAAATGACAGTTACTATTTATCATGAGGCAAGGAAATTCGTGTCTCACTAATTCAGACAAAGGAGCCATCTAAAGATTCTCTCAATGTCTGTGTCTTATTTGTTTCAGCTGTTTAGAGTTGAAATAAACTATCTCTGGGGAAATATTCCCTCTTAATTTCTTGGGTACCAATAGGCATAAACGGGAGTGGGGGACACTACTTTCTGATTATTTCTCAGAACTATCGTGTTCATAAATATCTCGATAGAACCTTCCAAGATGTGCCCTTGAACCACAGGATTCTGGACTTTGTTAAAAATAAATTAACAGGGCCATAGTCATTCTTCAGCTTACCATCACTATAGGGAACTACATCAAATTTTAGAATAAAAGGAGCCCCACAATAGAAGGGACCCCAACAGGAAATAAAATCTGTCTTTTAGTCAAGATGACCATGTCAGGAGGATATTGCTTCTTTTTGTTTTTAAAGCTCTTTAAAAAGCCTCCCAATTATTTTTTTCATTTTGTTTTATTCCTTTTAAGGTTTTGAGGTTAGGCAAGAATGCTTTAAAAAGTTGGTTATCTCCTACAACTAAAATTGGCAAAAGTAATAATGTGACAGTAGGAGATGGATAAAACAGTCATTCCTGCTCTGATGTGATCACTAGGCTTACCTGTGAATAGCAGCTCCACAGATGCTTGAAAGAGAAGCATAGACTATGTTCCCAAAGACATAGAAATCTCGGAGAAGACACCCCCCTGGGCAAAGGACATCAGCTTTCTCCTTCCTGATATCAAGTCCTCTTGTAAAGCATGTGATAGCAATAGGAGCTAAAGAAAAAGAAGGGGATACAACCAGCCCCATGATTTCTTTGTAGTCACTATTTTTCTACGCCCTTTTTTTAGTCCAGAAATAACTGAACTTTGGCTAAGCTTGGTCCCTAAGAAAAGATAAGAGAAGGTACAACTCTGCTGATTTTTTTTGGTTTCATTTTGTCAGAAATGGTGGGTGAGTAATGTAAAGTATTAGACTTTGAATATGCTAGCTAATTTTGCCAATTTTTAAAAACTCATTTAATTTTGCTGAAAGGTACAAAACTCTGGGAGAGGGAAGGAAGAGGGAAACTTTGAGAAATATGGGTTATATAAAAACAAAAAAATCAATAAAATTATTGTTTTTAAGGGAATTTAGAGGAGAGGAGGAAGGATACTTAGGGAATGTAGAAGAAATAAAAACTATATCAATAAAATGTTTTTAATACATATTTTGGCTTAGTTCTCTACTAAAGTTTAGATTTTTAGTAAGGTCAAGTAGTACCTTCCCCAAGTTATGAGTCTCTTCTGTTATAAAAATTCTGATCTGTGTATTTTTTTTTTTAGGGCTGGTTTAAAAATCATGGACAGATGTGTTCAGGATGACCTAAAAACTTTGGTCCAAGATAAAGCATTATTAGTCATAAAAATGGACAGTCTTAACTTTTATAAAAGTGGAAAATTTACAAATTCTATTTTGCAAGTGTAACCTTCAAAAGATTACATAAATAAAATTGTTTTTCAATGATTCTACAACTAAATGTTTATATGTAGACAATCTGAACAAGAAATCGGGTAGTGCTCTGGTTTTAAATTACTATTTCTATAACTACTCCCAGAAACTGTATACACATATTAAAAAAAAAAAAGCTAACCAACTCTATGTATTTATATAAGTCAAATAATAAATAAAATTTTCTTCTCTAACATGAAACAGAGAGTTGTAATAGGGCATAAGGATGGAGGGCTAGTCTTGGGATTTTAGAAGACCTAGGTTCAAGTCCTATCATTGACACATATTTTCACTAGAATCATAGACAAGTCCTTTAATCTCTCAATTCCCAAGCAACTTTCTAAGATCTGTATGAATTAGAGACGAGTTGCTGCTCAGGACTGGCAAATGGGTTTCCATTCAAAGCATTCTGAGCCTCTAGACCAGGGATGGGGAACCTTTTTTCTACCAAGGACCATATGGATATTTATAACATCATTTACTTGACCTATCGGGTCAAACATTTAATTAATACATCCCTTAAAAAGCTTCTAGATTTATTGAATTATGAATCCTACCTGGGGTTACTGTGGGAGTGTCAGACCATGGGCCTTTTATTGTTGGCAGACCAGATATTCCCCAACCAGCTCAAGTCTAAGTCTAGACTCTAGAATCTAGAGGCAGCTAGGTGGCACAATAGAGACAATGTTGGACTCAGAGTAGAGAAATCGTGAATTCAAATGTGACTTCAGAAACACAGTTAATGTGACCCCATCTGTAAAATGAGGTGAATACTAGTGCCTATCTTCCAGGGTTATTGTGAGGATAAGATGAGATGATATTTGTAAGCTGCTTTGCATATTATAAAGTGCTATATAAATGCAAATTATTATTATACTGATTAAATTGCAGGTCTAGGTCAAAAATATGATACAAAAATCATGCTCCACATGATATATGAAAAAAAATCACCATCAAGAAAAATATCAGGAATGCAAGAACAACTTTTTAAACTTGCTAAAATACAAATTGAAAAACTTATGTAAATATCACATTTAGAATGAATGGTAGCCAGTGATGTATCACATGTATGCAACTGAGAAATTTCAACAACAGATTCTGTTAAATTTACACTAGAGATAGTTCTATTAAAATATGTACATGGTTTTTAGGGTCAATAATGCTCAATTTAGTACTGTACATTCTTCAGCATTCTTTGGAAAATCTGCCAAGACCTCTTGGATCTAGAATTAAGAAGTAAAAGTCTTCCCATAAGGAGGTTTAACCAGGACATAAGAAAACACTGTCCTAGCAAAGATTCATATCAAATGCTACTTTATTAGCAAGAGAAAATGAATGTTCTTACACAAGAATCCAATAGTCTCAAAGAGACTTATCTCACTGATGTCATATAATTAGACTGGAAATCATCATCTTTTACATGTTTCGAGAGGGAGAACAAAATTTGATCAAAATTCTCTATCTCCCACCATCCTTTCTAACCTCACTGTTACCTCACAATACTTATCTTTCTTGAAGGAAACCAAATAATAATACATTTATAAACTGAATCCCATTTGTAAAATCCGGTAACAACAAAATTCCAAACAAACCAAAAAATTCCAAAAACACAAGGTTAGAAAAATATATTTTCTATAGTATGATATTTATCCCAAAGGGTTACCTCTAGACGGAAGACAAATAAATGAAGGTTGATTGCAATTTGTGCCCCACCTGACCCATGCTGTACACTCCCACTGGAACCCAGTTTTGAGGCAGAGTTGAGATAGGCAGTCAGTAGATTCTATGTTACAATCCATAAAAGGAGATAACTTTTTCCTCATTCTGACTTAAGAAAATCAAAACACCTAAAATTGGAAGGGGTCTATCGCCTAACAAAATTCTATCTACAACACCGATGACAGCTTCTATTTGAACACCTCTAGCAGTGAGAAACTCTACTTCACCTGGCAGCTTAGTCTATTTCTTAAAGCAAATTTTTCACTATACTGAACCGAACCAAAACCAAACTCTCTAAAATTTCAACCCATTACTTCTAGTTCTATCCCTCGAATTTAAGGAAGAAATCGAATAAATGTTCAGGACAACATTTCAAGTACTTCAAGATGACTATTCCCTCCTCTCATCTTCCACGTCCCTCCTCAATTTCCACCGTTAGGATACATACCCTCATTTCTACAACTGACCCTCTTAAAGATGGTTTCCAGTGCCTTCACCATCACTATTGTCCTAAATAGGATTGTTTCAGCTTCTCAATATCCTTTTGAATGTGGGACCAGAGGTTAAGTGGTCCTTCTGATTTGACTTAAGACCATCATCTCTCTGGAGACTTGCCTCTGGTACATCTCAATCGTCAACTTTTTTTTCAGTGAACTTTTTAGAGCTCTCCACCCCCCAGTTCCTTAACACTTACCTTCTCCATCTTAGGGCCCCAGGTGGAGGAACCACCCCTAGAGCAGCAGGGCTGGGAGAAAGAACCCCTGAGTACTGAAAAAGTGGCAGAACTGGAAGTACGACCCTATTGGGAACCACAGGACCAACTAAGGTGTAGGTTGAACGAGCTTCAAAACAAGTACAGAGGCAGATATTCCGATAAGGTGAGCAAATTGGTAAGCAGCCTCAACACGCTCGTTTCTTTCCTTTCCCCCCCAAGACAACCCTTGGGTAATTCATTCCTCCCAAAAGGCTGGCTGGCTTAAGGAGGTTCAAGGTCAGGTCCTGGGGATTGGCTCGGGCTCCTGCGCATCGCTCCCACTGAGAGACCGGAGTGGTGTCAGCCCCCCACTGCAGCCCACATCACCCCATTGCCTCTGGCCAGAGGCTGAACTCACCGGCACCCTCGCAGCTCACGGGTCCCGGCAGGAAGAAGTAGCCACCTGTACAAAGGAGAGAAGGAGTCCTGGAGAGCAGCCGCGGCTCAGGGCTCTCTCCCCTTGCTTCTTCCCATGCCACTAGCCTGCCGAAGTCAAAGCAGAGGCTGGAAGCAACCTCGGGACTGGGTATCGGGGAAAGGGGGAAAGAATGAGAGGTGGAGGGACTCTGGGAGACAGGACTGAGGGGGCACTGATAACCCGCGAGTTACTCACCGAGGCAGAGAACGGAGATCCAGGCCGGGGACATGGTGGTCCGGGATGTTCAGACCTGGAAGGACAGAGCAGAGCAGGGATTTCTGTGCGTTACCATGGCTCCCGAAGGACAGCCTCAGAGCACTCCGAGGACCTCTCCCCCTAGGGCGGCCCCCACCCAGACCACCTCAGCCTCTGCCCACCCCGAACCTCCGGGCTCCGCTCTGCCCACGCTGCCGCAGCTCCAGGGATTTGGGGTCTCCCCCTGCCCCCCTCGCTCAGCTGCCCGGAGTGCTCGGGACTCCTTCGCAAATCCCGACTCCATTAGGCTGCAAGGGAGAGGAGGGGGCGGCTGGCTCTGCCAGTTAGGGGCTCGTCTACCTTCCGTGGAAGGTGCAAAATCCAGAGCCTGCGGATTATAACGGACCTGGAAGAAACTGGGCGGGGATGGAGGGGAGGCACCCAGGTTAGGCAAGGGGGGACCCGACGTGGAGGCAGGGAGGTAGGCAAGGGAGAAAGAAAGCGGGCGGACGGACGGACGCCGCAGACACACGCTTCTTCACCTGCTCGGGTGCTCCCAGGTCCGGTGTGCACCAGTGCGGAGAGCCCCGGCGCCCGGGTCCGCTATAAAGAGTCTTCTGCGCGCATGGGCACTGGGCCGGGGGCAAAGAGGGGATAGAATTGGGGGAGGGCCTTGAGGGGAAGGAGGGGGCTGCGTGGGGGAGCTGGGATGCCCCTCGGGACTGGGCGGCGGCGGCAACGCCAGCCTGGTCCCCCCAGCTCTGTCTCCTCCCTCTTACCCTGGGGACTTGCCCGCGGTGAGGCCAGGCCGGAGGCGCCTACTGGCCGCGGGGTGCCCAGTAGCCCGGGGAGCCCAGGGGGCTCAGGCAAGGGTCACCTGGCCTGGGCCCATCCTCCCTGCTGGGCAAGTCGGACATAAGGAGCCAGCTACCAAAAGGTGGACACCTCCATCCTCCTCCCCGTTCCCCAAGGGACCCCCCCCCCCCGAGGGTGGACACGGGGACGGAGGGGGATGGAGGGGAGGCCACAGACAGAAGCTGGGCCGGAGATGCCAAGGGCTCGGAGCAATGTGTGGGAGCGGAGAGCAGGCAAAATGCGCTGGGCTCAAGTACCCAGCCTTGCCTTGCGTTTCATTGTGATTGAGAGGAAAGCAAGCCGCGCGCAGTTGAGCCGGTGATAAAAGCCAGGGTCACATTACCAACCCCCGCTCCCACCCCACTCCCACTCCCACCCCCACTCCCACTCCCATTCCCGGCTATTCCCCAGAGAGCAAGTCAGCATTTGATAAAGTGGAGGGTGGGATTTCACCAGATCCAAAAACCTGTTCTTTTTTTATTTCTCTAAAGAGAAGGCAGCAACTATGAGCCATGCTTAGGGCCAGCCCTGCTTGTCAAGCCTTACTAGAGAACTTGAACCTTGTTGCCTGGCAATTGGACACAATGTTTGATAATATGCTTATTATCATAATAGCTGACTACCATTGAGAGGGGAAAGAAATGTACATATATATACAAAATAAATAGGTAGTTTTAGGGAAAAGGGCCCTAGATCTGGGAAGGGGGACTTAAGCAGAGGTTTTGTATAAAAACTGACAATTGAGCTGAGTTCTGAGAGAAGCAAATACTCTGAGACGGAGCAGGGATGTGGGGAGAGAAGGTCGCAGGTGAAGCAAAGCTGAGCCTCACTCTGATTGCTAAGGGTTGAGTGCATCTACCTGGCCTCACCTCTGACTGCAAAAGCTCGAGCGCATACACCTGGCAGTCAGAGGCGAGGCACAGCTCTGCCGCACTGGCCGCCCTCCTCGCCGCCAGTCCCTGGGAGCTGAGGTGGAGTATCTTCCCAGCATCGGGAAAAGGCATCGCGAAGTCACGGACATAGGAGAGCTGGGACTTTTGATGTGAAGAGAAGCAAGTAAACCAGTGTGGCTGCTGAAAAATATGTTCGTTGGCTGGAAAATGAGGAAGGAGCCTGGTTGAGTAGGTTGTGACAAACGGATCAGGATGTATTTTATATTAGAAGAAATGGGGAACTATTGGAATTTCTTGAGTTTGGGAAGGAGGGGTTGTTAAAAAGATCAACCCTGCACTTTAGGAAAATCTTTTGGGCAAGCAACTAGCTTGGATTGAGCTTAGGTCAAATAGACTGTTTTCTTTTTTTCCTTTATTTTCTTTTTAATTTATGGAATAAAACAAGAATTTTCATAACCTAGTAAACTAAAAAAGATGACCCTACGTGAAACTGCAAATCTATTATGTACAACTTGCTATTCCCTTTAAATATATAATAGTTATCTTGTAAATTTCTTTTACTTTTTCCCTCCCCAGAGGTAAAGATATATATATATATATATATATATGTATGTATAAACACATATGAAAAATCATTCTATATGTCTGTGTATCAATTCTTTCTCTGGCTGTGAGAGCATCTTCCTTTATATGTTCATTGCAGTTAATTTGGGTATTTATAATAGTCAAAATGACTAATTTTCTCAAAGTTGATCTTTTTTTAATTTTCAATTTTTCATTCTTTTTTCAATTATATTTAAAGATAGTTTTCAATATATGTTTTTGTGGTTTTCTCCCTTTCCCCCTACAATCATGTTACACATATTTCCATATTAGTCAAGCCATAAAAGAAGAATCAGAACAATGGGGAAAAAACTATGAGAAGGAAAAAGCAAAAATAACAGATTTTAAAAAATTCTGAAAATTGTATGTTTTGATCTGCATTTAAATTCCATAGTTCTTTCTCTGGATGTAGATGGCTTTTAGAATTATCCTTGCTGTATTGCTGAGAGGAGCTGAGTCTATCATGGCTGATCATCTCAAAATGCTGCTGTTAAGATGTACAATGTTCTCTTGGTTATGCTCATTTCACTGAGCAACAGTTCATGTGAGTTTTTCCAGGTATTTCTGAAATCCACCTGCTCATCATTTCTTATTGAGCAATAATATTCCATTATATTCATAAACCACAGTTTGTTCAGACATTCTCCAATTGATGGACATCTCCTCAATTTCCAATTCTTTGCCACTTCACAAAGAGCTGCTATGAATATTTTTTGTATGTGTGGGACTTTTTCCTCTTTTTTATGATCTCTTTGGGGTAAGACCTAATAGTGGTATTGCTGGATCGAATGTAGTTTTATTGCTCTTTGGGCATAGTTCCAACTTGCTCTCCAGAGTACTTGGATCAGTTCACAACTCCACCAACAGCATATTAGTGTCCCAGTTTTCCCACAAACCCTCCAACATTTATTATTTCCCCTTTCTGTCATATTAGCCAATCTGTTATATGTGAGGTGGTACCCCAGAATTGCTTTAATTTCCTTTTCTATAATTAGTAGTGATTTGGAACATTTTTTCATGTGACTATAGATAACTTTAATTTCTTCATCAATAGACTGTTCATATCCTTTCACCATTTATCAATTGGGAAATGACTTGTATTCTTATAAAATGTGCCTTTCTTCTCTATATATTTTAGAAATGAGGCCTTTATCAGAAACACTGGCTGTAAAAGTAGTTTCTGCTTTCCTTCTAATCTTGGTTGTATTGATTTTGTTTGTGCAGAAACTTTTCAACCTAATATAATTAAAATTATTCATTTTGCATTTCATTCTGTATTTCTTCTTTGGTCATAAATTCTCTTTATCTCAATAAATCTAAGTAAATGATTCTTTGCTTTTCTAATTGGCTTATACTATCACCCTTTAAACCTACATCATCAAAGTGGTTCTTAAAACAATATTGCTGCTACCATATACAACATTCTCTTGGTTCTTACTCATTTTGTTCTTCATTATTTTGTGCTAAATAGGCTCTTTACAAATTTGGACAAGGGATGATGAGGACCTGAACTGGTATAGTGATTGTATTAAGTAAGAGGAGAAAAAGGGACTTTCTTTTAGAGGTGTTATTATAGAAATGGTAAAAATTGGTGATTGATTGGATTTCAATTGGGTATCAATCCAATTGAAAATGAGAATTCAAGGATAACTAGAAAGAAGATTATATCTTTGACAATAATATGACATTCAGAAGACAGTATAAGATAGTGAATTCTGTTTTATACATACAGAATTAGGGATACCTATTGGATTTCTAGTTTGAACCACCCATCAGACAATTAGAGCCATTTTTTTATTTTCAATAATTAATATACTTTTTATTATATATTTTATTTGTTTTCAATTATATACAATAGTAGTTTCTACCTATCATTTTTTGGTAAGGTTTTGAATTTTATACTTTTTCCCCCCTTCCCTCTCCCTTTCCCCTCCACAGAAGACAATCTGATAGGCTTTACATTGTTTCCAAGCTATGCATTGATCAAAATTTAATGTTTTGAGAGGAAAAAAAACTTATCCTTGAGGAAAAAATAAAATACTAGAGATAGCAAAATTATGTAGAACACAAGTCAACTTTTTTTTTTTAGGTTTTTGCCAGGCAAATGGGGTTAAAGTGGCTTCCCCAAGGCCACACAGCTAGGTAATTATTAAGTGTCTGAGACCAGATTTGAACCCAGGTACTCCTGACTCCAGGGCCGGTGCTTTATCCACTGCGCCACCTAGCCGCCCCACAAGCCAACTTTTTTTTTTTTTTAAATTGAAGGTAATAATATTTGTTCTTTGTGTAAACTCCATAATTCTTTCTCTGGAAACAGATGGTATTTTCCATCACAGATAACCCTAAAATTGTCCTAAATTATTGCAGTGATGGAATGAGCAGACCATTAAGGCTGATCATCACCCTATGTTGTATAATGTTCTGGTTCTGCCCATCTTGCTCAGCATCAATTCATGCAAGTCTTTCCAGGCTTCTCTGAATTCCCATCCCTCCTGGTTTCTAATAGAACAATAGTGTTCCACAACATACACACACCATAATTTGTTCAACCATTCTCCAATTGATGGATATCCCCTTGATTTCCAATTCTTTGCCACCACAAACAGAGCAGCTATGAATATTTTTGTACAAGTGATATTTTTACTCTTTTTCATGATCTCTTCAGGGTACAGATCCAGTATAGGTATTGCTGGATTCAAAGGGTATGCACAGTTTCATTGCCCTTTGGGCATAATTCCAAATTGCTCTCCAGAAAGATTGGATCAGTTCACAACTCCAATGCATTAGTGTCCCAGATTTCCTACATCCCTGCCAACAATGATCATTGTCCTTTCTGGTCATATTGGACAATCTGAGAGGTGTGAGATGGTACCTCAGAGATACTTTAATTTACATTTCAATTAGATCAATTTTCAAGGGCACTGGAGAGAGAAAAGGTAGAATCTGTAGATCTAGGAGACATCATGGTATTCATCAAGTGAAGGAGTATAGAGGGGAAAAAAAAGGGAGGAGTGCTCACGTCAAAATACTGAGGTACTTTCATAGCTAGTGAGCAAAAGAAACAGTTGTGGTCATATAGGCAGCAGGAGAACTAGGAGAGAACAAAGTCAGAAAAACCCAGAGAGAGGAAAGTACATAGGAGAAAAGAGAGGGTGATCAACAAGAGTCAAATGCTACAAAGAGGCTAAGAAGGGTGAGAACTGAGAAAAAGAGGTCATTAGAATTGAAAATTAAGAGATTACTGGTTATTTTAGAAAAAGTAGCTCTGGTTAAGTGATGCACTTTGATGCTAGATTGCAGTGGGTTTAGAAGAGGGAGGAAAGAGAAACTGTAGATAATTTTTCCTAAGGAGTTTTGTTGAGAAAGAGAGTAGAATAAAGGGGTAGCTAGGTGATTACAGTGGATAGAGTGCCAAGCCTTGAGGCAGAAAGACTTATGTCTTTGAGTTCAATTAGGGCCTCAGACACTTCTGAGCAGTGTCACTCTGGGCAAGTCAGTTAACTCTGTTTGCCTCAGTTTCCTCTTCTGTAAAATGAACTGGAAAAAGAAATGGCAAAACACTCTAGTATCTTTGCCAAGAAAACCCCAAATGGGATAATGAAGAGTTGGACACAGTTGAAACAACTAAACAACAACAACAACAACAACAACAAATGACTGTTGTCTCTCCTGACAGAAAATTAGTTTTTTGAGGGTAGGAACTATTTTGGTTTTATCTTTATAGCCCCAGTGCCTGAATATAGCAGATGTTTAATAAATACTTGCTGAAAAATTAATATCTAAAGAACATTATCTATTTGCAAGTTTATGAGTTCCATAATTTTTCTACCCCCTTTTCTATCTGAGGCCAAATTTGAACTCAGGTACTCCTGACTCCAGGGCTGGTGCTCTATCCACTGTGCCACCTAGCTGCCCCTTCATTAATTCTTAATCTGGAGGTGGATATAGCATGCTTTGTCATAGGTCTTTTGGATTTGTGATTGATTGATTGATCATGTTTTTCTTCCCAAGTTTTTCTGAAAGGAGATGTCCTTCATAATTTCTTTCTTTTTTTGAAAATAAAACAAAAAAAAATTTAAAAGGTTACAAGACATAGGAAGGGCTAGGGAGAGAGAAAGAGAGAGATGTGAAAGAACAGCCAAGCAGCCTTGGCTGGGCTATGGTCAGAGAAGACTGAGCCGGCCCTGAACCAGGGTCCAACCCAGGTTTTTATGTCTAGCCTCTCATCCCGAGGGCAAAAGGTGAATGCCCTTCCCCTATACTGGACCCGATCCTTCATAATTTCTTACAGCACAACAGTATTCCAACATATTCATATACCTTAACTTGCTCTGTATTGTTTAATTATTTTTCAGTTATGCCTGACTCTTCGTGATTTGGGGTTTTCTTGACAAAGGCGCTGGAGTAGTTTTTCATTTTCATCTTAGCTCACTTTACAGAAGAGGAAACTAAGGTACATAGGGTGAAGAGACTTGCCCAGGATCAAGCATGATGAAGCTTTCTGAAGTCAGCCCTGGAACTTTATCTACTGTGCCACCTAGTTGCCCTATATTTTTTTCATTCATTCCTCAATTAATGGCCATACCTTCAGTTTCCAATTCTTTGCCACCACAAAAAGCATTGCTATAAGTATTTTTGTACATATGGGTCCTTTTCCTTTTTCTTTCATCTCTTCGAGGTACTGGCATAATAGTGTTATCACTGGGTCAAAGGGTATGTATAATTTAATAGCTTTGGGGGCAAAGTTCCAAAGTTTCAGCTTAATTCAAAGTTACACTAACAGTGCATTAGAGCATCTTTTTTCTCATAACCCTTCCAGCATTTGTAATTTTCCTTTTTTGTCATCTTAGCCAATCTGATGGTATTAAATTGTACCTCAGTTATTTTAATTTGCACTTTTCTAATTATTAGTGAGGTTTTTTTTTTAGGGTTTTTTTGCAAGGCAAATGGGGTTAAGTGGCTTGCCCAAGGCCACACAGCTAGGTAATTATTAAGTGTCTGAGACCAGATTTGAACCCAGGTACTCCTGACTCCAGGGCTGGTACTTTATCCACTGTGTCACCTAGCCACCCCTTCTTAATAATTTAGAAAGGCGACAGCTAGGTGGTGCAGTGAATAGAATACAGACACTGGAGTCAGGAGGACCTCTGTTCTAATGTGGCCTCAGACACTTGATACTTATGGGCTAATTGTGTGACCTTGGGTGAATCACATAAACCCATTGCCTCACCAAAAACAGACAAAAATTTAGAAAGTACCTTATATTACTAGACATATCTAAATTCAGATTTAATAAAATATCATTTGAAATTTTACATCTCTTACATTGTTAGTCCTTCTTTAGGGGGTCACATAGCATTAGTACAACTTAACTAGTATGTGACATAAATCCTCACTTAAGTGGATTTCTTTTTTTTTGTCTTCTGCTTTGGCTTCTGCTACTACTTTTCTTCCTCTTCCTCCTCCTTTTATTTTCTCCTCATTTTTCTCTTCCCCCCTCTTTTTCTTTTCCTTTTCTTCCTCCTTTTTCCCCTCTTCCCTTTTGTCCTTTTTTCTCCTTTCTTCTCTTCTTCTCTCCTCCCACCCCTTCTTCTTCTTCTACTTCATTAATACAAGGAACGCTAGCATAGAGTTTTCTACAAAAAAGCAAATGATGCTGTCTCTAAAACTTATAGTCTTTTTATTAAAGATATTATTTGAGTTTTACATTTTTCCCCAATCTTGCTTCCCTCCCCCCTCCCCCCCACAGAAAGCACTCTGTCAGTCTTTACTTTGTTTCCATGTTGTGCCTTGTTCCAAATGGTGTGATGAGAGAGAAATCATATCCTTAAAGAGAAGAGAAGTCTAAGAGGTAACAAGATCAGACAATAAGCTATCTGTTTTTTTTTCTAAATTAAAGAGAATAGTCCTTGCACTTTGTTCAAACTCCACAGCTCCTTATCTGGATACAGCTGGCACTCTCCTTTGCAGACAGCCCAAAATTGTTCCCAATTGTTGCACTGATGGAATGAGCAAGTCCTTCAAGGTTGAACATCACTCCCATGTTGCTGTTAGGGTGTACAGTGTTTTTCTGGTTCTGCTCATCTCACTCAGCATCAGTTCATGCAAATCCCTCCAAGCTTCCCTGAAATCCCATCCCTCCTGGTTTCTAATAGAACAATAGTGTTCCATGACATACATATACCACAGTTTGCTAAGCCATTCCCCAATTGAAGGACATTTACTGGATTTCCAATTCTTTGCCACCACAAACAGGGCTGCTATAGATATTTTTGTAATGTTTTTACCCTTTTTCCTCATCTCTTCAGGGTATAGACCCAGTAGTGGTATTTCTGGGTCAAAGGGTATGCACATTTTTGTTGCCCTTTGGGCATAGTTCCAAATAGCTCTCCAGAAGGGTTGGGTGAGTTCACAGCTCCACCAACAGTGTAATAGTGTCCCAGATTTCCCACATCCCTTCCAACAATGATCATTATCCTTCCTGGTCATACTGGCCAATCTGAGAGGTGTGAGGTGGTACCTCAGAGAAGCTTTAATTTGCATTTCTCTAATAATTAATGATTTAGAGCATTTTTTCATATGGCTATGGATTACTTTGATCTCCTCATCTGTAAATTGCCTTTGCATATCCTTTGACCATTAAAACTTATAGTCTTGAGGGGGGATTCTGGAAGATGGTGGAGTAGGTCAGAAAATTCCAAGCTCTCCAGATTTCCTCTTCTAACTACCTTGGAATGAAAGTAGATAGCACAAAGAAATAAAAGTTACGACAGAACAGTGTTCCTTTGGGGATAACTGGTGAAGCTCCAGTGTTCCTTCTGGGAAACAGAACTGGCTGAGTGTGTGCTGGCTAAGTGAAGGGCAAACACCTCCAGGCTAGCTCCCTGAAGCAGCAAGAGGCTAACCCTAAGGGAGGCTGGATTGGGAGGTAGACTTACCTTCCAGACAGTGTGGGAAATCAGGCTGCTGAGAGAGAAAAAAGTGGGAATCCCTGCTGATAAGGGACACTATGCACATCTGTGCAGGTGAGATACAATCCTGGACAAGAAGGAACTAGCACAAACCTGTAAGTACAGAATCCGTGGTTCAGGATGGTGCTGGCTATTGACACTTAGAGAAGAACTGAGTTTTTGGACTTGGTTCCAGGTCAGAGGGGAGAACTGAAGGCTATAGCCATTGGAGGAATCTCAGATAGCAAGACTGCTGTGGTTTGGAGGGAGAAAGGAATGCATAGGTTTTGTCCAGGACAAAGCTCCTGACACCAGGGCACCATCCCCAACCCTGCAGGATTAGCGGTGACTATAACAATAAGATACTGACTTTTTTAAATGAGTAGGGAAAGGAGAAATAATTCAACAGTTATTATGGGAATATAGAGGATTGGGTTCACTTTCAGAGGAAGATGCTGAAGTAAAAAAAAAAAAAAACCCTTTCCTACCCCAAAGAGTAACGTCAAACGACTACCTGCTCAAAAAGATAGAGGAACTAAAAAAAAGACTTAAAAAGTCAAATAAGAGAGATTGAAGAAAACCTAAAAAGAAAAAAAGAAAATAAGAACAATCCAAGAAAATAATGAAAAGTAACTAAACCAACTGGAAAAGGAGATCCAGAATCTTAAGGAAGAAAATGATTCTTTGAAAATTAGAATTGGGGCTGGCTAGGTGGTGCAGTGGATAGGTCTTGGGCAAGCCACTTAACCCTATTGCCTTGCAAAAACTAAAAAAAAAATAGAATTGAGCAAGGGGAAGTCAGTGAAGTCATATTATATATATATATATATATATATATATATATATATATGTCTCTAATATGGATACATATATGGATATATATGTGTATGTGAGTATATATGTATATATACATATATACTATGTATATACATGCTTAGTTATAGCTGTCCTGGGGAGAGGTGGGAGAAAAAAAAGAGTACAGAAGAGAACAGAAGAAATAGCAGAGAACAGAAAAAAACCTGCAAGGAAGCAAAAAAAAAGATGGACAATTTTGGACTCAATGTATAGTATTTATTATATAGGCTTTCTTGAAATCAAAATTAATTTTTTATGTTATAAATTTTCTCTTATGCTTTGCTCTGCACATAATGTTTTTTGCTTATTTTATAAAATAAAAATAAGTTAAAAATAAAATAAAATTTATCGTCTTAGATTAGGCATCTGGAAATTTATGAACATGAAAAAAATTTTATGGCTATATTTGAGTATAATTAACTTCTTTTGTATAGTTATATAAGAAGCCAATGGGAGTAGATAGAACACCATCCCTGGAGTCAGGAGGACTCCAAATTCAAATCTGACCTCAGACACTTACTAGTTGTGCAACCCTGGGCAAGTCACTAAACCATGATTACTTTGCCAAATGGGCAGTTAGGTGGTTCAGTGGACTTGGAGTCAGGAAGATGGAAGTTCGAATCCTACCTCAGACACTTGATACTTACTAGCTGTGTGGCCTTGGGCAAACCACTTAATCCCAATTGCCTGGCATCCAGGGTCATCTCTAGTCATCCTTATCCATATCTGGTCACTGGACCCAGATGGCTCTGGAGGAGAAAGTGAGGCTGGTGACTTAACACAACCCCCCTCACTCAAATCGAATTCATATGCTTGTAGTGGCATCACCTCCTTGATGTCATGATCTTCGAGAACAAAGGACAAATATCATCATCATCATCATCATCATCACTTTGCAAAAAAAGAAAAGAAAAAAGTATCCAATCTTCTTAACTTTATTTTAATGTATATTAAAATATGATTTTTATGCATTTTAAAACATGATTCTGAGAAGAGATTCACAAGCTTCACCAGGCTACCAAAGGGGTCCATGATACAAAAAAGTTAAAAGCCCCTATGACAAAGAAATCTAATTGAGGCACTGGGATATTAAGTGACTTATACAGACAGGGTCACATAGACTGTGGGTGTCAGGGATAGAATTTAAACCTTTTTCTTGATTCCAAGGTCAAGCTCTTATCCACTTTGCCATTCTGTCTTCTCTCAGTACCTGCCTCTCACTGTTTGTTATACCCCATATGAGATAGTTCCAGCTACTTTACCCCAACAAGCTCTAAATGGGTAGAGTACCTGGTCTGGAGTCTGATAGACCCCTCTACCTGAGTTCAATACTTGTTAGCTATATGACCTTGGGCAGGTCGCTTAACCCTGTTTGCCTCAGTTCCTCGTCTTTAAAAGATGAGTAAGAGAAGCAAACAACAAACCACTCCAGTGTCTTTGGCAAGAAAACTCCTAAAGGAATCACAAAGAGTTAGACATGACTGAAATGATATAACAACAAAAATGGATTATTAATTAGTTTTTTCTCATCTTTTTCTTCCTTCAGAAGGAAAGATTGTTTTTGACAAGCTGCTCTCTAACCAAGAGTGCATATCTGAGTCCAGTTATGACCTCACAGAATAGTCTTTCTGTTTTCTATTTAAATAATTTAAAAAAATTATATATATATATATATATATATATATATATATATATATATGCTTTATTATTTAGGGGAAAGATACAGAGAGTTTGAAGTCAGCTCCATAGCAAGAGTGCTAGATATGTTGCTGCATGTAGATGATATTCACTACTAGAAAAATATGACCTCAGGCTGGCTTAAAATATGGAGAGACAGTATCATGTCTTTTTCTTATTAAATAAACAAACAAAAACAAAACACCCTAAGACCAAAATATTGAAGCAGTTAAGCAAATATCCTCTTGCCCAGGGAAGTAAATATTTATTCCAAGCAAATCAAGAATCCTGATTTAATTTATTGGACTAGGTCTCTGTCTTTGGGAGGTAGGGTGACTGGTAAAATAACATTTGTGGGCTGGCAGAATGTTGGTACTTATTTGTGGGACTGTGTTAAAGTTCTAATCAGTTCCATTAAGAGAGAGCAACAGCGTAGTGTTCCAGTTCTTAAAAACTAGACTATTTAATCACCATCCTGAAATTTTCTTTGGGAGAAGTTTCAAGTCTTCAGAATGATTCAAGCCATTTAGCTCTTATTGTTGTTGTTTAATGTTTATTGAGTAGCTACAAACAGGGTTGGACTACTTCCCCCAATTAGGCTGGGCAAATTCCCATGATGGCAGACCATCAGGAAGAATACACACACTTGCTGGAAAAAGTAGGGGTTATTTCATAGTTCACCAGGCAGAGCAGGTCCAGTTGCTGGAAATGCTTGTTCAACAAAATATGTTAAACATTATTTTCAACTTATACACAACAGAGTTTGCCTATGACACTGGGATCCCGTTATACCCAATTGTGAAATTATTTTCTGGGATCATTCAAAAGGAAAAAAGAAAATTGCCCTTTGATTTTAGAATTGTTATTTATCCAGAAATGAGTTTAAGATTTTTTTTTTGTTATAGTTGTTGTTATTCTGTAAAGTTAAAGTGAAGATTTAGAAGGGAAAAAATAATTTACACATTTTCATGTGTTTGAAAAATAGTCAAACTCAAGATTGCATAACCCTGAATGGGGAAGTCAACAGGAAAAGGGTAAAGTCTGATAAGTCTGGATATGAATTCTTGCATGGGATTATTTTAGGAAATGTAAAGTTAAATATGATTTTTTCCTTTAATTTTTCAACTTAAAAGCTGAAAAAAATCACAACCAAAAAATTATTTTCAATTTAGCATTTATTTTCTCTCTCTCCTCCCAGTTTCCCTTTGGGGGGTGGGGAATCCAAGCCCTGTAACAAATATGCTTGGGAAAACAAAACAATTTCCCACACTGGCTATATCTAAAAATTTATATCTCATTCTGAACCCTAATTCTATCACTTCTCTCAGAAGGGGAGTGGGATTCTTCCTCATCAGTCCCATAGAATTATGGCTAATCACAGCATTCATCAGTATTCTTAAGTCTTTCAAAATTGTTCATTTTTATAATATTGAAGTTACAGCAAAAATTGTCTTCATGGTTCTGTTCACTTTTAGTCTATTCTTCCTAGGTTTCTCTGAAACCATCCCTTTCAACATTTCTTATAGCATAATACTATTCTATTACATTCATATGCAATAATTTCTTCAGCAATTGATGGGTATTATTCTCTTATTCTTTAGTTCTTTGCTACTATAAAAAGAGCTGCTTTAAATATTTTTGTAACCCCCTTTTCCTTTTTCTTTGATACTTCTTGGTTAGATCTAGTATTGGTTATTGGTAGATCAAAGGGTATAATATACATAGTTTAGTAACTTTGAGGCTTAGTTTCAAATTGCTTTCCAGAAGGTCTGAAATAATTTCTAGCCAGTTTCTAGGTCTGCTAATATTGCAACAAGGAACCTATTTCTCTGCAGCTACTTCTTCCTTCCTTCCTTCTGTTCCTCCTCCTCTTCTACTCTTTTCCCTCCCTCCTTCCCTCCCTCCCTCTCCTTCCTTCCTTCCTTCCTTCCTTCCTTCCTTCCTTCCTTCCTTCCTTCCTTCCTTCCTTCCTCCCTCCCTTCCTTCCTTCCTTCTTTCCTTCCTGCTTTACTACTCTATTATATTTTAAACTTTGGGGAGGAAAGGATAAAAAAGGATAAAAAAAAATCTTGTATTGGCTCCATACCTATCTTGGTTATCAACTACTTTTTAGCCATATTTCCAGTCCAAATATCAATGTGCTTTCTTTGATCTTCCTCTTTTCTACCACTGAGTTTAAAAATAAAACAAAACCTTTTTCTTCTTTCTGTCTTTCCTATTCAGATATTCAGATTCCTATTTAGATTCTAACACTATTCTTAAAACTGTGTGATGCTTTTTTATTTAATTTTCTGTAATCTGTTCCTAATTCCATCTTTTTTTACATGCATTTCAAAAAAAATTTGAATTGATTGGTGGTTCCCTGGCATCCCCATCGTCTCTGTCAATAGCTTCCCTTTATCCTACATAACAGAATTTTCTTTTTTGTGTCTTTAGAATTTCATTCTTGAGAACTTCCCATCCTTCCTTGACTGACTTATCTTATAAAATTGTATTAATGAATCTTTAAGCTTAAACTTTTAATGTCAAAAGTAGTTTTCTTATTTTTAAAAAATATTTCTATTAGGAAATTAAATGTACAAAAATGGAAGGGGGAAATATATAAATATTCAGAACCATTTATATAAAATTTCACTACTAAATAGTACAATGCATCCATTATTTGATTTATTTTCTGTCTTAAACTATTTTTCATTTATACCTATCTATCTATTTGGGTTTTATTGAAGTCAACATATTTGTGGTTTAAATCTGTGTTCTTTAGTTTCATCTATGTATGTTATACAACTTCCCATCTTCCTTTATACTAACTATATTTGCTATTTTATTTGTATAATAATACTATAATATATAGATGCATTGCATCACAATTTATTCAACCAACTAAAAAGTAGTTTTCCATAAGCATGCTAGCACAATTAAGTTCTTAACCTTTTACATAAGGAACCACACTGTTCAATGAGGAAGTTACCTTCAGAAGTTTGGCCCTTTAGGGGAGGCATAAGATCCTTTAGACTACAAGCAGCAGTAACTCATTATATACTCCCCGAAGTGCTGAAAAAGTTCATAGCCTTGAAAACAATTGCAGATTTATCTGATTGAATTTGGTTCATTTCTTATACAATTAAAAGAATATCCTCTGGGTCCTTGGGATGTTGTGATTTTTTAAAGATGCAATTTCATTTAAAAGCAGATTTCAAGTGAAAAAAAAACTCAGTTACAGCAATACTTGAACACAAAATTCATTACACATTAATACATGTAATATCTCATTTGGTCCTCACAACAACCATCGGAGGTGGGTACTATTATTAATCCCTACTTTTGTGAGGATTAATATTACTGAGATGAGTAATTAATATTACTTTGATGAGTAAACTGAACCCAAGAAAGGATGTCCAGGGTCACACAGTATCATAAGAGATTTGAAGTTAGAAGGAATGGTGGAGGTCACCTATTCCATCCCACCACCCCCATCATCCCATCATTTTACAGATAAGAAAACTGAGTTCCAGAGTAGCTAATTTTAAGTGACAGAAAAAGGAATTGAACGATGTAGGTCTTCCAAAGCAAAAGCCAGAGTTCCTTCTACCAAACCAAACAAGCTCTAGATTAGTCACTCTTATAGGGAAAAGAATAAGGATGTGGACTTTATCATTTCACTAATGTCAGAAACTCCTTTATGATGAATTTTCCAATGCAGGTCAGCACTATCTCTTAGAGAACTGTTTAGAGGGATGAAGTAATATTCCCAAGTCATACCATTAGTTGTTATTGGTAGTACTTGAACTCATCTTCTTGGCTTGAGTTCAGCTCTTCATCCACAACAATAGTTCTCAAAGTGTGATCCAGAGGTCCTTGGAATACCCAAGACTATTTCAGAGGGACCTTGAGATCAAAACTAGTTTCATAATAATTCAAAGATGTTTATTTTATAATATATTTAAAAACACATAATATATAAACACATAAATATATGAATAATATATAAAAACATAAATATATAAACAAAAATGTTTTGGGGGGGTCTTCAATGATATTTAAGAATGTAAAGGGGTTCTAAGTTCAAAAAATACCATGCTACCCCAATGGAAAGAGATCTTTGGAAGTCAGAGGACATGAGCTCCATAATCTCAGTATTATAATTTTAATTTCTGTAGACTTTAGATATCTTCCTAATGTTAACTTCTCTGGGCGTCAGCTTCTGTCTAGCTGTGGTATTTTTAAAATCTAGTTTATTTAGCAACAGCCAGTCACAATTTATATCACTATATACTATAAAAGTCTAATATAAAACAATTGTCCAATAAAGTTATCTACTATTATTATTGTTAAGCAGATATGAATTTATTTTAAAGCATTTCAACAGATGGAATAATAATAATTCAAGTGGCCATGCAATATATATTACTTGATCTTTATTTAAAATGTAGGAAAAAGAGGGCAGCTAGGGGGTACAGTGAATAGAGCACTGGCCCTGGAGTCAGGAGAAACTGAGTTCAAATCTGGTCTCAGAAATTTAATCATTACCTAGCTGTGTGATCTTGGTGAATCACTTAACCCCATTGCCTTGCAAGAACCAAAAAACACCAAAAAACACAAACAAAAACAAAAAAAAATAAAACATAGGACAAACTGAACTATGTCCTTGAATTAGGTGATGTAGCAGTTCATCTTGTGCTTTTTGGTTGCAAGTTAAATAATTTTAAATGCATTACTAACTCTTTTAGATGATGAAATGCCACTTATAAATTATGACTGTTTTCCTGTAGTACCTAGTCCCTTTATTTTGTCAGTACAAATAGCTTTTTTTCCTCAAAACCTATTTTCCTTTTCTCTGAGTAATTAATACATCCTGTCATTTAGCAAGTCTTATAACCTGTTTATCACTCTAATATCTAAGACTCTTATCACAGATAGGCATTCCCCTCTGAATGTTCTCCTAGATTCAAAGAATGAATATTTATGGATATGGATAAGGAGTATACTGGACTTGGAGTCAGGGAGACTTGGATTAAAATACTTTTTTGTTGTTGAGTTGTTTCAGTCCTGTCTGACTCTTCATAAACCCATTTTGAGGTTTTCTTGGCAAAGACAATCTACCTTTTCTTTCTCCAGCTCATTTTTTAGAGTTGAGAAAACTGAGACAAATAGGATTAAGTGACTTACTCAAGATTCTGCAGTTGTTAAGTGTCTGAGACAAGATTTGAACTCATGATACTTAGCCCAGTGCTCTATCCACTGCCATCTAGCTGATCTATTAGTTCTTAACTTCTCTTTCTTTTTTTTAATTTGCAATGGGGTTGAGTGACTTGTCCAAGGTCACACAGCTATCTGTTACATATCAAGTATTTGAGGTCAAATTTGAACTCAGATTCTCCTAACTCCAGTGCTAGTGCTCTATCCCCTGAATCACCTAGCTGCCCCCTAGTTCTTAACCTTTCAACAATTCAGCTTCTTCATCCGAAAAGTGAGAAAAAGGAGCATTTATAAAGCTTAAAATATTTATCTCATAGGACAATTGTGTAAACCACTTTTCAAAGCAAAGTGTTTCCTGTTATAGACATTTGTTATGTTATTGTTACATACATTTATTATTATATTGCTATTACTATTAGTATATGTTATATCTTTTGTATTTCTCACTTTATATTTCTTTTTATCAGCTAACCAGAGAATACATTATTTCAAATCAAGATATTAAACCCCATCAAGAAAGATATTTCCTCATAATACAATATTATACTTTGCCATAGATTACCCTACTACTATTATTTCTGGGGAGGGACACATATAGGACATATGCTTCAAGAACATATATGTAAGTAGGGCAAATTATATTTAGTCTGAGGCACTGATGGGTTCCACTGATACCATAGTGCAAACTACTTTCTTTGCTAAACTGGGTGCCTCTGTTTCTCTCTTCTTCCCTCTGCTATGCTGTACTCTTTAGGATGGCAGCTATTTTTATTCCTCTTTGCTGTTCTTTGCAAGCCTATGGGATCTCAAGGGAAGGGTATACCAAATCTTCAGTTTGATAGTCCCAGGGATGATATTGAGCTATTTTTGTGATTCCAACTATCCACCCACTTGCACTCAGCCTGTAAGGCAGAGTCCCTTAGGCAATTTAAAGTCTGTCTTTCGAATTGCTTTCTCTTTTTCTGAGTTATGCTCTGAAATTCCCTTCTTAACCCTGGTTATATTAGCTTAAGGTTGTCTTTCAGCCAATTCATTTATCAAAACTACAGTGGTGTTAACTAGAGCTATGATAAAGGAACCTCTTTCAACTCCAACATGCCTTTAGTAGAAATGCGCATCAGTTAAGGAAGAAAACTGAAAAGCGCCAAAGAATGCATTCTAGTGACTCCCCCCCCCCCGCCATGATATTAACTTTTTTAGGTATTACTGCCAGAAATAAAATTACTACTCTTTCTATGCCAATAGTGCCTTTCTCCTTTTTATAGTCACGGTTATAATGATTAATAATTATTCATAATGACTCAAATTATATGATTGCTTAAAGGTTAAAAAGTACTTTCCCTGAAGCAATTCTTTGAGGTAGGTAGTACAAGTATTAATATTGGCATTTTACAAATTAAGAAATGGAAGCTCAGCTCTCAGATATGAGTGACTTCCTGGGGGTGGGGGGAGAGTGCCGGGTTTTTATTTACAACGCCGGCTTCTTAATGCTAGTCCGTCCTCTTACTCACCAGTCCAACGCGTGGTGAGTCTTCGGGGTACCTCCGGCCCCCACTCTTTGATGGGGGAAGAACCAGACAGAGCGCCTGAGGTGGGTAATGAGTCTTTATTCTTCTGTGTTCACATTCCCGCTTTCCCCAACCTCTCAGCAGACCCTTTTATCCCCTCTGTCCTCCCTCCCATGAACTCTTACTCAATGAGGGGCCGAGTTCTGTAACATTCCCTTATAAGGTGATTATGTTTCCCCCTCTAAGCGACCTCCAAGCCTCTTCCCCCCGCCCCCAACATCTCCCCCTTTCTGTTTTACAAGGTTATCACTTGGTGTGACCTTAAGCGGTGCTGAGGTTAGCCTTAAGCGGTGTCATTTCTACTGGCCTCTGATAGCCGGGGGCGAGGAACCCTGTCTTAGGTCATCTCCTTCAACCCAGGACCTTGCCCGTCCTAGGCGCCCGACACCCTCAGGGCCTGTCTTAGGTGGCTGGGTCAGGAGAAGTTGCCCGTCTTGGGGTTTACCTCGTCTTACCCCTAGGTGTCACATGTCATGCATGGCGGCTAGCCAGACTTGGGGATCCGCCGGGGGCGAGGAACCCTGTCTTAGGTCATCTCCTTCAACCCAGGACCTTGCCCGTCTTAGGTGGCTGGGTCAGGAGAAGTTGCCCCGTCTTGGGGTTTACCTCGTCTTACCCCTAGGTGTCACATGTCATGCATGGCGGCTAGCCAGACTTGGGGATCCTCCCCCGTCTCCATGGCCATGAAGGCTTTCTGAGTAAGAAGCATATAGCCCCTCTGTCGCCTAGCTAGGCGGCAGAAACAGACAACAGGTAGGGTGATTCCCAGAATCAGCGTCCTTGTTCACCCTCAAGGGGGTATCCTCCCGCCATCTGGCAATCCCTCCATGGTATGGGATCCTCGATGTCTTCCCCTGTGGCCACACATGAGGGGCCCCACCGAGGCAGAAGGGAGCCCCATCGATGTATTGGTCACTAGCAGGCGAGGGTAGATCGGGGAGTTCCGTGCTACCGGAAGGGGAGAGGGAATAACTCGGAGTATTCCCCATGTCGGATTTCCTTCAGATGGAGCACCTCCAAGGATCCCTACGATGATCAGAAGGCCTGAAAAAGAAAGAAATTCCTCTCACCCCGTAGGGTTGGGCATTAATCAAGGTCTCTTATCTTGTAAACAGGGAGCCATCTTTCTGGCTCTTCTATCTTATCCTCGGGATGAAATGACAGGTGGCCCTGTCTTCTGTTCTTTACCGTTACAGGGCCATGCCAACCTCCCTCTTCATCTCTCCACATGACTTTAGAGCCTGGTAGGGCCTTGGTGGGAGAGGGCAGGAGCGTTGGTTCTTTCTTAGCATGTCCTTTTGGGGAGAAAAATCTCTGGGCGGCTGTAGTGCCGTCATCCCTGACTTGTAGGAAATTCATGGTAAATAGTACCTGAGACAGGTCTGAATGGGTCAGTGACCTGCCAACTCCCCCTTTCTGTTTAAAAAGATAGGATGTAGCAGAGTATCCATGTAGGATGGTGAACTGATAACGTTTACTGGGGGCTTGGAAATTGATCGCGGGGAGGGAAAAGGCAAATTTTTCTTTGTCCTCCGGGTGGAGGGGAATGCTATAGAAGCAGTCTTTAACATCAATCACTATAATAGTCCACCCTTGCGGGACTGCAGTGGGCATAGGGAGACCAGGTTGGAGGGTCCCCATGGGTACCATGTTGGCATTTACTGCCCGAAGATCAATCAACATTCTCCAACTCCCCCCTTTCTTTTTTATGACAAAGACGGGGGAGTTATACGGGCTAAGGGACGGTTCCACTTTGTTCTCATGCAGGAGGGTCATTACTATGTCTGTGAGGGCGATGAGCTTTTCTTTTGTCAGGGGCCACTGCTCAACCCAAATAGGTTTCTTATTAATCCATGTTATTCTGGGGGAAAAGCTCATCTCTAGAGTGGCCCCAATTAATTTCCCCGCAGGCTATCAGGGGTGGCAAGTGTCAGGTTAAGCTGGCTCAAGATATCTCTACCCCATAATGCATAAGGGAGGTCGAGTAGGCACAGTGGGGTGAAGAGTCCAGATTCTTCCAAAGCTGACCACCGTAAGGCGTGTGCTGCTTTCATGGCAGATCTATTGCCCCCCACCCCCGTCACTGCTTGAGGGCTCTGTAGGAGTGGCCACTCGCGCCTCCACTGTCCCCTATTTATGACAGAGCAATCGGCTCCAGTGTCAATTATCCCTTCGAGCTTCTGATTTTCCACCGTGACGGTTAACAGTGGTCGCCCAGAGCTGACCGGGTGGACCCAGTTCACATGAGCGGGAGGGGTCCACAAGGGCAGCGCCTTTCCTACCTCTTGGCCCTGTTTTACCAAGGTGGGAAAGGGGTGGGGGTTTGTGACCCTTACGGATGTGGGACTTCCGGGACCAAAAATGACCTGGGTATGGGTGACTAAGTCCACACATCTCTCAGCCCCTGTGATGAGCGCTGGGAAAATATTTAGCTCAATGGGAATCATCGAGGTTTCCCAAGGCCCGATCTCTCTCTGCTGTGTCCCTTCTCTATAGTCAACCCTCACGGGGATAGTCACAGTAATGGGGCCGCTGTCTTCGAGCACGGGGGGGGGGGGGGGGGGGGGCCCTGCGGCCGGGCCCCTCCCTTTCCCTTTTCCCGACTTCCCTTTGGATCGGCAGAACCTGGCTATGTGACCTGGCTTTCCACAGGAATAACAGGTCGGAACTGAAGTGGAGGGGGGCCGCTGCCTGCACTGTGCTTTGAGGTGCCCTGGCTTTCCACACCCAAAACAGGTGGGTCTCACCTGCATACCGTGAAGGGCGGTCAGGAGGCTATCCTCCCGGTTCTCCATGGCAGTCACTAAGGCTTGAATTGAATCCTCGCTGGGCATGTCCAGCAATTTGTCAACAATTCCTTCTAATGAAGCGTCGGGGGGAAGGCTGCTAATGGCTGCGATCCCTTTGGGGCGAAGACCCTCTTTAATCAATTGTCTCATAAGTAGGTCAGATCCCGGGGTGTCTCCCATTATACGAGTCACTGTCTCTTTAACCTCGTTCACAAATGAGAGGGGTGTCTGATCTGCTCTCTGCTTCAGCCCAACCAACTTCTGTGTGGCTCTCCCCCCTTTCATGGCTCCAATCTTATCCCAAGCTGCAACATGTGTTTCTTTAACAGTCTCTAGCTCAAACTGGCCATACTGGGCCTGAACAGCAGGGTCAGTATAGGCTCCAGTTCCACACAGGAGGTCAATGGCTAAATCCAGGGGAGTATAACCCCGGGATTTTGCCAGCTTAGAGGCCTCTCTGCGGGCCTGAGCCTTAAAAGCTAAATATAAGGAGGCATCTAGGCATGCGGCTGCAATTTCGTCAAAGTCAGCAGGGGTCCAAGGGTGCGTAGCAAAGAGGTTTTGCATCAGTCTTTTTACATAAGGGGAGCTTGGGCCGTATTTAGTCACGGCCTCCTTAAGTTCCTTAAGCATCTTAAAAGGGACAGGGCGGTAGTCTCGGGCTCCGGTAAGGGGGTCCGTAAATACCGGGTAGAGGCCCCAGTCATCCCAGTCCACCTCCTCCCCTTTCTCTATTGCTATGGAGGCACTGGTGGCAAGTAGGCCGGATGGGCGGAGCCCTTGAGGGGATCTCTGAAGGGCGGACAAGGAACACGGGGGATTTTTTGCCTCTGTTTCCTGGCTGGGCCGCCAAGCCTGGGGCGCGGCAGCTGTCCAATCAGCGCGGACTCCTCCCTCCTCGTCAGCAGCCTCCCGGTCCCACCTACTCACGCTCCTCTTCCTGCCACCCCTGAGGGCTGTTTGCACCCCTCCCTTCCCGCGCTCGGAAACTTCCGGCCCTGAATCTTCTCCCTGGGGGCCCCTTGTTCCCCCATTGTTTCTTCTAAGTTCCTCCCATGGATACAGGGGAGGGGGTGGCCTTCCCTCTTCCTCTGAGCCCTCTGAATCCGATCCCACCAACGAGCTACCCACCTGAGTGCTGATTGTTCGTGCCAAAGTCACCTTCTGGGGATGCAGGGCTGCATCCACTATCTTATACACTGTAAAATCCTTGGGGGTCAGTTTTCCCGGGCAGGTGTCATTATAGGAGGCCATCTGCTGCCCTACCACCTTCCATTTATCTGGTTGGATCCCACTATGTTGCACCCAAGGGCAGATGTTCCAGATATTCTCAACAAAAGCACGGCACGTCTTGATAGGTAATTTACGGCCATGCTTAGCGCAGAGTTTATAAAGCTGCGCTGCAATGGCCTCTTTTTCCTCCGGCTCAAAGGCGGGAATACTATTCTGGCCCCCCATGCTGTCTACTAGCTGAGGCTGCAATCCTAACAGGTGGCAGAACTGGAAAGTTCCCGTTCGGCAAAAGAGAAGGAGGCAGCAGGGCACAATCAGACAGGCCAGCACGGCAAGGAGCGTGATTAGAGCAGAAGGAGAAAGGGAAGAAAGGAAGCATAGTCAACACAATAGGGATATGTCCCTCAGGCAATATCTGAG